>NW_004955406.1:5866576-6138587 GCF_000276665.1 Chinchilla lanigera | reverse complement strand
TCCGTCTCCGCCCCCGGCTGGGCCGCGTTCCCCTGCGCGCCGGCCCGCATCCGGAGCCCGCTGCGCGCCGGCCGCCGCCTGGTCATGTCAGGATGGAGATCCGGCAGCACGAGTGGCTCTCGGCCTCCCCCCACGAGGGCTTCGAGCAGATGAAGCTCAAGAGCCGCCCCAAGGAGCCGACGCCGAGCCTGACCCGAGTGGGCGCGAACTTCTACAGCAGCGTCAAGCAGCAGGACTACAGCGCCAGCGTCTGGCTCCGGAGGAAAGACAAGCTGGAGCATGTAAGGGCGGCTCGCTCCTCGGCCTCGGCCGGCACCTGCGCCGGGTACCGCTTCCCGCGGGGTGGCCGGGGCGCGGGGCGCGCGGCCCTGGGCAGGTGGCCCGCGGTAGCGATAGCGGGAGGGCGTGCGCATCCTTCTCTGCCCAGGTGCTCCGCCTTCTGCACTTTGGCTGCGGGAAGGAGCAGGGAGGTCCTCCTGCAGTCACCAGGGACCCCTGCACACCCAGACTTCCCGACGGCTTCCCGCTGTGGGGCTCATTTGCACTGTGTTCCTGGGCATATCTGCGAGGTGGGCTCAAAGTAGATGTGACACAAACGTGGCTCTCAGGAACGCGGCGTTGTGCTGTAAGGGGTTGTAGAGGGGCGTTTACTTGGGTCTTTGGCGCTATTTCACTCTGTCCAGAAACTACAAATTAATGAAACTGTGAAGTTGTGTTACTGGCGACGCAGCTTGGGTTTGCGCACAAGCCTTAGAGTTTTCTGCAGAGCGTCCACCGGGATGAGCCGTTGGCGATCTCTACTTGAGCCCAAGTAGGGAGAGATTAGCGGACTGCAAGGAGAAAGGGAAATAAGGAACAAGCGATCGCCCTGCTCCCCAGGAACTTGACATTCTGAGTGGGAGCCTGCGAGTGAGGATCTCCACTCCCAGGGCGTGCGAGCTTTGCGCAAAGTGTCATTAGCTCTGAGGTCAAGCCCCTAAGGCTGGCCATTCTGAAAGGAAAAAGTCCTTCAAATAAAAGGTTTTGTGGATCCACAGTTGCAAATCTGACCCATCAGCATATTCTGAAACCAAACGTTAAAATGAAACTAAGAGAATTATCTCAAGAGCGCGACCCCGCTAGGTAAGGAGAGCTGCTATTTCTTCCCGCGGAGCTGCAGAATCCAAATTGAGTCTGTTAATGGAATGTGGAGGTTTCCTTGTATTTGGGTCACGATGCTAATAATGATAGAAAGATAAAACCGGAAACTCCTGGCGCTCACATATCTCCAACCACTGCGCCGGCCTGAACACTGCTTTTCGTGGGCATTGCACTGCCACAGGCTCCCGAGGAGGCATGCCAAGGGGTGTTTCTCTATTACAGTCTGAGAGGGTCTTTGCTCAGATCTGAGGTTCTAATTAAGTCATTGAAATGACTAATTCCAAAGCTCTAGTTTAAAGCTCTGAGTTAGTAACTGGCTCTGTCCAGTGTCTAGAGAGCCTTTTGCTGATGCGAAAAAGGACGCCTCGGATTCTTAAGGCTGTGTAAGGAAGTAGCTGAAGGGGATTTCCAAGACTGCAAGTTTTTTTTTTTTTTCTTTTTGAAAGGCAACAGCAACATTGATGTAAAGTGCATGTCTCAGAATTAGCCAAGGGACCTGTGATGTTTTGAGTTTAAGGGGAGGGGCATAGCATCTTCATGTAATTTGGTTCTTGATGCTGTTGACTTCAGTGCCAGACAAAAGTGGTTCAGCTTTAGAAGGGGGATAGAACATATTTTCATTTCAGTTCTACCCCGAATGTGTGTTCATTTGCAGCTTGTGCTTTTAACCGATCTATTTCCTTTATTGTCTTAGTGAAAATCAATAGTGCAACCTTCTATAACTGTGGCTTTGTGAGTCACACATATTGCGTGCATCTTACTTCACTGCTTTTTCACTTTTAGTTTTTCACTGAAAGTAAGCAGGTCTACCATGTGGCCATGCAGCCTTGCCTTTCTCCCTGAGGACAGGATGCTGGGCTCTCTGGAGGATTAGAGACCACGCAAAGGCAGATCTGGTTGTTTGAAAACGTGTGTGCATCTGTGCTTTCTTCTTCACTCAGATGCTTCAAAAGAGAGCATTGCATTCATTTAAAAAAGTCAGCAGCTCAGTTGTTATTTAAATCAGCATACCAGTTGTTTAGCTTTTTAACTACAGTTCTTCAGAGATGTGTATTCTGACATTTTCCTCCGTACTCACTTTTAATTAGAGATTTGGCTTTGCTTCAAATGAATTCTGTTGTATTCTCTTGTACCTTTGAAATACCCACATTTTTAATGAGTTAATATTTATGGAAATGTTATAGCAATTAAAGTCGGATGGGTACATAAAGTTCATTTGAATTCAGGTTCTCAGTATTTATAATATATGTCACGTTTCATATGCCGTGATGATGTTTATTTCCAACTCAGTACTCAAGATTTAAAAACCTGTCACAAATGTAACCTGGTTGTTTGGCTCCTACACAAAGCAGGAAAGTGTCATGTTAAGTTCATTACAGACAATATTCTGAACCTATATGGTGCCTTCTGGTTTGATATTGCAGAGATTAGGATGAGTGAGTCATAGAAATTCAAAGGTGCTGTATGGTGCTTTAAAAAGCATCTTCCTGATCTGTCTAATCAAGTGGATGACCACCATTTTTATTATGTTCAGAAAAATGAATTAATTATGATGGAGATCATATTCTTGAAAACAGCCTACTCAGTTATTTTGCTGGTGCTTTAAAAGCCAATCTAAGTATTAAGGGAATAAATAAATTATGGCTTCAAATGACACATGTATTTAGTCATCACAATAACGGGATTCCCTGAGATGAAATGTGGCAGTATGTGGATTCCATCCAGACTTCAGAGTCGTGGCTTAATGTGAAAGTCAATAACAAGATGTAAAGTGACAGCTAAAGAATATATTTCCACCCACTTTGCTAAAAGTGAGAATAATTTATCACCGCTTTTTTTCCCCCTGGTTTAAAGGCTATTGAATGAAGCCCCTGGTTGGATAAGAGGAAAGTGACATGAACTGGTTGAGGACTGGAATACTTCCAATAGATCTTTAAATACTGTTTCTATCATTGGTTGGTTGATACTCGGGATGAACAGCTATTAAGAAATGACTGTACGCAAAAAATTCTTCCATTTCTAAACTATGATGAGAAAGTACAAGGAAATTGTGTTCTGTTCCTTGAATTTTAGACCCTAAACTTGCACATTTTACTTGCACATTTTAGGAAAAAGTAAAATTACTGGCTACCCACAGAATGTTCTCTTATTAGCTACAAATACTGCACTTGGTTCTTAGAATCTTTAGCTTCCCATTCTGGTCATAATGCCTACGGCTTTAGGAGGCCTTAGGCTTAGGAAGTAATGAACGTGTTACTCTTTGTAGAATCCAGTATTTACATTAGGTATAATGTAAAAACAAAGACTTATTTTGTAGCAAAAAAAAAAAAAAAAAATCAAGATAAGCAAGATGCTACCCCTGTGCCCCCAGATGTCTTGGTCCTGGGCTGGGTCACGTTGAGGATGGCAGGGTTTGACTGCTTCAGAAAACAGCATGACATTAGGCTAGTGGTCTTTTGTACTATATGCTCTTTTTGAACTTTTTAATTTTTATTTTTTATTTTTTAAAAAGAGGTAGAGATGCAGAGGCTAAGCTACTTGGTTGCCTGGTTTTATGCCACTTGTGAGTATAAAGGTTTCCTGGTGCTATTTATGGCGATCAGGATGCCTTCTTTTCTTTCCTGTATATTCAGTTGGCTTTTGCTAATGTGTGGTTAAAAGTAGGGGTTCTGGTTGGACAGACCTTCATTTAGACTTTGATTTTATTGCTTATTAACTTTGTGACCTTAGGTAAAGGGCTTACAGTCACCAAAATGCACGGTCCCAGTTTTCTTTAAAGAAACAGGAGGTTTTCTGTGATGATTAAATGAGGCAATCTATGTCTATACTGCAGGAGCAAACCGTCCCCAAATGTCAGGGGCCCAACACCATGGAAGTGGATGTTCTTCTCGTGGTTCTCATCTGTGCGGGTTGGCGGGGAGGGGGACCCTCCTCTTAGTTGGCCTGCCTGAGGAAAGCTCCATCTAGATTCCTCCTTGCATGGTTACCAGGGTAGCTGAAGGGAAGTTGATGGATCAAGTGATGACTATCAGTGCTTCCACCCAGAGGTGATCCATCCTTATGGCCGGTACTTACTGACCAAAGAAAGTTTTCTAGCTGAGACTCACTTCAAGCGGATGGGAAAGGGAGATCCAGCTGAGACCTGCAAGGAAGAGAAAGAGAACATCTCTTGCTAGCCCTTATTAGGACTGCCACAGCACGTATGCACTTAGTGCTGTGTTGGGCTCATAGAACTGCTCGACAGCGGTGCCCAGGGGTGTAATTCCTTCTCAGTTTTGCCTGTCTCTCTCCCTGAGCCCTCTCACTCCATGCAGAGAGATCCCAGACATCACATTTGAGATCAGTATTATATACATTTGAGATCCATACTATAGTCCTAGACCCGAAGCACATGGGTCCTTTGACCAGGAAGGCCAGCTCACTTGCTGTGCTGGGCCTGTGGCTGTTTGTCTGGTTTCCACCCACCCATCCTCTGGTGATCTGCCTCTTCCTACAAAGTGGCCTTTTGCCTCAGCCTGGTCACTCTGAGGCTGACTCTTCTGGTTGCCAGGCTCACTGCTGGCCCCTACAGGTAAAAACTAGCTCTTTGCCCTGTCTCCAGCCTCTGCCCTCCTTCCCACTTTACACGAGTAGAATTGGGTTACGCAGTATTTCATTAATCTGTATGATAGCTGAGGCAGCCTATTTACAGTGGAAAGAGAAAACCAAAGGGAGACTTGATAAAGAGTAAACTCCAGCATCCTTAATGTAAGCCATAATGATGTCTTGGGTTCGCAAGGGTGTGACATTTAAAAGATAGTTTCCTCTGAGTGTGAATTTGCACCTACTTTATTTGAGTTTATGTTACCAGTGCATAGTAAATAAATGCCAAATACACACTCGCCTCCTGGAATAAATTATTCACATGATGAACGAAGAATAAAGAGATGCGATTGTCTCAGCTCATGGTATAGAATGCCATTTATGTCCCACAGAGCAGATCCATGAGCCTATCATACCCCACAGAGCAGATCAGCAAAGCATGGAAAGACAAAGTTCAACCTAAGGGAATGAATCTTTAAAATGTGGCATTAGAAATCAAATAAACAGTCTGGCGAACACTTAAGAGCAGTAACATTGTCCAGGATTATTTCCTGTGATTTTAGATAAACAAAACAGATACATTCTCTACAGGGCAGTGTTTTCAGCTTCTTTAGCTCACTGGTCAGGAAATGAATACTTACCTGTCTCCTAAGTATCTTTTACTGGATCTCAGAGTTGTGTCCCTTTATGCACTTGTCCTCGGGACTCTTAACATGTATTTTCCCCTTAATGGACACTTCTCCTTGTGGGCTGACTTGCCGGTTTGCTCTGAAGAAGTTTTGGTTTCTTTGAACTCTGTTGGGTGAGGCCCATTGACTTATTTTAATGTAATTAGAGTTGATGAGTTATCACATTTAATATATTTAGCTTGAAAAGCTCAAGATGATGGATTTAACATGTTATTTCCTTCTCTGATTCTGTATAGCACACCGATTTCTGACTACTTTTCTCAGGCTTAAATCTATATAGCAATTCTTAATGTTTCTATTTTAGCTCTATAGATCAAGACATCTAATGCATCTTTTGAACTTCTAGTATATGACCGTAGCTATAATATGTTCTCACACTCACTTGACAGATAGATGACATAGACAGGTGGACCCTGTGTTAACTTCTCACACCGGAAATGTTACTTGGACTGTGTTTACTGGGGACATGAAAGACACTGAATTGGCATACTCATATCTACACAGGTTATGGTGTGAGAGCCCAAGATACAACATAAATGTTGAAGTAATGTCAAGCTGTGATTGTTAAAGAGACAGACCTTTTAGCCAAAGAAAGTACGTTCTGGGTTTTCTGAGAAACATGAAAAAATAAGCCCAATTCCTAAAACTATAAATCCAGCTCTTAAAGAAGGATTTAAATGAAGAATGTGACACCTATGTTGGAAAGTCATACTGTTTCCCGGTATGTGAGATGGGTCCAAGTTGAATTACCTGCCTGGGTATTGTAGGACAGGGGCTCATGAGCTTGGGTGATAACTGTTTCTTTGTTCTCCAGAGGAGACAGCGGCTGTAGTGTTCTCTGAAATGTGGTATTATTGTGTCCCTACCAGTAAGATCCAGAGTAACATGAGTTAAACTGAGATGGGACTCACTGACATAACACAAACAAAAACAACTACCTGGCAAACTCACCAGTTGACACATTTGTTGAGAGCATCTTTTTATCTGGAAGATACTGGTAGGGGGTTATGAGTTTAATTTAGTAAAGATGTATCTGATATATATTGTGTTCTATACATTGGAGAATACACTAAGACTGCAGATCTTCTCCCTTGAGATGTTTATAGTTTTGTAAATACAGCTACAATATATTTATAGTGTTACACATAATACAGAGAAAAGCAAAATACTATAAGAATACTACTTTCAAGGGTCACATTATTTAGACAAAGAGAAGGTAGTTAAAAGTAATAAATACTGTCCGGTATAGTGCTAATGTATCAAAACAAAGTTAAATTTTTCCAGCAATGCAGTTGTTGCAAAATTTGAAAATCAATTAATGTAATTTATTACATTAACAGACTAATTTACTATCTATAGATAGATAAAGGAAGACCATTTAACTATTTGATGTAACCATGAACCCATGCATGATAAAATTTTCAATAAACTAGAAATAAAAGCAACCTTTGGTATTCTGATAAAAGATTTCTTTGAAAAGATCAGAGTTAGTGATGAAATATTGATAAACCATCTTCGTAGATTATGAATGGAAGAAAGAAATCCAGTAGCATCACTTCTATTCATTATTGTATGAGAAGTCACAGACAATGCAATAAAGCAAGATTAAAAATAAAAATATTCGAATTTAAAAAGGGAACACTGAAATTGTATATCATATTGGCATATAATGTGACTGTGACATATTGAAAATCCAAAATTACTACAGATACATTTGAGGAATTAATTTTACTGAATTTATCAGAGAACTGAATACAAAGTCAGTTTGTAAAATTAAATTAGTAAAAACAATTCCAAAATAAAAATAAAGACACTATTATTTATATTAGCAAAAATAACAAACACTGTACTAGGAATATAGCTATTAAAACCTGTAAGACCTCTTTTTTTCATTCTAACCCCAGTTGATCTATAGGGTAGAACTAATTCCAGTTAAAAACTCAACAGTAAATGTATATGTGTGTATTACAAATTGACAGACATTTACATGTAAAGCAAAAGCAAAAACCAGCCAAGACAATCTTGAAGAATAACAAGACTGAAAGCCTGGCTCCCGATGCCAGAACTTGTTATAAAGTTAGATTAAAGCAGTGTGGTTGTAATGCAGAATAAACAAATCCTTCACTTTATAAACTACAGAGTACATAAGCAGACCTGTACATGTTTAGATACTGGATTTATGACAGAAGTAACACAAAAGTACTGTGAGAATGAGATGGTAATTTTTAAAAAGCAAAGAGGCTGGGTCATTTGTATATCTATTAATAAAAATGTATTGTGATTTTTCACACTATCCACACAAATAAGTTTAATATAAATGATAGACCTACATTATAATGTCAAACAGTGAGACCTCTAGAGAATAATATATTAAGAAAAAATTATTCATTAACTGGGGGCAGGGAAAAATTCTTAAGTAGTGTTAATAATCCCAGTTTATTAAGGTTAACAAACTAAACCAGTGTGAAATCATGTGCACCAGAGACATGAACGCAGATGTTCATTCAAGTGTGTGTAAAAGCACACACATAGTACGTTAATGAGCATGAGGACTTTGCAAACATGGAGCTTTATTCTATAAGTAAAGGGGAGAAACTGAAATAAGTGCTTTACTCATATAGTCCAGGTTTCAGAAAAGAGCACTGACGTGCAGTGTTGAGGATGAGACCATGGAAGTGGAGAGAGCGGAGTAAAGTCTTAGTGGCCCGTGTGACAAGAAGGAGGTGGAAGCAGAAAAAGCGAGGGAGCACAAGTACAAGCTGTATTGTGAAATAAGAGGTCCTAGGACTTGGTGCTGGATTGGGTGAAGGGAGTGTGAACAACCTCATCCACTAAGCAAGCATTTATTGAGTGCCAAGGATGTGTCACAAATTTCAACTGGCATGATGGAGACAAGAATAAACAGGGGAAATTTCAAAAACTCCTTGAGAGTTGGAAGTCTGCCCTGCACATCTTTGTATCTTGGACCCAAGCCATTGTTATTGTCTGGACCCACATTATCAATATCATTATGATCGTGATTAACATTAACATTCCAATGTTTGCTCTCTACAATAAGCTGAGAGCTTCAGGCTTCAGAAAATTCAAATGTATAGGGTGGCCCTTTGACCTCAGATTGGTTGTGATCTAGTTACCTTTGGAACTCAAATTTTATTACCTCTAAACCGAAAGCATGGTTGGACATCTTTCCTTTGCAGCCCTGTAACATCATGGACAGGCATCTGTCATGGCACTTGACACTGTTTTTTTTCATTGCTCAAATTAATTGTCTGTCTTCTACCCTCAGTGGAAGGCTTGAGGTCTGTGATGTCTTAGTCACAACGATGTACAGTACTCTTAACGCCCAGCAAAGTACATGGTAGATACCCAACAATGGTTGACTTCACTACGGAAAGAGTGAATTGTTGAATGAGTGTGTGCTTAGTGAGCCAGATTCATGCACATGAGTTACAGAATAGGCGGCTTACTATCCCACTTTCCAGGTATATGCTATAGATGTTAAATATAACATGCATTCAGTAGAAACATCAGAAGTGCCATGAAAGCTACTGAGAAGGCATTCGCACAGTTATGATTAAAGGCGGGAAGAAGATAATCGAGGAGGCTGTATCCAAATCATCAGGCAGTTTGAGATGCTACTGATGTTTTTTAGGACTTAGGAAAGGAACATTTCATAGCCACTTAGTAATATTTCTATTATCATTTATGAGTGGACTGTTTTGTTTTCTTTTCTTTGTATCTCAGTTTTAATTACTTATAGGGCAACATTAACTTTTTAAGTTTTCTCTGAGTATTTTGCTCTGACTTCTTGCTCTGCCTGAATCTGCTGGCTCTTTATTTAGCTCCCACTCTGCTCTGGCTGAATATACTTGATCAAAGACCCAAAGGCACTGCAGCAGGGAATGTGTCAAAACTGCCAAGATGTCCTTGAAGATCTGCCAGTATTGATCATTAAGAATTTCCTCCTCTGATTTCCTGACTCCACTATTTTCAAAACTTTTTCATTCCCTAATATCTTCTTGATTTAATCCATGGTGTTGCACACACTTCTTAAAATCTATCCCATAAGATTCTTAATAATATATAAAATGAGTTTATTTTGGGATAACTTTAGATTTACAGGAAAGATTTGTAAGGGTACGTCAAGCATTTCCTGTACACTTCTCACTCAATTTCAGTTTTCCTTAATGCTGACATCTGCACTCCAGACTTTATTCAAATTTTACTAGTTTTTAAGTGAATATCCTTTTGCTGTTCCTGGATCCCATCCAGGACACCACATTGTAGTTAGTTGTCATGTGAGCTTAGTTATCTCTGGTCTATGACAGTTTCTCAGCCTTTCCTCATTTTCCCTGACCTTGGCAATTTTGAAACATACTGACAGGATATTCTGCGGCATGTTCCTTGCCTTGAGTTTGTTCGACTGGGATAGCGGGCTTTTGAAAAAAATACCAGCAATGACGTGCCCTTGTCATGTTATCATTGCAAGATGTGCATGCTAGCCTCATTCCGTGACTGTTGATCTTGATCTTGACCACTTGGTGTGGTCAAGCTTTCCTCACTGTAAAGTTATTGCTTTTCCCTTACCACACTCTAATTGTTGGAAATTAAGTCTCACGTTCCTGTATTCAGCGACATCTGGACCAGGAATAACTCCATTTATCATCATTAAGAAGATTTATCTCTTCTCCCCAAACATCTATTTATCCAGTGCTTTATTTATATCAGTAGAACTCTTGACTATTTGTTTTATCCTGTGGATATAATCTGATCTTCATGTTACTTATTTTGTTCCTTGAGTTGTTCCTGCTTTGGCTACTGGGAGCTTATTCACGTTGACTCCTGTGGCCCTAGGACGTGCCTGAATGCTTTTATTTGGAGGGAACTTCCTTTCTTCCTGATTCTACAGAATCCTCCAGGCTCATCTTGTATGTTTCCTGCCCCTTCCTACCATGTTCTTAAAGATGCTTTTTATAAGTATTCTCAGTCCCAGATGAGTGTGCTCTTATGTGGCTCTAGTAAGAGAAATAATCATTTAATATGTCCAATAAAAATTTAATACACGTAGCTTGATAAAAATACAATTTTCATTTGAACTTGCTTTAAAACTCCTGAAATATCCTTAATTATAATCCTAGCTTATAGAATCTCAGTCAGATGATGGAAAGAAGCTTTCTATTAAGCAAACAACAAGTCATGCTGAGTGTTGCCGTGATTTTATGGCATATCCTAATGTAGTGTGCGTGTGCTCATGCTTGCGTACAGGTACACCATTCTTTTTCCAGCATCAGTGTTTGTTGTGAGAGATCAGGTTCTGCACTGGGGTATTAATAACTCCATTCATACTCTGCGATTCCTAATTTGGAAGTATTTTCCAACCTCTTTTTTTTATGCTTGGAATATTTGGCATATGTATAAAAGGGTCTTCCATGATCAGCCCTCATGGTTTCATCCTTTGGGAGCCAAGGTTCTGTCCCTGAGGCTTCAAATCCTTTCTGAAAAAGCACTTGAGAACTTTTCAGCATCATCCCATTCATGCTAGGAGAACATCTCCAAATAGAACCAGAAAAACTGAGTAGAGTTAGAAGTGAGCACTGTAACCAGCCATCAAACTGATGGCAAAACGTCGCACTCAAGGCGGACACTGACCTTCAGTGGGGTGCTTCCGAAGGGGAAAATGTGGAGAACATACATTTGTGTCTGGGGTCCACCCTCTCTCTTCTCAGGGTGCTTCTTTTCCTGCTTAGCCTGCACACTGTGTGTGCTGTCTGATAGGCTGCCAAGTAATCCCGGCTTTCTTGTCCTTCTAAGTTGTGTAGGCATACTGGGTGCTCACTCGTAAGTGTATCCTATAAGCCAAAAGATGAAATCAATTATCATTATAGTGTGGCTTTTTTCACTCTAAGAAGTACGACAAAGGTAAGATAATGGTAAGACAATTCCAGGGCTTTACTGAAAGTGGCTTGTGAAAAGGAGTGCCTCCTCACTGCCCTGCCCACTTCCTTTAATAAAAAGCAGCGGTGAGTTGGAAGCCCATCCTCTGACCGGAAAGGACAAAGTCAGGATGGCAGATGCGCGGAGGCCAGCGGGAGCAGAGCAGCTCACTGCCAGGTGACCGTGTAGGAATCAAAGGCACAGCAACAATGAGCTGTGTGCAAGGAGACACTGAAAAGAAGTGGGTGTGTGACCTGTGAGCCTTTTACAGAGTTGCCTTTGTATTTTACGAGGCTACTTTTGTTCTGTTACATCCCTTAGCTTCATTTTGGATTGGGTTTAGAAAAACCGTCTAGTAGTGAGGACAAAAATGGAAAGTTGAAATCCTTGAAAAAAACGGGAGTGTTAAAGAGAACACATTCATGCAGAAAAGCTTACAGGGAGAGGTGAGTTAATAGGTGTGGAGAACTTAGTAGCCTTAGTATTTCTTGAAAGAACAGAGCGTGGTGAAAAGCTCACCAGTGCGCAACTTAAATCATCTGTGGTCTTCCGGTTACAAGCTTCTGCTGATACACTTCCTCATTTTTAGTTGTTTACCTAGTGGAAGTTTTGTGAGGTTAAACATACATTTCTTTAGCATAACAACCAGCTGTTGGTGGAAAGCTATTTGAATAGGATTGCTGGTCAACAAAAATAAAAGACGAAGAGTCTTCATTGATAAAATTACTAAGACAGAAATATTTATTTTAATGTCTTTTGTGGAAAGAATATTTCCTTTAACTGGTCATTAAACTTAATTCCTACTGAAATATGTAGGCCAGTACCTAGCCCAACACCTATTCTGAATCCCTTGGTAACACGTTTCCACACTAAAATACAGCAAGATAAATGGGCTTGAGGATAAACTATTGAATTGTTTGTGCTATTAATCTAAAAAGGCGTTTTTCTTCTGAGTGGAGATTTCTAGTTATGCCTGGAATTGTGTTGTTTCAGCCAATGGACTTGTTTAAAGGAGAGATGTAATATAATAATGCTAGGTGTAATTTCAAGGTTAGTTGTCCAGTCTGAGTAGGATATTAGGTGGACAGATTTATCTTTGTGTTAATATTTATATCTACAGCTCAGGGTAGTCAGCAAGAAGGCATGGATGACCAAAGGGATGATTGGACATTTAATTCACGGTCACTACAGCTATAAAGGACCATCATTCTAACCAGTAAGAGTTTTCTCAGTACACTACCCACTAAATAGAGCTGACGGTTCCAGCAAAACTACATTGAAATGCTCAGTAACTGGGTGGCCAGCTAATCTTGGTCACTTCTGTACAAAACCCACAACTCAAATTAGTGTCTATAACAATCAATTATTGCAATTATAGCTGTAAAATACTGCGTGAATTTCAGGGTTGACTGTAAAAACAATTTAAAGCAAATATATTAAATTGCTAAATAACAAAGACCTTGTTGTTCTTAACAGCTTTTTAAAACCAGAAACAAAATTGTTTGAGTATTCAGATTTGTAGTGATTAGGGATCAAAAGAAATTCTAGACCTTAGCTTTGCTAAGGATCACTTTTCTAAAGTAGCTTAGCTGGCTGGGGAGAGATAATGAACCCCAGAGGTAGGCTCTTAAGTCTAGGAAACAGTGCCCTTGCCAAGGGTACCGCTTCCTGATGCCCACAGGCTGCTGGGCCACCTCCCTGCTTGGAGGGGTCCCTGCTGCTGCTGAGGATGGTGATCCCACTGGGATTACCTTTGCCCCCGTGATGCTGTTCCACTCTGTCAAAGCCATTTACAGTTTCCGGGGCTGGAGTTGCTTGATTTACTTTGCTAACAGGGAGAATCTGTTTCCACTCAATAGCAAGCACCTCACCCATCTCTTGGTAGCTGCTTTATGCTTCCAGAGCTTCTGAGATTTCCTGTGGAAGCCAACTTTACTATTCCAGAGCCCCCTTTCTCCTCCCGGAACACTCCTTCCTTTATGGAGACAAAGCTTTAAGGCAGAACTGACAGACAAGAAATGCATCCTTCTTAACATTGCCCCTCTGTTCAAGTGCCCAGGGCACATCTGGGTATCTTATTTTTCTTTCAGGGTGAATTCCTTCCTATGAAGTTCATTACTCCTCACGCTGAAGCCCTCGGCCCTTTCCTGAAATGTATGAGTTCAGCAGCCTGCCTGGGCTCCCTCCTGGACCCCGTGTGTCTGCCTGGGAAGTTTGTCTTTTTTCTCAGTTTAAATCCTCACTGACAGCAGAGGTGGATGGCTCAATAAAGTGAGAGTATCACAGTCCAATTGTCCCACGCCTAGGTTCAAAAATAGACAATAGATAATATGTAATTTAGAGTTAGTTTCTTTGATACAGATCACTAAGATATATATAGGGATTCTTTTAATTGAAATTGGTTTGTCATTATATAGTGAAAATGGGGGAATATTATCTTGCCAAAGATAGCAATGAAGTACTGAAAGATCCTCCCATCATTAAAATTTCATATGTAAGTGCCTGACACATACTAATTGCTGAGCAGATGATTCTACCATATACTAGAACTTTACTACTTTTGTGAAAATGGTAACAACATTGCTCGTAAGTTCTTGAGAAAAGTGAGAACTTTTATATTGTCTCCAGAAAGTGCTATTTGTTTTTCATTTACTGTATTTTATTAGAGCCTCTTTACTACTCCCGTTTTTGACTCCTGTCCTTGTAATTTGCAGTACTCTTCAGACACCATCATTCTGCCTAGAATTACTGGTAGCAGAAAGGTAAGGAAGGTAATGATTTCCCAGCAGACCAGTTTGTCTGTGGATGTGGGTGTGAGTGGGCAGTAATTGTAGGGAGAATAAACTATACCCATCACCTCTGAGTGCCTCTGGCATCTTGAGATCTACCCTTGTCTTTCACTTAGAGGTCTGAGGATGCTGTTTTAAATTTATAGCTTAGACAGTAAGTCTCCCTTCCTCTGATCCATTAGCTCCAATGAGATGATACCACAGGACCTTGCCGTGATGTCTGTGGAAAACAATATAATCAGGAAAGTATGAAGAAATTGTGCTCTTCACAGCTTGCCTTAGAAATCCATGCTTTTTAAAATTCATTCATTTGTTGATGGACACATGGGTTGATTTCATAATTTGACCATTGTGAATAATGCTGCAGTACACACGAGAGTGTGCTCCATAAAGATACACAATTGTGGCTTTTCAGGATTCAATTAAATAAAAAAGAAATGCATCCTTATTTAGAAATCACCACTTGGTGTCTAATGAAGCTTAACTGTTATAAATAAGCGATTTACCCATTGTTCTGACCTCTTTAGAGGAGTGTTGTGGTTTGGATCTGAAATGTCCCAGAAAGCCCCATGTGCTGAAGCTTGATCACCAATTTGTGGTGCTACTTGGAGGAGGTAGAATCTTTAGGAGGTGGGTCCTAGCGGGAGGAAGTTAGGTCATTGGGGGCCTGTCATGGAAGGGATATTAGAGCCCTGACCCCTTCCTGTCTCTCTCCCTTCCCCTCCCTTTCCTTCCTCTCTCCTCCTCTCTCTCCCAACTGCCATGCGCACTCATCATGATGTACTGTGCTGCCACAGACCCACAAGTGACAGAGCCAAGTGTCCATGGACTGAAACCTCTGAAACTGTGAACCAAAATAAACCTTTTCCTTTATTAAGTTGATTTTTCTTAAACATTTTGTACAGTGATGGAAGGCTCACCAATGTGAAACACAATAGAAAGTATGGCTCTACTGATAGTTTTTTTTAGAGGAAGCACCTTTCACACATGAGTTTAAATTTGTAGCGATATTAATTTTGTAATTTAAAATCATATATATTAGCCTGTATTTCAATGGAGTGATGATTTGCAAGAAAGGTTTTGAAGTTCAGAGTAATATTTTTTAAACACTAGTTTTTTAGGAAAAAGTCTTTGGGGGAGAATTATATCTTATTTAGTAATACAATGTCTTTTCCCTAAATATTAAAAATAGATATTTTAGAGTTTCTAAAGTAGAGATAAATAAATATATAAGATAAAGAGTAGACTTAAACTATTAATTTATTTTAGAGTGACTTTAAAATTTACCCTAGAAGTTGCAGGACAAAATGCTTGGAAGAAGCAGTAATTGCAAAAGAGCAGTCTGCTTATAATTGCCCTATGATTACAGATTTAGGAGTGTATCTCTCTTCATGTCCAAGTGGATATTACAAACTCGATATCCAGATATAAACAAGTGTACAAAATGTAAAGCTGTGATACCTGCTTCAAGAAAAACTTCTGCACAAAGTGTAAAAGTGGATCATACTTGCACCTTGGGAGGTGCCTTGACAGTTATCCAGAAGGGCTGGAAGCCAATAACCACACTGTGGAGTGCATCGGCACTACACACTGCAAGGCTGGGGAACGGAGTCCTTGGAGTCCATGTGCAAAGAAGGGAAAAATGTGTGGCTTCAAAGAACTGAAACTTGAGTCTGAGAAATAATTCAGCACCCTTCAGCAAAGGGTAATGTGTGTCCACCTACAAGTGAGACAAGACAGTGTACAGTGCAGAGAAAGAAGTGTCCGAAGGGAGAACGAGGAAAAAAAGGAAGAGAGAGGAAAAGAAAAAAAAAACTAATAAAGAAGAAAGTAAAAAAGCAATTCCTGATAACAAAGGTCTGAAATCCAGCAGAGACACCCCAGAACAATGAGAAAACAAAGACAAATAGCAGCAGAAGAAAATCCCAAGATAAACAACAGAAATCGGTATCAGTCAGCCCTGTGCGCTAAAGGGTCCCATGAGATTAGTGTAGACTCTGATGCTGATGTCTCAACCAGATGCCCAGGAAAGGTGCCTTAGCCATTGGAACCAGAGATGGACAATGTACCAGTTACTGCTCTGTCTAGACAACATTCCAAATAGTTGTGCGTTCTTCATACAGGCATACCTGACAACAATGAGCCAAAAGTTTAAAGAAGGGATACTGTCACAGGATCATCCTATGTGCTGCTGTGCATTTTTCGAAGACAAGAAGTTTTGTACATAATTATCAATACGTATTAGCTACCATCAGCATGACGATGACATCTGGAGAAGAAACATCTTTTCCCTTTAAAAAATATTTTTCCAGCTACTGTTTTAAGAAGCAAAAGATAATTTTGCAAATTTAAAGATTTATCCCTTCAAGACAAATGAAAGATTGAGGAGAGGAACATCATTTGAAGGACAGTGCGGTTTTGTCAGGTAGATCTAGAGCTCACAGTTAGGGCCTGGTGTTTGAAGTGATAGAACTTATCATGCAGGAGCAACTTCGTCGTAGAATTGTTAAGATTACTCTATTCTCACCCCCTGCTCCTGCAAGAAATGCAGGAGTGCACACCAGAGTTAAATATTCTCTGTAGGATTAGAGGAAGGCAAAATGTGGATGAAATCATAGAACTGGAGATTCCTGTTGTGCTTTACAAAACGGTGAAGGGTCATGATCACCTGGAACAGGTCTCCAATCTATGGCAGCACTATTGGGCCAGCCTCTGCTGCCCCTTGGATTGCAGAAGTTTGTAAACATGTGCCTGTAACTTTCTCCCCAAACAGAATCACATTTATTAGGAGGCAATTCTGATTTCATAGCACAAAAAGATAGTGCCAAGGAGAATATACCATGTTTGCAAAGTCATGTGTTTCCTTTCTCTCTCAATGAGGGAAAAACAGTTTTATTACCTGCTTACTGGTCCACCTGGAACTTACAGGAACACTACTTTTTAACACAGTGTATCTAAGTAAAGGAGAAAACCACCACAGTAAATATATTTGTTAATAAAAAGAAAGATTTCATTTGTTTGAAAATGAGTTGAGGAACCTTTCTGACTTTGTTCAACAATGATTACTCCAAAGTGAGTCCGTGGATATCAAAGTCTTAGAGACTGGAATCTCAAGCTGTTTAACAGGACCTTGAGTGATGGTAGTTGGCACTTCACCTTGTCGGTTTTGTCATTTTAAAAAAGCCCCAAGAATAAGTCAGTTGAAGACAAATCACCTAGCTAGTTTTGACAGAACTCTCAGGATTAGAATGATTGCAGCAATACACTTTGAGAGGCACCTAAACATGCAATTCCTTCGGTCTTTTTCTTTAAGTGAGCTGAACCTTCCTCTCCTTCTTTCATTAGTGTGTTAAGCTCTGATTGTTTTAAATCTAGAAGGGCTAAAATACATAAAAATTATTTTGTGCAGTTTTCTCCTATGGGAGAAGAAAGGACAAACATGTATTTTTTGTAGTATAAAAATAAAACACAACTAAAAAACATGTTTATTAAATCTTTCTTCATTCTGGTGCACTTAACCTTAATTAAGAGAATAGTCAAGTCACAATGTTTTAAATAGTGAGAAAACTTATGAACTCACGCAAAAAATCTGTTGGGTTGTTTAATTCAGAAGCTCCACAATGTGGTCACAGTCCCTGGGTTCTTCTTTTTGCTCTGTGTCCTCAGCTTTTAATTTCTGTCTCAGGTGATAAAAAGGCATCATCAGTTCTAGGCACAATGAAAAGAATTCAAATGCTGGAAGAGTACACTTAACCTTATTTCCCTTTTTAAGAGCAGTGAAATGGTTTTTCAAAAGCTCTTTCCCATTGGATTTAGTTCATGTGTCATGGACAGGGTTCCATAAGGTTGTTCCTAAACCAGGTGCTGGCAAAGAGGCCAAGGTGATCTGAAGCACAGGGCTGCTTACAATTCATCAGAGCTGGGAGCCTCTTGATAAAGATGGCAGAGGAGTGACATGGAATGGTTGTTAGGAAGACTATCAGACCTGCAGCATTCCTCTTGATCCTGCATCTTTATTGTCTTTTCTCCCCCTTAAATTTGTTTCTAGAAGTCAGTACGCACACAGGCACTCATAGCACACATACTTGCACACACCCATGCATGCAGCATGCCCAAACACCCATAAACATGTACTTCTATATGATTTGATTATAATTTTCCTGGGACTTTTTGTAAATGTAAAAAGTACAAGAAAGATTACCTTATATTTAAGCAGTTTTGCTGTACTCTATTTGAAAATTAGCTATTTATGACTATTAATTAGAATAGTTATTTGATTATATAATTCTGTTATAGTTCTGCATAGCACAGAGTCTGTTAAACATGTGTGTTACATGAATTCTTTAAAAAAGGCAATGTGTGCTTGGTTTTGTTGGATATGGGAAGTAATCAAGAGGATTAGTCCTGAATTACTGAGTTTCCTCCGCTGTTTCCCACATGGGTTCACCAGTATCATAAACCTAGAGGAAGTACAGAGTTTGAGGGAGAGATGATGAGTTATGTTTTGAATGTGTTAAGTTTGAGGCTATTGTGAAACATCGAGACAGAGACGTTCAACAGAGAGCCAATGTATGGCTCAGGTTCGGGAAACATGGGCTTAGCAGCAGTCAGTGTATGTTGTTGGCTACAATCAGGACAAAGATGAGGTTAATATCTGAACTGAGTCTTTGTGTCTTAGATTACTTCTGCTTCCCAGCTTCTATTCGGACCCTCGTTTGCATGATGTCCTTAAAGCTAGTGTCAGAGAGACAAAGTGAAGATCTTATGAAAGCTAGTGAAGTTTTTAATGATAGTAATAATCATTAATATTATTTCTTATACGGTATAGAGATGTGTGCAATGTAGCTGGATGTAATCCAATTCAGCTGCTTTGCTCTCTGTTCAGTTTTGAAGGACTGAGATTTCTTAAAGCACTCGTGGTGAGTGAGAGAATCAAAGAGGTACTGATACGGTGTGGTGTAATTTGGATCCCCTAATGAGCAAGCAATTGCCTCTTTCTCTTCTGATCCTGCCCATGTAGTGAAGGGGAATGTTCAGTTCAGTGCTAGTGAGTATTTGACTGTCTATTGCTATGGAAGAAATCCCTCCGCTATAGAAGGAGTGGATGTGGGGGAGAAAGAGAAAGAGAGGTATACTAGCCTTCATGTATAGTACTGATACAAAGATTCTTTTTCTTCTTTATATAAATGTTCACTCAGTCCTCTATATCTGTGAGTTCTATGTCCATGAATTCACCAAACCTGGAATCAAAAAGATTTTATTTTAAAAATTGCATCTGTGCTGAACATACACAGACTTTCTTTCTTGTCACTGTCCCCTGAACAATGTAGTATAGCAGCCACTTTCACAGCATGCCTATTGTGTGGTATTGTTAGTAGTCTAGACGTGAGTCTAGAGGAGGATGTACATAGGTTATGTGCAAATACTATGCCATTCCATATAAGGACCTGAGCACCTGTGGGCTTTGGAATTGGAGGGCATCCTGGAATGAACTCTGTGGATACCAACGGATGACTGCACTTAGGTTTAAAAAATGAAGTGACTTTAAAAATTAACACATAATACTGCCATATGTGTATGTGGATTTGGCTCCTGGTAGCTGTTTCTAACCTCCAATCTTTCCTCTCTTTTGTTCTACAAAGCCTGACATTTAGTCATTCTAAACACAGCTTCCTGATAAAATTTTTAATAACCTTCTCTTTAATGGAATCTGGTTAGTGGACTATCCTTTCACTTCATAGCTGATCCACTTCCTTCACTTGCCTTATGACTGGAGACCTCACAGTCTAACCTGTTCAGCTGTACCTGCTTCAGGGCCTCTTACCATTCCTCACTCCTCTTTTCCTCCTTTCCCTGACCAGCTCACTACAGGAGCTAGATCCAAAATCCCACCCATACTGTCCAAGCCATGCTGCAGTGCCAAGACCTCAGACTGCCCTAGCATCACCACTTCCTTGTTTTTATGAATTCCTGTTGCATTTGAGCCAGTTATCATAGTTCAGCACTTAGTTGCATTACCATTGTTTCAGTCATTTTTCTGTAGTCTGCCAACCTGTATACTGTGAGTATAATATAGCAGAAGTTATGCTATGTGTTGTGCAAGGCTTGGTCATCAAAGAGCAAGCAGCTTTGAAAACATTATTGTAGGAGCTCTGAGTCACAACATAAGAGGTATGACTACCTTGTTACCACCATGCTGTGAGGAAGCCCAAACTGTATAGAGGTCATGTGGAAGAACTCCACTCAGTTGTTTCAGCTGGGCCCGCGGTTTGATTAGTCCAACCAAGGTTCTAAACAGGTGATGGAAAACATCTAGATGATCCCTGTTTCTTTGTTTAGCCATTCAAGTTGCCTTCCGCCTTTTGAATCTTCCCAAGTGAGGCTCTGAACAAATTTAAATAAAGATAAGCCTTCCCTACATTGCCTTGCCCAGTTCCCTGACCTGCAGAATCCATGCACATTACCAAGTGGTTCTTACTTTACTTTAGTGAGTTTTAGAATGATTTGTCTCACAGCTACAGGTGACTGGAAGATTTCCTTTAAAAAGATTGCAAGTCTTCATAGTTCATCCCCAGTATAATCCATCTTATTGCCAGTCACAATTACATAAAGACAAACAAATGAACAAAAGACAAGCAATATATATATATGTGTATGTATATATATATATATATATACATATATATATAGTGTATGGAAGAGACGGTCTTAGAAGAAAGGAAAGGAGAAAGTGGCAGAAAGCAATAACCAAAGATACACAGATATAAATGTACATGTATACATAGATATAGATAAATACAGAGACATAGCTAATAAAAATTCAGATGCACTGTTAGCTAACTGTTATTAGATTTTGCTAATTATTTGTAACACTACATCTACTTACATGATTTTGCTGCAAGAATTCTTTCTGCTCCGTTTTGTTTCTCTGTGGTACCTACTTGCTACGTATTCAAACCTGAGGAAAAGAGACTGTGCCCATACTTTTTCTTTAATATTTTTTCTCAGATACTAATGAGTGATAACCCATGGAAATGGAAATGGCTTATTTGTAATGACCAAAGAGCTGAAAATCAAAGAATAATAGAACTTTTAAGAATAATACTACTAAATACTAGCAATGATGCAGAGCAATGAGCTCTTTTTCTTTTCTAGGGAACGTATACTATAAAATCCTTTGTTGAGTACTTTAACACTTTACATCAAAAGAGTTAACATTATTAATGCTCTTTGACTTGAGATTTTTTTTCTTTAATGCATTTGGCGTTTATGGAAGTTGTTGTTTCTGCATAAAATTTTATTTGAAAATGTTTATTGCAATATTCACTCTTGTTCATTCAGTAAGTATTTGTTTGGCCAGGCTGCATTCTTGACCTTAAAGACACTCTAATGGAGAAGCCAAAGTTAGTGGTTGTTTTGGGCTTCATTTCTGGTGGGAGAATAAGCAATAAACTCACCCACTTATGGTATAATTTTAAAATTTTAACTTAAATGAAGGAAAAAAACAGGAAACATTTTTTGGACAGGAAATTATTTAATTGGAGACAACAGAAAAAAACTTCTCTAAGAAGATGCCATTAGATAAATGTTAATTTTAATAGAAAGAAAAGAAAACAGGAAACAACACTTAAATATCCCAAAATAATGATTGTTGAATGGATTTTGGTTTATCCAGGTGAGGAAACATCATATTACAATTGAAATGTTAATGACATACAATTTTTTTCATGAAATTCGAGTAAGAAAAGAAGCTTAAAAATATTTATACTATATTTTCGTGTTTTCTACAGCCTTTACATTTATAATATGATTATATACCATAAAGATAAAATGAAAGATAGGAAAGATATACTCCCACATATTAACAGTGGCTATTTCTGGTAGGATTAGAAATATTTTTATCCTTTACTTGCTTATCTACATTTTCTAAAGTCAGCATGTATTGCTTCCTAAAAAGAAAATTTAAAATTTAAATAAAACTGTCCATTTAAACAACTTGCTCTACTGTTTCTAATGTTTACTGTCTCCCAAGAACACTCAGTGAGGGCAGTCATCTCCTCAATTATTTACTTTCATTTCCCATATTAGCAGAGAGTCTGATATGTAGAATAACTTTAATGAATAAATACATAAGGACATGAAAGAAAGCAGAGAGTTATATTTACTGAAGACTTCTTATATATCACATACCATGTTGTATAGTTTAAATGTGCTATGCCAATTAATTCCTGCTGCAGCAATGTGAGAGAAAGATGAAAACCTTTTTCATGACCAGAAAACAAGTTTACAGAAATTAACAGTTTGTTGAAATATCTAAATATCTGAATGGTTATTTTTGCCCTGTTCCACTGGATGGTTAAAATCTGTTGGATGCCTAATCTCCATTTTATTGCCCCTTGCATCCTACATGTGCTTCTTGCACATGGGTGCATGTGGACACATGCATGCATGCATGCACACACACACACACACAATAAGACTCAGGAAGAAAATAGGTAAGAAGAAAAATGAAAGATCCTGTTAGAAAAGTGCTTTGCATCTGAAAATTATTTTCTCTTTCATTAGTAAAAATGTAAATATTGTTAGCTGTCTATTACTGTAACAAAACAACTGAGATAATCAACCTAAATGGAAGGACTGTTCAGGCTTACAGTTTTAAGGGCATCAGTCCATGGATAATTAGCCCTGTTGCTTTATGCCTATTATGGTACAGTATATCATGGTGGGTGCTTGGATGCCAGGTCACTCATGGCAGCCAGGAAACAGACAGGGTGGACCAGGGTCCCAGTGTCTCCTTTAAGGACACACTTCAGTGACCCATAGATCCTCCCTGACTAAACCCCACCTCTTAAATGTTCTGCACCTCCCAGTAGCACCACAGACTTGAGACCAAGCCTTCAAAACTTTGCCAACTTGTTGGTAAGACTATCTGCCTGAATTAAAGGAACATCAGATTTTCTGAAATTAGTAGGTCTCAGCTTAAATCCAACCACTTCCTCATCTGTGATATCTTTGTGCACTAGTTGTAATTTTCACTGCATGTAATAGAACTCCTGAAATAGTACTTGTAGTTTGTTTCTCTTTTACATGAAAGTTCAGCTCATGGGTTTATGTGACATCTCTGCCATCACGTTGGATCGTTTCAGTTGTCACTCTGGCCTCTGTGGCACATGGTTCTCTTGCTCAGAGGTTAGTCCACTTTCCCAGCAGGAGGACAGAGGAAGGATGAGAAGAGGCATCCCCCTCCTTCAGAACATATCCTAGAAATTGCACCATCACATGTCCATCCATCCTGTTGTCTAAAACTGAGGTGCATGCCATAACTAGCAGCAAGGGAGGCTGACACACGCCAACCTTGTTCTGGGCAGCCATGTAGCCAGCCAGTATCCAGAGATAGTCTGACAGAGCAGATTTTGGCGGACCCTTAGAAATCTATGTTGCAGTCTCTTAAGGACTGTTATAGAATTTTATAATTCCTTAGTCATTTCCCAGAACACCAGTTTTGTTAATTAGTTTGGTGTGTGTTTGTGTTGTGTATGTGGGGGGAAAAAGAAAGAATTATAAATGGTAATATTGGTGATTTTTAAACTGCCATTCACTTAGTTTTCTCATAGAAACAATCTTCCAAAGTCTGAAGAAGTAAAAAGATTATGAACCCATCCAGAAATACTTTTTAAAAACTGCCAGTAGGAACATTATCAAGCAATGCTTGATAAGCCTGCAGTAGAAGCTATTAAATCCTTACCTTATATGACATTAAAAAGCAAAAAACTCCATTTAAAAAAATTATTGAAAAAGGTGTCAATCTGTGCCTACTGAAGTTGAAATTGGCTTTTTCAAGAGTAACTGTATGGAGTATTATTTTCTTCAGAGCTGCCTTCCATCTAAGGAGAGCAAAACTTCAAGCAACGCAGGTCTTCCCCCACTCTGATTTTATTTGCCTTACATAGTTTAAAAGAAAATTTAACTTATTTTAGTTCTCTGATTTTTTTCCATTCCAAAATTTTTTTAGTAGAAACATGTAATTTAATGTCAAGAGTACAAAAGCTAAAGGAGCGTCTGAATGTAAACATTGGCAGTAATTTGCTCTTTACTTATCAGTTTGATGCCAAAAATTAATGAAAGCATTATGATTATGTAAGTGAATATAAAATATGACAAAATGTGGAAGGTTAAGACCTAATGCTAGTATTTCTTCTACATTTTATAATACATTGTTATCTTAGGGGTCTGGTCATGAATGGCCTATTTGGTGCCTTGTTGGTTTCTAACATTTGAATTAATAATCAAAATAGTGTTGCTTCAAATTAGCATTTTCTGAACCGCAAGAAGTCTAAGTGTAGATGCAGCTGGGTTGGATTTTTAACCAGGGACTGCTAGGATTGCAAATCAAACTAATCCAATTTAACCTCCAGATCTTTTCTCTTCTTGTTCACATCCTCCTTTTATTTCCATTTTTGTTCCTCACCCACTTACTCATTCAGCAATTTTCCTTGAACACTAATATATCTGTAACAAAATTATGTTAAAGACATTCTAAAATAGAAGTAACAGCTGAGTAATACTGAACATATTATTTCCCTTCTAATTTTAGAAGGGTTGCTATGTCGTTGCTTGTGTTTCTCCCCGGGATACTGTTTGTATCTTGGGTCCTCTTGGTTGTTTTCATTTATGAACTTGTTTGGAATTCGATTGTAGAACTTTTCTTTTTTTTTGCTTGGAAAAGAAAAAAATATTGGTGGACTCCCTGATGGAGGAAGTGGGCTCAATACAGTAGAGCTGACAGCCCTCAGGTAGCCTGTGGGTACGCCACGTGATGAAGAAGCATTTATTGAACATCCGCAAGCTTCACAGCCAGGGTTAATGGGGGAGATTAGAGATGGGCTCAGAAATCTGGTAAGACAGAGATCCAGTTCCTGCTTCTAGAGGCAAGAGATAAAACTTAGTTCATATCATTTTCTGCTAAGTCTGGGCTTCAGTGGAGGCAGAAGCATCTTTCTGGCTTGGCTAAGGGAGGTGTTTGTAAGTGTGACCATTTCTTAAATTAGATGAATAACTGCCCAAATTTCTCCTGTCCCTTAGGAAGGGGTTACTTGGTAATACAGGCTCCTACTTTCAAGGTGTTGGAGTCTTGGAAAGCAACTGTGTGACATGATTACCAGAGAGAAAACTGACACAGGACACAGTGAGAGTATTCCCGGGCAGCTCGCTTGTGGCAGTGTGGCAGGGGCTGGCCACCTAAAAGGCACTGAGAGGAGGCCCTTCGTCCTCCAGCTGCTCTTACTTCAGCCTTCGCAGAGTCCTAAAGTAAGTCACGGCTCAGAAGGAGTTCATATCAGCTGCAATAAAAGACTGAAGTAATACATACAGGCAAGGCAGGAAAACATATATTTACCGATAAATGCAAAAAAGAGAAAATTTGTGGTTGTATTAATTCATTTTCAGATACAGATGGTCCTTGACTTATAGTGAGGTTACATCCTGATAAACCACGCACTTACTGCCCCTGACCTGCTGACATCCTAGCTCAGATTCACAGCCTGTGGTAGCAGGAGCCCGTTCTTTCCCCCTCATGATCATGTGGCTGACTGGGAGCTGTGGTTGCCACTACTGCCGAGCTTCACTGGAGAAGATTGCACCGTTCATCACTAGTGTGAGGAGAGATCAGAATTCATAACTTTGAAGTACGATTCTACTGAATGTGTATCACTCTTGCATCACCATAAAGCCAAAAGATTGTTCGTCAAGCCATCATAAGTCAGAAACCATCCGTAGTCCCATAAAAGGAAGATCTGCAGAAAGAAAAATGCAGATGATGAGACACAGAGATTATGTAAGGAGTCTCATAATGAAATAATTGGTGATGATCAGGAGCTGCTCTTTTTCTGTTCCTCAGAGTCTGTGGATAAGAGAGTCAGAAATGAGTTTGGGACAGTTTATGGAGACTTCGGGACATGATGGAAACCTTGGCTGGGGTTCGAGGTCATATGCAGCAAAAAACTCCGGACAACAGCCGTTTCTGTGATGTAAAGCCTGGTGCAGAGCAGCCCTGCTGGCCAGAGAGGTGACGTGTAGAGGTTCACGGTATACTTGGTAAATAAGTAGATGATCCTATGATAGGGACAGGTGCAGGCAAAAGCGATGGGAAACCTGTGTCCACAGAACCTGAGGTGCAGCTTCTGCTTCGAGTCTGTTACCTGCAAGGGAAGGGATCTGCTGCAGACCTGCGGGTGGCAGGCAGTGCATGTAGCTCTGTGGCGCATTTAAATAGGGGCTGTCACACGCCTAAGTGTGTCAGATGTACAGAACAGGGCTCTGTAAGGCACATGGTAGAAATAGCATCTTGCATAACCTGTGGAAAGGATATGCAAGTGTCACTTAGCCCCAAATTGGGAAGTTAGAGTTGGGGAGGAAGAAAAGTCACAAGGGCACCTCACCTTAGAATCCAGAGGAAAAACATCGGAGGTGCACAGATACAAAGGCAAATGTACTTATCAGAGATGATGAAGGATAAAAGGGGGGTTTTCTGAAGTACTTGGGTTCACTCTTAAGGATCTCACTTTAAGTTTAAAAATTCATTGCTTAGTTCCTTTCTGGCAAGGCTCAGCTATGAGAAAAGACTTTTCAGGCAGGAATGCTAAGAAGGAAGCTGTAGGGGGTATGATTCTGAATACTTTAAATTACTGGGCTCCTCCCTGCTGGAGCACAGTTCCTCGGTCTGGCTCCCTGGGGAGGGCTGCATACTGCACAAGCTCCCGCCTTACTGCCACTGTGGGAGGCTGAGCAGGAATAATCTGTAATTGGCAAATGCCACAGGCTTCGGAGGGATGGTCCACTGAGGCAGAGCTGTGGGTCTCACAGGACCCCTCCTGGCTCAGCCTGGTCAGAGAGGTATCCCCTCTCCTAGCTACCTTGGCATGTGGCATGCGGCAGACTCCAGCTTTGGCGGTGGAGAAGGGAGTGTGACTGCTCCTCCCTGGCCAAGGTGTCTCCTTTGTTCTTGGCCTCCCACTTCCTGATCTGAAAATCTCCCTCTGACTTAGAGCTGACATTGTCTTGAAGCTCAATCCCATGCCCGCCTCCCTCCTCCTCCTACCCTGAGCCTGGTGTACTGATGCTTGGCCTGAACTAGGATTTACTGTACCTGTGACACTAGATAGGAACTTTAGGAGGATGGAGGGTTAACCTTTATCTCTGGGTGTTTTGATGTAGCCTAGGTAATGCGTTTGTCAGCTTTCCATTGCTGTAGCAAATGCCAAAAACAAGTTAAAAGGAAGAACGGTTTATGGTGGCTCACAGAGGTTTCAGTTCAGGGTCACTTGGCCCTGTCACTCTGGGCTTGTGGCACACTATGCCGAGGTGTCTGAGAAGCCAGGAAGAGAAATGGGAAGAGGATGGCGTTCCTGTATCCCCTTAAAGC
Source organism: Chinchilla lanigera (assembly GCF_000276665.1). Taxonomy (NCBI): domain Eukaryota; kingdom Metazoa; phylum Chordata; class Mammalia; order Rodentia; family Chinchillidae; genus Chinchilla; species Chinchilla lanigera. Next base: position 6,111,033 of record NW_004955406.1, on the reverse strand, counting down.
ACCTTCCAGTGACCTAACTTCTTTCCTGTAGGTGTCACCTTCTAAAGGTTTCACAGCCTCTAAGTAGTACTATAGGCTGGTGACCAAGCCTTTAGCATGTGAGGGGAACATACAAGATCTGAACTATAGCAGATAGTAGAAACTGAAATATTTCTAGCTTCATTTTCTTTCTAGTGAGCCTGAGCTAGAAATATGTATAGGCCAGGTTTGTAAACTGGAAAATGTCCCTCGCAGGCACTGGATGTAATGATGCCTTGCTTTTGGACTTCTTTGCTTCCAGATTTGTGAAAAATAAATGTTTGTTATTAAAGCTACCCAGTCAATAGCTTTGTTTTAGCAGCTTGAGATAAGGCACATGGTAAACATGTGCAAATCCATCGGGTTGCTATACTTTGTTACTATACTTTGTGATACTGTACTATGCAATGCCATAGCAACAAAATACTGTGTACACACTATCACTGTATTGTACTATGCTTTTACGTTGCGGGCTGGGGAAGAGAGACAGAGCATCAGAGGAGAGTAGGGTGTGTTCACAGAACTCTCAGCTGTGTGCATGAGTCATAGATAGCCTCAGAAGAGACTGTTTGGTACATTAAAAAATCTGTAGACTATAAAGATTGTAAGAAATAGTGGGCATGTTGAGCTTGACATGTTGCTTCTACAGATAAAAATGACAGTGACTAATAAAGAAATGGGTTATGAATTTTCAACCAATGATAAATAACTAGAGTTCTTGAGCACCAAGGTTAATAATTTCAAGTCCATAAAAATGAAGGTAGAAAGGAAAGACACAGGTGTGCCAAGTTTTAGAATGTGGCTGGGAAGTGACTCCCACAGTTTCATGGAGTCAAAGTCCCATTAACGTCAAGGGTAGCATTCGGTGTTAGTATGGTGAAATGATGGCCTCAAGGCCATTTTCAAAGTAGAGAACACAGTGCCACAGAATGAGGAGGTAAAAATCCCAAAGTTAGTTTCTGGAATAAGAATGAGGCAGCATGCAGTTGGGAAATAAGAGCTGAGAAAGTTGAGAACAAAATAAAACAACAAGGTATCTGGAAAAATTTCTTTGTGGACCAGAGCCCAAATTTTGGAATGATTTAAATATCTGAAGTACTTAGATATAATATATGACTACTACTTTTTCTTGTCTTACCATTTTTCAGAATTAGGTTTTGTGTCTAATGGAGCTGAACTATATCCAGGATGTTTGCCTTTCACAAATATGACCATCTTTGGTGTTTTCTTAAGCAATTATGTGTGTACATGCATGACCATTTCTGTATCTATAGATACATCGATCTGTTCCTCTAGCTATCACCTTTCATCTATCTAGCTATAAGGAGTGTGGGAGAGAGAAGAATATTTTAATTTCCTTTGTAGATTTATAATTGACAACTCAGAGGAAAGTAATTTTTAAAATAATGATCTATAAACTATAGTAAGTATGGATTTGAAAGTACTGATGGAGAACATGGTGATCTGTATGTAAGCATGGCGAACTAAGAATACAAAAATGAAAGGATGTTAAAGATAGGGAAGATGCCAGGAAGTTGTAAACATGTTAGGTTACCAGTGGGATTTGGAATATAATTTAGATCAGTTGAACTTGAGAAATCTCTTAGGCAAGGGCAATGTGATAAATGAAGGGAAGAGACTATTATGGCCCAAGGGTATATGTGGGGACCAAATCAAAGCCTGGTGAGCACGCAGTTCTTGCTTAGCTCTGCTAAACTGTTCAAAAGGACAAAGGAACTAGGATGGGGGAAAGAGAAAGGAAGGAAGGAAAAAGGCAAAGAATGCAAGTTAGTTATACTGCTGGTGTCTCTTAATTCATTGAAAAGGAAGGTTTGTGCTAATATTGATTGGAGAATTTTTTATGCCTGTATCTTGTATTCTGAGTAGCTACTTTAAAGACAGCAGTTGTTATTCTCCTATTATTTTGTTCTGAAATTTTGTTAGACTTTTTTTCATTAAAAAAATATTTTTTAATGTCTGTAACAGAGAGGCAGTCTGAGCTTGTGGCAGGGGCTCTTGATAGAAATGCAGGACCTAAATTGCCTCCTCCCACTTGACTGTGTCAGGGTCTGCTGGTACCAAGATTACCAGGTGATTTGAGGGAACATTACAAGTGGAGAAGCACTGTTCTTGGGGTGCTAAATAGCAGTAGATTGGTCGGGCATAGTTTCTGGAGCGTATTGCAATCCTCAGGATTCAAGGGCAGCTGAGCAGTGAGAAACGTCCATAAAGGAGATATGGGTTGGTGACAAAGGGTACCTGGGAACCAGGGCCTTGCCGTGTACTCCCAGTATTGAGTGCTTCAGAAATAAAATTTACACATAAACCAGTAATGAGGAAGCCAGGCTGTCAGTTAAACAGAAGACTATCTCACTGCTGTCTTATCAAGAAAAATGGACAACGCCGAAGAGGGCCAGAGGTTAGTTAGCCATCTTATGCCCCAGTTATGGTTTTGAAATTTTGTTTAAAAAAAAAAAAAACCTGAAAGAAAATCTTCAGGTAGGCACATAATTGCAACACAAGACAGAATGATACTCGGTTTACTTGAGAACACTTTAGTCAAGCAGTGATCTCTCAGGTGCCGTGAAACAGCTTGCTGAGTCTGAATTTCGGAGTTTATTACAAAGAAATAGGTAAAGGCCTGGAGGTAGGAGGCGCACTTCTGGGAACAGGTGGTGCCGGGTGACCCGCCGAGACCTGCTCCACTCACAGTTCCTACCTCGTTGCTCCATGGCGGCCTGAGCACTCGGACCTCACAGTTCCTATGCACAGGAAGCTGCACACGGGGCTTCTTGCAAGGGACAGCAGCCACTCTGGTGCATCCCTACCAAATTTCTCACCCGGAAGTCACCCCACTGCTGACGTCCCGAAAGACCCGCTTGAGGGGAACCTTTATTTTTCCTTTGGTCAGGAATCAAGGGACAGAGAAGCTTCGTCCTTTCCATTTCACAACCTAAATGTTCGGTCTTGAAGAAACCCATTTCTGCAAATTTACCACTGCCTCCTCCTCACACACCGTTACAGAACTTACTCCTTCTGTGCTGTCCTTGGTGGAATCCTGTGTAATTCTGTGGATTCTGTAGCTCCAACGCAGATATCAGTACCTCTATGAATAGTTTCTTGACTCCCCCTTCTGGACAAAGTGCCACAGTGACTTGTCTTTCCCGCTTGCCTTTCATTTCATCTTAACAACGGTATGGTTATTGCTTTTTCGCTATGACATTTTTATTGAATACATCTTCAGTATTGAAGAATGGAAATATAGAAAAGGTGTCAAGAGAAAACAGCAGCGATTGCCTCTAATCCTGTTTCCTAAAGTATTACTGATAGTTCATTGTAATATATTTAGTCCTCTCTCTGCCACTCTCTCTTTTTCTCTTCCTTCCTTTTCTCTCTCTGGTTAGAACTTCTGTTTTTCTCACTCTGGTTTTTGAAATATCACATATGTCACAGTATGATTTACAGTCAATGAAACATACCCATTTTTAGTGTATGGTTTGGTGAGTTCTGACAGATATGATGCCCATGTAACCAACACCTTGATCAAGGTAGATAATGTCTCCCTCAGCCCCAAAATTGATGGGTGATGGACTCCCTCATTGTTCCCTGGAGCAACACCCCCAGAGCCGCCTACCCCACTACTCTGGTTGCTCCCACTGGAGACCAGTTCTCCTGTTTTAAGAGTTTGGAGAGAGGGACCATACAGCATGCACTCTCCTGTGCCTGGCTTCTTTCACTCAGCACAATATTTTTGAAATAGGTCCAAATTGTTACAGGTGTCAGCGGTTCATTTCTTTGTTTCTTGAGGACTTTTTTGTTTTTTTTACAAATACTTGATTGCTTTCGTATTCTCATTGCCATTAGAATTCATTTTCAAATTTCTATCATCAGTACTGTTTTTAAATTTCTTTTGTTCATTGACTTTTTTTTTCTTCAGTGCTGGAGATTGAAACCAAGACCTGACATTGCTAGGCGAGCGCTCTACCACTGAACTACACTCCCAGTCCAATAGGCTTATTTTCTAAGCCAGTTTTAGGTTCACAGGAAAGCTGAGAGGAAAGTACAGAAAATTCCCAAATGCTCCATCTTCTTCTAATGATTTCCCCTAGTAACTGCTTGCATTACTGTGTTACCTTTCCTAGCCTTGATAAGCCAACTTTGGTTCAGCGTTATTACCTAATGTTTATAGTTTACTAAAACAGTGAACTAAAGGTTCATTCACTGTGTGGACATTCTGTGGGTTTTGATGAAAATATGATGTCACATAGCCTTCATTACAGTGTCATACGCAATAGCTTCACCACCCTAAATACCTCCTCAGTTTCACTCACTGCTTCCCTCCTCCCCAAAAGAACTGATTGTTCTTTGTACTGTCTCCATAGTTGCACCTTTTCTGGAAATGTCCACACTGTTGGAGTTCCCCTTTTGGACTGACTTCTTTCCTTTAACAATATGAATTTAAGAGCTTCCGTGTTTTTTGTGGCATGATAACTTACATCTTGTTAGTACTGAATAATGTTGAGTTTGTGAGAAACAGCCAGTCTTTCAAAGTGGCTGTACCACTTTGCAGTCCTACTAACAATAAATAAGAGTTTCTGTTATACCTCCTGGTGAGTATTTAGTATTGGCAGTGCTTTGGATTTTAGTCACTCTAATAGGTGTCTAGTGGAATCTCACTGTTGTTTTCATTTGCAGTTCCCTGAAGACACAGCACAAAGAGCATCTTTTCATATGCTTATTTTCCATCTGTATATTTTCTCTGATAATGTGTCTGTTCAGATCTTTTGTCTATTTTTTAATTGGTTTGTTGTTTCTTATGGTTGCATTTTAAGAGATTTAAGAGTATTTTAAGTATCAGTCCTGCATCAGTTATGTTTTGCAAAGATTTTTTTCCCCATCTGTGGCTTGTGTTTCCATTCTCCTGTTAGCATCTTTCACAGAACAGAAGATTTCAGTTTTAATGAAGTCTCTCTTGCCAATTACTTCTGTCATGAATCATTGCCGAACTAAGGCCACCTCGGTTATCTTCTAGGATTTCACAGATTTTGTTTACATTTAGATCTATAACCCATTTATAGTTAATTTTTATGAAAGGTGGAAGATCTGGTCTAAGTTCTTATTTTTGTTTTAGGAGCATTTTATTTTGTGTGTGTGTGTGTGTGTCGTTTACTACTTTTTTGACCAATAAGTATTACCAAATAGTATTTTCTGGTATTAATATGCCACATTTTGCTTACCATGTATCTGTTAATAGTTGTTCTCATTATTTTTGTCTGTTATGAACACATGCTAATAAATCCTTATGCCAGTGCTGGCTTGCTTACTATGGATATTCCTGTAGATGTCTTTATATAGACATATTTTTATTTCTTGAAATTGAAAGCCTAGGATTAGAATAACCAGGTGACCTACTAAGTATACTTTATTCTATTAAAAAACACAAAACACCTCCCAAACAATGATTGAAGGCAGTTGTATTATTTTAAGCCTCCCACTATCTGTGTAGGAAAATATCATTTTCTCCAAATCCTTGTCAGTCCTTAGTATGTTAAACCATCGTTACGTTTAGACATTCTAATGTGTATAGTTGCAGCTTATTGTGGTTTTAATTTGCATTTGCTAAATAACTAATGGCACTGAACATCATTTTAAGTGTTTGTGGGCTCTTCATGTATCTACTTTTGCAAAGTATCTGTTCAGATTTTTCTGCACATTTTTATAGATTGCTTGCGTTTTTCATTAATTTTAAGAGATCTTTCTAAATTTACATATAAATCTTTTACCAGCTATAGGTAGTGGAAATATTTTCTCCAGCCTGTGATTTGCATATTCATTTTCTTAATGTTCCTTTGTAGGCAAAAGTTTTCCATTTTGATAACATCTATTTTGTTTCTGTTAGCATAGTGGTATTTGGGTCTTATTATCTTCCCTTACTTTAGTGTTGCAAAGATTATCTTCATTATTTTCTTCCTGGAGGTTTAAAATATTAGCTCTTAGAAGATCTGGGCCTATAATTCATTTTGAATTATGTTGCATATGGTGTGAGCTAGGGGTTAAAGATCATTTATTTTATCAATATTGCTATCCATTTATTCCAGCACTATTTTTCAAAAGTGCTAACCACACTCCATTAAATTTTCTTGGCACTATTATAAGAAAATCAATCGACCATGTTTGTTTTGGTCTGTTTCTTAACTCTATTCTGGTCCATTGATCTGTCTGCTATCTTTATGCCAATACTACACTGTCTTCATTACTTCCGTTTTTTAGTAAGTCTTGAAATCAGACTATGTAAGCTTTTTATCCACGTTCCTTAGCTTAGAGCTGTTTTGGCTATTCTAAGTTATTTTCATTTTATATATACCACTGGAATTTTGAATAGAATTGTGTTAAGTCTTTGAGACAACAGTAGGAGAATCAAAATCTTAACATTTTCCACTTTTCAATCTATGAACATAGTATATTTCTCCATTTATTTAATTTATTTCATACCTTAAATTTTTTTCTTCAGTATTTTTTAGTTTACGCTGAAAAAGTCTTGGTGACTTTACCCTAAATTGTGTTTCAAAGGTCCAATGAGTTGTTTTATTTGCATTTATCATTTGTTCATTGCTTGCACATGGGAATGCAATTCATTTTTGTACATTAATCTGTAGTTGCGACTTTGCTAAATATTTTTAATAGTTCTAATAGCTTTTTGGTAGACTTCTTATAATTTTTCTGTGGACATTGTTGTGGTTTAGATCAAGAATATCTTCCAGAGGCCTCATGTGTTCAGAGGTGGAGTCTGGCCGGAAGAGGCGGGTCACTGGGAGTGGGACCTGGAAGGCGCTCTCTCTCTTCCGCACTCCTGTCTTCTCTGCTCCCAGGCTCCCATGATGCAGCAGCTTTCCCTTTGCGGGCCGTTCTGTCATGGCATTTCCATGTTTAAGTCTTCCCAGCAGAGACTGAACTGTGTAAACTATGAGCCAACATAAACCTCTCCTCCTTTAATTTGGGGAGTCCGGTATTGTATCCCAGCAATGAGACAGTAATGTCATCTATGAGTGTAGTTTTACTTCTCCTACAGTATGGTGAATGTTTAAGTAGGGAAGTATAAAAATCATTATGGTAAAAAACACAGTGCCATTCACCCCCCTCAAAATATTCCCCCTCATGTCAAACATACTTATCCCCGCGTTCTTGTCACTTTCTGAAGCAGTTGTGGAAGTCCTCTTTCATGCGTGTCTTTGCAAGGTATGATCGAAGTTTCAGCGAATGCTGTTACTTGATGCCACCCGACAGAAAGGCAGGTCATGAGAGCATGACACTGTGCTGTCATCCACTGTTCACCTGCTATGGCGCTACACTACTTCCGGCCCCTCCCCAAAGTCAAGATGACCGTGAAGGTAAATATTTTGAATCAATTAATGACACCGAGGCCGACACAACAGTGCAGCAAAAGACACTAGTGAGAAAGAACTTCAGAGCTGCTTCAGAAAATAGCAAGAACAATGGGATGAGTGTGTTCAAAATGAGAAGTGTGTTTTGAGGGGAATTAAAGGCAATGTGTTTGTATTGCAATAATTTTTAAAACAATTTCAGCATTCACTGTATTGTTTGAGCACACCTCATATATCTAATCAGTACTGTGCCTATTGCATTTCTTGCTTTATTTCTGTTGTGCCTGTGGTCCAGTGTCTGAAAATAAATCTCATATATTTTTCCCAGTTTCCTGTTTACAATGGGAGGTCTAATCTGCTACAATAATTCATCAGAGCCAAAAGATGGACTATTATGAGATTAATTTTACAGAGCCTATCTTATTCCAAGTACTTTGCTTTGTATGCTACTTTTTCATTAAACATTGTCATTGAAATTTCCTCATGTCATTAACAAAGCTTACACTTAATGACTGTCTAATAGTCTACCTTGTGAATCTTCTGTACTTTATTCAGTTATTGCTTTAGTATGAGACCATTAGGCTGCTTTTATTAGTTCAAATATTTCTACCAAATATTTTTACATCAATGTTTGTATTTCTTTTACTTATTGGTGGTATAGTAATACTCTTACTATGTTAGTTTGCTTTCATGAGATTCTCTCTGAGAACAATGGATTACAAGTCTTTACACTGCTCTTTACTAGTACTCGATGGAACATAATAAACACTAAATTTCCCATAAATAGATGGGACTTGGTGCTCCTTGAGAAGTGAGAAAGCTGGATAAATCCTTTCATTTCTATAAGCTTGGCCCTGTTCAAGAAACTCAACTGTGTTAGCTGGTTTCTTATCATTCTAACAAATACCTGAGATAATCAATTTATTGAAAGAAAAGCTTGATTTGGCTTGTTTTGGAGGTTTCAGTTCATGATTTGTTGCCCTCATTGCTTTTGGGTCTGTGGCGAGGCAGTGCATCATGGCAGCAGTGTGTGGTAGAGCAAAACTAACTCACCTCATGGCCAGAAAGTGAAAGAGAGAAAGAGCAAAGATGCAAGGTCCCACAGTCCCCTCAGGGTGCACCCCCAATGACCTAAAGAACTCCCGCTAGGCCCCGCCTCTTAAAGGTTCCACCATCTCCAGTAGAACCAAACTGGGGGCAAACCTTTCTCACAGGGCCTTTGGGAACATTTCATATCCAACCTGTAGCACCTACTATCTCATGGAAGTTCGATTTCAGCACCACTGTATGGTAGAGGAGGCTGTGTATGCTGAGACACAGAGAAGTTGGAAGTAAGGCCAGCCAGGTCCTTGCTGGTGGCAACAGGATGTGGGTCTCACTCACCTTGCTCTTTTTTCCTGTACCTTTTCTACCAGCTGGATGTGGATTTCAGAGCCAAGCCTGCTACCCATACATCTGAATTTGTGTACACCTGTGCTTCATGTTCTTCCCCAGTGAACCACAGGCCTTCCTGTGACATAGCTTTCCTTTGGGAATCTTGGCTTAGGGGCTGGGCCCTTCTGGAGAGCCCATTAGTTGTGATTAGTGGAAATGCTCCAGCTGCCCTTGGACATCTTCAAACCCACACTTCTCTGTCATCTTCCATTTGGCAGTGAGCCTGGATTTTACGGCATTTTGTGGGAGTTGCTTTGTAAGTATATGCTTTGAAATGTGCTTTAAAGAACATATTCTGAATGTAGAGCTTTGCCCTGGTAAATATCCCCAGGCACCACCAGCTGTGAATGCCAGTAAGGACACCTGTACATTTAAAACCCAATGCCTGGAGCTATCTAACGTTCACCCTCATAACAGAGGGAGCTCAGACTGCATTTCAACACTCATCAGATGTTTCCATAGAGTTCTGTACTCGAGGTCTGCCTTGCGTACTCCTGGAACAGATTATGCCCAGGTTTCATTCATACCACTGTCCCTTTTCTGCAGGCTTATCTGAGTGTGCCCCTACAGCCCCACTCTTTGCCTGCACCAAGCCTGATGGCCTGGACCTGAGCTCAGGCTGCCTCCTGCTGTGCTCTGGAACTCTACTTAATGATGCTGGACTCACACTGTTGCTCAGCTTGGACATTAGCCTTCACACTCTGCCACCTCTTCTCTGGCCCTCAGCTATGATTTGATCCTTTTTCCCTGCAAGATGCTGTTCTCCTTGGCTGTGCCTCACCTGTGGGTGTAGCTCTGCACTCTGGGGAAGTTGTGCATCATATTCTTTCCAAAGGGGTTGGTAGACTGTAGACTATGCCTCTACCTTACTCACCTTGGCTTGGCCCAGGGCATGCTGCTAGGTATGAAAGTGGTGCAGTAAGGAGAAGGCAGCTTTACTGACCTTATGTGTATCCTGCCCTGTGCAGGATATTTGCGCAGTCAGTGAGGAGCACTGTTTTCACAGGACTTGACTAAGAAGCACTGTGCAGTACCCAGAGCCAAAGCTTCCCTTCCCACTTTGGTCCTAACTAGACTGTCTTTCTCAGGGTTCTTCATTCCTGCTGTGGGGTACTTCTTCTGTTGTTGCTCTCACATATCCCATGCCATCTTTCCATCTCTGCCTTTGGGTACTGAACAGTTGTGATCTTTCCCCCCGAAGTCTTTCAACCTGTACATCAATCAGTGGAGAAAATTAAATCTGGAGTGGGAGGAACAGAAAAGGAAACCAGAATTCCAGAATTCCACGTTTGGTCTGGCCTTGATCTCTGCTGCCCTGTGTCTGTTTAAATGTAGCTGTTACCTGTGATACTATTCTCTTACGAAAATGTTTTGAGCTCCTCAAGGCGGTCTTGGTCCTGTCCAGGATTGGACATCCTTTCAGAAGGAATGTCTTTCTTAATGATCATAGGCTCTCAAGGTTGAAAGCATCTTGAAAGTGAACTAATCCTGAGTGTTAGCCCTCCATTATTCTGCACTAGAATACAGTAATCCTCGAGAAAATGATTGTGATTTCTTTCCCACTTGTGAGCCTTTTGGGTACTTAAGGACAGATGTCATGCCCCCCAGGGTTCCTCTTCTCCTTACTAAACTCCCCACAAATATGCATTAGTATGCAGGGGTGTGACAAAACACAACAGGGTATGTTGCTTAAATGACAGAAATTTATCTTCTCACTGTTCTGGAGGTTGGGAATCCAGGCTGGTTTCCTCTGAGGGCTGAGGGAGCTGTTCCAGACCCATCCTCCTGGCTTGCAGGTGACTCCTCTGGCTTTCCTGTCACAAATGGGCTCTGAGCATGCACTCACCTGCCATCCCTTTCTTTCATGAGCACCAGGGTCACTTTAATTATCCTTTAAAGAACTTACCTTCGAATATGATCACACTCCAAATACTGGGGCTGGAACTTGAACAGATGAATTTGGAGAAAGGACACAGTCGAGCTGGTGGAAGTGTGTTTAGTGTTCTCTTGCACTTTGTTTATTGTCTCCCAAAGGTGTTGTGAGCTGCCTTAGGCAGGATACCTTGGGAAATGGATAAGTAATTTGGGCCACAGGTTTTATTTTATGTTATTGGTAGCTACTTTCATTTTTCGGTCAATATGGACTCTTTTATTGTTTTCTTGATCTTTCCCCCTCTCTGTTGTGTTTATGTGTGCACTTGTGTATGTGTGTGTGCGTGTGTGTGTGTGTGTGCATGCACATACATGCAATTTTATCTGTCACTTAGGCGTAAAGGAAGCTTTCTCTCTTCTTTGACACCTAGGGGAGACAGAAGGCCTCTCTTTCCTTAGTGGCTCAAGCTTTTCACTTCACATTTATTTCTTGAGTACTGCTTTTGCTAGGCACGGTGCTAGACATGAGAGACACAGAAGTAAATAAATAGTTCCGCCTTCTGAGCTCATGAATTATGGGATGATTTACATATAAACACATATTTATAATGCAGTTTGCTAAAAGCAGTAAGAGAATTTGGGGCAAACTACAGAGGTAGCACTGAGAATGTAGCAATCAACAGAGAACAGATAGTGAAGACTTCACCCAGAAGGCAATTTCAGATTGGGTTTTGAAAGACAATTAGGACAGGATCTGATGGTTGCACTGTTGAATATATGATGTATTCCAAGAATGACAGTATTTATGGATATAAATGAAAGACGAGGGATGGCAGAAGTGGTGCTATTCAGAGAAAGGAAGGAGTTAGACCAAGATGTATGTTGTGCTTTCATTAAGAGATTTTCAGCGAAGGAATAATTTAACCAGGTTCCATGTTTGGATGGTAGCTTTGTGACGAAGTGGAAAAGGATGTAGGAAAATGACAGGGAATTCAGCTGAGGCTGTATTCTGAGTTAGTTAAGGAATGAAGAAAAGCTAAATTAAAACCTCAGCAGTGGAAATTAAAGCAAACGGGCATGATGGAAGAGTTGTTAAGAATCGATTTTGGAGGGACTTGGCACCCGATTAAATATGGGGCAGTGGCAGGGAGGAAGCCTAGTTTCTGACTTGTACCCTGGTCCTACCAGCTGAGCATGGCACATAGAAGAAGAGCTGCTTCCGGGGAGAAGATGACTTCCGTTACACAGGTTGACCTGAGATCTATAGGAATCTGGGTGTGTATGACCAGCGGAAGAAAACCTTTGAGGGAGGCCAGCATCTCTCATTGATTTCAGAAGCTCAGATCTTTGTCCCTGAAGGTTTCTGTAGTGGATGGACAACTGATGGTCAACTTATATCCCCCAGCTGAACTGTGTAAGTGTGGTGCTGGGTGTGGGAGGCCCACCTGGGGATTGCTGCCAGCAGCATAAGAGGCAGAACTGGAGAAGGAGAAGGAGGCTGTTGGGAGCTGAGAAAGGCTGTTGGGAGCTGGTGGAAGCTGTAAGGAGCTGTTGGTTCTATTGGAGGAGCTTGTCATGCTGGCTTTCCTGGTGAACTTGGTTGTTTCATCCTCAGAGGAGCTTGAGACCTTGCTGGCACTGAAAATATCTTCAGTTCACTTTGGGGGAGCTCTGGCCTTCACTTTGAGCATCTCTTCCTGGCTCTGGAGGGGAGGATGGTGCATTGCCAGTCTCCTGGAGAAGCTTGCTGCATTGGCTTTCCTGATGGGAACTCAGCTATCTTCACCATCGGAGGAGCTCAGAACCTCACCGTTGTTGAGGATGGCTGAGGTACCTTTTTGGGGAGCTGTGGTTCTTACTTTACACGTCGCTTCCTGCCTCCAGTGTAGATCCCTCATTCTGCTAGCATAGATCCTTCACCCTACTGGCACAGACTTTCTAGATTCCACCACTGACCTTTGGACCTTTGCAGCGCAGATCCATGAAACAGGCCTGCATGAGATTTGTTCTGGGCTCTGGGCCTCCAGCTGGACTCATGAAAGGCATTGTTATGAGCTCTAAATCTTCAGGTGGGCTCATGCAGGACATTTCCGTGGAATCCAGGCCCTCAGCTAGTTTCCTTGGTCTTAGTGTGTGGACAGATTTCCTGCACTCTTGTGTATATCACTCTTTGGGTGACTATTATAAATAATCTTATAAAATATGTGTCCTGTATTATATTGTTCCCCTTCCAAAAACAACCCCCAAACCAACACAGTGTCCATTCTAGAACAGTGTCTTCTTGGAATTAGTTCTGTAATGCCTGAGTGATAAAGCTATTATCACGTGGCTTAACAGTCCATTTGGTGCCTGGTTTATTTGTATTTGGAACTCAACAGATTTACAGGTAATTACATTCTACAAAATTGTTGTCTTGGGAAAGGGAATGTTCTCCAGTAGTTGAAACTCATTTAAAAAACAACTAAACAACACTCATTAGTTTCTATAGTTGCATTTTTTAAAGTTCTTACTATTTTGAGGTTGTTTGTTAGCACTTTGATGCAGTACTAACTTGTATTAGCCCAGTAAATCCTCTTACAGCACACAGTACCCTTTTATTTTCTTCTCTTGATGTTCCCAAGAAGATTATAGACATTTATGCCCGTATCCTAATTACTAGAGCCAATCCACAGCTTTTAGTATATGCACTAAAAGATTATTTTACTTTTGGGAGAAGAACTTTGATATGGTTTCTATCTGCCTTTTTCAGTAGACCTCATACTATGTTATAGAACTTCCCTGTATCCTTAGTAACACTGGAAATACAGATCACGATTTTTTTTCTAATAGCATTAGTGTTATAATTAGCCTATGTCACATGGATCTACTTTTACATTCTTTGTACTTACTGTGTGTTGTGTCATGATCTTCACTCTGGCCCCGTGGAAGAGAATAAGTGTCATTCCTCTTTGGAAATGGAATCAAAATGGAACAGTCGCGTTTGACTTAAGGACATACTGCGAATTTGTATTGAGTCAAAACCCAGACTCCAGTTTCTTTTGTCTTCCCCAATCTATTTCTATCTACTCGTTTTAATTCTTCTACCATTTTTGGTTACTTTTAACCCAGAGGAACGGTAAGTTAGTCGTCACATCTAGACTTGGGAACTCCCACAGCGTGGAGATGTACTGCCAATTGGAAAATCCTTTGGGGGCCTCTTAGTAAACATCATTGTACCACTGAATGCCAACATGCTATTTTAGACTTATATTGTACCTTATAGTCTTATTATATTTTCTCCTGGTTCTTTCTTGTATCTTCTTCTTTCTCTCTTCTTATTAATACTCAAGGTATTGAGAACCCAACACGGAATGCTTTCCCTTTTCATTGAATTTCTTTCTTAAAAAGAAAGAAATTCTTTCCCTTTTCATTGAATTTCTTTCTTAAAAAGAAAGAAATTCTTTTAAAGAATTCTTTAAAACTCAAATGATTCCACTGTTTCAAAGCTAAGCTTGTAGCTTGAATACATGTAAATTGTTCACCTGCTGGACTCTGTAATCTGAAATCATGCCTGTTTGGAAGATACAGTTTTGATAACGTGGAGACTATTGACCAGGAAAAAAATCCTTTTCTGTCATTTTATTTAATTTTTTAATTCGCTAAATTTATCTTTAACTCTTACATAAAAACACAGAAATTGTGCATATTAATGGAGTTTCATGTGATGTTTTGATAGTGTATACTACATTTTGTAATGTTTAAATCAGATTAAACATACCCATATCTCCTCAAACATTTATTACTTCTTTATGGTGAAAACATTTAGAAGTTTTTCTTCTAGCGTTGGGAAAAAATACAGTATGCTGTTGGTGCTGTAGTCACCCTATACTACAAGTAGTACAACAGAGCAGCTTCCTAAATTAGTGACCATTCTTCAGCGTTTTTCCATCCAGCCCTCCTTCTCTTTCTCTCTCCTTTACTAAAAGGAGTTCCAGGTTTAATCACTTGATCAAGGAAAGTCACAGATGAATTCTATTCAACCCAAAGAAACTGTTGCATTTAACAAATGAATACAGTGTGCAATTGAGAATACCAAATGTCAGGAATTGTACTTGAATTCCAGGTTTACACACTTGAAAACAGTGCCATATTTTAATTCAGATAGCTGTGTGAACAAAAATTTACTTTGATGCAGTGAGGTCTAATCAGACCTTGCCCCAAATTTGGCCACAGAGACTGATGCGGTAGGCCAGCTCTGGGATTCATCTCCAGACTCAGAGAGTGGAAGAACAGGGTTGGTCTTCTGCTCTGTCACCCCAGATTGTCATTGAACCAGACCGAACCCGTCCTTCAGACAAATCCAAGGGCATCCAAGCAAACAAGTGCGCTCCTGGTGCTCAGCCATCTGAGAATCGCTCTGGAAACCGTGAGGCTATTGAGCGCATACATCCTCAGATCACCATGAGTCCACTCAGCCCCGAGCAGTGTAGCAGTAGGAAATGAGTACAGCCTCCATTTTTCCATTTTCTGCTCTGTGAACACATCCAATTTAAATATGAATGCCTGCCCTTTCATGAACAAATCGGTAATGCTTTCTCTCCTTTTCTTGTGATTTTAAGCTCGAAATGCTTAGATATTTTTGCAACACCAAGGAAAATGCACAATCTTGTGGGTTACTGCAATCCAACAAGTTGGCCCCTCAAAGTCCTTAAATTTCAGGAAGGATAGATTGTGAAAGCGGCTAAGAAAGTCAGTTGGTTCCAAATAGCACATGCACTGGGATAATTAAATCAGGAATGAGAAGTAAAATTGTAATCTTAAATTTTCTTCAGCCTGTTCTTGGACAAATTTGATTGGAATACAAAGTTTGGAATACATTTCATTTTTAATGCATGCTACCACCAAAACAATATATATGAAGCTATCTTACAATTTCATCTGGTTTAATTGTTCACTGTACCTGGCGTCTGTGGTAGTACATACAGAAGAATGACTGCAACTGAAAGTTCCAGCAAAGAAGGCAACATATTTTACTCCACTTTGCTCAGGACTTAACTTCTTAAGCTCCAAAGAAAGACACAGTCATGGGCCTTCACCTCCTTCACTTCCTGTTACCTTGTTTGCAAGTGGAAAGGGGTGGGACCCTCAGGAGCTATGTAGACCTGGAGAATTTAGGCTGTTGTAAAATGAGAAGAGGAAAAGGTATTCTAGAGTGCCTGGCATTGTGTTTTCCTGAAATAATTTCATGTGTCCTGTAATAAAAGAGACATGGATGGTGTGGTTGGTTGACAACTGGTGGTCAACTTGTAACCCCCAGCTGAACTGAGTAAGCATGGTGCTGGGTGTGGGAGGCCCACCTGAGGATTGTTGCCAGCAGCATAAGAGGCAGAACTGGAGAAGAAGTTAGGCTGTTGGAAGCTGAGAAAGGCTGTTGGGAGCTGGTAGAAGCTGTAAGGAGCTGTTGGTTCTGTTGGATGAGCTTGTCATGCTGGCTTTCCTGATGAACTTGGCTGTTTTCATCCTTCAAGGAGCTTGGGACCTTATTGGCACTGAGAATAGCTTCGGTTCACTTTGGGGGAGCTTTGGTCCTCACTCTAAGCATCGCTTCCTGCTCCAGAGGGGAAAAAGGTACACAGCTCAGTCTCCTGAAGAAGCTTGCTGCGTTGGCTTTCCTGATGGGAACCCAGCTGTCTTCACCACTGGAGGAGCTCAGGACCTCACTGTTGCTGAGGAGGCTGTGGTACTTTTCAGGGGAGCTCTGGTTGTTATTTTGTGCATTGCTTCCTGGCTCCAGTGTAGTTCCCTCAGCCTGCTAGCACAGATCCTTCATCCCGTTGGAACAGACTTCCTAGATTCCATCACTGACCTTTGGGCCTTCCCAGCACAGATCTGTGCACCAGACCTGAATGAGACATTATCATGGGCTCTAGGCCTCCAGCTGGACTTGTGGGAGGCATTGTTATGAGCTCTAGGTCTTCAGCTGGACTCATCTAGGACATTATCGTGGGATCCAGGCCCTCAGCTGGTCAAGGTTCTTTGGTCTCTAGTGTGTGGACGGATTTCCTGCACTCTCTTGTATATGATCCTTTGGATGACTATTATAAATAATCTTGTAAAATATGTGTCCTGTATTATATTGTTCACCTTGCAAAAAACCCCAAATCACAACAGATGGAGTAGAGGTAGACTTGGAGGTTGAAGACAGAAACTGGGAGGTCCAAAGTGGGACAGATGCCCCTGGGGAGGGGAGGGGACAGATAAATTCTGACACAGCCCTGGATGGTGGGGTCCACAGAGATGGAAAGTGGAGATCCCAGGCCAGCTCCACTCTAGAGCCCTTGGACGAGTTCGGTCTTAGGTCACAATGGCACGCAGACCTACACACCATTTGAAGAACCAGAGTTGGTTCAAGAGAACAGGTTGTATTGTCTTGGACAGGGAGTGTTGGTGGCGGAGCTTGCCAACATCAAAGGACAGTAATTGAATCTGGTGCCAACACCAAAAGATGTGAGCAGGCCAGACTAGGGCTCTGAGCACAGCTGAGATGCCTGGATATGGAAAGAGACCACAGGGGCAGAAAGGGAAGAGAGACGACTTATCCATTGGGTAGGTTGAGGTGGATGTGAAGGGCTTTGTAACTCAGCAAAGCTTGCCATGTCAGTTACATTTGGCATGTCAGAACTTCTGCTGTCCTCAACCACCACCACCAAGAGTAACCTGAATATTGTTAATAGTAGCAGTGATACTATGTAGTGCCAGTAATTGGTTATGTGTTATGTGGCAGATTCTGACAGATGCTTACAGACATTTTCCTGGATTCTTATAACTCTGCATGGTAGTTTCTTTGATTCTTGTTCTATGGAGGTTGGTGATAAGAAAAGGTAATCAACTGGCCCAAAACTATCAGCAAAATAAGTGGTGGCTTCAGAATGCAAACCCAGGCCAGTCTGACTCCACAACTTCTCTGAGGTGCTTTGGGAAACCATCTGGCTTGCTTTTCCTGGCAATCATGTTGACTCCTTGAATAATACCACAATGCACAGGCAGGTCACGAGTTACAGCCTCAATAAACCTTGTCCATTATGTGCGTGATTTTGCATTGGCAAAGCAACTGTGATTTCATGAGTTCTGTGCACAGTTCTTTCCTCCAGACCTACATAGGAGCCTGCTTGGATTGTGGAGCGCAGCCTCAATACTGGCTGGGGATTCAGGCAGGGACCCCACATGTTCAGTGGAAGGCCGTGTACAGAAAACTGCTACAAATCCAGACAAGAGGACAACTCAGTAGAGTAATGGGTCGAGGGGTCAGAAGGCAAACTTGAGAGACTTAGATCAGTGAGTATTAGAAATACTGCTCAAAACTCACAAGTGGGTGGAGCTATGCAAATTAGCATGCAAAATAACATGCTGTTTTAGCTTATCAGCCTATCAACAGAAAAATGGTAGTATCTAGGGGGAGGGTAGGTAGATGAAACTGCTCTGGAGGTCAATTTGGTATTATCTGCCAACTTTTTGAATACCTGTGTAAGCAATCCTACTTCTAGAGATATACTTTCAAGAAAGATTGGTATTTATTTGTATGATATTTATAATGGTCTTGTTTAAATAGTAAACATTCCAAATGTCCGTTTCCAAAGAGATCAAGCTGTTTAAAGCATAATCAGTCACTTGGGGTAGTTAAGATCATGAACTTCTGCACCAGACACCCCAGTCTGCATCCTAGCAGCACAGCACCCTTTCTAGCTCATGACCTTGAGGAAGTTGTTTATCATCTCTGCATCTCAGTCTTGTTGTCTGCAATGAGGAGGAGAAATTGTAATTCTCCCATAAGGTGACTGTGATGATTGAATGAAAACATGGAAAGCTTTGTAGGCTGACAGGTAGTAGGCATTATAAAAGGACAGCTTTCCCCTCTTCTCAGCAGTGTAGCTGTCTATGGGTTCAGTTACCCATGGCCAACCTCAGGAAGAAAATAGTAAATGGAAAATTCCAGAAATCAACAATTCATACTTTTCAAACAGCTTTTACTGCAGTATTTTGTTATAATTGTTCTATTTCATTAGTAGTACTATTGCCATTAATCTCATACTGTGCTTAATTTATAAATTAAACTTTGTAATAAGTATGTATGTGCAGTATAGGAAAAAATATATCAAGATTTGGTCCTGTTGGTAGTTTTAAGTATTCCCTGGGGGTCTGAGGGACTTCTATATTATTAGTAGTATTCTGTAAAATATTGTATTAATCAGTTTTCTGTCACTATCACAAATTTACTTGTTACAGGAATCTTATGAAGTAAGAGGTGAATTTAGCTCACATCTTTGGAGCTTTAAAATCCAAGATTGGGCAGCCGTGTTGGTTTGGCTTCTGATGGGGGCAGCTGAGGCAGACCTGTTATGGCAGGAGCACTTGTAGAAACAGTCACATCTTCAACTGGGAAAGAGAGAGAAGATCTGTGTGGTCCCACTGTGCCTTCCAACATCATGCTACCCGTGACACGAGGCCCTCCCATAAGGCTCCAGCTCTGACATGTCCATAGCACTTCCTCCAAGCCCTCAATTACAACTGACCCCTGGGTGACATTCAAACATTTAAATGGTGTTCAAACCATAGCAAATGCTATCCAGTCGCTAAAGAGAGTAAATACATCTGAACCATTCTACCATAAAAATGTTACATGAATAGAAGATTATTTAGGACAATCTGTACAGCAATATCCCACTTACTAAAATGAAACATAAAATCATACTTTTTAAAGGTCTACAAATATATACACAAAACAGTTCACAGTAATTTCAGGAGTAAGTTATTGAAGTAATTAGAGAAGTGGGACAAAGTAAGGTGAAAAATAAAGCCATCATATTTTATTTTGTATATTGCTGACTGTAAGCTGTGTCCTTTTACAGTGAAAAAATAAGGACCATTTAGCTACCTGGCCAGCATATTATAAGCATGTTATATACAGTATAGTGGGTCTTGAGCAATCACAGTACTGGAAATGTTATCTAATAGTTCCTAGTGTAGTTTAAAATGAGTATGTTCAAAATTTGATTGGGTTGGAGCCCACGGCAGCAAATGCCTAAAGTCAGTAAATCTCTATGAAAACTACCACTTGGGGGCTTGAGCTGTTTTAGAACTCAAAATTTTTTGGCGAAGTTGAAAGACCTTGTTATGAAAATAACAGATTTTCATTTCCTCTCTAATTTTGTAGCTCTTGGCAGTACAACCTCTGTTTTGCTGTAAAGTGTTCAAAAAGGAAATCTATGTACACACTGAGTTTTACTTTCCGAAATAAGTAAAATTTGTATTCTGCCTAGAGATTGTAGGACTCTGAGACATCGGGGTATTTTGGGAATGGGAACCTTCGGGGAGTGTGCAGAGGGCCTTTCTTTGGAGCTCCCGCCTTAAACATGAGTACCTAAGTCACAGACTGGAGCAGCTTGCGCACTGTCGCAGGCACGTTTTGAGCGGGGTGTTTGTGGTTGATGCGTGGGAGCCCCGGTCCATATTCTCGACACTCGTCCGCGTGCGCCACCTCGTGGGCCCTGGAGGTAACTTCGGCGATTATGCCCGCTGTGTCAGAGCTTGGTCTGTCTGTGAACGGAGCACGTGAACGAAGGGTGCAGTATCACAGTTCTGTATCGCAGCTCTGCTAGTCCCTTTCCGCAGTGAGGGGAGATGGATGAGGCATTTACCAAAGGGATGTATTTGGACAAGAGAAGGGATTTTCACTGGAATTCTAAAAAGACTAGTTAGGTTCTTTCGGGAAGAACAAAAGAGTGTAGCTATAAAACTCACAGCTTTCCCCCTTGACTGCTTTAAATTTTGAGAAATTTAAGCAGCACGAAGAAGTGCAGGATTGCTATGAAGACCCCCTAAAGAATATCCAGAATTGACAAGTATTAGTATATTGTAATACTGCGTAGACATTAACATAGTATAATACTTCATACTTTTTAACTAAAAGAAAACATTGAGATAAAGATGAAGCCCTTTTGAAATTATTTAAAGTTTTCACTTTTCATTAGCAGGCGCTAACTGTATATATTTATGGGGCGTGATTGGACGTTCTGCTATGTGCTTACGCTGTGGAATGATTACAGTAAGCTCCTTAACCTATTCAGCATCACATATACTTGTTCCTTGTGGTGCAAACACCTAAAATCTCTTCTCCGAAATGCGAAGTACATAATACACTGTTAGAAGCCGCAGTCACCATGTGGGGCAAGGGATCTCTGAAAGGAATTCCTCCCGTCCAAGTGAAACTTCGTGTCCCCTGAACCCGTCTCCCCGTCCCTTTGCCACTTGCCCTCAGCCCCTGGAAACCACCAGCGAACTCCCCATTTCTGCGGATTCGACATCTTTCGATCCCAGGTGTAGTAAGGGAGACCGCGCGCACTTAGCATATTCTGCTCCAGGTTTGTCCATTCCACTGCAAATAACCGATTTCCCTTCTTTTTAAAGTCTGAGTTGCATTTCACTGTAGATGTGTACCATTTTTTCTTTGTTCGTTAATGAAGTTTCTTTGAGCCTATCTCTAATCTCATTCCGCTCCCTAATTTCTTGACAGTTATTATGACTAATTTGGTGAATATCCTTATGATCCACTTGGAATATTTTGAGCTCCATTAAATGTTACTGAATACTCCCCATGTGCCAGGTACTGGCTTACACACCTGAAATACATCAGGGAACAAAACAGACAAAATATTTCTCATGAGGCTTACACCCTAACAGGGGGAGAAAACACTTTTTTGCAATTATATTAGAAGAGTTCTGTGGGGAAAGGTTTAGGGTGGGATGAGAGAAACCAGGATGACGTGTGTAGTGTGGGCAGTTTCCAGTGTAAAAGGGGGGATCAAGATGAGGCCCTGACAGGAGGAGAGGGAGCAAAGACCAGAGGAGAAGAACCCGTCGTGGGGTTCTCACAAGGACTGGCGCCTGGTACTGCCGGCCAGCACAGCGGCCTGCATGGCTGCCCGGGCGGGAATGAAGTGGGGGAAGAAAAGAGGAGTTTGAAGAGGGGGTCAGGGAGTGTGGGGCCCAGGAAACTGGGTCGTGTGGAGGCTCTTGGACCACTGTCAAAACTTTGGCTAAGAAAAATGTTGTGGTGTTTCCAGCAGACAAATGGTCCCCTTGGGCCACCGCTGGGCTGAGGGTTCCTCGTCGGGAGTCCGAGCAACTCGGAGGCTCTTGTGAGAGTCCAGGTTGCGGTGACAGTGACCCGGGCCCAGGTGCAACACGGTGATGCTGAGAACGTCTTGGGTCCAGGGTGAGTTTTGGAAGGGAAGCCAGGATGATGTTCTAGCAGCTTAAATTTGGAATAGTGGAAAAAGGAAGGAGTCATGGAAAATTCTTTCTTATTCCTGGGGTGAAAGTCACATAGTGTAAAACGAGCCCTTTGAGTGTGCAACTCACACATTCTCTACTTCCGAAACGCTTTAAGGAAATTCCACGCCCGGTGAGTAATAAGTAAGCAGCCTCTTCCCTTCCCTCATTTCCCGAGCATCTGGAAGCCACTGGTCACCCTTCTGTCTCTATAGATGCATTTATTCTGGATGTCTCACGTAAATAGATGCATGCAGCAGGTGACCTTCTGTGCCAGGCTTCTTTGTCCGCATAAGGTTATCAGAGAGCATCTATGTTATGGCATGTGTGGAAGCATGTAGCCTTTTAATGGCTGAATAATACTTCATTTCATGGATGTGCACCATCTTGTGTGTATTCATCCATCGATGGGGCCGTTTCCATCTTTGGCTTTTGTGACAGTATTACTGTATATTTACATCTGAGTATTTGTTTAAATACCTGTCTTCAGATCTTTTGAAAATATACCTAGGAGCTGAATGCTGGGTCACATAGTGAGTCTGCACTTAACTTTTTGACTTCTGTGTTCCACAGAGGCTGGACCTTTCACACACTTAGCAGTAGTATATGAGGGTTCCAATTTCTCTACCTCCTTGTCAGCACTTGTCCTGTTATGCTACTAAGTTTTTATTACAGCAGCCCTAGCGAGTGTGCTTTCAAAAGTTTAGCTTACAGTAACACAGTTGTCATAACTAGGAGAAGAGAGGCTGTGGGCACAGTACAATGGGTTGGATGACGGCGGAGAACGTATGTCGAGGAGGAGGAATGGCTCTGTGAAAGGTTCTCGAAGATTCAGGACAGTGTGGAGGGCACAGGCAGCTCGGTGGGAACAGCGACAGTGGGGGTCACTCTCACCACTTTCCAGATTCTGTTACGTGGGGAGATGAAGTGGGATGGTGGGTGATGGGGAGATAAGAAGGGAAAGCCTTTTATTTCTTTGTTTTATTTTCTTATATGGGCAAAATAACTGTTATAGAGAGAGAGAGAAAGAGAGGAGGGGAAGGGGAAGGGATGGGGAGGGGAGGGAGATGGGAGAGGGAGGAGGAGGGAGATGGAGAGGCAGAGGGAGAGGGGACGATGACCCAAGAGATGTCCTTGGGTAGATAGGAAGGCAGCTGCCTTAAGCTGGAGTGTGGCTGCTTCACCCTTGGCGGGGGAAGGGAGGGCAGGCTCTGCAGAGTCCGAAGGGGGAAAGACAGACTCTGAGGTGTGTGGAAGCCGAGAAGGAAGAGAGGTCATTCGCTGGGAGGGGGCCTGGGTGGGGGTGTGAGGAGTTTGGGGAGAAGTGAGGAATGGGAAACGGCAGCTGTGGAGACTGCGTGGAGACGAGGGTGGGGAGGAGGGCAGGATGGCCGGAGCAGCAGGGATCCACATGTGACGCGGCCTTAACCTGACACTTGCTTTTCTCCAGCCCGCCTAACTGCACAGGTGAGGTGTGAGGAGCTGGAGCTATCCGAGGTGTCCAGGGCCAGAGGACAAGCAGGCGCAGCAAAGCAGGACACAGGCAAGGGGATGGAAGGCAGATGCAAGAGAGCGGTTCACACCGATGGTTCTGGAGCCGGGGGCTGCTGGGGACGGGCCTCACAGCCTCACTCATGCTAGGCACATTCTTCACCACCGAGCTACACCCAAGCCCGGCTTGATTTTAAGGTGGACAAGGAAGAAAGCATCAGGGGATGGACCCAGTGACAGCAGTTGCTGTGACCAATGGACTACAGGGCCCAGTAGGGGAAAACAGCGGTTGGAAGAGAGGAAAGGCAGAGGTTTGCAGCGGAGAACAGGGTGCGTGGAATTGAGGTGGTGGAGTCTTCGCTCGTGGCTGAGCAGGGGTGGCTCAAGGAAGGGCGACCCCGTGCACCTGGAAGATCGTTGTGTCTATGTTGGTGTTTTGGAGATGGAGACATAAGTAGTACTAGAGACAGTGACAGTAAGAAAAACAGAGCTGAGCTGGGGGACAGGAGGTAATGGGGGACCGAGGAGTATTGGGTAATCAAGTCTGACGACCGTAGTTCAAAGCTGGGGGTTTTTTGAAAAATGGAATGGAAAATGAAGATTCCTACAGTGGCAGTGGCAGCAGGAAAGGCATCTGCGCAGACCTCCTCCTCCAGGGCCACCAGGTGTACGGGCAAGAAAACGGCTTCCCAAGGGAGTCTGGTTCCCGTGGGAGCAAGGCTGGGGAGGCTGAGGAAGAGATTCTCAGGCACACACTGTAGTATTGCTTTGTGTGTTTGCAGCTATAATTATAAAAAGGCCATGCGGTGTCTAAAATCAAATTCTTCTCCCATGATTGTAGTTCTCTTCCTGAACATATGACTCTTGCTGTCAGAGGATCAATTGCCACGTACTAAATGCAGCCCCAGCAGAGTCCTAGCACATGAAAGGCGTCCAGGACCCATTTGTCAAATAAATTAATATAAATGTTATTGTCAGGTTGAGATCAAGGGGATGTGGCAGAGGCTTAGAATCTTGAAAGGAATATTCTGGTCCCTATGAGGGTTCTGTTATTCCATTTAACCAATATTTACTGAGAACTGAGCTCCAACTACCTGCTGGCGTTAAACAGGAATGATGTGGTCTGTGCTTTATTTATGGAGCTTAAATGTAAGTGGGTACAATTCATGGGCCAGAGACTAGATTTTGAAATGAAGAGACTTGTAATGTGTCTCCCAAATGATTGGGGTGTGTTTGCACCAAGCTCCAAATATTACTGAAAATCTTAGTCTTATTTATGCAACGCTCAGCCTTTTTTCTGTCCCACCGAATTTGAGGAGTGTGTGTGTGTGTGTGTGTGTGTGTGTGTTGTTTATATGTTTGTGTATGGAAGAGGGGGAGAGGAACTGCTCCTCCCATTAAGGTTGAAAACTTAGTAGGTTGAGTACAAAATTTTTTATTTTTATTTATTTATTTATTTTTTTGGCTTTTCCTGGTACCGGGAACCGAACTCATGACCTTGAGCTTGCCAGGCAGGTGCTGTGCCGCTGAGCTAAATCCCCAGCCTGAGTACAAAATTATGGAAAAGTGTAAAGCTTTCTTACCCAGTATGAACTACCTTATTCTGTAATTCATTGATTCAATTCCTATAGGTCAAAGAGTACCATTTGGATAAGTGAATTATGGATTTTATCTATTTAAGAAGCAAAGAATAAGCAAGAGTGTTCTGGGTGTCTTTCGTGAAGTGTTAGTGCTTCTTTTCTACAAATCTCGAGATTATTTTGGCTCTCATTTAAAAGCATCTGCCAGACAAATTAACAAATAACTGTTGGATTTGATGACTGGTGGGGATTTTGGTAAGCTGAAGGGCAGCAGCCCTCCCAGGCGCCATCTCTGTGCTACAGTCCCAGAAGGGCCCGGTCTTCCTATTTCTCACATGCTGACAACTAATTCCACCATGCGTTCAGCACGATGGAAGACTAAATATTCATCCTGCAGGTGGCTGGTTTTTGTAGGTCATTACCAAACAGATGATACCATTTATGATGTCTAAGAACAGTCATGATCACTTGAGACCGAATCCCACAAATGCAAATGTCCCCGCGGATTTATGCACTAGCTATGCAGTTGTTCCAGTCTTCCTATTTTATGTTTTCCTGTTCAGTGCCTTCCAGAGCAGCACCCTTCGATACAATAGTCTGTAACCATGGCAGGGATAATAAACATGTACCGTCCCACAGAGTAGCCACCAGCCACATGGGGTTACTGGGGACCTCGCATGCAGCTGATGTGACTGAGGAGCTAGATTTTTAAATTGTGTATAATTGGAATTGATTTAAATTTAAAAGATCACATGTAACTGGTGTTTACTAAGCCTTTCCTGCAGGTCTCTGCATAATTCTCATTGCCACAGAAAACCAAGCAAGAGTTACTGAATTATCAAACCAAGCCAGTGTACTCCTTTGCTTAGACAGTGGGGTGAAGAGAAGGGAACTCAGCCATCTCAGCATCGGTGGGGGCCATGGCAGAATTTCCTGCCTACATATTTGGCACTTACAAATAAAGCTGACGTACTCTTAAACAAAACGTGGTCACCCTCGTATCTGTATGAACCATTCTTTCAGAATGGCTAAAAGGCCAGGTTAAAATTTAGAATTCCCGCCCAGGAGTGTGGTGTCAGGAGCGGGCTTCTGTCCCTACCCCACCTCCAGCTGGTACC
This sequence comes from Chinchilla lanigera, assembly GCF_000276665.1. NCBI lineage: Eukaryota > Metazoa > Chordata > Mammalia > Rodentia > Chinchillidae > Chinchilla > Chinchilla lanigera. Next base: position 6,084,831 of record NW_004955406.1, on the reverse strand, counting down.
ACAGATAGTCTTGTGTGCATGCCTGAAAAGAGTAGAACTTTCATGCCTGGAACTCGGGGACACTTTGGGGACACTTCGTTGATCCCACGGTTTGTTTTGCCTTTCTCCTTTCTCCGTCAAGGGGCTACAGCTGCCCTTGATTTTAAGACCTCTTACACAGCTTTGCAGAATTGCCATGAAAAGTGAGCCCCTGTGCGGATATGAGCATACCGCTCCTCCTTGGGACAAGCACCGTGGTCTCCTGGTTGCCTTACGGACCCTGTGAGCACTTGCCTTACTGCCTACAAACTGAAGGATGATCACTTTTCTAAAGGGCCTAGTGCTGGATTCTTCAGAGGCAAATTAGAACTGAACTTGGCTGCTGCTTTTAAAGTATTGAAGAGCCGAAGCAAGGAATGGGTACAGATGTGACCGTGACCGAAGGTTAATAAGGAGAGTTCCCTCATTAAACTGCTTGTTTGACATCACGGAGCTGTTCTCTTCAATAGGCCTCGGAAAACTCTGTGCTCGGAGTAATCATTGATGCCAAAAGAATCAAGAGTGGAAGATAAATTACAGATTGCTTTTACTCCATGTAAAAATCAATCCAATGAGTTCCATGTGATTAAAGCCATTAGTTTAAAAAAGCCAAGTATTTTAATGCTTAGAATGTGTATCGGGATTGTCTTCATCTAAGTGAAACGTTTCAAATGATTTATGCATTCTTGTATTAAGGGAGAGAAAAGAAAAAACCCGGTAGTGATGCTTTATGCACATATATATATAGGGGGAAATTTGAGTAGCTTGAGCTGGAGGGCAGCCTCTGAAGCGCATTTTGAACATCTGACTGATGGCATTCTTTGCTGGTTGGCGGCATTCACTCCAGTTACTGTCGCTGGTAGTAAAAGTCATTTTGTTACTCCTTAAGAGTTGAGAACTACCCTTCTCATGCCACGGCTCCCCCTTGTGGTGGAAAAGAACAACTAGAAGGAAAGCAATACACAGACCTGGGCGTGGACCCTGCAATGATTGAGGCTTCTTTGTGGTTTTCTGTGCAGTTCAGGCTAGTGTGGGAAATGGGTCCCCTTTTTCTACTAGATCTTTTAGATCCTGCAAAGCACTCTGATAGATGACTGTTCAGGGCACTCATTTTACTACGGGATTCTCACGTTCCTCCCTGTTGGAGCCACTTGTCATGGTTTGAAACTATCTTGTTTGATTTGTGCCACATCAATGACACCATACTTGGAATTAATGCAAACACCGAGATACGTTTTCCCCGCGTCACTCTTTTCATAGATACAAATGTTTGACTATGTTGGGGGTACTTTTAGAAAGTGATAGTTTCTTATTCTCAGTGCTTTGACCTAATTTTGCCCCTGCCAACATCAATTTAAGTCTACTGAGAGGGAAATCCTTGAAATGTTACTGGAATGGACGGGCATCCCTCCATGCTTTCTGATTCTTAGACCCAGGGTGCTGGAGAGTACATTGAAAGCACATGTCGCTGTGGGAACGTGCCCAGGGCACTCGGCATCACTGGTTCCTCCTGAGCTGTGTTGGTGTTCATGCTTCCTGAATTCACCGCAGCTGGGTGGTGTGGCCGAGGCTGGGTACCTCCAGTGTCAGAGAAGACATAGACACAACACAGGTAGGTGGGATTTGGGCTCAAAACTGGAGGTGACAGGGCCAGGGTGTGGCTCAGCAAAGAATGCTTGGTCTAGCATACTTGAGGCTCTGGGTTTGATCCCCGAACTTCAAAAACAAAATGAAAACCTGGGAGAGACAGGGAGAGATACGCAGCTCTCACCACTTCTCCCTGTTCTTTTGTTGAGGGGTAGAGTGTATGGATGTTTTTGCTGCTATGAAATAATTAAAAGTCTGCTTTTCTTCATTTCCTCCCAGTGCATTTTAAATTTTTTTTGTTTTGCTCTTTGGTGCTGTAGATTGAACTCAGGGCCTTGTCTATGCAAGGCAAGAACTCTACCACCAAGCCAGAGCCCCAGCCCCATTTTAAATATTTTTTAAAGATATAGTTAAAAAGGTAAAGTAGGTTTGCTTGTAAGAAAAATCTCGATGAAACAGTTGTTTTTCATACACATTTTCTTTTGGCTCATTTTAACTGCTATGTAACAAAAATAGTTGAGTAGCTTGTAAATAACAGAAATTTCTGGTTCACAGTTTTGGAGGCATGGAAGTCCAAGATCAAGGCAAGGCCAAATTAGATTTCTGGTGAGGTAGATGGCACATTCATACTGTATGCTCACATGGTAGAAGGGCAAGCTTCTTGGCTCTCATTTATAAGGGCACATTCCCTTGTCACGACCCAAAGGCCTCCACTGTGAATATCATGTCAGTGGGCTTCAATATGTGCATTTGTAGGGGAATGTCAACATTCAGAACATAGAACATTTGTAAAGGATTTCTCTTTCTTAGCACCCGAAAACACCAACTCTTTTGAGCTTCTTACTCCCTTGGTCTAAGACATTATAGTGCTGTACCTGTTTGTATGTAGGAATGGAACTCTGGTGGTTCAGGAGAAAGTGCTGGACACCTACCTTTGCTATTACAAAAAATATACGAATTACTATTTTATAGAAAATTCCACATGTTTTTCTACTTCTCTCCAAAGAATTTCTTAGCAATTTACTGATGCCATCCAGAGATAGGTGTCATTGAGGTAGCTTTGATTCAGTGATTCAGTGGGTTCTGATCAAATCAAGCTGAAAATTCCAACAATTTCAATAAACACAGTTATCTGAAGAATTTTTTTACATCCATAGAATTCTGATTCAGTCAACAGGCAAATGATTATTCATGGGACTTTGCATGGTCCCATGTTGTTCCTACTAGGTTAATTTATTTGAGAAAAAGTCAGAAAATGCCAATACACTTGATGAAAATTTCTCATTGCAGAAGAAGCATGGATTCTAAATCTACTGGAGTTTGAGCAGGACTCTAACAAAATGAGAAGAGGCTGTGAGTCAACATTTTAATACACCTGCTACCTTCAGCTTGTCATTCAATCCTTCAAGGAGGGTGAAGGGAGATGGCACAGAGAGTGAGGATTGAGAAAGAACTCCACGGGGATATGATAAAAACTGCTCCTGAAAAAGTGCTGTGTGTACAATGACCTGGAAGCATGAGTGAGCTCAGTATATTGGATATACTACAAATAGTTCTTTGCAAATAAAGCAGAAGATATGGGAGCAGAAATTTCATGGAGCCTCCGTGTGTTGGTTAAGCTTGATCGTGCCAACTTGGTTCACTTGTGAGCTGTCAAAAGTATTGGTGGAGCACATTTCTAGATATGTCTGGGTGGGTCACTTAGACATGGTCTTGGGAACTATCTCTGGTCCCTCACCCCTTGCTCTCTAGTGCTGTTTTCCAACTCTACATCCCAGCCATCATGAACTAAACAGCTTTGCTTCCTTATGCCCTTCTGACATGATGTTTCTGCCTTGGAGCCGGTGACTATGGACTGCATCTTCTTCTTAAGGGTGAAGACATAGGAATGAAGCCAAAGGTGTAATGGAGACTCCAGGGATGCCAGGAATGTGGAATGTCTGGCAAGGAAAACTGCAGGTTCTGAGAAAAGCCAGCCCAAGAGAGAAGCCCTGTGGGCTGCAAACCAGCAAGATCATGTAGGTGGAAGATGCCCAAGCCCCCTGGAACTCACATCTCACCACCCTGTGCTTTGGATGCAGGCATGGAGCTACAGGATTTAATGTTTGCCCTCCTAGGTTTTGGTCTTGTATTTGGTCCTATTCTTTAGTATCTCCTATTCCTCCTCTTTGGAATGGGAATGTTTACCCTGTGCTCTTGTATCTTGGCATTAGTTTTTAGAGAGGTTCATAGTTAAGAGTTTGCCTTGAGTCTCCCAAGAGACTTTGCAAAAATCCTGGAACTTTGAGACTGTGGAGAAGGAATTATTGCAATTTTGCTTGTATGTAAAATAATTGTATCATGTTAGGCAGGACTATGACTTTTGTGTTTATTAGCTGAAGTGGATATGTTCTGGTTTCATGTTGACAAGGACTGGGATGTGATGGTTAAACTTGATTCTGTCAGCTGACTTGTGAACTGCCCTGGGGATTGGTGAAGCACATGTCTAGGTGTGTCTGGATGAGTCATGGAGGCACAGTGCTTCCAGAAATGGAAATTCTGACTCTTACACCCTGCATAAAGGACCTTAATGCCATAGTGTTACTTTCATCTTATAGAAACAGGGATACCACTAGCAAATTTTAAACAGGAACTGGAGGTGCAGCTCAGTGGTAGAGGACCTACTTAGCATATATAAGGCCCTGAGTTCTATTCTCAGCATATAAGAGAAAAAGGACAGGGGAGAAGGGGAAGAGGAAAGGGAAAAAGAAAACTTCAAAACAAGACTAATATGTTTACAGTGTGGCTAGATAGTAAAATATGCCTAAAATTTTTTCAAAAGGCAATGGCATCTAAGAAGCATCAGAAGACAGAATATATTAAATGCTAAATCCTTGAATGCTAAATAGTGCAGAGATGAGTATGAGAAAGCAGAGAAATTGTGATGGGCTAAGCTGTCAGAGGTGTGTTCCTCAAGAGGTAGGAATATCATTGCTTGTTGAAGAACAGGTGGAAGAAAAAAAGATGCTTCACTGATGCTTAGTAGGAGGTTTTTTTGTTGTTCAAAATGACAAAAGCTAGTGGGAAATGGCAGGGAAGTCATTTTCCTGGTCATGCTGCAATACGTGTCACCATCTGATGCTGTCTGAGAAGTATAACTGTGCACAACCGAGGGACAATTGAAGCAATATGTCTCAGTGCCCTTGAGAAAGGATATAGGGACAGGATCCTGAAATGAGACCCCAAATTAGGCCATGATGGCTCATCTTAGGTTGGGGAGATGAACCTGATACCCTAGAGCTCCAGAGCAGTCCATTAAGAGTCCACTAAGTGTCTTGAACCTACTCTGCACAGGCATTAGCTGCATCTTGGCCAGGTATTGTGGTCTCTGGGCTCCTGGTTTGCCTGCTATATCTACTGCTCTGTTATAAAAGACCGTTGCTCTCAGGAAGTGAAAATGTGAGTGGTTTTCTTGGACTCTCTTGATTCACAGCTACTTTTTGATGCTATCAAGCCTGATAAATGCCTTTGACTCTTCTTGTAAATCAGATCCCTTGGCTGTCAGCATGGATTTTATTCCTTGGTTCACTTAGCTCTGGAACAAGTGTTTAGCTTTGCTGGAAGTTATTTCTGTCCTTTCTAGACCTAATCATATGAGGGCATATAAATATTACCTCTTTTATAAGGGGAAAATCAGTCATGAAAGGAGCTCAGTCTAAGCCCAGAACACATCAGGCTCCAAACAAAAGGAATTTTATGAGTTTGTGGGACTTTGCCAACATTTCCAAGCATTGTGAGATAATAATAAACTAACACAACTAGTAAATATCTCAGAATGGAAAAAGCGCTGTACTGGGGATGCAGAAGTGAACAAAACAGACATGGTAGCTATACAGTTGGAACTTACAAATGGGGTAAAGAAGGCAGGTAAACGAGTTGGCAATACAAGATGTTTTTGCTTATGTGTACTGTTATTCCAAAGATTGTGTTTTGAGCTTTAGACCAGGTCCGTTCTTTGTGCTGTGCCAGTTGTGTGATTAAATCTTTTCTGAGATAAAAAAAAAAATTTAAGCAATAAAATGTGGTAAAGGATAGGAAAAGCAAAGACCCCAAATGGTTTAATACAAAGCCACAGACTCAATTTAATGCATCTAAGAAAACAGTAGACTGCATTTGAAGAACTTCAAGCTTATTCTTCAAGATTTGGCTATGCTCCATAGACTATGGTGATACTCAGAGAAGTTTTCTTCCCACCTGTTTGGATTTCACAGCGCTACACAAAATGATTTAGTCTGGACTTTGAAAATACCTACTGATGCCTGAGCTGCTGTTACCATGGCGTGCTCAGCAGCCTTCTCCCTCTTCCTCCCTCTCTGTTTAGGCAGAATTCTCTTTTGCTTGGACTGGAAAACAGCCTTTTCTGTGCAGGTTGGATGCGTATGGACACCCTTCCTCGTGCCGGCAGCCCCCCTTTGCCCCAGTCAGCTTGAGCTCTTGCTGTGATTTCATCCCATAAGTAATACAACTCATCTTGGTCGGAAAAAAAGAGAAAGAGAAACCTAGCTGAACATAGCTCTCCTCAGTGTTTGCTAAAATGCTCAAAGAGGGGCCCACGTTTTTAAGAGCACATACTGGGGGAAATTCTGACATTGCAAGCTGCAGCCCTTTCTCTTCGCGCTTGGCTTGGCGGATTTCCAAAACACCGAGGCCAGCAACTGAGGGACTGAAATGTAATCGGTGGCAGTACATTTGCACCACATGAAACCTTCTCTGCCTCCAAAGGCTCCAGAGGCTGTGGGAAGCAGCACACCAGCAACAGCTCCCAGCTGAGGCACTCGGAGTAGAGGGAAGATTGGATCGCAATGGTAAGAAACTCCGGAGTTTTCTGCAGACCTCATTTGTTACCTGGGAAGGGATAATTAGCATCTGTGGGTGAAAATGGCTGTTGGTTGTGTGAGACTGAACGGTCCCTTGAGCTGTGGGATGCTCAATTTTTCACTAGAAGAGAACACCTTTGCCAGAGAACACCAGCGCCAGAGCACTGATTTTTTGAAAAATGATTTTGAGTCAGGGGTTATGGTGCCTTGTAATTAATAAGGATCATTTGCTGAGCTTTGCCAGGGAAGGACAGTCCCACGGTGACCTCAAACGCAAGCCTTGATTAATACAGTCTCTCAAGTGCACTCCTTCCTCAGAAAGTAATTGTAATTTCCATAAGACTTCTTCAAATAAATAATTGGCTGTTTCCTTGATATTTCCATGTGGGGGCATAACCCCATTCTTGCTAAGGCAGCTTTCTTTTTTGGCTGATGAGCTGTTTACTGGAAGGATTAGACATTACTACAGTAAACTCCTAAGTGCTTTTTATATTTCTTTGAAAACTATCATGTGCAGAGAGTGACGGCAGGAGCTCACATTTCAAAAGAAAGTGATGTATGACTTCGGAGGTTGTTTGATTCACTCCAGCAAAGCAGATGTTGCCAGAGTGAGACCTTCATGTAAATAGGAGCTCTTTGGATGAAACTGTGGATTTTTCAGAGAAAAGGGCACGCGCCTGCCTCATGTCTGAGTATCTTCTCATGTCTGAGTATCATACTTATGTCTGAGTATCTTCTCCAAGCGCCTCTGCTCGATCATTCATCCATGGTACAAGGGGGAGGCTGCAGGTAGAGGGAAGAGCAATAATAATAATCATGCCTCTGAATGTTTTCTTTAAAGAATGAACGGATTTGGTAATAATAAGATTATGTAACATTTGCAAGAAAATAAAACCTATTATTGCATGGAGAGGGTGTGTGAAATACTGTACTCTTATTTGACTGCACAGCTGATGTGTGGGAAATAGTTCTCCTGTTTCTAATCCAGATGAATGAAGAGACTGCTGATGAAGTGTGGGAATTTTTAGAAGGGAGTCTGCCTTTCCAACAGTTTAGAAAAGGGAAAACTGGAAAGGGGCTTTCTAAGACTACTGCGCTTTGCTTCTGGCCCTTAGTCTCCATTCCCAGATCACTTGTAAACACACAGACCCTAGAAATGAAGCTGCAATGCCCAGGTGAGATGTTTCCTTCTTTCATCCACACCTGGTGCCACATATCATCACATGCATTCTAGCAGCTCCTCTAGCTTGTTGAGAACTATACGAACATTTTATTTTGTTTTGTTTTGTTTCCAGTACCAGGAATCGAACTCACGACCTCGCGCTTGCCAGGCAAGTGTTGTGCCACTGAGCTAAATCCCCAGTCCCTCTTGTTGAGAACTATAAACCTCACCTATTTGTTCCCAAACAACAGGATAGGCTGAAAAAAAATCAGCATATTCAGGCTGAGGATGAAATTGTACTCTTCACACTTTGGCTTGTTTTGCTTGAATTGTTGAAGCATACTAATTCATTTCTTTTCTGATTAGCCTGAGAACATTCCTGTATGGATTACCAAGGACCAGGGTGAAGTCAGACAGAGTGCCCTACCAGCATACTCTGACCATGGGTGCTCACATAAACACTGTGACAGTCTCATATGATATTGATATTTAGAGAAAAGGAAGACCCAGTTGAGGCTGAGATTATCTGAATGTAATAGTACCACCTGATGCATGAAGGTAGCTAGTGGTCCAGAGAGAGGGGAGTTGGGGAGTGTGGAGTGGGGGAGTTGGGGAGTGTGTGGTGTGGAGTGTGACTGCACACTGTTTGCATCCAGCTCATCCTCTGGATATATAGATTAATTCCTCAGTAGAGAGCTGCAAATAATTACCCAGTTGTATAGTAAAATAAGAGCTGAAGTCTAAACAAGCTCTTCTTCATGACAGACAGCAAAATGGTTAACACTTTTAGAGGCAAGCTATCCTAACCAGCTTGCTTTCGCATAAGGAACTCTGTCTCATCCATCATTTTAGTAGGAACTATGTACGAGAGCATCGGGCTGGAAAAACAAACAGTCTTTGATTGGAAAAGGGGAGTGACTATATACGTTAGATTTTCATTAAACCTTTCCATGATGAAAAGAAACCAATCATGCTTCTCATCATGCAAATGTGATCAAATATCTTACTTTCAAGAGAAAAGACACTCTCAGTGTTTAAAACGATCTCCTTGACCTCATTAGAATCAGGAGCATGTCAGGGCTTGCTGGGCTTAAACCAAAGAAGCTAGCCCTGCCAGATTCTGGCCTCTGATTACTTTTTTGTTGTTATTTATAAATGTAAAGGAAATGTAAACAATTAAATCTAGCCTACATGATTGCAAATGACCTTAAGTTATTTCAAAACAAGGGTAATGTGTAGATGTTCTCAAATAATATTTTATGAATGCTAAGCTGTGTACCATCTGCTTTCAAAACTTAGTCATCCTCATCATTACCTTAAGTAGATATTTTAAAATGATTGTCTGCCTTGTATCCAGGTAAGGTGCGCAGGAGTTAAGTGCTTTCTGAAGGTCACAGAGCTAGTAGTGGGGAGTGGCGGGGTGGGAACAAATGCAGACTGGCTCTAGAGGAGGGACCCTGTCCCTTAAACCGCCTCATCATACGCCTGAGACACAGAGGAGGAGGGCCAGCCTGGAAAAACAGTGCCGGTGGTGTCACCGAAACCTTCAGTGAATCAGCCTCAAAACTTCAACTAACCTTTGACATTTCTCTTCTGTTCTTTCTTCTAGTGTCACCAATTTCCACCCCCTGTCATTTGCATACTGTGTTTGTCTGTTTTTGTTACTATAATGAAATTGCCGAAGCAGGCTGACTTTGGAAAGGAGGCTTGTTTAGTGCTCAGTTCTGAAGGTTCAAGGTCATGGCACTAGCATCAGCCCTCGTGGTGGATGACACCACAGTGGCAGAAGCGCACGTGAGAAGGGTGATGACGTTACCAGGCAGGAAGCTGGAGAGCTGTTCAGGGTCAGGCTCAGGCTTTTATAGTAACTTGCTCTTGTGAGAACTCACTGGGTCCCTGGAGAACTTCCTTAATCCCTCCTGAGGGAAGCTGTCAGTCCCCGAGAGACCTCCTGCAGGTGCGCCCACTTATTAGCATTGCCACAGTGAGGACCAGATGTGCAACTCAAGAACCCTTGAAGGACAAACCACACCTAGCCCACAGCACCTACCAAGACCATAATCCCTACTCGGTGTTCCCATCCTGGCCAGTCACAGTTAAATAGATGTTTAACTGAGAGGTAATCTAATTTTATAGAAAGACAGTTTGAATTTAACCAGGAGTTAAATGTCTGTGTCATGCCCATTCATCGGGTGATTTTGGACACTATTTTTATTAAACTCTCCTAACTTTCTTATCTGAAAACTAGGAATAATGATTCTTACTCCGTTGGATCATTGTGAGGATTCCATTAGTATGTTTGGCTAAAGGAAGACATTTAATTAGGCTGGAGACAATGTCAGGCAGATGAAGTAGAAGGGAGCTTTCGAAATTATCTAGGTACAAGATGCTAAGAATTTAAATTAGGATTGCAAAGAGGAAGAAAAGAAAAGACATGAAAACAGAAGATGATGTGAAGTGAAAATTCACCTATAATGGCCACTGATTGTATGTGATGTGAAAGAGAAAAGCAAAGACTGACATTTCAAGCAAGTAGCTAAAGAAAATGGAATAAAATTCCCCTCATGATTCCTACATTACCAGGCATGGGTGCCTGACTTAGTCTGTTCAGATTGCAATAACAAGACATCTTATTCTGGATATCTTATAAGCAGAAGACATTTATTTCTTACCTTTCTAAAGGCAGGAAAGCCCAAGATCTCTGGTGAGGACTCACTCTGTGTTTCATAGATGGCACCTGCTTGCTGTGTCCATTGATGGTGGAAGGGGCTAATAAGCTCTCTGTGGCCCTTTATGGCAGCACTAATCCCTGCATGAGAGCAAACGCCAGGACCGCATTAAAGTTCAATGTAAGAATTTTCAAGGAAACCAAAATTCAGACCTTAGCCGTGCCTTATATGACATATGATCAAAACATAGAATGAATGTTTAAATTTTTAAAAATTTTCACAATAGAAGACACATTGCCAGTAATCCCCCTTGAAACACTTCTGCCTGGTTTATCCCATCGTTCTTGCTGCTTTCCAAAGAAGTTCTGGAAGTCTTTCTGTGTGGGTATCTTTAGTTAGGCTGTTGTGGCTGTCTTAATGTCCTGAATCCATTCAAAACATTTACCTCTCATGGTCATTTTGACTAGGGAGGAACCTGAAGTCACACTGCGCCAGTCCAGTGAATAAGGTGGACAAGGACACGCTAAGGATTTTATAAGCCTGCCTTTCCACTGAGTGGCACTCAGAGTAGCATTCATCATATTTTTGCTAACACCTCAAAAAGACACTCATGAAAAGGTTTTGTGCATTATTAAATACTAAACATATAAGTTAAGGAAGACAAATTCTGAGAGTATATATGACATAATATGTGTTATATGTAACATGTGACATATCACATATGGGTATAATATTCAGTAGAGAGTAGGGCTATAGGGCTCATCTCATATAGATATATATGTTATCACATTTTCGTTTCTCTGTCCATTTCTCTCTCTCTCTCTCTCTCTCTCTCTCACACACACACACACACATATACCTATGTAAGAGATTAGTCCTATATCTCCACCTTACCCAAAGTCCAATAAGGTATTTTGGAGTGACAGTGTAGTGTGTTTTGGGAGGACATATTGACTCTCGGTATAAAGTGGCCTCTTGAGTATGTTCCCAAGGATAAGATCTAGAGGCTCAGAGGTTACTGTGAACTATCTGACTATGTCCACTGGTTTGAAGGCAGTCTACAGAGGATAAATTGGATAGACCTAGAAGTTACTATTAGCTTAGTGTGCCATTTCTTAATAATAACTGGTAGCCACATTAATAAGATGAATCAAAAGATATGGAGGAGAGTAAGTACATACAAAATCTTCTCTGTGATAGATGTTTCTGGCCCAGAAAGAAATAAAACAGAATAAAATGCCTTTACTGTGGGCACAGAGAAGACCACAGTAGGAAGGAGGGACGTGGAGCTTTGGAAGGCCTGGCTGGAAGAACAATGGCTATATAGGGCCAGGCTGGAGGTTTAGGGGGTGGACTGCCTGATGTGGTAGACCGGGATAGGGTGGGACCATGAGAAAAGGAAACAGGATATTACAAAAAGGGGAGTAGGGAGTCGTAATTTGACTCAGAGGAAGAAGGGTGGGGCTTAGCACATGGCCTCCAGTGGCCAGCGCCGTATTGGCTTGGTGCCATGCTGGCTCGGTGCCATAGCACATGGCCTCCACTAGGCGTGCCATAGTGACTCAACAGGAATTATACTGAGGTGAGAAACCTATCACTCTGCTGCCTCCAAACCAAAGCATATATGGTAAAAGTATGAGTGATTCTATTAATAGGATGGATAAGACACTGACTATTGAGAAAAGGGAATTGAAAGTGGTGGTTGACTTTGAATTTCTTCTTAAAGATGGTGTCAGCAGCATTAAAAATTATAAACTAGGGGCTGGGGATTTAGCTCAGTGGCACAGCGCCCACCCAGCAAGGACAAGGTCATGAGTTCGATTCCTTGTACTGGGAAAAAATTTTTAAAAACCCAACCAAACAAAAAAATTATAAACTACACAGGTCAAAAGTATAAGGATGAAGAGTCTCTCTCTCTTTTTTTTTTTTTTCCTGTGAAGGAAGCAGTTATGGGGGTGGGGGAAGGGAAGGGCTGTAGTGAGCTTCATTTAAATCTGCATCCTGTGGGTCAGCCTCAGTATTGATGATTGATGGTGGAGGCAGCAGGTTCCAGCAGGTGAAAAGACAGATGAACTGTGATATATGGGATGCTGGGGAAAATGCCATTCAGATACTTGTTGATTAAGCCTAATGTTGATCATAAAATTGGTGTGGTAGATAGAAGACCAAGAGTAAAGAAACTAATTCGCTGGATTACCTCAAAATTAAATAGGCTTGAGATAGATGAAATTGCTGCAGATATGTTCAGAGGATTGTGAGAAGACTGTTCATATTTCTAGCATTCAGTGAAGCTTTAAATTCCTTCCTGTAGACTTGGACAGAGGGATAGCATAAACACCTTCATGAGGTACCCAGGGCTGGAATTGTAGCTCAGTGGTAGAGTGCTTGCCTAGCATATGTAAAACCTTGGGTTTGATCCTCAGCACCACAATGAGAAATACAAGTTATCTTTGGGAACTTTAGGCTGAGCTTATAGGATAGTCTCCTTTTCCTTCCAGGTCTTGCTTCCGGTTGTTATCTGTGTGTTTTTGTGTCTTAGTTCTTGCTTCTATTTTCCTCTTTGGATTTGGCAGTCCAGGAGATGGATCTACCCAAATGACTTCCTGGGCCCCTGAATTCTTGGCTGTGGGCATGTACTTGGTTCTTTGGCTCTGTGATGTGTCCGGATTCCTTGAGAGCCCTTGTCCTTTGTCAGCCTACTTGCTTTGACTATATCTTAGATGCGAAGTCCTGTGTATTGGGAGAAATTTGGTGTCTAGATTCTGAAATGTGCCATATTTCAATTCATAGCATGTATTGCAAAAGATCTTGGATTAATTCCCTCACTTACTTAATTACTGTGCATATTTTATTTTCAATAGTGAAATCACAATATAAAATGTATAAAAGTGTTTTAAGAGATAGATAAATCTCAGGAAGAAATGGGGATATCACACCTGTATATACATTAACCTCCCTTTTTCACTAACCTCTGCTTTATCCATGTGGTTTTGATGTTTCTGATGGGCTCTGTATTCAGTTAATCAATTCCTAGAAAGTACAGCTCCTCAGTTTAGGTGTTTTGTCATAGTGATGGCAGGTTCTACTGCAATATAAATCTTCCTCGATTTTTGTTCATTTGACATGGAGATTTCTGTGCAAAACTGTTTACAACTTAGGTTTGATACCATTGAGGAAAAATGAATATCCACTTATTCAATCTAGGACTTAGAAGAATTGCCTATTAAGTTTGTGTGAAAGAGCATTAACAAATAATGGATTGGTTTGTTTAAGGTGCTAAAAATTAAATATTGGATAAAAATGGATTTCATTGGTTCTAGGATTATATGTTTCTTCTGCCAGACATTCTTCATTTGTTTGGAGTGTTGACTTACTTAGCCAAAGGAGTTTAAGTAAAACAGATTAACAGAACACAAAAGCTGAAAAAGCACTTAAACCGTTGTGTACAATTCACAGCTTTGCAAAATGAGTGCAGTCTTATAATGAGCACCCAGTTCAAAGAATAGAACATTTCTGGCTCCCCACTGAAGCCTTCATGCAGCAACTCAGGATCCTGATTTATAACCCCTAAATTGAGACCTGCTTATTTTTAAGCTTTACATGCCCATTTTCATTTTTTATTTTTAAAAAGAACCAAATGATCTCATTTATGCAAAATTACATCAGAATTTCACTATATATACATGAAGAGAAATAAGGAGAGTGCTTACTATTACTGACGGTGGTAGAAGGTGGGGGATGTTTTAGAATTTTCTTCTTAGTTTTTTTCCTTATGTGAATAATGCTTCTATGATAATGACTATGTGCCTTGCACAAGAAAATCACATACGTATTGTTACCCATAACATTCAGAATGAGGCCTGGGAATGTTTTTGGACAGGCAGTGGCCAGGGCATCCTTCAAGTCTTGTGGAGGCTGAGGCCATTTGACACTTTGTGTGCTTCATGGAGAAGAGTCAGGATTGCCAAATTGTCAGCCAGCGGTGGCAGCTGGACTCGTTCCCTCATGCCTTGTACTGAAGCTCCAGGCTCAGCTGCTAAAAGCTTTGGAGACAGTTGTAAATACCAGAGACTATAAATAGCAAAGAATAAAATATGTCACTAGTTAATTTCTGTATGTTTTTGTAAAGGCTTAGCAACAGTCTTTTGAAGACTTTAATATTAAGATGCAACCAAGGCTTCAGCACTGGCAGAGGATTGATTATTAAAAGTCATCAAGAGTGATTGTCAGCTCCCCTGGGCCCCAGCAGAAGGTGAGCTCCCCTACTTTGGATGGCAAACCTTGTCTCCTGGGAAAGGATGTCTGCCCGACTACTCCAGTCTCAAACCTTTCTAATACTGTTACTTTCCAATGTGTCAACATAATATATCCCTGTGCATGTTAGATTCAGGAAATATTGATTCTTGTTTTGCCTTAAGGAAGATGGAAAGGAACTGGTAACTGTAAATGTAGCCTGACATACAACATATAATTAAATAAGATAAACTTTTAGGTCAAGGAATTTTTTAAAAGCAATTTTTGTCTGATTACCAAAGAAATGTGGGTTCTTTGATTCATAATTTTCAGAAAAAAGAAAAATGAGATCATTCAGGACTAACCACTGTTAGAGATGTTATATATATATGTGTATATATATATATATATATATATATATATATATGGTATGTTTTCTTTTTTACCTATACATACATATACACATATGGCATATACACTTTTTACTAATGGCAGAGGTTAAGTCTTTCTTCACCTTTATACTCACAATAACCTGCACTTTACTTCATACCACTTTTAAAGTGTAAAAATAAATAAATAAATAAATAAAGTGTATATTTATTTACACTAGTAGTTGTTTAACTTTTACCTTCTCAATAGACTAAGCTGTCATGGGTAGGAATTAGGTTCATTATCATAATCTTAATGGCTGTAACAGTACTCATATGTTAAATATTTATTGAAAGAAAAATAACAAAATGAATATGATACACACTGTTTAACTCTGGTTTCTTTTGAAAGCATAATTTGTGGTTTAACATAACACAAAAACTGCAAAAGAACCTGAAAGAGTAAATAAAATCTGAAAGGTACAATAGATATTGTGAAAGGGAAAGAATTTGGTCAAAAGGAAAGAACAACTGGAGTGAGGGAAAGGAGGAAGGAAAGAAAGAAGAAAGGGAAAAAATATATGTATATACACAAGATAGCTAAGATAATTGTACTACTAATTTCTGTTGGTTTATTGAAAGGAACAGTTAATGCTTAATTTTTCTGACCAATTTTGCATGCTTATATCTGGTAATCTGAACAACTACTTCAAAGATAACTATATGCAATATAACAACCATTGCTGAATTCATATTATCTTGTTTTTTGAAATTCTGTATCATTTCTAATGCTTTTTTATTATTTTTTATTCTCTTTAAAATAAAAGAACTGCAAAAGCACTTGAATTGTTAAGTGTACAATTCACACTTTTGCAAAATGAGCACAGTCTTATAATGAGCACCCAGTTCAAAGAATAGAACATTCTTGGCTCCTCACTGAAGCCTTCACGCAGCAACTCCTGCATGAAACTGGCTTTTGGTGACAGTTGAGGTGGACTGTCAATGTGATTGGCTTGGGAACCCTCCAGGGGACTAGTAAAACATACTTCTGGGTGTGTTTGGGTAGAGGAATGACCTTGAGGTCTGCATTTGGTCCCTTGCCTCTTCTTCTTTGGCACTGTTCTCGTGCTCTGCTTTCTAGCAGCCTTGAACTAAATACCTTTGCTCTTGTTTTGCCTTAAGGCAAAGGAGGAGGCTGTGTCCTCCCACTATGATATTTCTGCCTTGGAACCAACTGACAATGGACTGAATCTCCTGCAACCATGAACCAAATTAAACCTCTCCTTCTTTAAGTTGTATCTCAGATATTATGTCCCAGTAACAGGAAAGCTG
This sequence comes from Chinchilla lanigera, assembly GCF_000276665.1. Classification (NCBI taxonomy): domain Eukaryota; kingdom Metazoa; phylum Chordata; class Mammalia; order Rodentia; family Chinchillidae; genus Chinchilla; species Chinchilla lanigera. Next base: position 6,068,606 of record NW_004955406.1, on the reverse strand, counting down.
AATAATATAATATCATTCCATGCCAGTAAATATAGCTCTCCATCATCATTTCGATGTACATGAGGATTTTCCAAATTTCCATCAAAATTATTTACGATAATGCTGACTGAGCATCTTTGAACATACAAGTTTAAGCAATTGCCCTGACTAGTTCTTTTGGTATATTACTCATACAGCACCAAGGAAGTAAATGACCTGATTTTTAAAGGTATTAAGTAGAAGAATTGACAGAGAAGTGGGAGTAGGCATAGAAGGAGAATCCTGAAATAATGTTCTGCATTTAATGTGTGGGTTGTGCTTGGTCTATGAGTGGAGAGGAGGGCTGGAAGGTTGAGCAAGAGCAGCCTGAAGGTGAGTCTAACAAGGCTGTATCTTAGCCTGTAACTTAAACCTCTGTGATTCTGAAGCTGGACAACCTTGAAGTGTAAGGACTTCCTTATCCAGCTTTGCTCTTCATCTGGTTCTGGTGGCCCTTATACCTGGCCAAATGCATAGAATTTTATAAATGGCTTACAGTCTTTATTTGAGCAGGGTTACAATACAGTCAGCCTTGTGTGAGTAATAGTCATTCTTTGATCATACTACACCATGCACTGATGATGTAGGGACAACACTCTGGTGGGGTATGTCTTGCCCTATCCCAGAAGCAAAGCTGTCATTCTACCCACCCACTCAGGACAACATAGCTGACTGGTCCCAATCAATTCTTGTGATAAGTTCCCTGGCAAAACCAAATCTGTTTCCTTCTACCAGAGTGACTAAAAAACATGCTACTGTCTATCACTGGATAAATAAAATAAAAATATCTCAAAATAGAAAATCTTTCCAAAAGGCATCCTTCATATAATTGTGGCTTGAGTAGGTAATCTCAGATTGAACTATATACTAGAACTTTATTTTTTGCCAATATCTTTGGAAAGGAGCCCCATGTAGACCTATTCTAAGTGGTTAGTGCTTCCAATAATTGTTTGCAGGGATATCTGAAGGACTGAAATAAATTTAGAACCTGCAGTACTGGTCCCAGCACGTAGTAGGTGTTCAAGAACTTATTAGGATGTAGAGCTTCCCAAATGAGCCATGTTCACTGGAAAATTTTCAGCTGTTTGTGGACTCTACTGTCCCTATTTCCCATTCCCTTAATACTGATAGAACAGAAGGACTGTGCTTTGTTCTGTTTTCTTCCCAAGCATTTATGTAGCATTTATTGCAGACATGACCTTATTTTAGGAAGCCAGAGTTTGAGCAAAGAAAGCTGTAGATTTTGTGGAGTTTGCAGCCTGTGGAAGATAGGGCAAACACACGTTAATACTTGCTGGTCATGGTGTGTGCTTTATAGCCAGTTGGATGCTGCAGGAATTCCAATCTTAAATATCCCTCAAAGGCCCTTGTCTTGAAGGCTTAGTTCACCAGTTTGACACTGGTGGGAGGTGATGGAAGCTTTAAGAAGTGGGGCCTAATGGGAAGCCTTTCTGTCATTGGGCTAATGACCTCCAAGGGAATCATGGGACCCAAACCCCTCTCACCCTGTTTCTTTCACATTTTGTCCATGGTGTGGGAGCTTTGCTTTGCTACAGATAGCCACCGTGATCTGTGGGCTTACAACAGGCCCAGCACAATAGAGCCAACCAATTGTGGACTGAAAGTTCCAAAACCTAGGAGCCAATGTAGACTTTCTTTGTTAATATGTTGATCATCTTAGGTACTTTTTAGAGTAACAGGAATCTGGCTGACACTGATAGTCAGGTAGGGTAGCCATTTATATTCACTGTGTTAGAATAGGAAAAGTCGCCTTCTTCCTTGGTTCCCTCATTCTGCTCTCTTCACCAGATGTCTGCGGGCTGCTAGCTGCTTGCCAACTCACATACACTTTGCTCTTTTCCTTTTTTTTTTTTTTTTTGCATTCAAATGCTTTCTTAAAAAAGTCAATTATAAAGGCCTTTCTATTTCGGCTAAAGACAAACACAATAAAGGCAGATATGCTAGTTTAACATAATTGACTGATTTTATACATAATTTATATCTTTTAGTCCACAAGTATATTATTAAATGATAGGGAACATCTAATACAACTATTTCTACAGAACTAGGAAAGAAATTTCTGAGAAAGAAAGATTTTACAGAGCCCATCTTTTATACCCTCCCCAACAGTCTAACTCTAAAAAGGATAAAGCCAATGACTTTCCTCACAAGAGCTCATGACTAATGTCACTTTGCTATCAAAATCTGTATTTCTGATCTGTTATGAGCATTGAGACAAGATTCAAAAATTCCTAAGAAGCACAGTGCACGTTGTGATTGCCTATTCAGCAAGAGCGAGCGCTGCATTCAAAACTGTCTCATCCCAGGAATTAAATAAGGTCAGCCACATTCATGGGCATTTCCTCCACTGTAGTATTGTAGAAAGTCTCAATGTCATGAAGAATCCGCTTGTCTTCTTCAGTAACAAAGTTTACAGCCACACCTTTCATCCCAAATCGACCCCCTCTGCCAATTCGACTTGCTCTTTATTCAAACATTGTGCTGTTTTGCTTATGACTCCACATCCTAAGTTACATCAGCACCACTTCTGAGTGCCATCTCATCATCAACTGCTACTATCGACCCCTGTGAATATAGTTTTCACCATTGGTAGGTAGATCATAGTTTATAACCAAAGACACTTGTTGCACATCAATCCCACAAGCCAACAAGTCAGTAGTGATCAGAACACAGTTTGAACCTGATCAGAACTCTGTCATGGTAGCATCTCTCTCCTACTGATCCATGTCACCATGCTGTATGTAAACAAATGAGCCTTAATTCAATAATCACCTGTCAGGCCAACATTTAGTTTCCATATGTATGAGACCACGTGTCCCTGGCTGCTACATAGGTATAGCAGACAGGTATAGTTAAGCAACAACTTTATTTTGAGCAGGGGGAATGACAGCACAGCACTTAACTTTGCTCTTTTCCTACACATACAACTGACCAGTGTTTCCCTGCTATTTACTGTAGCTTAGATTGGGCCATTTACTTGGGAGCTGCTCCAAGCTGCCATAAATACCTCCCATGCATTTGTGTTCCTCTTGTTCTTTTTCTGATGGCTGAATGCTCCTGGCCGGGGTTACTTGGAAGTCACAGGTTGGAGATGGCAAAGATATCCTCAACTGCATCTCTGAATGATTGCAGTGAGTGATGAGCTTTTCTTCTTCCCCACATGCAACTGACTTGAATTCTACCTGAGCAAAAACTAAACTTGGTTTGTATATGAGCCGTTCTCATTTTGCTGTTTGTGAGAGCACAGAGCTGTTGTAGTTTTACCAAGTTCCTACTGTGTTTTGGCTCTATGCCAGGTGATAAGGAAGCCAAGGAAGACAAGGTCCCTATGCTGTGCTTAGGTCCTATGAATGGAGAGTAACAATTAACAATAGGAACAGATAAACCAGAACTTCACATAGGGAAGGAGATAAGTGCATAGAGAGTGGGCAACTGGCAGTGAACTTTGCTTTGAACCCAGTATGGTCCTTGGGGATTAAAGGAAGATATATAAAAATTACACCTAGGACAGCACCCCAGGATCCCCTTCTAAGACTATTAGTAAAAAATGATAAGAAATTCCATACAGTTCCTAAGGTTATGCTGTTCTCATTCACTAAAGATGACCATTTAACTGGAGTCAGGATGTGGGCATTTGGGAGCATGTCCTTGAGTATTGTCAGTGACCACAGATGTAGAACGATTTGTGCTTCGTGACCCCAAAGGACATACAGTTGCATTGATTTTTGTCCCTTTGATGCCTTTAATGATCAAAGGAAAAATGTCATTGAATAAGGGACTCTAAGGAGTTTCAGTAAAGGCTGAATGACCTCTTGTGAAGTAGGACATATGAAGGGATAATTCTTTTTTTCCCAGTAACTTTCAAAGTATGTACGGTAAGCATAAGGAATTTGACTTTTTGCTGAAATCATAAACTTACCTATGTTACAGGCTAGAATCTTATTCCTAGATAGTTTTTTGTATCTAAGACTCAGAAACATACTTAAGTTGGCCTAAGTTAAAACTTTTTTATTATGAGCGACCAGAGGACCCTAAAGACCAGGAGTCTTCAGAGATGAATGGGAGAACGGACTGTGCATTGTGAAGCAGAGTCGCAGAGAGAGAGCCATAGCATTGATGCTGGACCTGGCTATGGAGGCTTCTAGAAGTGACCCCTCCACCCTCTCTCTCCAGCTTCTGCCCACTGGGAAGATGATGCAAAGTACTTTTCTCTGGTATGACCCTTTGCCACTCAGAGGGACATGGAAGATTTCCTTTGGGTGGGGTTGCCATAAGTCGTTACTTGTTCTGAGGACTGCCCTGGAAGTTGGAACTCTGAGCCCTATATGCTATAATAAAAAATAAAGATTTGCACTTCATCTGTGGTTCCTGGAACTAGATCCTAAAACCATTGGAATTTCCCTAGCGATAAGCGAGTCTTTGGTATTCATAATGAGTCACTTTCCACTTACCTGTGTTTATGCTAATGAAGTGATTCAGGGCAGTCCCTAGATAGCTTTCAGATGTGGGCTGATTGCCAGAGAGACTCAGCATTAGATTACAGTGTTAGGGTTGATGAACCACGCACCCCTAGCACCTCTGGGAAGGAGAGAGGGGTTAGCAGTTCAGTTCAGTTCCGTCATCAAGGACCAATTATTTAATCATTTATGCTTGTGTCATGAAACTGCAGTGAAACACTGTGAAACCAGACTAAGGGAGCCTCCCGGTGAGTGAACACAGGCGTGTGCTAAGAAGGCGATGTGCCTGGGGAGGGCGTAGAACGTTAAACCTTCCCTCCTTGCTTGTCATAGCTACCTCTTCCATTTGACTATTCTTGAATTTCATCCTGCATAAAAGATATTAATGCAAATAAAGTGTTTTCCTGTGTTCTACGGATCATTCCAGAGAATTGTCAGAGCTTGGGAGAGGAAAGTCGTGGGAACCCCTGAGTGGTAGTCGGGTGCAAGTGCAGGTGATCTGATAACCTCATTTGGGGCTGAGGTCTACAAAATAGCGGCAGTCTTGTGGTCCTCTTATCCTAGTGGTCTAAAGTAACTCTGGGTAATTAACATCAGGATTGAAGGACCTTAGTGGGGTGTGCATTAATGGTAGTATCACAATTGAACTGAATTGCAGGACATTCAGGCAGCACTGGAGAGTTGGTGTTGGAATAATGGATTGAGATTGTTGGAAAACAAGACAATGTTTTATTTGAGGCAAGCCTAGAATTTGTCTCCAGATTCAGGATGTGGCATCTGATGTCCTGCAAGTCACTTGGTAGACCTTAGGAAGAGACTTGTATGGCATATGCAGATACAGTATCTTATCTACAAAGTTAATTTAAATTTAAACACATATGTGATTTGTGTCACTGCTGGTCTGTGCTCTCCCATTGTGCTCACTATAAACACTGAATTTTGAAGTAGAAGAGATCTTAGAGATGATCTGGTGCCTCCCGTTCATGAGGACACTTAGATTCCAGAAGATCATGTGACCAATTGGAGGCCACACATAGCTTTCTAGCAAAGGGGTTCAATACAGGACTTCTAAGTGGATTGGCACCCTGATTCTGCCATCTCTCTTGTGGCCTCATAACACAAACGGGCTTTTCTTCTTTGTTCTTTTAGATTCCTAGACTCGTTTTTAGAAAATTTCTTAGAATCGTTATTAAATATCCTAGAAATACATGACCTGGGGTGGTGGTTAGAACATGGTGCAACCTCCTGTTAATCCAAACTCTATTTTTTGAAAGTTGAACAAAAGTTTTTCCCAAAAAGTTTCTTTTTCCCTCCAGAAATTAAAAAGACAGTGACAAGACCCATTACCATTTAGGATTTAAAATAAATGGCATCTGAACTTTTACCCAGATTGCCAGATACTAAAGTGAGCTTATTCTAAAAACTTAGTTCAGTAACTGTCACATTTCTTTATAATTATCTTGCATTTATAGATTGATTGCCTTCAGTTTTAATTTACATTTTTTGTTTCCTTTTGGATTAAAAGCCTTTTCTGTCTGTGTACTTGAGCTATTGTCTTCACTAGTTAACCTGGCTTTGTTACGAACATTTTTTTTTTAATTTTAAAGTGAATCCTTACACAGAAAGACCAGGATAACAGTTTCATATTAAGACAGTTGTTAATGGAGATTTTGCTATGAAGTGATCCTACCAGGTACACATCTATAACCAGTGTATGGCCTATGGAAAAAACAAGATGGAAATTGCAGTTGTAAATAGATTTTTTTTAACAGAGTAAAAGATGACATGATTGTCCGTGTTTCAAAGCACAATGAATGCCATTCAGATGATTGATGGATGGGAAATGCGACCTAAGAAAGGAATTTTAAAGTAAATGGAATTATTTTACTTAGAGATTGGAAAAGCAGAGTTACTTAATATGTGTTTGAAAATATGTAGGATAATCAAGCTTCCGTTACTATGATGAAGACAGAGTGGATAGAATTTTATCTGTGTTGGGAATTTGAAGAAGACACATGGATACTTTTCTGACAGGGAAGGCTTTTTCATAGCATGATGGGCTTACAGAGCTGTCAGTCAGCGTCAGTTTTTGGAGGATTCCATGCGTGCAGATTATTGCACTTGTTAATGGAAGACTTTCCCCCTTTTACTATTAGCACTTCTTAAAAACAGGTCAAAGCCCCCCCATTTCTACCTTGGTTTCCTTAAGGCATAGAGTGGTGGTAGGTGATTTCTCTAGGTAATTTCAATCTCATGCTTCTCAAGTCAAGGATGGAAACCAACTAAAAGCAAGTAAGTCTCATTATTTGCCACAGTACTGGTCTATGAAGGGACCAAGAACACTGAATTAGTGTGTATGGACCCGTTGCTCCTTTGGGAAATACAGGTGTAGGTTCCTGCGAGTCTCTGGTCACAGTATTTGCTTCAGTCAGTTAACAGATACAATAACTTTATGTGTGTTTTTGTTTAAAGACACTATATATAATATGTGTTGATGCATTAACAGCACTTTTAATTCATCCTAGAATGAAGTCTATCTAACGTGCATAATTTCTCTGCAAGGCACATCGCTAACTTTTCACCTGTAGGAACATTAGACAGCATTTCATCACTTGCCTCAGGCCATTTTAAACACCAAAGTCACCAATAAAAGCACGAAAATGTAAAAAAAAGTGTAGCATTGGAAAGATCACAAGAAAGATACTTCTTTATATTTCAAGAGCCAAAACAAGAAAGTAGAGTGTCACCTTGTTTGACCTCAGCTGGGAACATGTGCATCAGGAACTCAGTTTTACTTTACCTTCTACTTTTAACTGTGAATGACCAGGAAAGCCCTAACAATACTACTGATTTTAGGGTTACAAATACATTGTAGGAAGGAGAAGAACTCACAGACATGGAGTCCGTGAGTAATGAGGATAAACTGTACAGCGTATTTAGACTTTTTCTCAAAGAAGCTCATTTCATTTCAGTTTAATGTAAAAAGTTGCTCATTGTGCAGCTACTTAAAAAGAACAAGGAAAGTCCCAGTAGACTGTGTGAGCCGCGTTTTGGGTGCATGTCTCAGGACAGCATCAGCGTGCTGACAGCTCCCGCGTCTATAGCCCCTCTCCAGCCTCTGCCTCTCCTCGACTGGCATCTCTTGTGGTCCCCTTAAGGTCTCCTTTTGTGGGCCTTACCTGCATACCAACCTTGCCTGGTAAACTCAATGTCTTCCTTTCCTTTCCCAGCCCTGTACTTTCCATTTACGTACATGGAAGCTTCTCCTTTACAGTAGCTCAGGACGGAAATCATATCTTCTCTTCTTTCCCACTGCCCACCACAGTCCATCAGTACCTCCGAGAAGCCCAGCCTTCCCCATGCATCTGGAATCCAAGCACCATCCACCGTTTCCCTTCTCCCTGCCCTGGTCCATGTTGACACCACCTTCTTTTCTTATAGGTCAGCATCTTTAAGTGTATTGGTACAATTTAGATACACATAGTGATCACATTCATCATAGAGAATTTGTACCTGTACATGATATATTCTGAGTACATTTTTTCAATCCCCTTTTTGGCAAGACTCCTAGTAGGTCTCCTTGTTTCCAGCTTGCTACCTGCAGCTCCTCGGCAGAGCAGTCAGAGTGATCATTCTGAAGTGTCCACCTGATGGTCCCTTCCTCCTCTCCAGAGTTGCCGGTGGGCTTGCCATCCCACTTGGACTAAGAGCTAAATATTTGGCCACGAGCTAGAAGAATTTACATAATCTGGCCCTACTCTTCATTCTCTGACCTCATTTCCAGTCACTGTCTCCCTTGCTTACTTTACTGGCCTTGGGGACTTCCTACTGCTCCTTAATTGTAATAATCAGACGTCTGTCTCAGGACCTTTGCCTCTCTCTTAAGAGGTATTCCTGATGTCCACATGGCCTTCTCTTGAGGTCACTATGGAACTGTCCACACGTAAAGCAAGCCTCCTTCCCACCCCATCACAACCACTATCACTCTGTCTTCATACCCTGCTTTGATTTTATGAAAATAATGCTCATTGTCATCTGATATAGTACCTACTCACTGGACACAGATTTGTTCTGTGATTTCTTCTACTAAACGTAAGCACCCTCAAGGCAAAGACATTCATTTGTTCATCGCTGTGCTAAGAACCTGTGGATGGTGAGTATTCACTAAATATTTTTTGAATGAATGAATACATGAAAGAGTGTATTCTCAATATAGTAAGTGGAAAGTAAAAAGAGAACAGTATGTCTAGATCACACTGTTTGTATAAAATGAGGGAAAGACAACACAAATGTGTACTTTTCTCTACCTGAGATGATTTCCTGTGGGCACACAAAAATCAGGTAAAAAAGGTTGCTTCTGAGAAGAACTCTCAAGTGGGAGAGACACACACCTACTTCTCACTACACAGTTATGCACTTTTTACAATTGCATGTAACATCTTCCCTGAAATAAAGCAACTTAATAAGTTAGAGAGAATTTTACTTTCAGCCACTCCACTGAGCAGAATCTGTATTTTGTGAAAGAGTCAGGCCTTCAGGGACTGGTGTGTATCTCTCTGTTCCTGCAGAAGAAGAGCTCCCAGGCAGTGTCTTTGTGCTTTCTTTCTCTGTTTTGTGTAAATTTGATGGCTTCCCTTTATTATAAGAAAAAAGGACTGACATTTTTGGGTCACTCTGTGCTGTGCCATCTGCCACAGAAATTTTGACATAGGGAAGAGATGGGCACCATGTCAAGTTGGCAGCATGTAGAGTGTCATTTTTCATCTGAAAAATCCACCCTGTACCTCTCAGTCTCATTTTACATTGTCACAGTTTCCTGCAAGAGTCGCCTTTTGTCTCCGACGTTCTTTCTGTTCCCGTGGCTTTTCCTCTATGGCTCTCCATTTGGGTTTCCTGCACCCACAAATTTCATTAGGAAAATGGGTAGAAATGCTCAGGAAGGTGGCCTTTGTTAGCCAGTTTCCCCCTTTGCCATCATTCCCACCCTTGTGACTTCAAATACTCAACAACCTGCCAGGCTTTATGCCAAGGCCGTGTTCATGGGCATGTGTTGGAAAAGTAGGAGAAATCCATTTGCTCTTTTGTAGTTGTACATAAACTTGCATGCAGTATCGATAAATCAATGCATGGCCAAAACCTTCCATTTTAGACGGCAGATTCTTTAAGACACGCCACTATAGGAACACTATGAGAGGATGTGTGAAGACCCCTCCTGTGTTATGTTGTAACACCTCAGACTTCAAGGAAATCCCATACCTCAGCAGCACTGCTGTGCTCTTCTCTATAACAAAATAGTTTTCCCTTTTGGTTCCCAGTAGGATTCAATAGCTTCCTTTTAATATTTATCCTGTATGATGTCACAATTTCCCATTAATGATTTTCCATTTCCTTCCTCATGTCCTTTCTAGTGTTTCTGGAGTCTTGGATTTCTATATATTGTAGGTGAAATGCATAACACAAAAATACTATGATATAAAGTCACCACTGTCGTTCCCCATAGTGTGTTACACATAGGAAATGCACCCATTGATCATGATGCAAAACTAATTAGTGCATGGAGTTTCATCACTTTCAGAATTTGATGAAAACTCCCCCTTTCCACTTCCATTGAACTCCCCCTTTCTTAAATTAATTTTTAGATTCTTATTAGTACATGTTTGCAGTACATAATGACCACATTCATCAAGGAGAGCTGGAACACGGACATAACACATTTTAACTCTTTTTACATCACTTTCCCTTCCCCTTGCTTCCCCCTCCCTATATCTCTTGGTCCCTTCCTCTTTCAGAAAAAGATCTGCCTCCCTCTTTCCTATTGTCCATCCTTTATTTTGCTTTTTAATTTTTTTATACTCTGGGTTTCTCATATGAGAGCAATCATGAGATAGTTAAGCTTTTGTGTCTGATTTATTTCGCTTAATACTGTCTCAAGGTGCACCCATTTCCTACAAGTGATTCAAGTTTATTCTTTTGTATGGCAGAGTATTACTCCATGTGTGTAAATGTCTCATTTTTTATCTACTCATCTGTTGGTGGACATATAGGACACTTCCAAGATTTAGCCATTGTTATGGTTTGTGTCTGCCTGTCCCCGCAAATCCTCATGCAGTCCTGGGGCAGGCTTCTAGCCTTTGATTGATCCATAGTCCAGTGCTGGGATTATGGGTGTGAGTGCTACCTCTGCCCCTGGGGTGGGTAGTTTGCACACAGTATAAGGGAGGGAAACAGCCTTGCTCTCGGCCACTCCCCCATTTTTCTTTTGCTGCTTTTGCTGTGTTCTGATGCCATGAACTGTTGCCCTCTGCCATGTGCCAGTCTGCCTTGGAGCCAGCCAAGTATGGACTGAAATCTCCACAAACTGTAAGCTAAATAAACCTTTCCTTTCTTAATTCTGGGCATTAGGCATTTTGCCCCAGCAATGAGATAAAATTAACCAAGACAGCCATTATGAATTGTGCTGCTATAAAATCAGTATATATGTATCATTGTTAAACAATGTCTTGAACTTTTGGGATGATACCTAGGAGAGAAGCAGCTGGATCAAATGGGATTTCTGTTTTTAGTTTTTTGAAGACTCTCCAAATTGATTGCCATAGTGATTGTACTAATTTACTTTCCTCCAACAGTGTAGAATAGTTCCTTTTATCACAGTCTCACCTGGATTTGTTATTGATTTGTTGATGATGCCATTCTTTCTGGAATCAGGTGGAACCTCGATGTTGTTTTCTTACGTTTCTTTAATGGCCAGATATGTTTAACATTTTTTATGTATTTATAGGCCAGTTTTACTTCTGACAGTTGTCTGTTCATTTCAGTTACCTGTTTCTTGGTTGGGTCTTTTACTTTTGTTAGTTTAGTTTTTTTAAGTTCTTCAAATATTCTAGATATTAGGGCTCTAACTGAGGAGTAGCTGGTGTTTTTTTTTTCCCCCTATGCCATAGGTCAGTGGTGGTGAACTTATGGCTTGGGTGTTATTGAGAACTCTTTTTTATTTTTTTTCCGGTACCAGGAACCAAACTCACGGCCTTGTGCTTGCCAGGCAGGTGCTGTGCCGCTGAGCTAAATCCCCAGGTCCGAGAACTCTTTTTTGAAACAAAAGATGTTAATGTAGAGTTGCTTTTTTGAAAAACCAAAACCTCAGTATGCAGGTTTAGGTGCAGTATTGGCACTTTGTGATAAATAAGTGGATTTTGGGTTGCAGTTTGGCACTCGCTCTCTAAAAGTTTCCCCATAACTGCTATGGTTGTCTGTTTGCTTTGTTGTTTGCTTTTCTATACAGAAGCTTTTTAATTTGATATAATCCCAGTTGTTGATTTTTTCTGTTATTTCTTGTGCAACTAGGGTTCTGTTCAGAAAGTCTTTGCCTATGCCTGTTTTCAAGAGTTTTACCTGTTTTATTTCCAGCAGATTGTTTTCTGTTTTCGTATTTAGATCTTAGATCTGTATTGATTTTATTTTAGTACGTGGAAAAAGATATGGGTCTAGATTTCAATCTCCTGCATGTGTAGAGCTAGTTTCCCAAGCACCACTTGTTAATAAGAGCATAACACATTTTTTGTCATAAAGACTCACAAACATGAGTCTACCAAACCCACAGTAATTCTTTAGAATATTTCTATTGATGAATTATGAATTTTAATTTTGAGTGTTATTATATTAAATAATGAATGTTTAACAGGAGAAAAAACAAAAAATAAAGTGTTGCATTTTAATATTTATTGAGTTTATAAAAAAGCATCAAGAGTTTTAACATCAACTGATTTTGATGTACAAAGTCTAAAAAAGAACAACAGAAATAAAATCCTATATGAACTACAATGAAAATGCCAATATTCCTCTATAAAAACAAAAGTCTTTACCTCAATTGTCATACCTAAGGCAGTCTTCAAACATGAAAACAGCAGGTTCCATACACACATATCACTTACACTGACAGCACGTGTGTTATGCTTTCCTGGTCTTTTTGTAGGACATACTTGATATCTCAGTGGTCTTGTCTTGTCAAGATGTTCTTACTATATTATGCAATGTATAGTTAATAAGAACATAAACTATCCATAAAATAAAGTATTAAATTCTTAGTATGTGTTGCATTTCAAATAAACATTTTTACATCAGCTGTGTACTTGCTTACAAAACCTAAGAGATAACATCAGAAATAAAACCTATGTTAGCTACAATGTAAACACAAACAAAAGCCTACTACAGAAATAATCTTTGCTTCATCTGTGACACCCAAAGCAGGCTTCACACATGAAAATTTCATGTTCCATATGCAAGTATCACTTACACCAATAGCACATGTGTTTTGTTTTTCTGTCCTTTCTTACAGGGCATAGTTGACATCTTTTTTATTTTCCTGTTGTCATAGTAGGTCTTTGGGATGCTGTGCCTGCCTGTTCACCTGTGAGCTCACCAGTGTGCTCCACAATTTTTTGCTTTTTCCCTGGACAGAAACATTTTATTTTTCTTCTGCTATAAATGTTCTCTTAAGAGTTTCAGTCCCAATCCTCTAAAAAAATTTCCCCATGGTATTTTGTACTTGTCATTTTCTTAGTAAACCATCAAACTGTGCCACACATGTTTAGGATCAAGTGAAACATAACTGTTGGCCAATGCTTTGTGTTTCAGGTGACATCATATTTGCTGCATAACTCATCAACAATATCTACTCTACCTTTGGTCTTCTTGCAGAAACTTTCCATCTCAGGCTTCTGTTTAGTCAGTTTCCATATCAGCATTTCCATCCTGGTGCAATGTCAACATCAGCAGTACCAGTTTGTTTTTCTTTGCCATATACAAGGACAATGTAAATCTTTCTGAAATCCAAAAATTGTACTATATAATTCTCTGTTTTGAAATTGTAACATTTCATTTGGAATTTCTGCTTTGTTCCTGTGTATAGTTCTTGCACTGGTCAACTTGCACTCTGTTAGTAAATGTAATATCAATTGGAAACCGGTAAACCAGTTGTCGAATGTCACATTCCAGTTCATTTGAGAGATGGGAGCAACAAGTCTATTCACAACATCATTTGGTTTATTACTATACAAATAGGACCTGATGGCTGGATTCCAGGGTAAAGTTCTAAATTGAAAGCAAAATAAATCTTCTCATCTACAAGGGCATAAATTTTTATGCCATATTTTGACCCATCACTTTTCCATAAGTCTTTTATATTCCTGTGATTTCCATAAGAAATCCCTGCTAAGTACAGCAGACATATAAATTCTTTCAGTTCAGCTAATGTGTCATAATAAATACATTTTGAATATGGCTATTGATGCATACAGAACGTTTTACTTGTATTTCAGTCTGTGTGTGTTTCACAGCATCTTGTAGCATTTTGTCCATAAAGGTTTCCAATATGAGTGGCAGTGCTGGCATTCTGTCCAATATGTTTTACCCCTGCCCACACCCTCACTGTATTTTTGGACCTAGTTCTAACATTGGATTATTCCATTTGGTTGTGTGACCATTTTACATTTTGAATAGTCAAATATGTACTCACATTGTTTTCTTCATCGTCTGAATCAAGGAGATCCATATTTCCTGTGTGTATATCAGTCAAGTCTTGCTCCATTTCACTATCATAGGAACTTTGACTCATATGACCAACATCAAAATTATCATCATCATCATCATCATCATCATACACCCACATCACTCTTCTGTTATGAAAACATGTATTGTACCATAATGAATCATCTTCATAATCCATGCATGAGTAATCTGATGATTCACTTTTGATCTCTAAAACTTGCAAATCTGGTTTTTCATGTTCCATTGTACTGAACTGGGCTACTTCTACCAAAACAAACACCACTTTTCTTAAAAAACAAACCCTAGGGTCTGGGGATTTAGCTCAGCGGCACAGCACCTGCCTGGCAAGCGCAAGGTCATGAGTTCAATTCCCGGTACCAGGAAAAAAAAAAAAAACCCTAGAGTGGTGTGGGTGTTTCATACCCTCTGTGATGCTCAGGTAAACATATGCCAAATCTGTTAGAGCATAATGTCCTTGAACATCCTTGTTTCACACTGTTCACACATGCATACACCTGGCCTTTCATCAGACCAAGTGTGTAAACACAAAGATTGCTTCCTATATCCCTCAGGCAAAGGTACTGGGATGCACAGCTGGCTACTATTATGCTAAAGTAAAAATTTACAGTAGAAAAGTAAGGGATGTGTTTGTGGAACCCAGTGTTGATTTTGTACCTTACTGAACTTATTTATTAGTTTAGGAGTCTTCTAGTGGAATTTTTGGGTCTTCTATGTAGAGAATATCACCTATAAGGATACTATAGTTTGATTTCTTTCTTTTCTGTAAGTATCCCTTTTTGTTCTTTTTTTTTGTCTGATTGTTCTGGCTAACATTTTGAGCATATATTGAATAGTAGTGGTGATGTTGGACATCCTTGTCTTGTTTCTGATTTTAGAGGAGAAACTTTCATTTTTTAACTATTTAATATGTTGCCAATTGATTTTTTTCATGAATGGCTCTTATCAGATTGAGATAAAGTACTTTTATACCTATTTTCCTCCATTTTTTTAATCATGAAGAGATGTTAAATTTTGTTACAGTTTTTTGCTGCATCTTGAGATGATGATGTGATTTTTGCTGTTTTTCCTGTTTATGTGATGTATTACATTTATTGATTTGTGTATGTTGAACCATCTTTGTATTCCTGAGATGAAGCCTACTTGGTCATGATATATGATCTTTTTAATGATTTGTTGCATTCTGTGTGTTGGTATGTACCTTGTTGAGGACTTTTACATATATATTCATTAAAGAAAGTAATCTTGTCTGGCTTTGGATTTGGACTGTTCTTGTTTTTTCTAGGACCTTGTCTTGGTTACTTTTCTCTCGTTGCTGAGACAAAATACCCAACGCCCAAAATGAAGGAAGGAAAAGTTTATTTAGCTTACAGTTTGTTGAGGTTTCAGTCCATATTTGGCTGGCTCTGAGGCAGAAGATAGCAAAGCAACAAGAGCAAAGGGGGGAATGGCAGCCGAACAGCAAACAGCCAGAGCAAACCGCAGGAATGGCAGCAAGCAGCTTCTTTTTCCCTTACTTTGTAAACAGGCTACCCCCACCTAAGGGGCGTGTAGCTCTCACATAATCTCCATGCCCTCCTCTTCCACAGGCTCAGGATGTATACAAAGTAAGCACCCTGGCTTCCTGCTGAGTCACTTAGCCAAACCTCTAGACTCCCAAAGTTGACACAATGTTTCAACCATAACAGACCTTGAGGTTCATCATCAGGTTATTCATTTGGGCTCACTGTTTGTCTGATGGAGGCATTCACAGTTATAAACTTCCCCCTTATGACTGTTTTCATTGGGTCCCATAAGTTCCGGAATGTTGTGATGGTATTGTCATTTGATTCTAGGAACTAATTTCTTCCTTGATTTCTTTCAGGACTCATGGATTATTCAAGGGAGTATTTTTAATTTCTATATGTTTGCATTACTTCTGTGGTTCTTTTTGCCATTGATTTCTAGTTTCACTGCACTATGACCTGATAATAAGCATGACATTTTTAGCATGTGTAGCCCTTTTATGTTGCTGGCAACATTGGATCCTTTCAGTTTAGCTTCGGATTCCATGGTAGGATTCCTGTTACTATATTTGACTTGCCTTTGAGGGTGAGATTTGGAAACTTATCAGCAAGAAGGGGTGTAGAGAGCTACCCTGAGTGTAGTACCTTGCAGGTATTCTCCCTTCATCCTCTAACATAGTTGTAACTTAGTAGTCCAGTTTTCACTGGCACAGATTGTAAAAGGCATTCTGAAGACATCTGATTTTGTAGAACTACTGGAGTCACAGTTAAGACAGATCAGGGGATAAAGGGCATCTCCAAAATAATGGCATAGTTCACTGTTCAGATAATTGTGATTTTAATATCTGTTATCCTGTTGACAAAGTTGACTATGTTAGGCAGGTCGCAGATAGAATTCATAAATGTTATTTCTTTTCCTTGTGTTTGTTTCCTCTTAAAGGTGCAGAAACAGAAGGTTTGTATATAAGCCACAAATGAGCAGGAGTATTTTTATCCCTTGTTATGGCCAGATGGATGTCCCCCTCAAAGCCTCATATGGTACTAGTTGGTGATTTGGGAATGTGGCTTGATCTAGGGTGTGTGCTGCTGGGATCAAGGATGTCCTGCTGGGATTGATTCATGATGTGATGTTAAGATTAAGGCTGCCCCACCCTGACTGTGAGTGCTAGCCACCCTAAGAGTGGGTAGCCTGGGTAGGATATAAGAGACAGAAAGAAGGTTGCTGCTTGTTGCTTGTAGCTTGCTGCCTTCTGCCTGCCATGAACTGTTTCTCCTCTGTGATGCCCCTGCCATGCCCTGCTGCCTTGGAGCCAGCCAACTATGAACTCTATGAGCCAGAGAAACCTTTCCTCCTTTACGTTTGGATGCCTAGTATTTTGTCTCAGCAATGAGAAAAGTAAGACACCCATGGTATACCTGAAGAGTACCACACAGACCACACAGTTCATCATTTGAGATCCAAGTTGCAGTTAAACAGGAGGAGCTTGGTTGGGATGGAGCATTTAACTATCATGTGGAGCTGATTTACCTCTGATCTTAATCATTTGGAAAAGTTTTCTCTAATTCTGTGAGGAATGTTGTTGGTATTTTAATTGGGATTGTACATCAGTTTTGATAGTATGATCATTTTGACAGTACTAGTTTTGCCTATCGAGTAACAGGAGATACATTTCCATTTTCTGATGTCTTCTTCTATCTCCTTTATCAGAGTACTATAGTTTCCATTGCAAAGATCTCTTTAAAAGAGATTGTATATACATCAGCCCTTAAAGGTCTGTGTTCTTCAAAACCTTGGGTTAAACCAGGCTTGCTTTGTGCAGAAACTTTTAAATCAAAATCACATTTCTTTAGGGGAAGAAGGAAACAGAGGGTTCTTTAGAAAAAAAAAGACCTGTATTTATTTTATTTAATAAATTATTGTGCTGTTGGGGGTGAAATCCAGGGTTTTGTGCATGCCAAGCAAGCACTGTTCCACTGAGCTGCACTGTAGCACACAACCCATGTAACACATACAGGGCTACACCCCGTGTAACACACACAGGGTTACAATTCTGCAGGATGAACAGAGTTCTGGATCACACTGAGGGGGGTACAACATTGTTGGTGTAGTTAACACCATTAAGCTATACACTTACCAAGAGTTTACATGGGGCCACAGTTTTCCAAAAACATGTTTCATTAGAGACATGTAAAATGACTTGAGGCTTGGACTAGAGGCTTGTGGTTAGCTCAGGGGAAGATAAGGAAGCCAGAGAAAGGAGGTACTAGCTTTAGGATCAGTTCTTCCACCTGAGGCAGAACAGGTGATAAGAAATGAGACAGGGACTCAACTTTGGAGGCTCGCTATAAAGGTGCTGTGGGGCAGGCAGGGGAGCATGATGCTTGTGGATCCCAGCCATTTCTGGAGTTCGTCTAGACCTGATGTTTGATGAGAAGACAGTGGTGGGAGACCTAGTACCAGACTCAGAACCTGAACGAGCAAGTTCCACGTGTACCTTGGGTGCCACCTCACCAGCTGGGGTCAGGCTGCAGGCAGAGGAGACAGAACAGCAGGAGGAAGACAGAGCATCATGGCCTAGGCAGCTTAGGACAGAGAACTTATTTTAGAAAGGGACAGATGCTTCACAGAGAAACTAGCCGCCCACTGAAAGTAGGAAAAGGGTGGGAGAATGTGGCACGTGCATGGGTGATTTGTGGTCATTTCTGAGTGTGATGAACTTGAATATTCATGTCTCCTCCACATGTACATCTTGAAACTGAGGTGAGAACTCAGTGTGATATTTGGAGACAGGACTTTGGAGGGATAATTATATTTGGATGATGTAATGAGGGTGTGAAAACTAAATTTCTGCTGTTTAAGCTGTCCAATTTATGGTATTTTGTCATAGCAGCCAAAGCACACTAGGACACTGAGGATGTTATGTGCTGGGCCTCATGTCCATGCAGAAGACTGAGAACTACATGAGCTTCCTGTGTTGTTTCTAGGTTTCTGCTCCCTGAGAGATCTGATGAATTCTAAAGTGGCATACAGGCCACTAAAATAACATCTAGGCAGCCTGGCTTGGGACCAGCAAATGCTTTCTGTAGTCAATCCTGGGATCAGAGAAGAGTAACTTCGTGTGTGCACTGGGGGCAGCCAGAAAAATTGTGGTGGCTATGATGAGTTGAGTAGAAAAACTACTTTAAAATGAACTTGAAAAAAATGAATTTGAGAGATAGATCTTTTGTAAAAAGGGAGACCAAGAAATGGAGGGAGAAGGGAAGGAAGGAAAAAGGGATGGAAAAAGAATTAAGATGTGTTTCTGCACATGTTCCAATTTCCCATGAGGAGGCAAACATTATATACTGTAAACATGTACTAATAGAAAACAAAAATTAAAAAACTGAATTTCAAATTTGCTAGAGGAGGAAAATTGTATTTATATCATAAGTACCTCACTTTCTAGATAACTGCATCTATAAACGTTATTTGAAGGAAGAATAGGGTCATGAACATTTTAATTCATGAATTCATGTTTTTTTTTTTTTTACTTTATGGCCAGATCCTAATGGCTATTTAGACCTGCAAAAACTATAGGAAAGAAAGAATGAGTTGGGAATAATGTGTGATAAGAATGTATGTATGATAATCAGAAAACTGGTGAACACATTTCATGCAGTTTTTAGGCTGCTGCTGACATTGGGAGCCATGCAATAATGTATGAAGAATATTCTGTTGTTGTTCACAGCCCTGCCATTAAATGTAGGCTGCTGATTTGCTTTTCTGTGAGTTAAATTATTTCTGGAAAGCTTTCATTCTCACTTCCGAGTTAAATGCAGAAGTTTCTTGCCAAGCTCAAGTTAAGCAGATTTTGACAGAGTTTGAAGTTAGATTAGCATCCAAGGAAATTCCAGTTAGTTCGGAGGATTAGTTTCTCTTTTTTTTTATTTTCGAGTGAAAAAGATGACAAAATAACAACAACAAAGACAAAAACAAAACACCACAAAAACAATAAAAATGATACAGGATTTCAAAACAATATGATAGGAATTAACAATGGTTGTTATATTACATATTGTTATCTTCAGTGAAGTTGCTCAGATTACCAGATGTAGGAATGCAAGATTGATCAAACAATTAAAGAGAATAAAAAGTGATTTTAAAATTAGAAACGATATCAAGTTTCACGAGACAGGATGATAGGAATTCAACAATGATTGTTACATTACATATTGTTGTCTTCAAATTAGTTGTTCAGATTACCAGATATAAGCATGCAAAATTGGTCAAGAAAAAAAATTTAAGCATTAACTGACTGTTCCTTTCAATAAACTAATAGACATCAGTAGTACAATTATCCCAGCTATCCTTGTATATATGTGTTTTTTTCCCTTCCTTTTTCTTTCTTTTCTCCTTCCCCTTGGAGGGTTATTTGGAAGATCAAATAGTATTGCTTTTCATTTTAATGTTCTTTGTGACATCTGATTTCTTATCAGATGGCTTTTTCATAGCCATTTACCTTTGACCTGTAGCTTGCTCTTCACAGTACATGGCATCATAAGGCTTCAGGGGGACCTCAGATATCATTCAGGACCACATCCATCTTTAGAGGAGAGCAGTTTTCTGTGCCTGAGATAGAGGTGAGACCTCTACCTGAGACCCATCACTGAAGAATAGAACCCTTGACCCTATGAAATGGACAACTTGGTCATTTTTGTCATATTTAAACATTTCTGCACCCTTTTCCCCAGCCTTAATTTTTACCATTGGATTTTAAATGCCCCCTGAAGGCTTGAGTACGACCTGTGCTCCTGTTGGGAGGTGGTATGGCCTAGTGGGAGGAAGTGACGTCACTCGGGATGTTCTCTTGATGGGAGGGTGGGACGCTGTCTCCTTCCACCTCCTCTGTTTACTTTCTGCTGCCATAAGGTGAGCAGCTTCCTTCCCACAGTGTGCTCTACAGTGCCTTACTGTACTTCCACAGACTTAAAGCAACAGGGCCAAGCAGCCATGAACTGAAACCGTGAGCTGAAATAAACCTTCCTTATTTTTGATTTTCTCAGGCACAGGTCACAATAATGGAAAGAGAACTAACATGATCAACGTGGCTTCTTTTCTCCTGCCTCGTCTCTTCCACTGCTGCTGCTTCTAACCATAAAATTAATACAATGAAAAGTTTGTTCTATAAGGGCTTCTTCTGCCCAGTACAGCATCACAGTATGTGATTATAAAGCAGGAGAAAATAGGAGAGGCAGCTTTGGGTTGGGTTATGGAACCAGCTGCTTAGGTTAAATGTGACATTAAATGAATAAATAAAGTGCAGCTGAGAGCTGAGCTAATTCAGTCCATGGATTATGCTGTTGAATTTTAAAGATAACCTGGCACTTTGCAAAGATTAGAGACTTGGTTAACTGGTATAAGGAGTTTCTATGTCAAGGCTGAAGCATCCACTTTTTTCCAGTCACTCTTCACTAGTAACTCTGTACCAAGTAAGCTAATCTTTGTTTTATAATATTGGAAGGGTGGTTGAGCTATTTTTCTAGCCAGAGAATAAATATTTCCTCATATAGAACGAAACTGAGAGACTCTGCAATTGGTTTATAAGCCAAGGCAGTTGAAGGCAAAATAAGAAGTGATTTTGGCTTTCATTTCTCTCACCCACCAGATTTCAGTGAAGTGCATTTTCATTTCTTTTAAATGCTTACTGTATCAAAAAGTCTAAAATAGTTGTTCTTGGAGGATGTTTTGGCGGCACCCTATTCTTTCTTAACGGGCTGTTAAAACTCAATATATCTGCTATATAGAAGAGTATTTGGAATTTTCTGGAAATTTTCTAGAATGACGCTTCTACAATTTTAGCTCTAGAGAAGCTCTTATGAGATCCAGTTCTCTTTGAGTCTGATGGCAGTTTTTTTCCCCTCTTTGTTCCTCCCATTTTTGCAACTAGTTTTGTTCTGTAGACTAGAGAAACACTATTAAGAACATTGAGGAAAATCTGTTAATTGGGTCAACTCTATAGAATGAATGAAACAGATTGAAGCACACATCCCTTTCTGGTGTGCGTTAGCCATTAAAGTCATTTTTCAAAGGCTTTCTGCTACCTAGTGGTTCCAGTAGGCAAGATGAAACAATTTTGTCAGCTAATCATCAATCTGCTCAAAAGAATGCACAGACTGGCCTAAGAATAAATACATTAAAGAGAAAAGCAATTAGATTTCCATCTGGGATGATAAAGTTTCTGCCTTGTAAAATTTCCAAGAGTTGAAGACTTGCTGATTCAAAAGTACTAAGATGAACAAGAAAGCCTCTCATGCTCCCATCTGCCACCATTGTTCTTTTCACTTTTCCTACAGTTAACATGCTATGAAAGTAGTTACTGAGTCACTGGAGAATGAACTAGGACAAGACTTCTGTGGTTGTTAATACATACGACCATGATAGTTGGGATAATACATAAAGCACATGATGCCTCTCCTCTGTGAGTGGCTTGCTGCACTAGACAGGTCAGAGTTGCAGTTCATGGTTATGTGTTAGCAGGGGTCATTCCAGTTGTAACAGATACAGTTCAAATACTAGTGAGTTTATACAGTAGAGGAGTTTTGTTTTGTTTTTTGCTCAACTGAAGTTCAAAGCATGTTGATCAGGGACAAGTGGCTTTATTCTGTCACTTTCAACATGTGCCTTCCAAGCCACTGGTAATCAATAAGCCAAAGCATGGAGTGTTGAGAGCACAGAGGGTTGTGCATAGAAGTTCTCACTGGTGAGGTCTGGTGCTGGGGTGCGTGTCACTTCTGCTGAATGCAGGCAGGCCATGCCCCACCTACCAACAGGGAAAGCTGGAAACAGCTCCCCTATGTTCCCGGAAGAGCACACCAACTTGACTAATGATTAGTCTCAACCTTAATAATCTAAGAATAGATTTACATTAGCTATATGCATGTACTTTTTGTTGTTATTAACTTTATTCCATTTTCCTAACTTTTAAATGGAAGGGGTTTGCCATATATTTATACTTAAAATGCTGGGATACCTCTTGCTCAGTGAAGTTTTTTTACTCCTATAGATGAGACCAATCCAAAAAAGAGCTGCTATACAAATATCCCGAAGCGAGGAACTTATTGTACAACCTTTGGAAAAGAAGTTAGCAATTATGACCTCTAAACCAAGGTGACACTAGTGGGTCTGAGAGAGGGAACCCAATTTGAAAGAAATTTATCGGGTGAAAAAGGATAGGACTTGACATCTCAGTATATTTGAAGTACCAGCGAGAGAAGAGTCAAGGATCGTTGTGATTTATTTTTTTTACTTGAGGGAGCAAATTGGAATAAATTTGGAAACCAGAGAAAGTGGAATAAACTCAGCTTTATACATATGAAATCTGAGGTGGCTGGAGGAAATGTTCTGGAAACATTTAGAAATTACAAATGTGATTCAGGCCAGATAAAGGGCTTGGGTCATCTGACTAACAGTCAGATTTTTGAAGTCATGGGATCGGTGCAGTTCACCCAGAAAAATGTGAGAAGAGAACCTTGCTGTAGAGACCTCAGGAAGATAGATGACTAATCAGAAACACTGGGCTTAGCACCTAGAAGAGGCCCAGTGGCATTATCTGTAGAATAGGGGAGGGCAGAAGTCATACTGAAGGGGATTATGAAGTGAATGGAAAATAGGGAGGAGGTGACGGAAAGCAGAAGCTGTGGGAGAGGGAACATACATACCTATCTTCACTCTCAGGCTCAGCAAGAAGGCAAGTGTTGGGCAGAGTTCTGCTCTCTTCCTAGGCAGTGACTCCTTGTAAGGAGTTTGTTGGCATTAGTTCTATTCCAAGAAGAAATATTTAAACCACACCTGCGTAGGTAAGCTTTTAGCAGACAGATGATGGTGCAAGTGTAAAAAGAAGCCATGTCACTTCTATGCTAGAACAACTTTTTCCAGCACCATTTCACCCTTGGTTACTGAACTCTGGGCATGTGCCGGGCATTCTGCTGGGACTATGCCCTTCTCAAAGAGCCTGGCATTCCAAAAAGTAGTGGGGACATTGAGGGGGAAGAGGGGCTCCCTGTGGGAGCATTTATACACAGTGTGTTTCTGGTGAGATGCGTGGAGGGCTAATTCCCACTTTATAAATGAAGAAACTGAGAATCAAATAGCCTGAAAAAGGCTTCAGGTTCAGTGACTTAGACTTTGTGTCCTCCGAGAAATAAGGCTTTCTGCTCTTCCACCACCTGCCACTTTTATCTACACACCTTGTCTCGCCTTTCAGAATTTCACAAGAATTCCACCACCTGGACACCTTCTTCAGCTCTTATTTTTTCTAATGCGTTTGCATTTATTGTATGCCACACACAGCTACTCTTTTTTATTTTACTTTCTTACTTTTGATGGGAGATTTTACAAATGTTAGTCTTTCACAGACGTCCTTGGTTAATACTTATTTTAACTTCTGCTTCATCTGCCTGCCTCAATGGTCAGCTTTTCTTTTTGCCTGTAGTGCTGCTCGGTACAGGAAGGCAGAAACTTGGGTTGTACTTTATGCTTTGATTTTCTGTAGGCAATATTGTACTTCAGAGCACATGTTCTCAATATTACCTGCCATTGCAAACTCATTTCCAAGACCGTGAAGTAATTTGGAGGCATATTCGTCTCCATTTTTTCCTAAATAAAATGGCACTGTTACCTAGTTAATATTCTGGTTGCAATTGAGAGGCTAGTAATATGATACACAAATTAGAGGTTTTTGAAATATAGTTTGAAAAAATCCTGCCATTACTGGGAAATTTACCTTATAATAGTTTGCTTGGCTCATTCCCTTTTTATAAGAATATATTTTTTAAGCTGTCTTGCACAGAATAGGGAACATGTTTTGTCTCCACATCTCAGGAAGATGAACCAGCAAGCCTGCACTACACGGGAGGCAGCTTGCTGATAAATGGGAAGCACCAGCCAAATGCTTCTTGCCATGAATTTGGCAGTTGGTTTAGCAGCAGATGTTGCCTTTCTGCACATGCTCTTCCCCTCCTGCCCTCCCTCCTCATGGTAAATATGTCAGGAGCGGTACATATATATTTAGTGTTTTTCATTTATCTGGGCCAAGAGTAGTGCCTTGCATGAAAACTAAGTGCCTCAGGCAAAAAAGGAACAGACTGGCTCATAAAAATACTTAGGAAGCAGACTGAAAAATGAAGGCCTTCTAGAACCAACCTAAATTGGAATATGTCTGAGAATTGGACCGTGATTCTTTCAACTCTGTCACATTGCCACCTTTCCCTTCAGTCGGGCTGTATTGTGCTTGCACAAACAAGATGGCGTGTGCCCTGCGTTAGGCAAACAAGGTATTCGCAGACGTTCTGCGAAACACAGGCTGTGGAAGAAACTGTTTGCATTTTGCAGGGATCCCCCGCTTCATCCGATTTTTCTCGTTGTGTTTAAAGCTGAGCTTCTTTAGTACATTCCAAATATATTTAAATTTGCTCAAAGCACAATCATCAGTGAGAACATTATATACACAAGACCTTTGTGAGAATTTGCACTTAACACTAGATGAGTCACAAGTGGGACTTGATCTCTGGAACCCTCGTCCCCAGCACTGCCAAGGAAGCTTCCAGATGTCACCAACTTCCTTTCCTACAGTGGCCTGGGGACTGCTTGATTGTTCCTTGCCCTGCCAACTCCCCTATTGTGAGGTCAGGAACCCCAGTGTGTCACACCCCACACAAGAGGGCTGTGTCCTGACAGGAGTTGTCTTTGAGCCTCAGTGCTAGAAAAAGAAGATGCTTGCAACAGACTCAAACTAACCTGCAGCCTGGACTATCAATTATTTCTGTGTTCAATAAATCTTTAGGAAATGCCCTGGTGAGGTCATATGGTGATTAAAAAAAAGTATCTTTATTCTCACTCAGCTGAGAATTCAGTAATTTAAAGCATCCTTTTTGATACTAAAAATAACTGAATGTTATGGAATGCAAAATGGATGTGCATTCTTTTTAAAGTTAAAAATACTACAGTGCTGTGGACTATCAGCACTCCAGTGGTCTCATTCCAAAAAACTGTCTGAGCTGCCATGGTATGTAAGAGTGCATTCCTTTCGGTAGGAAAGCTGGGACACTTTGACTAGCAGCTCAGTATGAGATGAGGTCAGGGTAATTCCTGACCCCAGGAGTGCACCCGTAGGCAAAAAATTGGGGAGATTGGAGCAGTTTGAATATACATATATCAATCATCAATCCTTACAAGTTTTCCAGCGCTGAAATTGATTGGTCCATGTTAGAAAAAAATCATAAAAGACAATAAAGCTTTCTTTCATCTAGTTGTATCAGAAATGGATGAAAAAGTAATGGGAGGGTATTGATTAAGATATGTGCGCTTAAAGATGCTTTTCATATTGATAGAAAGTTAATAACAGGAATAAGAAATCATAGAACATCACATTTACTGTATAATCTGATTGTTGAGGTGGGACTGTAAGAATGGAGTAGCAATTTCCATCATAAAAAACTGTTCCCCGTAGGTGAGGTAATGTATTGACCCATGGCGGGGACTCTGGAGACCCAGTGTCAGGGTTCTGGTCTTGTCTCTGGGGCTTAGTAACTGTGAGAGCTTGGGCAAATAACTTAATCTTTTTAAATCTCAGTTTTCTCATGCCTATGATGTATCCACCTCACAAAGGCTTTGTGGGAATTAATGGGATTATGCACAGAAAGCATTTGGAATGGTGCCTGGCTCTTTGTAAGTGCTCCGTACAAGATAGCATTATCTTCAACTGCAAAATAAGGGCTGGAAGACCCTCTGGAAAGCAAGCAGAGAGCTCAGGTGCAACAAGTTTAATGAAGAGTTTTGTACGAGTCCATGATAGTCTTATTTGTAGGTCTGGGATTCCTAAGCCAAGGACAGTTTTAATGAATATTTATTGTGATTTCTTTTTATCATCAAAACATCCCACAAAGTAGCTGAACTCTGGATTAAAAGCTCACTGATACAATTAGATGCTAATACCATGGTGTGAATTGGGGCACCAGAGCTGTGTTTGAAATGTAGGAGTGTAGTTTTCCACTCCATGTTTTGAAAGGCTAATAAACCGCTTTGTACTTGGGCAGCCTAAGCCCTGTGTTTCTGGTTGTTTGTAATAAGATTCCAGATCACAGTCAACTTGCCCCATTTAACGACTTAGCCCTGGGACAGCTTGATGACACAAGTCACATGATTCGTCTTTTCACATTTTGTGTTTTTGGCTGGTCACAAGAGAAATCCTCTGCTTTCCTGACGTTATGAGATGTGTCCTACAGATGATGTGAATACTCCGCTCACCTACCATCTCAACTTTGGGCATGAGCCCAACTCACTGGAGGTGTAAGAGTCCAGCTGCCCTCTTTGGTTCCAAATCATCCTTTCCTTCCTCCTATATCTCAAGAGGACTGTAGGAAGGGGTATGAAAGCTGGCTTGAGCTTTATCTGTGGTCTGTGAGTCCTTGTCTCTGTATGAAATCTCATTCATGTAGAAGAATAAGAACCTCTTCCTATTCATTATCCCCTGCCCTTTTTTTGAGACATGATCTCACTAAGTAGCCTAGGCTGGCCTCGAACTTGCAGTGATCCTCCTGTCTCAGCCTCCTGAGTGCTGGGATTGCAGGTATGTGCCATCACACTGGGCTAGAGGTGTGATGTTCCAGATATAATTTGGTTCTGGCATTGCATTTTTGTGCCATCAGTCGAGAGCATGCAGCCAAGCTTCACACGTAGCAGAGGTGTTCCAGGATGGAGCAGACTGCAGGTACAGTGTGGTGTGGAGGCTGCAGGAGCATCCGTTCATTTGGCCGTGAAATTGTGTAAAGAGATTGAGTACAACACAGGTGCACAGTGCTCAGTTGCCTTTTCACCTACTCTGCTGAGGACATTTGAATCTGATACAATAGTGGCTCAACCCATTGTCCCAGCAGCATTTCCCTTGCTGATTTCTGAGATTTCTCACTCTGCTGGCTTTTGTGTTCTCGGTTGCTAATTCTACCTCTTTGTGAGAACTACTGATGTGCCCAGGACACTTCATTTGATGGTCCCACCCAAACGCCTCTCTGCAAATTCCATTTACACACTGACACCTCCGACATTTCTGCCTTTAGTCTAGACCTCACCTCTGAACTCCAGACTCATACTAACTTCCCAGCCCTTTGAGGGTGCTGGATTTGGATGTGTAATAGGTATCTCAAACCTAAACCATCCAGACCACAACTCCTGATCTGCCTCCCTAAACTGTTTTCTCCTGCTATTGTTTTTCATCTGATTAGTGGAAATTCCATCCTCCCAGTTGGTTTTGCTAAACACTTCAGACCTTTGCTTGGCTCTTGTCTTTTCTCAGAGATTGCAGATTTAAGTCTATAAATGAAGTCTATCAAATGCATTCAGAATCTGGCCATCTTTTTTTTTTTTTTTCTATTTCTAATGCTACATTCTTGTGTTTAAGCTCCCATTCTGATCTCCCACCCCCTGGATTGTGGCAGAAGCTGCCTGTTTCTGCCCTCCTCTCCCCAGGCTATCCTCAGCAGAAAAACCTAAGGGTCCCTTTGAGTGATGACTGTGTTACAGGAGGCTCTTTTCTGCCAATAGCCTTTCCCTCAGTGGTCAGTTTCCTGTTTCACTCAGTCAAGCTGAAGTCCTCAAAGTGGTGTGCAAGGTCCTATGGAATACAGCTCTTTATGGTCTCTCTCTCTCTCTCTGTGTCTCTCTGTCTCTTTCATTGCACTTATAACCATCTGAAATATGGTGAATTTTACTAACTCTTTGAAACTATCTTTCCCATCTCCTGTGAGAAGGGGCAGACATTTTTGTGTGCTGAACTTGCTGCTGTATGTCTATTGGCCAACATACAACAGGAGCTCTAGTAAATGAAGACTGACTGAGTGAAAGGGCAACTACGAATATCAGTGGCAACATGGATTAAGACGCTGACATTTTGGCTTGGAGAGCAAACTTTTTAGCGAAGAAATGATCTGGGCAATCCATTGAATCAGTGCTTTATTCACA
Organism: Chinchilla lanigera; assembly: GCF_000276665.1. Taxonomy (NCBI): domain Eukaryota; kingdom Metazoa; phylum Chordata; class Mammalia; order Rodentia; family Chinchillidae; genus Chinchilla; species Chinchilla lanigera. The sequence goes on along the minus strand of NW_004955406.1, from coordinate 6,040,050 downwards.
AGTGGAAAATTTTGCTTTCATCCAGTGGAACAAAGTTTTATTGTTTGTTTTGTTTTTGAAAATGGATATGTTTAATTTAACCAAAAGTATTTGTTTTCAAGGCTGTCAAAGCTGTAGCTTCTTAAGAAGCCAGTGAGGAATCTAAGTAGAATGAAAAGAGGATACATCAGTGACCTGTTCCAAACTGTTAAAGATACAAGCTCCCTCTTATAAATACATGTGAAATTGTCTCTAGCTCAAGAATTACTTTATGTACCAGGTTTTGTGATGTAATAACATTGGCCATTAGGGTGAGCAAAACAGCAGTTTGGAACCAGTGATCAAGAAGCTAAGAAGTTTTGGCGATGATCAAACCAAGGAGTGCTCTACCCCTGAGCTCTACCATCAGGCCTTTTTACTCATTATTTCAAACAAGATCTTGCTAAGTTGTTCAGGCAAGACTGGAACTTGTGACCTTCCTGCCTCAACCTCCCCCAAGGCTGAGATTACAGTTATGTGCTGCCATACCTGGTTAAGAAGTTGCTCTTTCTTTAGCAGAAGGTGGGTAAATATTTCTTATAGTGTAATGATACTTATTTTGCCAAGTTTTAAATTAGTATTATTAGCTGAATCTGTTAAATTCTTGCAGTTTGTGAACTACTGATTGTAGACTCTGTATTAAGAGATCCTAATCTTCTTTTAGTCTTAAGCTGGAAGGATCATATTTATATAACCTGTTTCATGTGACATACCTCGATCACCTTCTTAAGACAGCTGTAGAAAATTATACTTCCTCCAATAGTAATAGTATCTTTTGATTTGTAATATTAATCTCATAGGCAAAACAGCTATACTTCAGTGTATTTCAAATTTGAATTTCTCAGTCTGAGCAAAACCTAACTTTTTTTATACAGGTGTCTTACTTACTTTTTCCCATTGCTGAGACAAAATACCTGACACTCAAATTTAAGGGAGCAAAGGTTTATTGTAGCTCATGGTTTGTAGAGGTTTCAGTCCATAATCAGCTGGCTTCAAGGCAGGGTGGCATGGCAGAGGGGCATCACAGAGGAGAAACAGTTCATGGCAAGCAGAAGGCAGTAAAGCAGCAATCAAAGTGACAGCAGCAAGCAATGTCAGCATCCTTCTTTCTGTCCCTATGTCCTATCTAGACCACCCGCGTTTAGGGAAGGTAGCACTCAGACTCAGGGTAGGACACCCTTAATCCTAACATCACACCATGAATCAATCCCAGCATCACGTCCTGACCCCAGCGTCACACACCCTAGTCCAAAAAGCATCACCTATGACCACATGAGGTTTTTAGGGGGCATCTAGATGCAAGTCATAACAATAGTTAAGATGTATTTACATTTCTTTGTGTATGAATTCTTTTCTCCAGCCCATTTTCCTATGGAATGATTGATTTTTTCCCTTTCCTATTTTATTACCCCATCATTTGTGATACAGGTAGAGAAAAATTCCCCCAACTCATCATTTGTCTTTTACTTTGCGTATTATGCCTTTACCAACAATAGTTTTTAGTATTAAGTATTTTATGTAACCAATGTATCATTTTTCTATTCCTTCTGGATTTTGAGACACAGATAAAAACGTTCCCTTTTAGATTATAAAGGGATTCACACATTTTCATCTAGTTTTATGATAAATATATTTGCACCAAAATCTTTAATTTGTTTAGAATTTACACCAATATATTCAGTAAAGAAAATAACTGATCATTTTCCAGTTTTCTTTTATCTCAACACTACTCATTACAGTTACCTTTCCTTACAACTGCTTTGAGATGCAGCTTTTATCATATCATAAATTTGCATTTGTAATTTAATAGTCTTTTATAATGCTTATTAACTCAAAACTTATTCACCCACCTGACCTATATTATGTACGCATCTATTAAAGACATTTCCTTTGGGAAAAATGATGTGACTACAATCTCCAATGTGGTACTTTTCTAACCGAGTAAAGTCAGAGTCAGATTTCCCATTAGATTTAATAATCTCAAATTTTAACTATTCCTTCTCAGGTCTCTTTCTTCAGTTCTTGATACCTTTAAACAAATATTGAATATTGAATCCTTTTACATTTCTCGAGTCACATTTCCTGGTCAAACATACTTCTTTCTTCACTTGTGACAAAATAAGTACCTCGTTATAATTTTTGTCTCTGAATTATTTCTTAAGAGACTTCCCATGCTTTCCTTCCTTAGTTTTCAACCAAAGCACATCGCAGATGGAAATTACAATTGCTCTTACCTGACACTTCTCTTCCCCACAGCTACCAAAGGGGCCTGTTTTGCATAGTGAGCTGACCTGCCTAGCTCCTGCTTCATGCCCTGTTGCCTGCAGGACAGAATCCCTGTTCCTTAACAAGCTCAGAGAAGCCTCCTCATTCCTTATTCTACCTTGTGCTCTGCCCCTCTGCCCTCTCTCCCTCATGAGATAGGCTTCAGCAGTCCCACACCACTTGCAGGTTAACCTGCTGCTCCAGATTGCTTTGAATCACTTAGACTTGCACTCCTGTGCCCAGCTAATCCCATAGCTTGGGATGTGTGTCTTTTCCTACCTCTGCATCCAAAGTATCTCTTGCTTCAGCTTTCCCTTCCCTGACCCCACACTAGCCCACAACTCTACACTCCATGCTGTCATGTTGTATTCTAATTATATGTAAATGATTGCACATATTGCAAAAGGGAATCAAATCATCATAAATAATAAAATTGGTCCTCTATGACCAATACCCATTATGTTGATTATTGGTGGTATATAGCTCTATAAATAACATTTACTAAGTTGTAAGGTATAGAGTGGTTCTTCTCATGTGATGCAACTTTATTTCCTTATCTTATTTGTCTCTATGTCCCCAAGCCTAGGGTAGAGTCTTTCATATCTCGAAGGACCTAAAGAAAGGTAATTTGTTGAGTGAAAGAGGAAGACAGCTTATGATGACAAAGGGTTTGCAAAACATGATCTTGCTGAAATAATTGGACTAACTGAGCATGCCAACCTTAGGGAAAAGCATTTCTGAGAAAGGGAGAAAATGGGTGTTGGCAGAGTGGGTATGGGATCCTGAGAGAGAATGGGGGCCGGGTCAGGGACTTTATGAAGGGACAGACCATAACCTCATACAGAAAAAGTGGAAGGGTTCCTTGGGAACCTGTGAGATTCATGTCACTGCAGGTTTTGAAAAGTACTAAAATAAAAAATAATAAAAAATATCAACTGCTGGAGAGGATGCAGAGAAACTGGTCACTCAGATACTGCTTTTGAGAATATAAAATGGCATAACCCCTTTGGAAAACTAAGTATGCTATTACTGTATGACCCAGAAATTGTACACTTAGGCATTCACCCCAGAGGGATGGGAAACTTATATTCACACAACCCTGTACACACGCTTATAGCATCTTTATTTGTTGTAATAACCAAAAACTAGGAACCAGCTCAGAACAGGTGAATGACTACACAAATTGTAATACCTTCAACTATACTCATCACCACTGACACTCAGCAGTAAAAAAAAACACATTTAACACAAGCAACAACCTGGAAAATTTTTGATGGAATAGTGTTGAGAAAACAATCTAACCTGAAGGTATTATATACTGCATGCTTTCATTTGTATATTTTTGAAATTATAATTTAAAATTAGGGCCTGTTCAGTATTTTGATTTTGGTGGTGAATGCTTGAAGCAGCAAAGATGATAAAGTTTAATAAAGTCACACAAACGAGTTCAGATAAAACTGGGGAAACCTGACTACGATTAATCTATCGTATCAATGTCAATACCTTGCTGATGATACTGTACTGTAATTTGTAAGATGTTACCAAGGAAGGAGCAGAGTGTTCAATCTACATTTGTAGATTACAAATTACCTCATTAAAATTTTCATTTGAAGCACTGTAAATGGTCATCAGTGGTAAATTATCTTGTAAAATTCCTGAAATAATTCATAAAACGTACTGTGCAGGATTGGTATTGCATTTTGGGGCTGAAATTTACTCTCATTCAAACACAATGCTGAAAGTTAGACAAATTGACCAACAAGGAAAACGGGCAGGGCAGCGCTTTCTCAGGGACCCTGTGGAGAGAGCTCGTGCATCAGCTACTGCTTGTGTTAGTTACTTTTCTCATTGCTAAGACAAAATACCCAACATCCAAAGTTAAAGGAGGAAAGGTTTACTGTAGCTTACAGCTTGTAGAGGTTTCAGCCCATTGTTGGCTGGCTCCAAGGCAAGGTGGCATGGCAGAGGGGCATCACAGGGGAGAAACAGTCCACAGCAAAGCAGGGAAGGTAGAAAGTAGCAAACAAGCAAGCAAGGAACAAGTGACAAGCAACAAACAACAACAGCCTTCCTTCTGTCTCTTGTATTTTATCCAGGCTACCTACTCTTAGGGTGGGCAGTACTCACACCCGTAATCCTAGCATCACACAGTGAACCAATCCCAGAATCACATCCTTGATGCCAGCATCACACACCCCAACCAACCCCAAAAGCCCTACCTGCGACTGCAGGCAAAACAAGACAAATGAAAATAACTGACTTCAGAGTTTGTTTCTCTGCATCTCTCCTGGGTTTTTCTTACTTTTTATTAAACACTTCCCTTGGCAATCAGCAAGAAACACAAAGCACAGATGGTTGGTTTTATTCTGCTTAGCACAAGCCTAGTAGTGGATTAACATTTCAGTATCCACAAAATGTCTGGCTGTATGTGTATTAGTAAATGTTTCATTAGCCTTTTGGAAATCGCGATTCTTTTTCTTGACTAAAATTACATTAAGATATTTCTTAGTGACACAGAATAGTACTGCCATTAATGCTCTCAGTGGAGAAATGGAAGCAGTTGGAAATGCGAATAAGCACTTTCGTTCATTTGGTTATTATTTACACTGTAATTTATGGAGCAGCTCCTACATGCCAGACCCTGGACTAGGCTCTGACACAGGGTACACAGAAAAAACCGGGCTGTGAAACCTGGCAACGAGTCTTTCACTGTTCACACCTGACATCAGCTGTCTCTAGGAGGTAGATATGTGAGGAAGGGATGCCGTGGGAGCACCAAGGACCTGCACAGAGGCTGCGTCATGATTACTGCCCACGGTAGGGCTGTCAGGAAGGTGAAGCTCAGTCTAAGCTTTGAAGAAAGTAAGAGAAAGCAGTAAGAGTGGGATGCATTTTAGACAGAAGAAACACAGTTACTCTCAGGAAACCACAAACTTTATTTAATCATGAAATCATGAACTTGCTGGGGTTTTTAGGCCAAAATTGTCACATACTGGCATTCTGCTGTGATGTGACCAAACAGTTCTCTGTGACTGAAGGAGAGAGTGTGGGGATGAAATAACAGAAGATAACTGGAGACTGATGAATAGGCCCCGCTGCAGAAGAGCCACATCCACACTGCTGACGCTGTGAGCCAGGTATTGTCATGGGGGCCACCTGTGCATTGTAGGGTATTTAGGGGCATCCCTGACCTTTACCCAATAGAGTTCAGTACTTCCTTCACCAACTGTGACAACCAGAAAAGCCTTGGATGTGGCCTAACATCCCATGGGGAAGGGTGTCAAGTCTCCCCAGTTGGGGAAAAGCAAAAAAAAAATAATTTGAACGTAACCCTGAAAACATGGGAAAGCGTGGAAACAGTTCATGAAGAATGTTGGGTTTGCTCTGCCAGAAGCTGGATTGGCGGGAATCGGATGTGTGTGCGTGTGGCGCTCTTTCCCTAATCAAAGGTGTGAGAGGAGGGAAGATGGGAGATACCGACACATCAAGAAGAATGGAGATTATGCAAGTTTGGAAACAGAGTGTGGTAGTGTGGGAGAGGAGTGAGGCTGGGAATGAAAGGAAGATTCCACCACGGTTCCAAGACAAAATGTAAGATGGTAAAAGTAGGGCAGTTCTTGAGAGGCCAACTTATCTATGCGAATGGGAAGTAACCGCTGGAAGTGTTCTCCTTGAAGCTCTACAGTGCCTCCTTCTCTCCTCACTCCCTTCCCACCCCTAGCAGGTGGACTGTGTGCAGCTGTCCATCCATGGAAACCAACTGTAAACCTTCCTTGGTTATTTGCTGCTATCGTTAGATTTGCATGTCCATGAGAATTGAGAACAGTTCATTTTCCTGGTATCATAAATGTGTTACCCTTTTTCTGCGCCAACTCATCTCAAGGCCAATGCTTCCACCTGGTAAGTTCATCCCACCTCTCTTCATCCACTCAATGCCTTAAGGTCTTCCAAATAACTTCACCAGGAAGACATTCCATTCTTCTACCTAAACCCTGAGGCTGGTTTGGGTGTCCCAGTTTTGTTCTTTCGTAGTACCTGGTAATGGGGATCCATCACTGGTGTTAAGTTGTGCCCTCTTGATGACCATTATTTCTTTCTGTACCTCTCCCTGTAGGCTGCAAGCTCAGGGAGGGCAGGGACTTTTTCATCTGTCACCATGCTCTCTTCAGTCCCTGGCATACAGCCTGCCGTTTATGGGCAATTACCATGTAGGTTTCACCAGCCATCCCAATTTTGAGGTTGGGGATACTCAAAATTGAGTGGACACTAGATTTCCACATCTGGCATGTGGCTTTCATATCCTTTCATATATGTGTTTACACCACATAGAATGGGAAGGAGTTTATTTCACTTGGACTCCCGCTGAGTGGGTGAGGATTGATGAGATGGGGTGAAGGACTAAAGGAAGAGAAGCCCACACAGAGTATGTTACTGTGGTTCTTCTCATGGGCAGATGGAATCCGTTCCCACCTAGGAGCATCCAGACATGTAAGATGCCTCTCAAAATTGCCTGTGCAAGGACTAGTGGGGAAGAGCCTGAAGCCCTTGCCTCTTATCTCCTTGGTGGGGAGCTTCCGGTGGGTGTTAATGCCCCCCTGACTTGGGCTCATACCTGTGTGCTTCCTGGACAGGCTGTCTGGGCCGGAAGCAAAAGCCACCTTGTGTTGCAGAGGAGATCTGCGGTCAGCCGGAAGGGAGTGAAAGACCCCAACAGCCACAGCCGCAAAGAGAGTCCAAGGGCAGGTAGCATATGGCCCTGTAGACCTGTAGTACTTCTGGACCCTCTGGCAAATGGCCATCCAGCCTGGGAAGTGTCAGTTGGTAAAATGCCAAAGCCACTGCCTTACTTTCCCCCAGAGGTGATTAAGCATCTTTCAGAAGGAAAAAACAGCATCTCCTTGGCTTCTCCTTCTCAGGCTGGTGCTGGAAGAGCTAAGCAGATAAATGGGAAGGAGGCTTCCAGAAGAGACCACTATAGGCAGGGAGGGGAAATGGAGATTTGCTTTTTGTTTTTTTTTTTCTGTTATTTTATTCATCACTGTAGTCAATTGTTTGTAACTCCTGGAATCATTACTGGATCCTGAAGGGCCTCTGTCTCCATTTACTAATCACAGTATAGCTTGATGAATTCATACAGCAAGAATTAAATTCACCCTCAGAATTCCCAGTTCCCTCACATTCGCTGCAGACTAGATGTGATACTACTTTTCGAGTTTAATATGAAATTTCTCTTGATTTTTTTTTTTTTTCCCGGTACCGGGAATTGAACTCATGACCTTGCGCTTGACAGGCAGGCGCTGTGCTGCTGAGCTAAACCCTCAGCCCTTGAACTTCCTCTTGAATGCTTTCCTGTTATAAAAAATAAGTGGGCTTGAACATTGAAGAACTAAATGTTTTGATTCAGAAGGAAAAATTATCTCATGTGGCCATAGTAAATAAAAATCTATATTCTATTAAATCCATATTTTATAGAATAGAGCCATGTACATGGATATATATATATATATAGATAGATGGGGGAGATGGATAGATTCATTGTTAGTTAGCTAAGTAATAGAGCTATAAAGCTTCCAGTAAATTAGAAAATGTTATATAAAATAGACCATATAATTTCTTTATTCACATTTTAAATGGTTTCCTTTGTTTTGTACGGAGCTACTTTGACATAATCATTTTCTTTATAACTCTGATTTTGTCTTTTTTACAATGCATAAGACATCTTAAATTTTAAAAATAGCTCTTTGGAAAACATTTGATTAATGCAATGAAGGCCAACATAGTAAAAATTTTTGCAAAAAAAAAATCTGTCTTACTGGTATTATTCTGTCTTTATTACAAGAGCTATAAAACTGCATAATTTATGTATTCTGTTTATTTTCTAGTTTATAAAAATTATGTCCTACAGTTATCTTGTCACAAACATAATTGACTAACCTCGTGCCTGAAATGTATTCCATGCCATTCTCTCAGCAAGAATAGACTTGAAATCTCCTATTCATTTTCTCAGCAACCCTGATGGTAAGGAGAGTACTAAACCACTGGAAAAGAATAAAAGTGTAACAAAGACCAAAGCATGTGTAGGAGGATCTTCTATGTGGAAAACAAATATGTTCCTTTCCCTTGACCTTAGAGTAGGACTCCAGCCTCATTCATTCATCCATCTATCTATTCATTTTTTCAACAAATGCTTCCTGACTGCCCGTATGTGCCAGAGCTTCTCTAACTGTTGAGAATACAGAGGTGATTAGGACAGGCAGGTCCCTGCTCTCAAGTGGTCTTTGTGCAGGAGGATGGGGGTGGATGCGAAAATGCCAGCAATCAAATCGACAGCCAGCCGAGAGGGAATAAAACAGATCAAGGGTACAGAGTCCAGGGACATTTTCTTGGATAGGACTGTGCAGGTTGGCTTCTCCAAAGAGATGACATTGAAGGCTCTGAAAGGACAGCATTTCAAGACACAGGGAATGTGATGCGCAGAGGGCCTGACAAGGTATGATAGTATCTAGATGGACTCACATCACATCATATTGCCCATGTGGCTGGAGTATTCTAAGGTGAAGAATATAATAGGACATGCAGTTGGAGAGTCAGCAAAAGTCAGATTATGGTGGCCCTCACAAGCCATAGCAAGGAATCTGTGTTTTATCCCAAGAGCACTGGGAATTCTGCAGAGGGAGCAGTGGGATCGACTGGATTCTGTTTCTGGCTACAAAAGACCAGTCTGGCTGATGGGTGGTTCAAGGCCACAGAGAGCAAGAGTGGACATGGATGAGTGTTGCAGTTCTGTGTGAAAGAGGTGAAGGTGTCTTGGATGAGCCTGCCAGTGGCTGGAATGGAGAGGTGTGTTCCAGTTTTGGAATGCACCCTGGAGGTACTGCTGAGAGGGATCAGTGCAAATGGAAGTGGGAGAAGAAAATCAAGGATCACCCTCAGGTTGGGGACTTAAGCAGGATGAGTTCTGTAACTGTTAACTGGAATGGGGACAATGAGGGAAGAGCAGACTTGTATCTCACACCTGTATTTGAGATGCTTGTTGGACGTTGGCTTAGAAATGTTAGGTGGGCAGTTAAAGGTAACAGGCTGGAGCTCAGGAAAGAGCATGTAGAGATATTTAATGTTACAGGGTTGATTCTACAAACTCCAAGGTTTCCTTCTACACCATGAAAATGGGTTCTCTCATGTTTTTTGCTAGGTCTTTCTTTCCCAGTAATCCATACAGAATAGGCTTATGCACATGGAGGCCTCTTTGACAAAGGTTCTCAGGGAGCCTGGAAAAGTACGCTGGTCCTAGGGTGATCCAGAGATCCCTCTGATTCTCTTAGAATAAGAGAATATTGGCTTTCAGCTCTTGCTTGGCCTCTCCCACCTCAATCTTCAAATTCCTTACCTGAAAAATAGTACTAATAATAGCAGTTATCTCGTGGGATAGCATGAGACTTTTATATATAAATGTTGCTGTGTTGCTTCATGATGAGACATATCCTGAGAGATGCATCATTAGGCTATTTCATCATTGTGCAAGCATTGTAGATCATACATACACAACCTCAGTAGTACAGGTCTATCACTCACGGTAGCCCCTGGGGCAATCAAGAGATTTGGTGATGAACATGGGATGTATGAGGATACTGCCTGCATAACACAACAAACTGTTTTACTGTAACGATTTTTTTCTATTAAGTAGGAATATACTCTAAAACAATGATAAAAGGTATAGTATAGTAAATACACAAACCATAACATAATCAGATATTGTGCTATGCTTTTGTATGACTTACAGTGTAGTAGGCTTATTTACACATGTCTCCACAAACACTTCAGTAAGGCCTTGTATCATGACATCACAATAGCAACAATATCACTCAACAACAGGAATTTTCAGCTTGATTAAAATCTGACAGAATCATTGTAGTATATGTGGTTGGTCCCTCATTGACCAAAATATTATTATGTGGTACATAACTCTATATAAATATATTTAGTAAACAGAAGGTCATTGATAAATGTAATTAAGGCTGAATTTTAATCTATATGTAGTGTGGAGATGGGAGACTGTGCATTTAACCTTTTTTACATGTGAAGTCTTTTGAAAGCTTGTTTTTTATCAAAAGCTTTTGGTACTACAGAAGTTCATTTGTTTCTCATTAAACCTGTATAGCTGAGTATATATTGCTCAAAGCATGATAATGAAGTGGAATGTTTTACAGTTAGTAGCTTATGCCTTTTTCACAAGTCCTAGAGGCAGTAGTTTAATCAATAAGATTTTTTTCTGTTTTCTGTTGACTAAAAAATGTTCTGAGACCAAATATGACTTATTCTTTCTCTAGAAGCCTTGCTACTACTTCTAGGAGAGAATGAAAATACTCAGCTAAATAAGTTTACATAGCCAGCATTTTTGTAATTGTTGTTATGTATTTGTGTCCAGAATGCATTTAATTTGGAAGCATTCCCAAGACATATAAAAGTGAATGCCAACATCTTTTTTCAGGCACAAATTGGGTTTAATAATGTTTATATCAAATGCAGGCAATGTGGTTATTTTTTTCACAGAAATTCTCTCTACATGTGCTGAGAATACCTCTGGTAGAGTGACACTGATTATAGTTTTTCTCAATCAATTGACCTGTATTTATCGAGCCCCAACTACGTGTGGAACACAGAACTAAGTGAGGAGGGTAGAAAGTACCCCGCATAGTCCTGATCTCCAGCCTGCAGACTCATTATTGAGAGAAAGTCGGGCTGCGACCTGGGCGAAAGGAAAGTCCTCACAGAAGCTTCACACTACAAGGAGCCTCAGATGCTGTCACTGTGCTTCTTGTTCAATCGATGTGGCCCTTTGTCCATTTTCCCCTTATGGTGCTTTCTTCCTGAGCCTGGTCTCTGTTGTGAGGGGCTTTCCAAATCCATGGATCTTGTGTTAAAATTTGAGACAATTATGATCCTTAAAATTTTACCCTGGTATTATATGGAGATCCCTGTGGCTTCTACCTAATCTTTCTATTCTATTCCATGTCTATAAAAATATGAAGGTCTCCATAGTCTTATGTTTGAATAACTAACATTTATGCAATGCTGGAAGTTTGCAAAGGGCTTTTGCATATTTTCTCCTTTTAGTAGTCATGGCAGGTGTGTTAGTGAACTTTCACTATAACATACCTGAGATAATCAGCTTACAAAGAGGAAAGGTGTGTTCTGGCCCACAGTTTTGGAGGTTTTGGTCCATAGTCAGTTAGCCTCGTTGTATTTTGGCCTGTGGTGAGGCAGCACATCATGGCAGGAGCTTATGATAAAACCTTCACCTCATTTCTGAGATACGAGAAGAGAGAAAGGTAGAGATTGGGCTCCCACAATCCCCCTTGAGGCCCCATCTCTTAAAGGTTTCAACAATTCTCAGTAGTGGCAAGAACTGGGCATCAAACCTTTAACACATAGGCCTTTGAGAGACACAAAATCTCAGCAAGGGTTGTCTTATTCTCCCTGCCTTCCAGCTGAGGGTGCTAGGTTTAGAGTTAAGTGGGGTAAACTCAATAAGAATTTTAACCTTGAAGTTGAAGCTCCAAAATCTATGTTCTTTCCACCTAACCATGGTCTGTTCTTACAAGAGACTCTGCAAAGTGCCTAGTGATCATTAGCTAGAGGCTATCTGTTCTTTAGACTTTCTGTGTGAAGATAATTATAAGGAAACCTATCAACATAAGCTGGAGATGGCCATAAAGTTTTGTAGAAGAGGACAAGCACATTTCCTCTTGTCCTGGCCAATGTGATCTCAAAGGAGGCTTTTTTCCAAAAGATGACAATACTTTCAACAGAAAAAAACCACAAACATGGGATGTTTCATATTTTTCTACTTTTTTGGTGTTCTTCTGAATTTCTTTTATCAAAGTTTTAGTACTATTATCATAGAGATCTTCCATGTCTTTGTATAAATCTATTCTTGGGATTGGCATATAGCAAGTCTACTGATTTTTTGTGTGTAGATTTTGTGTCCTGCAACTTAGCTGAAATTGTTTATCAGTTCTGATAGATTTGGGAAGTTTTTCTATATAAGATTATGTTTTCTGCAAGCAGTGACAGTTTGATTTCTCCTTTTCCAGTCTGAATACCCTAGCTGTCACCAGGACTTCCAGCACTAAGGTGAATAAAAGTGGTGAAAAGGAGCACCCTCGTCTCATTTCTGATCTTAGAGAGAAACTTCAGCCTTTCATCATTCAGCATGTTAGCTGTTGATTGACCAATAGCCAATAGTATCTGAGCAGATAAAGCGCATGCTGTCCTCAAAGCTAACTAGAGACAAATTTTACAGGAGTGGCAAATGGTGTCAGCAATGGGTCAAGGAATATGAGAACTGAGAGCTCTTCTGGCAGTATACGTTGTTGATAACACTGATGTCTTTCACCATCCTCCAAGAAATGGGAATTTCTATATTTCAGTGAATATAGACAGATATTCCTAAGTAGTGACTGTAAAGGAAAAAAGAATGGACATAGTAACTGGAAGAGAAAGCAGAGTCAGGAGGACATCTCTTTTATAATATTTACTCTGTTATTGACTACTCAGAAAACAGCTTTTCTCTTTTCCCACCCATTAGAAATTATGTGCTTTATTAGCTATTTTAGCAATTTTTTCTTTCTCCAGTCACCCATTTTAATTTCTGTGTGAACCATAATCTCCTTTCCCCAGGTTCCCAGTCTGCATCTCTCTATGTTCTAAGGTCCCATTAGCCACCTCCATCTCTCTTGTCTTATCACCTAAAATTTAAGGCTGCTTCCTTTTCTTTCTTTCTTTCTTTTTCTTTCTTTCTTTCTTTCTTTCTTTCTTTCTTTCTTTCTTTCTTTCTTTCTTTCCTTTCTTCCTCCCCTTTCTTTCTTTCTCCTCCCCTCCTTTCCTACCCCTCTAAACCTTGGAGTATTTCTAACTTTTAGTAATATTGTTTATTTATGATCAATTTTCTACCTATAGACTCTTGCACATGTCTCTCTCCTGTTTCTTGATTCCTGATTCTTTGATGAGTCTTTATAAAAATAGGAAATGACTATTCATTATGACAAGTTCACTGCATGTCTCAATTAAGTTATAGTTACTGTGTACTCATGAAAGAAGAAATGGAATCTATTTTTCAAGCAGGAAGAAACACCAGAAAACAAGCTGCTGCTAGAGGAAGGAAATAAGATGTGGCTGGACATGGAGGACACTATGTGAAGTCTAATAAGTTAGAAACAGAAAGATAAGACACTGCATTATCTCACTTGTGAAATCTAAAAAAATTGATCTTGCTCACATTAAGAATAGAGTATTGGTTACCAGAGACTGGAGAAAATAGGGTGGATGAAGGAGAGGAGATATTGACCAACAAATATAGTAATATTGTTGTTTGATAGGAGGAACAAGTTCAGCTGTTCAGTGGCAGAGTGAATGTAGTTAACAATAATCCACTTTATATCTCAGGATGGTGAAGAGAAAGGAGTTTGAATGTACTCGCCATAAAGGCATGATAGAAGTTTAGGTGCTGGATATCCTAATTATCCCATGTGATCCCTCCCAAATGTATACAAGAAGCCAATCAGTCAGAGCACCTGTTCCACGGCCTTGTGTTTGGTCCCTAGCGTTGTAAAAAATCAAAACATCATATTGTACCTCATAAATATGTGTAAATATTACGTGTCAATCAAAAACTATTAATTAATTTTGAAAAGGAAATGGTACCTACCTGCCAAGTTGAACATACTGAAAGCTAATTGCTGCCTGTGAAGCAAAATATTAAATTAGATTTTTAATTCTATAAATGAAAACACCTCAGTGTGAGAGATATTACTTTGGACCTGTTTCTATGTGCACATTTTTATCACTCGCTTTCTGTAAGCGCTTTTTTTTATCATACCTGGTACAACAGGTGTTTAATTTCTTTAACTCTCAAATGAAGCAGAGAAAAAGGAAGCAAGATGTCCGCAAAGCTTATGTTTTCAAACTTCTCTGACAGAATCCCTCAGGACTCAAACTCCCAAAGTGACTTCCTGTTTTACTCCCAGCCCTTCCTCCCCTGTTTCTACCCAGCATGAGCTTTCAGCCCTCAGAGGAGATGCCCAGGTCATCAAGAGACACTTACTGGACAGGCTGCCTTGAGAGCACTGAGCCTATGGGACATGAAGAGAGGAGACCGTGTGCCTGTCCCGTCGGGACTGCTTCCCTCTCAGTGGCAGTGCAGCCACAGACTGAGGTGACACTGACAGATCTCACTGCAGACAGCTCTTGGACAAGCCTGCTTCTAACCCAGGTCAGCGGGAGGTGCTGCGGTCCACATAATGAGCTCCCTGTCACAAGCTGGAAGGCTGATGGGCGCCTTTGCACGTCTCAGATTTCCTTGTGTGGCGCTGTCCTTTGACAGCAAGACGTGCTCCTCCCCAGCTGCTCCCCAAAGCATGGCCTAAGGCAGAGCTAAGTATACCGTGGGTGCCCTTGCATCTGGTTACTGTTTGTTATGACTCACACTAAATCTCCCTTTCCAGGAGAAGGAAGCTGCGCGGGGAGAGGAGGGGAAATAAAAATGAACCGAGGTATGTTATGTACACGTTCTTACTCCCTAACATGAATGTAAACTTCATGTACCACAAACACGTACTAATAACATAGTTTTAAAAAATTATCCTTTTATAAGGTGGATGTCCTAACTCTAGGAAACTCAGTACTAAGAAGGTACCGGAAAACCCTGTGGAAACCTTTTCGGTCAAATTAATTTTGGGTATTGACAATCATTGCTTGTGTGGTTAAAAGAAGGCAAACCTTTCTACAATTAACTCCTTGATATCTCCCTCTGCTCTTGTAAGATAAATCCCTTGTCTAAATAATTCTTCATCATAGCTCTAACTTTTACATCTTTCATGTTTTAAAGTTTTTCTTAATTTTTCAAAATCAGTTTTCAAAAATAATTTATACTTATCCTCATTGTTCTCCATTTGTATTATTTCTCTATTTGTGTTATTGTAATAGAGTGAAATAATGATCACTCTATTACAATAATCCCTCATACAAAACTCAAAGAATCTACCACCAATGCCTTCTTCTAAAGGTCTTGGCACAAACACTATGGTTAAGCTCCAACTTTGGACCACTACAGAAACAGCAACTCTATCCTTTGCTTATCCTTCCAGGTCTGCGCATCCTTCCTGTCGCTGCTTGGGGTCTTCTGTATGAGGAATTGAGATTGTCTCTTATTATGGTACACAGGCTCTTCCTGCAGGGAGCCAGCCATGCCTCTAGGGATGCCTTTGCAGCAGGTTGCATGCTGAACTACACACACGTTGTCGTTGTGACAGTGCCAACATGGAATCAGATATTTTTATTCTGTTACTTTTTCTCTCAGCTGTGTGCATGTCATCTCTATTATTTCCAACCTTTTAGTAATTGAAATTAACAATTACATCAGGGTCATTTCGTCCTTACCATCAAATAATGGATGCTTTGTAGAGTTTTGCTCAGGGGATGTTTTAGAAGCACATTCTTTTATTTGCTACTGGTATAAAGAAGACATAAGGTTGAATCTAAGAATTAAGAGTTGAAAAAGATTCAAAAAGACAATCAAGGAAGAAATAGAGGTTTTTAGCTTGTCTCTTATTTCTCTCTGCCTAATTCCAATTTAAGAAGCAGTACTTAAAAAAATATTTTACAGTTGACTGGGGATCTGTCCTTATCTGAATAAGTTATATAAGTAGCACCATTAATCATTTGTATGGTCATTGCACATGCTAGCAATGGTATACAATAGAGTCTAAGAGTGTCCTATAGAATCCCAAGCCTGTCCTGCTGATGTGATTATATGGCCTCTTTAGCTCATAAAAAAAAAGCTGCCTACATCCAGGTTTAGCGAGTTCTACATAAATTAATGCTTGCCTGCTCTTTAAAGCTATTAGGGGATGCATAAATATATTATGGTCCTGCCCTTTATTAATCTCCCCTTGAAATATAACTGGGGTCATTGTGGAGAGACTGTTGATACCAGTGTCTATTATTGAAACCAGTTTGACTCTTCTTATGCCATTTTATATTGCCCAAGGAAAGGTATAGAAACCCTAAGTGACATTTATTTCTTCATCAACCACTTAGACACAGGTGACAAAATCTTAAGTAGATATTTTTTTCTTCAAAGAGTATTTGAGAAATGGTTTTCTGTAACACAGCAAAGTATCCCTCACTCCTTGGGGATTTTATTTGACATTGTTTTAGATTCTATGTGTGACCACGCTCACATCACAAATAATAGCTAAACAGCATACTTTGCACATGTATCCAGACAGATACAATTTCTTATATTGATGACCCAACTTATGCAAACCATTATGGATAATTGAAACATTTTGAGACTCTGTGCAATAATTAGATGTGTATTAAATTGCAAATCTTGTTATTAATTAGAAAATTATCCAGAAAGCAATTTGTACATCAGGGGCTGGCATTTAAAATTTGCAACTAATTACATTTTCACACTTGAAAATATTGGGTGTCTACGAGGAAATAGGGCTTCAGCCAACAGTGCGTGAAGGCTCCCTTATTACTGGATAGGTGTAGGAGAAGAGAACAGCACTTAACGGCGCATTTTCTTCAAACTCAGAACCAGGAAACCATGTGTTTAGCAATCAGCACTTGCAGCTGGTTATAATACTGTGAAAAGACTGGAGTTCCTGGGAAAATTGCAAAGATAAAATGAAATGTAAACACAAATTCTATATTGCAAAGTGGAATTGTAAAATCCATGGACGTGGTGATGCAGGAAATAGCTGTCCCTTAAGTAAATCGAGTTTTGTGTGCAGTTCCACTCGCAGTTCCTCCTGTGGAGGGACAGCCCCTTGTTACAACATCGGGCTCTGAGACTATTTTCCTGAAAGAGTCATACATAGTTTCCTTAGCATTTTAACATAAAAAGCAAACAAAAAACATTACCTTAAGCTAAGGGAGAAACCTCAGAAAAATGCAGGTAAATTCTTCCCTACCAGCAGCCCGGGAAGACACAGCTATGTTTGAAAAGCAAATGAAAGGGTTTTTGTGTGTGTGTCATACATTTAAGATTATGCAAAATATAATGCAGCTTTGTGTTTCAGTTAAAGAATCTTGATTTTTTTTCTAGTCTTGACAACATGCCAAGGTGTCCAAAGCGCTACAACTCAGGGGAAAGGAGTTTGCAGATTTTGTGTAAGGATATTAAGAAAGATAGCTTTTACTGAAAGATAAAACTAAATCAAAGCTTAAGTAGAAGCTTCCAGAGCAGCAAAGCAAAGAAAGAATAAATAGAAAATGAAAGGTTAAATAAATTTACAAACTTGGTCCAAGAAGCCCAAAAAAGGAGAGAAAAAATAAATGAAAACAAGAGGAAAAGGGACTTCATTGTAAAGAGTGAGGACAGAGAGGAACTTCTTAAAGATGCTGAAGTCTTGAAAGTGCAAAAGGAAATTCAAATGAAAGATATGGGACTCTCAGAACTGAGAGACAATTGCTGACTCCATTTCAGGAGCTGCTAAGCTTGAGAGAATAGGAAAGTGTAAGAGAAAGATGTGCTAGACCCACATTTGCTAGACAGCTGACATTTATTTCTACTGCACATGAAATCTATGAAGAAGCTAATTCTGTTCTGAAAGCTATCACTTCAGACCTAAGAGAAATGATTTTACACCTGTGACTGTTTTGCTAAAAACATATCAGTCTCTCAAGAAATTTAGCAGAAATGTAAAACCTATCTGAACATAATTAACAAATGTCCATATTAATTGTGATGAAACATACAAAGCTCTTATTTTCCTGGAAATGCTTTATGCCTGTGTTGAAGTAAAATACACAGTAAACTAAGTATTGTCTGGAGTGTTTTATATGTTTTCAACCACGAATGCTTTTCCTTATAAATAGTTCTCCATATTATGAGAGAAAGTATTTTTAATTCACTCTTCAGTGTTCTTCAGCCACCTTTATCACACCAGTAAAAATGTTTTTGAGGAAGTTTCCCCAACAATCACCAGGAATCCAAATCCACAGGCATGTCTCTTCCTTGACCTACTGGACATGTCAGGGACTTTGGATGTGATTAAATGTTCCCTCATACTTGAAACTCTATGTTGGTTTCTAGGACATCATGGTCTGACAATTCCATTCCCTCTCCCGACCTTAACCTTCCCCCTGTCTTTTGGCAGTTGGCTCTTCTTTCTCTGTCCTACTCTCCAGCTGCTTACTTGGTATTACCTATGAGAGATTTACAGCAATCTTTTAAAAAAATTCCAAAATACATCTCTTGGTAACTGACCCTTCACCTAAAATCTCTTCTGTTCTCAGTTGTTCTTTTCTTTGTCAAAGTTTCCACCATTCTTGCCCCAGTGGAACTCTGGAAAACATGCACCATTCCTCATTTTCCCTCACACCCTGACCCATCAGCCCCTTGTCCAGCTCTACCCCAAGGCATTTGGATTTTTCCACTTATTTTTATCTCTTGCCCTTTATCTTGTCTAAACTGGTGCATCAGTGTCCTCTCTGATGGCACTTTTGCCCTCTTGAAATCTACGAGGTGTGGTTGAAAAATACACTGAATCATTAAATTTTAAAATTTGTATTACAGCAATGAAATACACCCCTCTCTTTGAGTACACTTATCCCATTTTTCTTGCCACTTTCTGAAGCAGTTCTGGAAGCCTTCTTTTGGGAGTGTCTGTATTTGTGTTGTCATGGCTTCCTGACTGCCTGAGTCAATTCTAACTTTTACGTTTCATGTCATTTTGACTCTGGGGAAGATTCAGAAGTCACACAGTGCCAGATTAGTTGGATAAAGTGGATGATGACACAATCCTTTTAGGAGCCTTCCTTTTACTTGAATGACATTTGGCGGAAGCACTCACGGTATGTTGGATCACACCTCATAAGGAGACTCATGAAAGAGGATTTCCAGAACTGCTTCAGAAAGTGGTAAAAATGACGGGATAAGTGTGTTCAAATTGTTTGGATGGGAGATATTATGAGAGTAGTTAATAGTTATGCCTTTCACTGCAATAAAGTTTTTAACTGTAAACATTGTATGTATTTTGACTACCCCTTGTATTCTCCACCAGCAGCTGGACTAATTGTTTTGAAAATATTTCTTATTCAAATGTTTCAGCACATTTCATTTTTCCCTTCTTTAGAACTTTTTTGAAGAACTATCAGGTTTGGAGCTAAGTGAAGAAGCTGTTGAGGGCCAGACAGGGAGGGATTAGAGATTAGTTATATGCTGGGGAATTGAACAAATATGAGTTACTGAAGCTACTGGGAGCCAGGTTTCTTACTTCCAGTAAAAAAAGTTGCTGCAAACATAAAGAAGGGTGTGAAAATTAAGGGGAATGTGAATGGGGACTCTACATGTGAAAACAAACACATGCTTTTTAATATACAAGGATAAATAGAAGGATGAAGTGTAGACCTGTATTTGTTTCCTAGTTTGGTGTATTAAGAGGAACTGGGAGAAGCAACATCCTCATAACTCTGAGTATTTTTAGTGCTTAGATTTATAGATAATGTCAATTAAAAGAAAGTAGGAACCCTAGAGAAAAGATTGATTCTAGAGTTGGGGCAAAGGTGCTATGAGATGTGTCTGGAACATTTTCTTGTGCCATAAAGGTAAGCACTCACATATAAATAGACATTTGTGACAAAGAAGCCAACTTTGAGTTGCTTCTGATGGCCATAGCTAGTGAAATTTAAGCATCAAAATAAGCCATGAAAGTCACAGAATATTCTAATACAGTCATAAAAATTGTAATACATGTTGAATAATAAAATATACATGTATGTATTATAATACATATAATAATACAATAAGAATCTATGAATTCATACTAATATGTGTGGAAAAACAGATTAACAGGAAGAGAAAGCTTTTCCTTTCAATGCAGTACTGAGTAACAGAAGATATGGTGGGCTGAGAAGGCTAAGTTTATAATTATCATCATAATATTTGATTCAGAAGAATTATCAATAAATGCTGAAACTTGTAGGTTTGCTCAAAAGTAAAAAGTATGCATGCTCTTGAAGTATGTATGTCCCCATAAAATGCTTCCTGGTTACTGTGATTATTAATCTTGTCATCTTGATTGGGCTGAGAGTAGTAAAGCACACTTTGGGATGGATCTGTGAAGGTGTTTCCAGACATGACCTGCATGTAGGCCAGAAAACTGGAGTGAGGGAGAAGACGTGCCTTGATTTGGGGAGCAACATGCAATAGATTTGTGTCCCGATAAACAGAAAGGGGAAGAAAGAGAAAATCTGCCTGGGCTTGTGGGCACAATTCTACTCAAGTGGGTGTGTGTCTTTTGTCACTAGAGTGTGTGTGTCCATTGTTTATGGACATCAGACTCCACTTTCTTTAGCCTTTCAGGGAGAAGTTATACTAGTGATCTTCCAGGGAGCTTCCAGGCCTTTAGCCTTAGACTGGAGCTTTATCCTCAGTCTCTGTTGTTCTGAGGCTTCCAGTTTCTCGGACTGAGAAGCCACTGGATCTTCCAGCTTTCCACATGCAGATAGCCATTGTGTAATGGATTATCTGGCCTCTACTCCTGTAAGCTAAGCTAATCTAATAAATTTTCTTTTATAATTACATATAATTTTTTTCTTCCTGAAAAGTGTTTACTTAGTTTGAATAAATCAAATGCAAATAAAACTTTAGCTATAATATATAGCCTGAACAGAAATGACTAGAACAAATATAACACAAAACTTCATTTCCTTGAATTAATCACAAAATACGTGACAATCTAGAAAACTCCAAAATCAATTATATGTCTCTGAAAAGGGTGTAATAACTATTACTGATATCTGACAGCTAATAAATTAATAACACAGTTTTCCTGACATACATTTCCTGACTGAACCCAAATGATCCTTTTTAAAAACAAGAAAATGTGACAAAGTAAAATAGAATAGTACATGGCTTCTCAGCAATAAGTTCTGATTTTTTAAAATAAAAAATTTAGAGTGCTGATGTAAGATAAATTAAAGCTATGCTACAACATACAAAACTTGGCTATAGTCAATTAACTGCCATACAATTTTTCAAACCAAAGTAAAATAAATAAAACTAAAAAAAGATTATCTTTCAAAATATTTATTTCTAGGAGAGATAAAAAGGGTTTGGTGTAGTGCAATGATCTATATTTCCCTTGTGGTACTATTGGGTTAATAATATCCCTTAGTATTGCAGGCTGATCAGGTCGTTAATCTCCCAAATGAGTGTACAGCAAAGGCTAAATAAAAAGAGGCAAATGGAATGATTTTAGGGCTCCAGGGCAATCAAGGCCCTCTCACAGAATTCGAGATTCTGTCAGGACTAAGACCAAGACCTTCTCTGGGTGGCCCATATTTATTTAGGTATCAGAAGAAGGGAGGAGAATACTCAAGAAGGTCAGAACCATTCAAGGACTTCTCTAAGTAAGGTATTAAGTTAACCACCCAAAAGTAGGATGCCTGAGTCTACCATCTTTTACCTAGTTGAGGTTGGATCTAGGTGTCCTTGGCTGTGACATTGTTTTATCCTTTGAGGCTTTCCGGCTTCATCTGCCATTATAGACCTCAGTAGAGATCAGTGACTCACAGAGCTTCACTTACTATGTCTACCACCCTTCTCCAGACAAGGAGCCTAGGTCTTGGACAGATTCACAAGTAAACATGAAAATGCCATTGGTTAATTCAAATCCTGCTCAGGGCTGCTTTGTGGTGGTCTCCATCACAGTACATTTAAAAGAAAGATTGGAGGGAAGAGAAGAAACATTTTCTTGCTTGTGAAAGCAGAGTGCACGTGCACACGTGTGTGTGTGTGTAGGCATGTACATATACATATATACACATATACATGCATATACATATACATACTTTTCCTGTCAATTCAGTTCCTCTAGAGAACTCTAATCAATACAGAATTTGTACCTAGAAGTTGGGTGATTGCTGTGACTACACCTGACTATGCAGTTCAGAAGCCTTTAGAAATGGTTTGTAGGAGAAGTCTGGAAAAATTTGGAAAATTGAACTGGAGAAAACCTAGATTATTGTAAGCAGAGCTTAATGGGAAATTCAGGTGTGAATTCAGAAGAGCAGAGTTGCTGATAGGAATGTGGAAAATAAAGATTGTGCTCATGAAATTTCAGGTGGATATAGGACTGTGTTGGGAACTATACTACAGGCTGTAACATTACATTCTAGTAAAGAACCTGTTTACATTTTGTCCATGTTCTAAGACTTTGTGTGAGACTAAATTTAAACATAGCTGACTAAATACACTGGTAGGGGAAATTTCAAGGCAACAAAACATTCAGGCTGTGGCATGGGTACTGCTGACTACTTTTAGTAGGATATAAAGTGAGAATCAAGAGCAAAAATTAGACCACAAACATCTTTAAAACTTGCAGTTTGGCAAGAAGTAAGTGTGTGTACATTTGCATCCATGGCTATAAAGATTAACTCCATTAAAAGGAAGTCAAGTACTTTGTACTGGGACAATAAAAAAAATGGCTGAAAGCATCTCAGAAATTGATCAAACCTCAGCCTTCACAAAGTCAAGGATGTAAAAGTGTGAACTCCTATAAAAACTTTGGGAAGAGAATATCAGGTCATTCTATTTATTCAGTGCTGCCTAAAGAAGTGTTTCTCCAAGTTCACCTATCCAGGCACTCAGAGGCCACAGAATCCATAGTCCAAGTGGCCCCAGTCACTACTACACATGGACCTTGGCCTCATCCATGTGATGCTGGTTTTGCAAGCATTCAGAATACAAGTGTTTTGAGATCACAGGTGCTTCCACCCAGATTTCAAGGAAAGGTCTGGGAAGCTAAGCACTATGTTCCTTCCAGGAGCCTCTAAGAAGACATGAAGCTGTGAGATGAAGCCAAAGCTATAATGAAGACCTGAGAAAGCTGGAGATACCAGAAATGTGGAACATCTGCTAAGGAAGGCTGCAGGCAGTGTGCCCAAGAGAGAGGCCCTGTGAACTGCAACCACCAAGGCCGTAGGGGCAGAGCTGCCCATACCTTTTGGGCTCACATTCAGCCCCATATGCCTCAGATGCTGCACATAGAACTACAGAAGTTGATGTTTGCCCTGCTGAGTTTCAGCCTTGTTTTAGTCCAGTTCCTTTGTAGTTACCTGTTTCTCCCTTTTGGAATGGGAACATTTACCCTGTGCCATTGCATCATGGGAGCATGTAACTTCCTTTTTTGATATTTATAGAAGTCAAAGTGAAGAGTTCCCTTGAGTCTCAGAGAAGACTTTGGACTTGTTTTTAAGAAACGCTGAAGCTGTTGAGATTTTAGAAACTCTTAGAAATGGACTTAATGAATTTTGCTTAATGAGATAGGCATGAGCCTTTGGGGGCCAGGGGAGAAACGTTATGGTTTGGATAAAAATGTACCCCGAAAGGTTTCTGTGTTGAGATGGAGATTTTGGAGGGTTACTAGATCATGGGTGGCTAATCTTATCAGTGGGTTAACCCATTGATGAGTTCATAGCTGAATGTGCCACTAGGCAGTAGGGCCCAAATGGAGGAAGTTGATCTAGAAGCATACCGTGAACCTATCTACACCCCATTCCCGGTCCCCTCCTCTCTCTCTGGCTCTTCAACCCACTCTCTGGTTCCTGCCCAACATGAACTGAGCATCTTTCCTCTATCCCACTCTGCTACCTTAGTGTTCCTGCCCTGGAGCTGCTGTCCATGGACTGAAACCTCTGAAACTGTGAACCAAAATAAACTTTTTCCTTTAAGTCATTGCCAGTTCTTAGTCCCAGTGGCATAAAGCTGAGTAATACAACTACAAAAGGGAGGTTGTGACTTGATAGTGGAGAAGTGTGGCAGACACCACCATGATAAAGTCATTAAACATCCTTACGAGTGAGGTGATTAAAAACTGTATCACTCCTGATGGAATGCACTGAAAGAAACTCAGCATCACTCGTGTGATTCCTCCCAGAGATGCACAACCTGGGCCTATTCATGAAGAAACATCAGGCAAACCCACTTTGAGGGACATTCCACTAAATAGCCAGCCTGTAATTTTCAAAACTAATGAGCTTACGATGGTCAAGGAAAGGCTGAGAAAGTGTGCTAGAGTGAAGGAAACTGGTGAGATGTGATAAGTATGTCTAATGCATTATTATGCTGGATTAGATCTGTTGTTATAAATTAGCAAAATTTGAATGAGATCTGTGGAGTGTGTGCTAATATTAATTTTGATTTTGATGACTGTGCTATGCTTATGTAGGGTGGTCAAATAGGATAGTGTTACTGTTTTTCAGAAACATGCACTAAAATGTTTAAAGCCGATGAATGGGCCTTACAGCCTGCAACTTGCTTGCAAATGGCTCATAGCTGAATGTAAAAGCAAGTTATAGTACATCGTGTCAGTTTCCTTTCTTAAACACTTCAGTGTTTTTCTATTAACTAAGAATAAAATGCTTATCATTAGCTGTTGTGGTTTAGATCTAGAATATACTCACAAGGTTTCATGCATTTAAACATGGGGCTCTTGGAGGGGATTGGATCATGGGGTGCTATACTCATCAGTGGATTAATGCACTAAAGAACCCAGAGGTGCTATGCTGCTAGGTGAGGCCTGGTCCCTTGGTCCCTGAGGGCATGACCTGGAAAGGCATATCTCCCTCTCTCATTCTCTGTTTCCTAGCCATGTGACACGAGCAGTTTTGCATTCACATGGCCCTCTATTATGCCATGTCTGCTTTGGAGCCAGCTGACCATGGACTGACACTGTGAACGGAAATAAACCTCTCCCCTCCTTCAAATTGTGGGTGTTGGGAATTTTGTCCCAGTGAGGAGAAAATGGCTAAGACGTTAGCCATGGCATAGACAGTGCTTATGCTCTAACCTTGCTTTATCTCTGGTCTTACATGTTGGATTCTGGCCAGCACATTTCTATCTGAAGTTCTTTGCATCTGCTGTTTCCACTCACTGGACTCTCCCCTTTCAACTTCCCATGTTTCCTTCAGTTCTCAGATAAAAGGTCAGTGCTTCCAGGAGGCCTACTTAACCATCCAACCCAACGTGCCAGTCCCCAGTCACTGTCAGCCAGTGTACGCATTTTCTGCATATGCTGCATAAAATACTATTTTGCTGTTTTATTTGCTTATCCATCTACCATTTGTCTTTCTTCTTAGAATAGAAACTCTAAGAGGAAAGAACAAATCAGTCTTTTGTACCACTGAATCTCTAGGACCTAAGATATGGCCCAAGATTGGTATGTTCTGAGTAAATATTTGATTCACAAATGAATGTCTTCCATCCCTGCATTTTATTATTAGGCAGTCAGGGTAATGCAAAACCTTCATTCTAAAATGTGTCTGTGTCAATTATCCCATTAATTGTGACTTATTTAGTTTCTGTGTTGGGGAACTGAATATACACAAACACATTTCATTAATTGTTTCATTGTTCCTTTTTGCTACAACAAGCTGTTATCTATGGACCTGCTTAAGATGAAATGATAAACAACATCATTAAAAGGCTATAACTCTTTACTAGACCTTGCCTGGGGAGAAAAGTTCTTTCCTATTAATGACCCTTTCTGGGGTTAGTTTGTTTGTTCATTCCTTCCTTTGTTTTGTGGTAGTGTGAATTGAACTCATGTCCTTCTTACTGTGCTATATCCCAAAACTTCTTCAGATGTTTTAAAAGTTTGAGAAAGGGTATCATAAGGTTGCTAAGTTGCCCAAGCTGGGCTTGAACTTCTGATCCTCCTGCCTCAGCCTCCCAGAGAGCTAGGATCATAGGCTTGTACTACCACACCCAGCCCCCATTCTGTTTCTTATACATTCCCAGCCTCCAATGAACAAAGGTAAAGTAACAATTTTAATATCAATTCTAAGAAGAACGTGACATTTAAATAATTATTTTTTGACAAGTTGTGCTGCTGTAAACATGGGTGCACATATATCACTGTGGCATGTTGTTTTCAATTCTTCTGGAAAAATACCCAGAAGGGGAATAGCTGGGTTGGATGGGACCTCTAATCTTAGTTTTTTGAGGAATCTCCACACTGATTTCCATAGTGGTTCCACCAGCCTATACTCCCTCTAACAGGGGAGAAGGGTTCCTTCCCTCCCTGCCAGTACCCCCCTAGCATTTGTTATTGGTTGACTTCTTGATGATAACCATTCTTTCTGGGGTGAGATGGAATCTCAGTGTTTTAATTGCATTTTTCAAATGACCAATGATGTTGAACTTTTTTTATATATTTATTTGCCATTTGTGTATCTTCATCTGAGAAGCTTGTATTCATCTTAGATGCTCATTTTTGGATTGGATCTTTGAACTTTGGGGGCCTGTTTTTTAAAATTCTTTGTATGTTCTGGATAGAAGTCCTTTGTCTGAGAGACAGTCAGCTAAAATTTTTTCCCAATTCATGGGATTTCTTTTCACTCTGTTGGTGATTTCTTTTGATGTGCAAAAACGTTTCAATAAGATGGGATCCGAGTTGTTGATTCTTTGAAATATTCTCTGTACAGTCTGGTTTTTGTTCATGAACTCTCTGCCTATCCCTATGTCTTCAAGATTTCTACCTAGTTTCTCCTCCAGTAGATTTAGTGTCCTGTTTTGATATTTAGATTTGTGATCCATTTTGACTTTAGTTTAGTATATGGTGATAGACATGGGTCTAGTTTTAGTCTCTGGCATGTGGAAAGCCAGTATATATCTTCCAATGAAGATGTTTTGCCCCTTTGTCAAATAGAAGGTGACTGATAGTGTTTGTAGTTGTGTTTGCATCTTCTAATCTGTTCCATTGATCCTTAAGTCTGTTTTTTGCCAGTACCATGCTGATTTTATCACAGTAACTTTGTAGTATAATTTCAAGTCAGGGATTGTGATGTCTCCTGCCTTTCCTTTGTTGTCCAGGATTTCTTTTGTTATTCTAGGTCTCTCCTGGCTCCAGATGAATTTTAGGAGTGTTTTCTCTTAGAAGCAATCCAAATACCCAACAACTGAGGAATGGATAAAAAAGATGTGGTATTATTATTATACCATGGAGTGTTACTCAGCTATAAAAAAGATAAACTCAAGGCTTTTGTAGGTAAATGGATGCAACTAGAGACCATTCTCATAAGTGAAATAAATCAGACCCACATGTCTAAACATTATATTGCCTCCCTAGTGTACAAACCTGAAAAAGTAAATAAAATACTGTGAAAGGGAAATAAACTGCTCACAGGAAGGAACAACTGGGATGAGGGAAAGGAGAAAAGAAAGGAAGAAAGGGAAATATATATATATACACACACACACACACAGGATAGCTGGGATAATTGCACTGCTGATTTCTACTGGTCTATTGAAAGGAACAGGTAATGCTTATTTTTATTTCCTTTTTAATTTTTTTTTTACAATTTTGCGTGCTTATATCTAGTAATCTGAACAAGTAATTTGAAGACAACAGCATGCAATATCACAACTATTGTTGAATTCCTATCATCTTGTTTAGTGAAATTCTGTGTTGTTTCTAATGGTTTTTTATTATTTTTTATTCTCTTTAAAAAATTTTAAAAATAAGAATTATTTTTTAACTTAGTATCATTAGACAAAATTATTTTATTTGTGAAGGCATCACTCAAAGTCAAAAATATTACAAAAGCTTATACAAAAGATTCTGTCGCTCAACAAGGTAATAAATAATGCAAATCTCTGACTTTGGCTATTTCATCATAATTTTGGCATTGAGAATTACGTCATTCCATGTGAATTGGATTCCAATTTTTTTTGTTAATAAAAAGAAGTTTTTGGCTTCATTATGGTGCATTATCCTTCCCATGGTGGTTCTGTGTGTGTGTGAGTGTGTGTGTGTGTGTGTGTGCATGGGCATGCATGCATGTGTGGGTGTTCATAAGTCATAGGAGCTGTGGACCCACTGGGACTGACTAGTTAACAGACATTCTTTTGGCCTACACTTTTTTTATTTCTGAAATTGGGAAATATGCCATAATATTATTGTAGTAATCAAATTTTTCATGC
Organism: Chinchilla lanigera; assembly: GCF_000276665.1. Classification (NCBI taxonomy): domain Eukaryota; kingdom Metazoa; phylum Chordata; class Mammalia; order Rodentia; family Chinchillidae; genus Chinchilla; species Chinchilla lanigera. The sequence goes on along the minus strand of NW_004955406.1, from coordinate 6,011,768 downwards.
CTTGATATGTTAAGGGCCTTGATATGTTAAGGGCCTTGCAGACTGCATCTCTATGTGCTAATTTCTAAACATAGAAGACAACTTATATACAGACATGTCTTTCCTGTGTAAACCAGCCAGCCCAAAACCCATCTCCTGACTACCTTCTTTATATAATTCTCTTCACTACTTCCTTGTTGCTAAAACACAATACCCAATACCCACCTTCTTGTGGGGAAGAAAAGTTTATTTTGGTGCACAGTTTGGAGAAGTTTCAATTCACAGTCACCTGGATCCAGGGAAGGTCGGCATGACAGAGTGGCATCACAGAGGAGAAATAGCTCTTAGTGTGGTGGCAGGAAGCAGAGAGATCAAGGGAGGAGGAGACAGACCCTTCCAGTCCACGCCTCCAGTGACCCCCGTCTTCTGACCAGGTTTCACCTCCCAACATCACATTGAGCCATAAACTCATCAGTGGTTCAGTTCATCCATGAGTATCACACCCCCATGATCCAGTCACTCCCAAAAACCCCACCCATGATCACATGAGGCTCTAGATATAAACCATAAAAATAATTCTCACATGTCATGTCTCCTGCCCTAAATCACCTCTGGGGCAGGTACCAGACCACTAGAGACAACCGTTGTAGCCCAGAATCCACCAATACTATTCAAACTACCCAATCTTAAACTTGTTCCAACTACCTTGCTCGTTCCTTCCCAAAACAGAAACTCTGCTCCATGCTTCCCCTCCTCTCCTATGGCCCCTGGCTGACCCTGCTGCCGTCCCATGGCCACCACAGCACGGTATGCCCCTTTGTGGGGGAACTATAACCAGTGAATTTTTTCAAGGCAATAATCTCTGGGTCTGTTATCTTACCATACCTGATTAAAGCAAATCCCAGTTATATTTTAAAACCATTGTACAGCAGTGGAAAAATAATTTTCTTCCCATTATCAGAATCCCCTAAGACATCTGGTGTTACTGTTGTTTGACGCTTCTGGTAGCTTAAAAAACTCTCTGCATTCTCATTCTTTGTTGTTCTGTATTTTTCTCCTTTTGTGCAAATTCACATAGCGCCATGAGCTTCTGCTGGAGGTAGGATCTGATTGTGTTGTAACCTCCAGAGCAGTGTTATTTTCCAGTTCACACATACCTGGAGTCCAACCAAGGAGACAGACATTTGTGCACAACAAGCCCATGACTCATATAACAAGGCCATGGACTGTAAATAAAGCAAATCAATTAGAGGTACAGAACATATTTCTTTACTAAAAGCAGTAAAAGTGCAGCCCCTGAGGACTGCCGTGAATATGACCATGGAAAGTGGATTTTTAACAAAGGTTTGAGTTTTCAAAAGTGTTACAGAATATCAGATAGCAGGAGAGAAAGAAATTACATTAAAAGGTTCCCAAGCAAACAGTTCCCATGATATGTTGATGTGGTAAACGAGTTAATATGCTTTGGTCTCATGAGCTAAAGATCAAAGTTGTTCAGAAGTTAGTTGGCTTTTATACAAAGTGTGACCAAAATGTATGGTGAGTGTTCAAGTAAAAAATATTACTGCAATAAAAGACACATTGCCACGAATCCCCCTCAAAGCACTTTCCCTCACTTTGAACACACTTGTCCCATAACTCTTGCTACTTTCTGAAGCAGCTCTGGAAGTCCTTTTTCATGAGTGTCTTTATAAAGTGTGTTAAAAAATGCAGTGAATGCTACTGCTGAGTGCTGACCAACACAAGGCAGGCTCATAAAATCATTAGAGTATGCTCTTGCCCACTTTGTTCACTGGGTCTGGCACCGTGTAACTCCTGGCTCTTCTCCAAAGTCAAAAGGACCGTGAGTGGTGGATGTTTGGAGTTGATTCATGACATCGAGGCAGCCACAACAGCACAGCTAAAGACATTTGTGAAAGACAACTTGCAGCACTGCTTCCAACAGTGGTTCGGCAGCACATACACAAAGTGAGCGGAGCTTTTGAGGGGGGATTCATGACAATGTGGTTCTTTTACTGAATTTAACTTTAAAAGTTCATTATATTTTTCCACCATACTTCATAAGCAATGTCGAACTTGGATGAAGAAATGCAAAGGCTGGAGTGGACCCTGGGGTAGTGGGACAAAGTAATGAGGGAAGAGTAACTTTCCAGGAGAGGAATTCCAGATGGAGCCCTTGGTACTGCTGAGGTTTTGTCTGAAGATGCTGCAGTTGGGCTGGGGCTCCATGAGCTTGCTGTTTCGGGTTTGCACTCAAGTTCTGCCCACTTCCAGAGTCACAGCTCTGGGCTAATTACTCCTTCCTTGCTCACCTCCTAATTTGTAAGCATGACAGTGGCTAAGCAGTGGTATTGGAAGGGATACATTTTCCACTGAAATACTCCAAAGGCAGGAAAGAGCACGCCTCACTCCCATGGCTTAAGGACTCAACCATTGCAAGTGGAGAACTTCTCAGTCATCCCATATCATATCTGAAACACATATGAAAATTTTACTCTGCACCATACTTGGAACAGTGAGAAAATTCGGTGGATGTTAGTTCAGAAACGTCATCTCCTAGATGCCAGAGAAGCCCCCAGTACCCTCGTGTTCTAAAGGATGCTCAGAAAAGCCACAGATCATGAAGCATGTTGTATAAACTTATTAACATCCATTAATATGTTGGTTTGGCTTTGTGTGTCTTGTGAAAATTGGTGAAAAGATGGAACTGTACATGGTACGTTGGATGGATGCAGATTAAAAGTAGATGTTTGAGCAATAAACAGAGCAGAAGTAAAGCAGTAACTACTACTTCTAATGGCCAGTGACCAGAGGAAACCTTGTGGCTTAGTGATGCTTTGTTCGGATATATTTTTCAGTGCTGTGGGTGAAACCCAGGGCTGGCAGCATGCTAGGAAACTGCTGTACCACTGAGCTATACCGCAGCCCCAGATACTCTCATACTGCCTGGCTTTCAAAGCAGTGCCCTTTATGGATCATCCTGTCGGTGGGTGAGCAGAGCTATGCTGTGTGCGTGGCTCATGGCCAGTTTTTACCTGAGCCTTTGAAAAAGGAAGATGATAAATGAATGGTGAAGAGGTGGAAGATGTTGGCATCTCAGGAGCAGCAGGCTACATTTATTCCCACAGTGATGTTAATTGGACAAGATTCTCTACATCTGTTAAAGTGCACTAAACGTACTATTTTTCCTTCTCTGGTAATAGTGACCACACTGGTCCCTATTATAAAACTGTATTTCTTTGTACATTGCTTTGGGACATTATCATTTTTACTTCTGTGGACCCCTTCTAACCAGGACAGTGTGTCCTCTAGAGAAAGCCACACATGGCTCAGGCATAGGTTAGGGTCTCAGCTCAGGGAGGTTGGGGTGAGGGGCAGCACTGGGAGATGAGTGGGAAAAACGGCAGTGGCTGCTCTGGAAGGGTGAAGGGGTAAGGAAGAGAAGAAGGTTCAAGAGAGAGGCAAAGGAGAGACACGGAGTGGGGTGAGCAGGAGAGAGCCCAAAGCAAGTTAGGACAGGAATGGAGCCCGATGTGCTCTGCTCATCGAATAGCTCCTCAGGTCAATAAGGACACTGTAGAAGTTAGCACTGCGTTGGTAAGGAGTAGCTTTGGCAGCTAGAAATGTCCAAGTTGAGATGAATGGCATTGCCCACCAGGGATAGTGAGGGGAAAGGTCCTTGCAGTGACCCAAAGCTGAATTCGGTACCTTAAAGCTTCCCTCCCACCCAGTCTCTAAGGTTCTCTAAATGCACTGTTGTCGGTGTATGGTCGGTTTTTGTCTGGGGGGACAGGTCCTGAGAACGAGATGCAGCGGGTAAAAGAAAAACAAGAGAGACAAAGTTATGGGATCAGGGGGCTGCAGCCTCCAGGACTAAAGCCTCAATTACAATTTTCTTTAGCCTTTTATTGGGACTCACACAAAAAGCAGCAACAGGGGAAATGAGAGGAATCATTAACAGGATTAGTGAGGGCAATACAGCTTAATTATCACAGGAACTGGACTTTGACCTGGCTAGCCATTATGTTACCATCCCTTTAGACATATCTTAGTAAAGCGTGGAGTCCCAGTGGCTTTCCAGAGGGACTAAGGTCCTACTTTCATTTCCTTTTATGCTAATGCTTTTGCTAGACTTCCTCCAGAATCAAACAATTGTATGGCTTGGTCAGGCTCAAAGTCCCAAGCAGAGAATGCACTGAAAGGTAAACTATAGAATGTCCTTCCCCACACACTGTTATAAAACATAAAACCATCTGTAACACTTTTAAAAACTCAAAGGTTTGTTAAAAATCCACTTTCCACGGTCATATTCAAGGCATTTTTTAACATAAAGAGGAAACCGATCAACAGGGATACCAAAGATAAATGTTTTTTTTTTTTACTTGCTTTATCGTTATATCCAAAATCAACCTTGATGTTTTCTTTGCCTTTTAGTTAGCTTAAAGATTCCTGAGTTTTGTTAACAGTGGTTTTTTTTCCCCCATCATTTGATTAAAATACCAACCTTTTCAGTGACCAGAAGACAATAACTTAGAGAAGAAACATAAAACAATCGTAAACAGCTGACTTCAGAATACATCTCCCATTGCAGTAAGTTGAAAGAACTTGGACGTATTGGACAATTCAAAGCTTTTTTCCCAGCTTGTTAAAAGCAGAAAGTAGAATACGGGTTGCCAAAGTAGTCCTCAGGTTACGAAATACTAGCTGTCAATTTCTTGTCATTTTTATGTTCACTTTTATCTATAGAGGGGCGGAAGGAGAACATGGAAATACAACATATTAGCTGCTGAGTGTTTTAGTTCATTCACTGATTTTCAAAAATAACTAATTTTATGATGACTACAGAGGAAACCCTCACTTCTGTATTATAGGAATTAGGTCTTCAGGAAAGGGAGGCTGGGGCACTCTGGAACTGGCCCACACCCCTTCTGTGGAATGGACTCCTAACCCACCTCTCCCTCCAGCTTTGTCTTACACCATTGTGATGGCGCACCCCTCCTCTTTGCAACACCCTTGCACACACGCACGTGCATGCGCACACACACACATATACGCATGTGAGGTCTTCAAGGGCAGAGACTTTCTTAAGAACCAGGCTGTGTATCTGAATCATGAATGTTATTACTGTGTGTGCCACATGTTAAATGCTCATTAAATATTTTAAAATTAAGCGAAGCACATCTTTCCTTCCTTGCCTAATGCCAGCAAGTGACTGCAGGTGGGCAGCAAGGCCCTGGGAAGTCTCTTTCATCTCCAGGGACCTCCTCACCCCAGCTCCATGGCAGGGTGCCACAGGGCTCGCCCAGGTCACACCTCTTTTTGGCTACCTGTCCCATTATCCTTCTTGCTGGCTGGTATGTCACTTGGTTAATCAAGCAGTGACAGAGGAAAGAGTATAAAACTGGGCCACAGGGCCCTACTTCCAGAAGTTTTCTTACCCAGAAAAGGATGAAATGGAAGGGTACACCAGACAGGCTCCAGGTGCAGACATTCCTTGTTTTTTTTTTTTTTTTTTTTTTTTTTGGTTTTTTTTCTCCGGTACCGGGAACCGAACTCACGACCTTGCGTTTGCCAGGCAGGCGCTTTGCCGCTGAGCTAAATCCCCAACCCCTGACATTCCTTGTTTAACCACCTACCTGTTTAATGCTTGTTAGGATTTATGACAGAGGTGTGCTGTTCGAATTTATAAACTGCCATTCGGACTTCAGACCCATCTTTTGTTTTTTGTACAGTTCTGTACATCTTGTTTATAGAGCCTGAGTGTCTTTTTTGTACAGAATACTTGGTTTATATGGTGCTGTCAATCTTGCTGATTGTACTGTGCAGTACAGTACTGTACTTTTATGCTCCATTATACATTACAGTACTGCCTGTAAGAGTTATGCAAATAAAAGCAAAGTCATCCAGTTGGAGTTCCCTTTGAGCATTTCATTGTTTTGAATATTGTAATGTACATCCTAGATACCATTTCTCATTTAATGACCAACTCATTTAAAGACCTGGTTGCAGGACTAAAACTTGGTTGTTAAATCAGGAATGTATGTATTCTCTGAGTTCTGGAAGTTTTGTGATCTTCCAGTTGTCCTCTGTTCCATGTGAAATTTGGGATGTAGCTGTTCTCTGTTTAATAATTCAAGTGGTTGAGGTAAATATAAACAACACAGGGGTAGGAGCTGATAATACTTTTTAAGAAAATTGGAATATGGATAAATAGCTTGCCTTGGGGTGGACACGGTCCAGTACAAGCTGTTTTCCTCATTTCTGTAGGAGATGATTCAAGACTCCTAGAAAATATCCAAATAAGATAGTAAAAATGCAAAATGAATCCTTAGCACCTTTGACACTGTAACCCATATAACCTGACAAAACTTCTCCCTTCCCAATTAATTAGCACTGCAGTAGTTACCATGGAATCTTTTACCTTTCCTTTAGAAACACACAAACTGATGCATGGGTCCTATGCCCCAAATCCTTTATGTATGGATAGATTATCCTTATTGTTACATCAAGATTCACGGACATGCACATTTGAAATTATGGTAAAGCTATTATAAAAACTGCCAAATTGCAGGGTAAACAAGCTCTGCCAGATTGCCTTTTGAGCAGTAGTGGGCTCTCCAGTCACCCCCAGTTGGTTATCAGTTTCCTTAGTGGTTTCCAAACTCATGCAAAAACATGTACAACACTTATTTGGCAGAACTATAATTTAGCTATTCAAGTTTTTCTTTCTCTGCTTCCTTGATTACTTAGAGCTGCACATTCTCACTGCGCTTTAATTGAAGAGCCTTGATCCAATGGATATTGACTTTCCTGGATGTATTCTCTATTTCTCTTGAGTTTTCTCCTATGCGTATTAAGACTGTTGGAAGATAAACTGGGGCACATTAAATATTTAAAAATTGTTTGAATAAACAGTGATTTCTGAATTGAGGAGCCAAGAACACAATTTATCCTCTATTATTTCCATTCTTTCGCTTATTTTGAAATTAATATGCTACTTTTTCCTTTCTGTATTCCTTAAAATGTATGTGGAGGTAATGTAACACCTGAAGTGTTTAGTGCTAAAAAATTTCCCTGTATTTCTTTTGGTAAATCACACACATGTTGTGTTTTTATTTTCATTAAATTAAAAATTCTGATTGCCTTTTTAAATTTCTTCTTTGATCTGTGGACAATGCAATTTTATTTTTAAATTTCCAAATATTAGAGGATTTTTTAGTACCTTTCTGTTGATTTCAAATTCAATTCTATTTTAACCAGGGAACACACTTTGTATGTCTGGAATTCTTTTTAACTTTATTGAAATTTGTTTTGTAGTCAAGAATATGATCTGTTTTTGTGACTGTTGTATGATCTTGAAAATAAGAGATAAATTCTGCATTTTTCAGAGGGATATTCCATAAGCACGACTTCTGTGAAGTAGGTAGGTAGTTGATAGTGTTGCTGAGTTTTCTACATACATATTGATTTCTTGCCTATTGCTTCTGCCCATTAAAGAGGATAGGGTTTGAAATCACTAAATAATTGAAGATTTTTAATTTCTCTTCAAGTTCTATTAGCTTTTCCTTTATGTATTTGAGGCCCTCTTATTAGGTGCATAAATGTTTACTATTGGTTCTTTTGATTAATTTATCCTTTTGTCATTATGGAATGACTGTTACATCTTTCTTTTTTGTTTTATGGGGAAAAAAGTAAAGCAAAATATCTTTAAATTTTAACAATTTTTGCAGATAGTTTTTGCCCCCCTTCTCCTTCAGAGGCCCCAAGAACATGACAGTAGGCTTCTTGAGTTGTCACTGATATTCAGTTCAATTTTGTAGTGTTTTTTCCACTGTTTTCAGAGTTCACTAATCTTTTCTTCTGTTGAATCTAATGTACTCTTGATTCTCTCAAATTAATTTCTCATTTCTAGAATTTGGATGTGTATCTAAGTTATATTTCCTTTATCTCTCTTTTAGTATTCTTATCTTCTTGAACATATACAATATTGCTATATTTGTTTTAATGCCTGTGTCTACTAATTCAATCCTGTGTTTGATTTCTGAGTTGATTTATTATTCTAATCATTATTGGTCATGTCTTCTTGTTCCTTGCCATGTCTGGTAATTTTTACTGGATTCTAGAGAGCATGAATTTTACTTTCTTACATTCTAGACATTAACAGTACTTTTACAATTTTTTTTTAAATTTTGTTGTTAAATATAGCTATTCATGAACAGTTTGGGTTTTTCTGAGGGTGCCCTTTTACAATTTATTTTAGGAATGACCAAAGCAACCTTGAGCCTAGGAGTAATTTTTTTCCATTTTAGTTTTTTAGACCAGACCCTTTCAAGTATTCTTCCTGATGCCCTGTGTATTACCAGATTTTTTTTTCCACTGTGTATATTGGGAGTTCTAACTTTTCCTCACCTTGTGTGAGAGATTTTTTTCACCTATTCCTTTCAGATAGTTATTTCCCAGGCTTAGGTAGTTTCGTTACATGTATGCTGAGCTAAAGAATCTGAGGATCTCAATGGCTCTCTCTCTCTCTCTCTCAACTTTTGTCTCTAGATTGTGTAGCTGTGTTGATTTTTCTAAAACTATTCCTTTGTCTCCTCATCTTCCACTGGTAGACTCTTCCAGCACACTCTTTTTCTGTACCGTGACATGGACGTTTATTCAGTGTATTGCTGGTTCTCAGAAGAATACTCTAGGCACTTGATATATGTTATGTAAGCCGGTAAAACTATATATCTCTTAAGGAAGGGACCCTTAGTGTAAAGAGGAAAGTTCTAAGATGGAACCTTGCAGAATATGAAGTGAAGTAATAGTTACAAGGATCTCCAGAGAAAAGCTCTTAAGCAACTGGTAGTGTAGATTTTTAAAATTCGATTCAAGGGTATCTGTTATCTTGGAGCTTGATGGATCACCAGATGTGATTACTCTGACTTACTAGGTGAACTGTTTTGAACTCAAAAGAGGATCATATCTGGAATCATCAGAAGATCCCATGGGCCCTGGAATGCCGCATATCTACAGCACATGGCCAACTGTACAACCTTCATTCCTACACTAATGGATCATCATGGGGATTTGTTAGCTAAAACTAATAATGATAAGAAAATAAACATAGGTGAGATTATGCAGGAATTGAAATTTCTAAAAATCATAAAGGGAAATACTTGAATCTGTAAAACAGATATAAAAATGTTTTGATTTACAGTCTTGAATTAAAAACTCATACCATTCCCAACTGGTTGGATCACCTTGGACTGATCAAGAATCAGATATCTTTAAGGTGTAGTATGCATGTGTTCACAGAGAATAATTGTACCAGGACTTCTGGCTTTGTAGATTATGAGCTGTACTTATGAAACAGGTCATATGTTTAAGACTGTGATATGGTTTTGTTTTTTTAATTGTCATTTTGTTTAAGATAACTTGTAAAAATTGAAAAAGAATATGGATAATTTTAGTTTTTAGTCTTTTTTGACACACTACATTTTACCTTTAGGTACATGGCTACAAGCTTCTAAGAGCTTACTAAATGGTATAAAAGCCCAAATTAAAATGTATAATACTTCTAATTTTCAAGTTTAATATTCTTTCCTTAGTCAGAGATCATATGTCTGTATGTCTCATTTGAAGTAAAATGTGTTTGGTAAAGAAATGATATTGCAGACTTTTTAAAGGCTAGAATAACTTGATTTTTTTCTTCAGGAAGAAAAAGCAATTTTTCTTTTCAGCTTCTTTGTAAGCACTGTTAAAAGTAAAGATTGATGCTAGATAGTGTCAGTAAAAATTTTATTTTCTTTTGGTGTGTTGATGTCACCAATGAAATTTGAGTTTTAGTCATGTTTATTGTTTCTCCTTGAAGTCTTACTTTCTTTGACAAGTCAATAAGATCAGAAACATGTGATTCAAATTGACTTCTGGAATGATCTTTTTTTGTTTTGTTTTGTTTTGTTTTGTTTTGTTTTTCTCCGGTACCGGGAACCGAACTCACGACCTTGCGCTTGCCGGGCAGGCGCTTTTGCCACTGAGCTAAATCCCCAGCCCCTGGAATGATCTTTTAAGGACTTGAAAATGAATATGTCTGTTGGTAACCTGGATTTTAGTATTGTTTATTAGCCTCTTATGGTATCATTTGAATTGAACCTTTCACTTTAGGTAAGTTGGAAATTAAATGAGACCAAGGAAATTAATGATATGACTTCATGTTGGTATAATACATTGTTCCATAAATAGATTTTAAAAATGAAACCAGAGTCTGAATTTCTCATCTTTAACAAATTACAATGAAAATACTAACTTAGCTGTTTTTAATAAAGTGTAATAATGCAGAATTAAATTAGTAGACGTTAATGGAAAATTTTAAAGGTTACAGCATCAAAGTACTTACAATAGCACAGAATTATCTAGTGTTCTCTTTTACTGTTTTACCGTAACATTCAGAACAAAGGAAAACAAATCAATGTTGTTAAAACTTAAGCACTTAAAATGAACTTCACCAGCATCATTCATAGAGTGCGTGCTGGGTACCTGACATCACATATTTAAACAGCCACCTTCAGGATTCTTTTTGAGATAATGCAAAGTTATATTGTCTGGAATTAGAGTCTCTTCTGGACTTGAGTAATGTGAATATCATTACATTTCATTAGACCCCCCAAAAAAGCTTTTATTTTTGTTTCTGTTCATAGTTTCTAGGGAAAATAGATAAAATGAAAAAAAAAATGTTTAATAATGTTTTCTGTTAGAGGATGAGGAAGATGAGTAGTTTTTTGCTTTAGATTTCTAAAGGAAGCAATGATAGGTCCATGTAATGAAATACTATGTAACAACTCAAAATATGTTGTTGTTTTTTTTTTTTTGGTACCAGAAATCGAACTCAGGACTTTGTTCTTGCCAGGCAGGTGCTTGTGCTGCTGAGCTATATCCCCGGCCCTCAAGATATGCCTTAAAATAACATTTAATTACATTAAAACATAATCAAGAGCCAGAAGCAGAGCATAAAACCATATATACAGCATAGTATAATCTTAGCATATTGTTCAAAGGCAGAGGCAATATGGCAAAAAGTTAGTATACGAGTTAATAGTAATCAGGTCTCAGTAAGATTATGAGTATTTTTTCTTTTTTATATTGTGTATTTTTAAAGAGTTAGAATTTTCTGATTATTCAAATAATAAATATTAAAAATTTAAAAACTAGGGGGAAACTCTCAAAATAAAATATGTACATATTTAAAATTATTTTGAAACCTTCACAAAGAAAATAAATTAGAAGATTTATATCTAAATTATTGCATTTATTTTCATCCCTTTAATGCTTAAAATGAATTACTGAAAGCAAGTAAGTACTAAGGATGAATATGTACTAAGCAGGATTTGTTATATGATACAGTACTCCCTCTTCTTCACAGTTGCACTACCTGCAGTTTCAATTATCTGTAGGCAATGTGATCAGAAAGTATTAAATGGAAAATTCCAGTTTTAAGTTACATGCCCTTTTAAGTACTGTGATGAAATATCACACATCTTGCTCCATCTCTCCCAGGAATATGAATAATCCCTTTGTCCCGTGGGTCCACACTGTATATACTACCTGCCCATTGGTCACTGAGCAGTCCTCTCAGTTATCACATCACCTGTCAAGGTGATATTGCACCACTTTGTGTTCTAGTAACCTTTATTTTACTTAAAAATGTCTTCAAACTGCAAGAGTAGTGATGCTGGCAATTTTTTTTTTAGTTTGTTATTTTCCTTTAAATTTTTTATATCATCATTAGATATTGTTGTGAACTCTTGTGCCTGATTTATAAATTAATCTTCATGGTAGGTATGTACTACAGTATAGAAGGAAACAGTATATATAGGGGTCTTTACTGTCCATGATTTCCAGCATCCACTGGTAGTCTTGGGATTTATCCTTCTTGGATGGAGGGAAAGTAAGGAGGGCCTAGAACCGCAGCGTGGCCTCAAATATAAACACCTCGTGGGAGCTTGCTGCAGTGTTCAGCAACTGACTCAGAAACAACTGAATCAGAAACTCTGCGAAAGGATCCCAGCACTGCAGATTTTAACAAGCCCTCCAGGTGATTTGGATGCACGCTGCAGTGTGAGAGATGCTCCTTCAGGATCCTGAGTGTTAAAATGTGGCTAGAGCAATTTCTCAAAAATTTTATCCTAGAAATTACCCATCTAATATTTCCCTCTCTTTCTGTTTCATTTCTTTTGATTCTGTTTCTCACTCTTTCTGCTTCTCTCTTACGCATAATGACAGATGGTTTTGTTCTTTTTCATTGGTGTTTATCCATATATTCACCTTGTTCCCCCAAAATACTTGACACAGCATACAGGGTGCACAAAATACAATATACTGGCAGTAACAGACATAAAGTCCATTTACTAGTTTATTTATTTATTTATTTATTTATTTATTTATTTATTTATTTATTTGTCTTTTTGAGACAGGGTCTCGATATGCAGTTCAGGCTGGCCTTAAACTCACAACGATTCTCCTGCCTCAGCCTCCTCAGTGCTGGGATTACAGGCAGCCCACTTACTGTTTTAAATGTTTTATGTTCAGTATCTCATTTGTAACCCAAGGAAGCAGTTGTTATTGTTATCCCCATTTTATAGACAGGGAAGCAGAAGCACAAAGGTAATTAACTTGCCCCATGGGCAAGGAATCAGTAAGTGGCAGAATCCAAGCACTTTGATCACAGAAGTTTGAGCCCTCATCCATTTCACTGTGTTGCTTCTTAAAAAGACAACTAGTGAGGAATAAGGGGTGCATGAAAAATAAAAGAGCGAGACAAATGCACGATCTCTTCTGAGCTATTAGGTAGTTAGTAAACATGGCACTGTGAATTTGCCTCTGCCCCCAAGATATACCTTCACAATAATACAGAAACAAATCAATCTTCAAGAAGGTTACAGGTGAGCCTTGAGAGAATCATTTTGTGTGACTGCATTGTCAGACCAAAACCATTGTAATTTTCATTTCCTTTAGTTTTAATTGATAAAACTGTTATTATTTCTGGAGCACCTTCTATTTGTTAGGTGTTATGCTGGTTACTGAGGGATAGAAAAAGCAAAACGTAATCCATGCCTTAGAGATAATCGAAGTCTTGTGTGAAAGAGCAATGACGTGACTTCCTTTGGCCTTCACCTTCTTCACCTTTGAGGGTGGAGTAAGAGAAACCCGGTTTTAATAAATCTGTGTGTGTGTGTGTGTGTGTGTATACACTTATCATATCACGAGGGTGGTGTCTCTGGCCCCTGGATCAAAGATCACACTTTTTCCTCTGTCAATATCCCCTATCTCATTTATCCAATAAAGAATGACTTATATGAATCCCAGCACTCAGGAGGCTGAGGCAGGAGGATTGTTGCAAGTTGGAGGCCAGCCTGGGCTACAAAGTGAGCTCAAGTTCAGCCTGAACTGCAGAGCAAAAATCTGTCTCAAAAAGACCAAAAAAAAAAAGAATGACTTAGTCCATGTGGGCAGCTACATCAAGATACTATAAAGTACATGGCCTATCTACAAGAGAGATTTGTTTCTCACAGGCTGGAGGCTGAAAAGTTCAAGATCATGGCACCGGAGTTCCTGCAGACGGAAGTTGGCAACAGAGTCGGTGCATTCCCGCCTCCCCAGGAACTACTAAAGTTCCTGTGGAACCAAAATTTTGTAAACTCAGGTAGTCTACCTGCTGACCATCTGGCTACAGTTCAAACAGGTATAGCCCCAAAAGTTGTAACTAATAACCTTCCAAACTAGCTTTTAAATTAAGTTCTTAAATTGTAGCAATAAACAAAACACAATACATTTAAACAATACTGCAGTTTATAAAACAACACATTTAAGAAAAACTCTTATGCTTTGAGAGTTATATAAAATGTTTTGACTGTTATAAATGTTTATCATGTAATTATTTGCATAACTAGTAATACTTATCAGTAGCTATCAGATCAGAATTTTTAAAAAACATAAAAATACATAGTCCCATTATTTACCTTATTTACAAACCAGAATTTTATAAGAACATAACGGATGGAGAGGAGAAAACCTATGGTGGTTGTGAAGGCCCTGATGCTATGTATGTGAAATTGATATCTTCGGATGGTCATGAATTTATTGTAAAAAGAGAACTAACATCAGGAACAATGAAAGCCATGTTGAGTGGCCCCGGTCAGTTTGCTAAAAAATGAAACCAATGAGGTCAATTTCAGAGAGATCCCTTCACACGTACTTTCGAAAGTCTGCATGTATTTCACCTACAAGGTTCACTACACTAACAGCTCCACTGAGATTCCCAAATTTTCCATCGCACCCGAGATAGCACTGGAACTGCCGATGGCTGCAAATTTCCTAGACTGTTAAATAAAATAAATTATAATAAACTGTTAATTTTTCAGTATTTAGTACTTGTAGTTCAGTTAGTAATTTTTTCATATATAACATGTTGCCTGTGTGCAGTTGAACTGTACAGTTAATTGCAAAGCAGATTGTCTTCTGTTTTGTGCATAGCAGAGTTGATATTTGTTTGCCACATCAGCAAATTACGGACGTTTTCATAAACAGAAATAAACAGATACGCCAATTCGTAGGTGGTTTGGCCTTATCTTTTGGATGTAACTTTTAAAATTAGAACAATGATGATATTGCAGATGCTGAAATATAGGCACAAATGAACATGTTCTACAGGTAAATAACGGGACTACATATTTTTATGATTTTTGTGTTTTTTTAAAAAAATTCTGATCTTATAGCTACTGAGAAGTATTACTAGTTGTGCAAATAATTACATGATAAACATTTATAACCGTCAAAACATTTTATATAACTCTCAAAGAATAAGAGTTTTTCTTAAATGTGTTGTTTTATAAACTGCAGTATTGTTTAAATATATTGTGTTTTGTTTATTGCTACAATTTAAGAACTTAATTTAAAGCTAGTTTGGAAGGTTACTAGTTACAACTTTGGAGGCTGTACCTGTTTGAACTGTAGCCAGACGGTCAGCAAGTAAAGAACATGACTCAAGAGTTCTGTGTGTGGTGCATTCGGGGCATCCAAAGTGCTGCACTCTCATGTTACATTCTCATACAGCTCCCTCTGTAATTGTCATTCTTCCCTCATGGTCACTTTTCAGTATACGTCTGCTTGTTTCCGTGTATATTTACACACTATGAGCTTTATTGAAATCTTAAAAGCAGGCAATTCTAGTCTTCCTCCACCCACCTGAAATGTTGTAAAATAGAAAAATGTGGAGAGATACAACGAAAATTTTATAATATACTTACATATAGTACATAGGTTATCTCCTAATAATTAAAATAAGTTCCAGTAAGTATAGTACCATCAGCAGTGGGTGTTCTGAAATCAAACTCACATGTAAGTCATGCGGGCATGGTGGCACACCCCTGTAATCCCAGCATGCAAGAGGCTGAGGAGGATTGTGGTCAGTTCAAGGCCAGCCAGAACTACATAGCAAGACCCTGTCCAAAAAAAAAAAATTAAAAACTATGACAGAGCATCTTTTTTTAGACATGGGAACAGAGGCACTGGAGTTGAGTTTAGCATTGTCTCTGTTTTAGAGCTATCATAGGATCTGTAAATGTAATGTTCAGCTTATTTCTTATTAAAACAAGCTTAAGCTGGCTGTGATACCACACACACCTGTGACCTCAGCTATTTGGGAGAATCACAAGGTTGCAGCCAGTCTGAACAACTTTTGAAGACTCTCAAAAAAGAAAACACACAAAGAAGGCTGGAAACGAAGCTCTGTGGTAGAGCACACCTGGGTTCTATCCCCAGTACTACCAGAAAACTCAACAACAAAAACTACCTTAATATAGACCAACTTTTTCTGGAAATAAGAATAAAAAGTAATTTCCTCTTAGAAAACATAGTACTTTCCAGCTAATTAAAAGCAGTTGCAGGGCTGAGGATTTAGCTCAGCCACACAGCGCCTGCCTGGCAAGCGCAAGGTGTGAGTTCGATTCCTGGTACCAGAAAAAAAACAAAAGCAGCTGCATATTTTTAGTAAGTTCTTTTTTTTTTTTTTTCAGGTATTGGGGATTGAACTCGCGACCTTGCCAGGCAAGCGCTGTGTCGCTGAGCTAAATCCACAGCCCCTTTAGTAAGTTCTTAAGACATTAATATATACTTCAGTATAGAAGATTATCAAGTATAATAATTTTATTATGGGGCTGGGAATGTTCTGTGGTAGGCATAAGAAATAGTTTGCTACTTGATAGCAAAAATATCAACTATAAACATAAATGATGATTTCCAAAGAGAACAGCTAGAAATAAAGTTTAACTTTGACTAATTAAAAAAAAAAAAAAGATTATGGCACTGGCAGGTTAGGTGTCTGTTGAGGGTTCCCCTCCTGGTTCACAGATGGCACCTTCAGCTGCATCTTCACTTGGTGGAAGGGAAATGGGAGCTCTCCAAGGCCTCTTGTAGACAAGACCACCAATCCTATTGATGAGGACTCTGCCTCATCACCTAATCACCTTCTAAAAGACACTACCTCCTAATTCCATCATGTAAGGGGTTCAGATTTTAATATCAGCTAGCAGAAAGAAAGCAGAGAAAACTCTTTTTCCCAGCTGTCACAGCTCCTATCAGTTATCGTGGCCTTGTCTTTTGTCACCTTCAGCCGTGGGCCCCAGGAGACAAGGGTGTCTCTAATTACAGCACTTGGGCCTATAGGTAAGGACATGAGTGTCGCTTAACTACCTGGGCCTTGGCTTGATTTTCTAAATGAAAATCAAGAGTATGAAGGTTGTTCATGCTTCTGCTCAATGTTTTGAAATAAACTATGTCAGTTACATAACCCTGATGCTAGCATTTGTATTTCATTTTTAATTTGAAACAATAGATCTCATAGCTGTCTCTTTCTGGACTGCCTTTGATCAAAAAGAGGAAGAGCAAAGTGGTTCAGAAGTCTGAATATCACACTTGAATTATTGAACAAGGTCTAACAGTCCAGTGGGTTTTGAAGTCTGTGCTGAGGAAGATGTATAAAGGTCCTCAGTAATCTCACCTGCAGCACTGCCCTTCTCTAGAAGTGGTAGAAGTAGTGATGCTCTGAAGGTGCTCCATAGGATTTGGAGAAGCTGCCTAATCTCCAGTTTGCTGAGTGACAGTGCCCAACTTACATTCATTCCTCTTCTTTCTCTTCCAGTCCCAGCAGAAGTGCATCGTGATCTTTGCCCTTGTCTGCTGCTTTGCTATCCTTGTCGCATTGATCTTCTCGGCTGTGGACATCATGGGAGAGGATGAAGATGGACTCTCAGAAAAAAATTGCCAAAATAAATGTCGGTAAGAGGTAACAAACAAAAATTATCTTTTAGGGGGTGGGTAAGGAAGGCAAAGAGAGCCATGGATATTGAAGAGAAATACATCATAAAGACAAGTGACCATCCAGCTTCTCCTTGGCTTACAGGGGCTGTTGCTTTTAGATCAAGGCAGTAAACCTGAGCAATGATTTATTTCATTTTACCGTTGGCCCACATGATTCATAGAAGGGTGAAATTGTCACCATTCTGCATTTCTGGACACCTCTGTGTATAAAGTTATGGTTTGTTCCCCAATGGACCAGGCAAACACAAGTGCCCAGTGGACAGAGAACGCTGTGCTAGTTGTTATGTCAAACAGACATTAGCACAGACATCCCAGGAAATTTTCCAATTTCAAATTAAAGATTAAGTAAATCTATGAGGAGACAGAAGCTTTCCTTAATCAGCCCCAGTTTACCACACAGTTTCTTTTTAATCTAGGAATTACAGCAACTTTATCATTATGTGTAGACATGGACCACATAATGATATTGTGAGCACAGGTGGACCTCATTTATGACAGTGGTCCAATAAGATTACATTCCCTAGTGACGTCACAGCCATATACGTCCTATGATATTCACACAGTGATTAATTCACTAAGCATGCACTTATCAGAACATGTGCCTATCTGTAAATGATGCACAACTGTACTCCATTTTAGTTACACTGTATAGCATTTCCCTGGGTCATTCCTGACTAGCAGAGACATCATGCTTGGTTTCGAACCCAAGAACCTCTTCATGCAACGCTTCCCTGAGCTGCTACCATTATTTGATTTTGGAGGACGATGTAGAAAAGTGCTAAAAGGAGGTAGATAGATTAAGTGGTCTAGTTTTTCATATGCATTGCTGCAAAGCTAAAATGAGGCCACAAAATTATAACAGTAATTATGAATTAGAAGAGCTTGTGATGAATTTAAGTTGTAGTTTTTCCCTGTGGAAAGCACTGGTCCAAGTGTTCATCTTCTCTAGCTTAAAATCAACTGCAACCTGGTATGTGTATATGAGTTTTTATTCTAGCTGCATTTCTTTGGGGTTGAATGTTCTGGAATAGGGAATGACCTAAAACACAACTGACTTTTCCTTTCACTCATGACTCACTATAATCTAGTTACCAGAAAGAGTGCTACATACAGAGCAAAGCATAAAAGAAATAAATTAGCACACATTTTGGATTTCATTCCTTTGTGTTAGAAAGGTGTTTCATAAGCACATTTGCTTCTCAAACTGAATCTTGGAGAAAAGTTACACTGGAATTATTGTAAGGAAAACAATAGAACAACAGCATTGCTGTCACCTTCTGCCAATGCTATTTGTTACAACACCAAGCGTAAACTCTCTGTGGATAGGAAGCCAGTGACTCATATTTATTGAGTGGAAACTCTGCCTTTCTCTTCTGCCTCACCTTATAATGAACACTGCTAGGTACTTTAAATACAAGTCCCATCACCTAGAGAGCAGTTTTGTAGAGGCCAAACCATGACAATGTCTTAAGATAAAACACTATGACTTTTCAGTCCCCATTAGCAGATATTGCTAAGTTTCAACAAGAAGGAGAAAGCCTTCTTTAAATGCTATTTCTTTTCACATAAGAGAAGCTATTATTTACTCAGATTTTTACTTTTTATTCAAGTAAGTGGAATTTGGGTCTCATTATTTATTTTATCTTAACCAAGAACTGAATTCTGATGCCTCAACACTGCTTGTTCCTCCATCTAGAGAATAATTCTGATTCTAACCATTTTCCTGCTTCCTTTCCCATGAATAGCTGGAATTACTATCTGGTTTCTAGATGCCACTTGCAGATGCAGCCATTTTTTTCCAGAACATTCCACCCCTCTCTGGATCTTTCTCTATTCTGCAACTTCTTCCCTGAGCCCCATGTTTCTGTTCTACATTCTCAGCCATTTTACCAAGGGCTGTTTGTCTGTCTTTTCTGGAACTGGCATCTGGCTTCTTCCTAACTCTTTCCCCAGGAGCTTTCTGCCTTCCCCCATTTTTCCAATGTGCAGGAAGAAGAGGTAGATAGAGTACCTGATAGGCCTCATATCACAATCTATTTTCTGTACCATAATTCTATTATCATTTTTATTTGATGAATGTTCTTATAACATCTATCCCCCTCCTTCTTATTATCCTTGGCAACATCATCTCCTAGCTTCCAGGATTCTCCCTCAATTTTTTTCTTACTTTACTAACAGACCTCCTAATCATTAGCCCCATCCATTGCCAACATCTTTAGTAACTTGAAAATGTCCTACTGAGCTCCCTAGCCTTACCGTATTTTCATCACTCCAGATCAATAAATTTAATGTCCATGTCACTTTTGCACCTACCTGGCAGCACACAGCTCTCTCCTAAATTTGCCTATTGTAGTGAACCACCATGGGCTTTGAAATCAGGAAGATCTGAATTCAGTTCTGCATTCCTCGCACATTCTTTGTAAACTTGAGAAAGACATTAGTTAAATTACTTCATTCATCACCTACAAGCAGGGCACCAACAGACTGAACAAGGAGTCACAATACTATTAAGGAGACTGTCAGAGCAGTGTACCAAGGTCAAAACTACAATGAGGATGTCAGAGGGGGCCTAGGAGATTGACTTGAGGTGGTGAAAAAAATAAATCTGTCCTTGGATTCTGCTCTACCTTAGATGGGTTATGAAGGCTATTTTAGTTTCATTTCCCTTAAAAGTGATGAATTAAAAAATCTATCTCACAAGATTTATGAGGACTCGGCAAGTTATATAAATCCACAGCCAAGCATCAGGAAACACAACAGATAATGGGTCCAGAAATCCCTCTTCTGCATTCACAGTTAACTTTGCACTTCCTCACTTGTCCTGAATCTACTCTTTATCCTGATTTGGGTCATTGGTTTTGTGGAAGTAGATGAAGACCAGCCACGTGGGACACGGTGTTTATTCAGAGCTGGGCGTAGCAAGGGAGTCAGACACCATCAGTTGGCTTTTGCAGAGACTCAAAGTAAGGCAGAAGAGTGGCAGAGCTGCACAGTGGGAAGGTGGGAAAGCTCCAGGAATGATCTGATTGGGTTTGTTTAAAAGGAAAAGTTGAAAGTGGCAAGCTAGACGTGCCTTCTATGGTCAGGGAAGCATAGCTGGCTTTCTCTAGTTGGTCCTCAGTCAAAAGAGGGGATAAAAATTAGGGAAGCCAGGAGTTATTTATCAAGTCCTGATCATTTGGGGTCAATTGTAATAGCAGTTCTTATGTAGCTCCCTGGGTTGTTACTGGAGATAGCCATCTGATTTCCTTCAAGTCTGACTTAGAGCAGGCTGTCTTCCTGGGCTGGTGACTGGAGCTAAGGAGTTGGTTTCCTGGGCAGGTTGCTCCAGGGTATGGGTCATAAGTCTGTCTTTTACGTATAATCTCACCATTGTCCATTTGTACATTCATTCTCCGATTCCCAAACCTCATCCTGTGCTATCAATCTCTTCTGCTTTCATTTTCTTTATCCATTTGTGAGAGCGTGACTGCCATGCCTCACTGGCTCCCACAGCACCATGTCTGATGTGAGCTCTTGGATCCCTTGTGTCAAGCATTATGCCACCTGCTAATCTGGTTCCACCCATCCTCATGCTCAAAACCATTGGCTATTGCCTTGTACTTCCATCAGCCCACAGAGGAGAGTAAGATCCACCGTGCTTCCTTCTAGGTTCTGTAGGCATGGGTGCCCCTGCTGAAAGAGATGAGGCTCTCACAGATGTGCACCCTCAGAGTGCACTGCTGGTCTACAGATGCCCTCTAGCTTTCCTGTCTCAACTTCACCCTTCTGTACAAAATTCTAGGCTTCCCCTCATGTCTTCATCCCTCCCCTGGCTCCAGCCTCCCAGCATCCTTCCCCAACTGTACCTTGAAAAGGCGCCCACTAGACCAGAAGCCTTCCCAAACTGTACCTCAAGATGGCGCCCACTAGAACAGAATCCTTCCTCAAGTGTCCCTCAAGATGGCACCCTCTAGACCACATGATGTTCAGCTCCTAATGATTCAACTTCACTTTGGTTTCCTCGTTGAGCTTTTCTCCTCCAGGTGTCATTATCATAAAAAGGGCTGCATATTCAGCTCAACCTTTGCCGAGATCTTATTACTTGGTAGTTTAACTCCCTCTGTTTTTGCAACTCTCCTCACTCCTGGAAGTTGAAAGAATCCCTGACTTTCTAGAGTTTGTCAGAGTCTTCTCACTGTTTTGACAGCCTCCTCCCAAACTCTCCCTAGCCTGTGCACTCTTTTCTAAATGTATTACTTTAATTCATCTTATTTTATCTCTACTAACTAACCTTTCTATCATCTGATAGATTTGTGCTCTGAATCATACCACCCACTCAATATTTCCCCCTTACATGTCTTGCTAAATAATGTTATCTCCCTATAAAAAGTTACAGGTTTTTTTCTGTCTGACTTCTTCCTTCCTTGTATTATTTTGCTGCTATATTAATGTACTAAAAGTAGATAATGATACACTCATTTATCATAATTTTCCACCCAAACCTGTAAAATGCCAGCTACTCCAAAATTAACTTCCAAATGCTATTCTTTTTTTTTTTTTTTTTTTTTTTTTTTTTTGAGATGGACCTTGCTTGGTCAAGCTGGCTTCAAATTCCTGGGCTTAAATGACTCAGCCCTTCCTGTGCCTCAGCCTCCCAAGTAGCTGAAATGACCAGCACACATCACTGTGCCAGGCGTCTAAGTATCTTTTAACAAACCTCAACTGCTAGGCCCAGAAGCAAGACTTTTGACCTCACCAGGTGACTCTGACCTATTTCTTTAACTCTGTGCCGGATTTCTGTGCACTGCCCCCATTCTCAGTGTGGCGATTTGGCCCCTGTACTTCCAACTGCTTTGTCACTTGACTGCATGAGAATGTAAAAGACCACTGTTCTAATTCCTACTACGAAAGTGCCCATCAGTGGGCTCAGGGCATCACTGGATAACTAAGGAGCGCTTAGACTGCTAATGCAGGGTGCTCACATCCCATGAGTTGGCCACCTCACGGTTCACTAGTGCCTCTAACTCTTACTGCATTCCATCTTTGCAAGAGATGACTTCCAGCTCTGAGTTTGCCCATGCTTCCTATGCCCAGGGACCAGCAGAGGCATTGGAACTGCCTTCCAGTGCTGCTTCTGCACAGATCCCCTGCCATCACATGGGACCCCGGCCCTTCAATGAGAGCCTCCGTTATATATGTGTAGCTGTGTGTGTGCCTTGCACCCCTGGAGCTGCCTTACATCAGTCGTATCAGGTTCCCACCCCGCACTTACTAAAGATACTCTTAGACATTGGCTAGAACAGGACTTTCACCCACACCTTTCAGATAAGTGTGCAAGAACCAGCCTGCATCCTGCTGCCCCTCTACCTCAGGCTAATTCCCTTGCAATATTTTCCCAAAATACTAGTCAACACGCTGACTAGAAATGAAATCATCAACAGGTTAACATTACCTTATCACAGTGATGGTGGGCCTGTATCCCCTGTTTTACCCAGGTCATTATGGCAACCCCTGTTCCTGGACTTCATCTTCTCAAATCAACCTCATCCTGGGTGACTACTGGTCTAGTTTGGCTCGCTCTTGCCCACAAATCTACATATCTATGTCACCTAGGGCCCTTGGCCAGATGTGCAAAGGGACTGGATCAACTCAGGCAATGTATAGTTTCTGTAAGGCTATTTTAATGCAGGTGTCTGTCATAAAGTGTCATCTAATAAATATTCAGGAAATGGTGACTGTTATTCTTTTGTATTAGGTGACATGTGTTCATTGCTAGTGCTTGTATTTTCCTTCTTAAGTTTCACCTTACTTGGCTGTAAAATAAAGAAGAATTCGGAATCACTTTCCATCTTTTTCCTTTTCTTTTTTTTTTTTTTAAGGAGGGAAAGGTTTATTTAACTTACAGTCTGTGGAGGTTTCAGTCCGTATTCTGTTGGCTCCAAAACAAAGTGGGTCATGGCAGAAGGCAACAATTGATGGTGGTGGAAAACAGCAAAAGCAACAAGAGCAAAAAGGGAGGAGCGGTGGCAGTCCCATCTTTTTCTTTCTTTGTGTTTGTTTGGGTTTTTGTTGTTGTTGTGTTTTTGTTTGTTTGTTTGTTTGCTTTTTTGGTACCAGGAATCAAACTCACGACCTCACACTTGCCAGGCAGGCCCTGTGCCACTGAGCTATATCCCAGACCCCCATTTTTCTTAAGCTATAAATTTTATTATTTCTCTACATTACCTTTGATACGCCATGCTTTATGTTGACAAATCCAACTATGTTTTTAAATTAGAATGCTATTCCAAACTTAGAAGATTCTGTTTGGTTTGGGGCTCCTTCCTTAATATTTAAGCAATTTTCTAAGGAGAAAGAGAAGCTTAAATTTATAGTCATCCTCACCCATAGAAAAACACCCAAGAATTCAGAAGCCTAGCTCACCTGATTCAAATAGATTTCTAATGCACTAGCTAAATAGTAATGTGAGAGGGAGACTACAAAGGCAAACACTGGCTTTAGTGACTTCTGTGTTATGACCTTTCCCAGTGCTTCATTTGAGCCCACAATGAACCTTTTTGATTAACTTTTCCTGTTATCAATGCCAGTGTCTGTTTCTTCCAGAACTGTTTAAGCTGTGAAGAGAGAAGTATGCATTCCCATGTTTAGCCTTCCATAATAAACACTAAGTGAGTCATTTGACCCTTTTATTTTGGGTCTTCTCTTGTCTTTCCCCAGTTCCAAACTATTTGCACTTTTCTACAGCCCTGAGCTTACTTCTCCTGGGTTTTTGTTCAGAGGAGACTTTAGTTGAGAACATGGTGTCCACTTGATATAACTCACCTCCTTCTGCTTTCTTTCCAACTCGGAATACCTGAATGTCTTCGCTAATCCTTCCCTCCTCTCGTGTGTCTCAGAGGAAAAACATGTGCACGCACACAGATGCTATTAGGAATTCAAAGCAGAGCCTTCCTATTAGCTCCAAACTTGCAATCCTCCTGCCTCAGCTGCCCAGAGTGCTGGGATTGCAGGCATGTGCCACCACTCCAGGCTTCACTGTGCTATTTTTTGGCATTTCTGTGCTCTCTTTCCCTTTTGAGACTCTAAGTTGGTAAGAACATTGGCATTCTCACTCTCCCAGGGGACTCAGCTCAAGAAATTCAGCCTGCTTTGATTCTGCATCCCTTGACTTCTTTCTACAAATTCCAGGCCATTCCTACATTGAGAACCTCAGCTTTCTGTTGGTGTCATCAGCATTTGGGTCCTTTCATTGTTTCTCTGACTGGATCAAAAAGTCCCTGAAAATGAGAAACCCACCTTACATAGAACTTCATGCATCAGGACAAAGCAGCTACTGTTTTTGTCATGGGCACCAATTCTGATGTGAGACAAGTATAAATTAAAGGGGTAGTACTGTTCACTGAGATAATATGTATGAGTGTGATCAATTTGTATCCTACCTTAGCAGAATTGGCTTTTGAGAGTAAAAACTGAAGATTATGAGAGACTGAAGTTTATAGATTATATACCTAAAGCCTATCATATGGAAATAAGTTAGAAGCACTTTAAAGAACTGTCAAAATGAAATAAAATAACTCGTATTTTATAACTAACATTGAATAAGTAACTTTTGATAATACTCAGAAAATAAAAGTTTAATTTTATGAAGGAAAAGAGAAGTCCCCAGACACATTTACCTACAGATATTTTTATGCTCTTGACCTTACTCTCATGAAATGGCACAGAATAACATTATCATTTCACCAACTGGGTCCAGTCAAATTCAAAATTCCTGGATTATGAGAGAATTCATTACCCCCATGCCCAGCAAATATTGTCTATATTTCCACAGCTGAAAATAGTAAAGAGTATTTTTAAAATAATGTTTTATCTTTAGCATTTAATGTGTAAAGGAGGAAATCTGCTTGATGCTTCCTGAGGGTCTATAATTACTACTTGGGAGAGCAGGAGAGCTAATCATTTCAAAGTTGTGATTTTAATGGAACTTAATATAAGACTAATGATGTTGACATTTCCTGGTGGCACGTCGCTCTCCAAAAAGATTATTCGAATGTGGTATATATTTCTCAAAAAGTTCACTGAACCCTTATAGGCAAGTCGTGTCACATGAGCGTAACTCATGTTGGGGACAGAAAGTACAAACGGGCATGTGGCCTATTTCAACTGCCTCATCAGGAAGGTGCCTGTCTGAGTACAGTCATCTCATAGCAGCAGAGGAGACCTCAGCCCTTAACCTGAGACCATAGGAGCATTGGCCAAAATGGCAGCATGCACAGAAAAGTAAGAATAAGAAAAAGAAAACTTGGGTTGATACTTTTTTATACATCTGATGTTAGAAACTTTCTGTTTGGCGGTTTCAGTTAAAGCACTTGCCCTAATCACAAAAACTCTCCTGAGAAAAACAAAGTTTTTAACAGGAGAAATGTGCTGAGGAATTCACTGGAACTCAACTTCCAAAACTTCAAGCCTTTGAAATTTAGAACAGTTTGCAAGTTTGGAGTGCAGTGTTTAAGAATGGGACTTGGGACTCTGAATCTAAAAGTCAAGACTGCAAGCAATAAGAGATTGTACAAAGAAACCTACACTACAAATCTAAAGGTGGTTTTCAAATGTTGCCTGTAGTTGAAGTAGTGATGTATTAGGAACACAGAACTTAGCTTCAGAAGACCTAGGATTGGTCTCTTCTCTTCTCTGCGCCTTCACTCTGAGGAAGTCATCTAAACTCATCCTCAGTATGCTCATTTGTCATGATGACTTTCTTTCCGTGCCATTGTGAGATTAAAAAATAATGTATATATAGAAAATTGCAAACCACTTTACAAAGTGAGGTTATTATGTGATTCATTTACCTTTGATCCACGCTCACAAAGACCAAGCATACAGTGCCAGAAATGTCACTTTTTATATAAACCACAGCCTCATGAGTCTTACGCTTTTGCAAAAATGGAAACTGCAGTTTGCCAGAGCCATAGCAGGCCATTGTGAGGCTTTGGTGTCCAGGCCCTTGCTGGGCATCAGAGGTCAAGATGTAGTGGGTAAACGGTGCCCCACAGCCGGCTGGGCTTGGCACCCCAGATTCTGAACTGGGTCTCAGCTCAGCTACCTACCGTGCCAACCTGGTCATGTGACCTCCCTGGGCTTTGTGTAGAATAATGGTTAAGAAAACACTATATAGTCCACAGAGTTTTATAAAAAAACAAAATAAATGAGTTAAAATGAGTAGCTTGTTTGACTAAAAGAAAAAACATAGAGGTCAGAAAGCTCTTTTCTCAAGGTTAATCCACAAAATTCATCATCTTAGATTTATTGCATTCAACTTTGCTTTCTATGCTTGTATTTCCAAGCTAGCCTATTAAATCCTTGCCTTTTAAACACAAAGCTGTTTATGCAACTGAAAAACTATTATAAATGTTATAAAAGTGTAAACAATGTGATGTTACAGTGAAACACAATCCACTGCTTTGGCTGATCTGGGATATGCTAGCCCAGAGGCAGACACTGCCAGGGCACTCTTGTATGTCCTTGCAGAAATGTTATCTTCGTATGGATATGGATAGGGATATGGATATGTGTATTGTATATGTGAATGTCTTCATAGCTTTTCTCCCACAACTGGGAGCATATAGACGTGAATTTGTACTTTGAGCATTTTTTTCCTCAGACATCTTATAAATATATTGATCTATAGATATATAAAGCCATGGCTGCTTAGCAATCACTGTATAAATATAATCTAAGTAATGTAATGAGTGTTGTAATGATTTGAAGGACGTTTTAGTTTCCTGGGGGTTTTCTTGCTATTTCTTTTTGTTGCTGTTACTATAGCAAGCAGTGCCACAATGCATATCTTACATAAATACATTTGGCCATGTGCAGTAGAACACCTTTAAATTCCTAGAAATGGAATTTGGAGGCCAAAAGCCTAGACACTTTTCAAGTTTAGATAGATAGGACAAATTGTATCTTAAAGAGTCTGAATCATTAATATGTAAAAGTACTTGTTTCCTCTAACCTTGCCAACATTGTATATAATCCAATTATTTTTTGCTAATCTGATAAAAGAAAAATCGTAATATTTTATTGTTTTTAAATTATAAGTAATGTGGAAATCTTTTCACATGTTTATGAGCCGTATCTGTCTTCATCTCTGGCAGACCTGTTTAAGTCCTTCAGCCAATGCAGACAGGTGCAGCATAACTTGATAGAGGACCCAATAAGATATAGCAACATTTCTGAGACCACTATGGTAATTGTAATAATAATTTTATTAGCAACCAAATAAGTGACATCAGACACCCAGCAAGTTAAATTTATTGGAAAGGAATAATGAAATCGTTGAGCCTGTCTTTTCCATTCCAGTTAGAATATCAAATTGTAGGACATATTCACAGGTAATTATTCATGTGTTTTACTTCTACAGAGAAATGAAAATTTGTGCATCTATGAAGTAAACTTTTATTTTGCTTCAATAATGATGGCCTTTTAGGGGCTGGGGATTTAGCTCAGCGGCAAAAGCGCCTGCCTGACAAGCGCAAGGTCGTGAGTTCGATTCCCGGTACCGGAGAAAAACCAAAAAAAAAAAAAAAAAAATGATGGCCTTTTCTCTACTAAATAGCCTGGTCCTATCTGTTACTGTAAATGAAGCACTTTATTCTGAGCACTTTTTGGAAATACTGCAGGCTGGAATATTTAACTACCTAGCTATTATGTAGATGCCTTCTCATCTTCATCATGCAAATCTGAGATGCTATTTACTAGTGGTAACTGATGTTAGCATCAGCTATTATGATTTGACTATCACACCCTCTCCTCTGCGTGCTTATCCTGGTAGTCAGCTCTTAGCACATCGAGTCTGGAGCTACGTCTCCACATGGACTGTAACATTTGTCTATGACAAATGGCCAGTTTCAGCATATTACTTGGTGTTACAGTTGCTGTCACTCACTGTGCACCTTTAACATGCCAGACGCCATCTAAGTCACCTAATATTATCTTGTTGATTCTTACAGTGAGTAGGTATTGTCATCCTTATTGAGGAAATGGCAGGTTTAACGTGATTAACTATTCAACCCAGCTAGTAAGGGATCAAGTTGGTTCTGTGAAGGAAAACCTTTTTCCTCTCCCCTGGTAGGTTCAGTTTCAAGGGTCCTGAAATCAAAATGACAAAAGGAAAATTAGCACGAGTGGGAAAATAGGTTTATTTCATATGCTTATGAGAACAAACTCACAGAAATGAAATGAGAACCCTAAAGAGGTGGTCAGGTTTGAAGTCTTATATAAGCACTTAGCAAAAGGGCCACAAGTTTGAGAGAAGGGTCAAGATAAAGCAAAAGGGTTTAGAGTTCTTAAGACAGTAAAAGTGGAAAGATAAATACGGAAGAAAAACTAATAGAAGATAAAGCTTATTTAGCAAAATTCACTTCTACAAACCCGCCTCAATACTGACTTTCTCTGTTATTTGTGGCCATAAAATTCCCCCAGAGAGGGGATTTGTGGCAGTCTCCATTCTCAGAAGTTTCTACTCTTAGATAAAGGAAGCTCCAAGGTCTCTTTCCGCATCCATAAATTCCCAGTGACCTTCTGCTCAAAAATAGTCAGAGTGCTGAAGCGGCATAATTGGGGCGGGCACATTCTAATCCCCTTCACCTCAGATGTGCTTGGGCTGAGTCTTTCCTTATCTCTGTGCTCTGAGGGTCATGTCGGGGCTGCCGGAATGAGAGCCGCCCACAGAAGGGGGGAAGCTGTGCCTTCACACTTTTTCTGTTATTTAACACACCCCAGCCTACAGCTGGGACAAACCTGAACCACCGTTTCTTCCAGTGTTTACTTTCTGTCAGACTCCGCTCCCATGCTTTGCCTGTGTTTTATCTAACAGCGCAAGCATCTTCTACCTCTGGACTTCAGTTGTTTGTGCAAACCCCATCTTTGTTTCCTGAACCTGCTAGGAGGGCACAAAAATGTAAACTAGGCTTTGACTGACATTTTACAACTAAAGCAGGGCATGGTAGTTGCCACCTGAAGCCCCAGCTTCACGGAAGCTGAGGCAGCAAGATTGCATCATTTGAGTTCAAGATCAGCCTGAGCAACACACTGTCTCTTGAAAAGTATTGTAGCTGTAGACCAAGTACACTATGTTCCTGAAGTGAGCTTCTACAGGAAAACCTGTCAGTTCTTCACTCCCTTACAAAGCTCACCATCTCAATCCGCTCTAGTCCACAGCAATAGGCTTTCTCTCTGGCCATCCCCACCTTGAAACCTTCCTCATGTAACCCCTGGTCCACTCCTGCTGCTTCTACTCTGGAGACTACAGTTCTGAGGCCCCAGCACACTTCCCCAGGCCTTACCCTGCCCAGAGGACTGAGACTACTTCAATAAATATACCACTGACTGGCAGAAGTCTCCACTGATTCTACTACTCTAAAAAAATTTTTAATCTGTTTCTGAATTTTGCAAGCCTATAAGACGTAAATCTTTGTACTGTCCTATTTTTCTTCTTAGCCCAAAATTCATCTGAAAGATTGTATCAGGAGATTTTTCTTTTTACTCAAAGTACAAGTCAGCTTTCTTTAACCCTGAAGGAATTCATCTGTGGAATTATGTGCTAACTTCCGTTATGCATGAGTCTCAAGTGCCCTGCTGGGCTGGCCAATTCCATCTTCCTTCCTTATCAACTTCCCTCCAAGATTGTCAGTCACAGTGCTTACCCAGGCCCTAGAAGCACAAAGCCTGGTGCTTCTCCTCTCCGAGCCTCAGTGCCGTGGTGTCTGCTGCTTTCTGAGCTGGGCACGGCCTTCCTCTGTCCCCATCTCCTGGCTGCCCTGAGTAGTCTCTCCTCCAGGAGGTGTGCTCTGGCCGCCTGCGTCCCCGTGAGGTCCCTGTGCTACATGTTGCCATGCTCTGCTATAATTCTCATTAGCCACTGGTGAAAAACAAGGATTAGTGAGTAGTTTTTACTGTACTTTAGCCAGTCTCTTTAGGAGGCTGATTGTACAGAATAACTACCTTGAAGTGCTAAGGAATTCTCATTAGAAATATGGACTATTAAAATCTCTCTTATAGGAGAAACCCAAAGTATAAATAAGTCAATGAGCAAAATAAAAGATAATAGGAAAAAGGGAGCTAGGTCTTTTGCAAAAGGAAGAGACCAAGCAGAGAAAGGGGCAGAAGGATGGAAGAAGAATTGAGATGCGTTATGTATGTGTGCCAACTCCCCACGATGAAAGTAGTCATTGTGCACCACAAAAATGTACTAGTAACAATAAAATTAAAAATAAAGTAAAATAAAAGTAAATAAATAAAATAAAGTAAAGTAAATAAAAATCAAAAAATAAAATAAAGTAAAATCTCCTGAGGTTAACTTGGTCCATAATATGGAACTGCTTCATGTAATATTCTTTGTGAGTTTGTCTTTCCTTTTGTATTGATAAATAAACTGATATGGTTATGTGGGACTTTCCCCTCTAACATATTAGCCATATTGGACAAAGGACATTCTAGAGTTCCAAAAGTATTACATCAAGTGTCATATATCTTTTTAAATATTCTTAAATAAATGAATTCTAAGTTTGAGCTTTGATTTACCATTAGTGAAACCTAAGACACACTCGGTTTAAGTGGGAGTCAGTCTAGTCCAGAAACGTGATATTGCAGGTTGATTACACTGCTTTGTACATGCCATGCATGCTGTTTTCAGGATTAGGTTTCAGTAGTTATGTTCTCAAAAGCTACAATTTTTCTTCTGTCTCAAAAGTCAGGTAACATTAAAAGGTCTTCTTTAGAGATCATCTTTCCTTTTGGCATTTCCATGACAGGTGAGTTAGGACGAGCTTTCTTATGTGTGTGCTTTATTATCTTTCTTCTTATGGTCCTCTTGGTCCTTATTACAAGTTTGGTAAATAAGCATGAGTGCCATTTGTCCTTTGTATACATTATTGTCAATTTTTTATTCCATGTGTAATCCCAAATATGTCATAGAGTATAGGTTAGTTACTACGTCAGGGAGTAGCCCTTTGGTTAAACTAGTAATGCAAACACTCCGAAACATTCGATCTTAATCACTGCATACTAAATTGTCTTGTCTGCTAGACTGCAAGCTTGCTGGGGTTGGAAACTCTTGTTTTACTAATATTTGCATCTTGAGGCCTTATGTGCTGATGACAGTAGGCATGAAGAAATACAATGCTGAACTAATATGCTTGTCCCAATAGGGCCCTATGCAGAGTGGATATGCAAATAAATTATACAGTAGACTAAAGGAATAATGAGGAAGTGGTACGGAGAGAAAGGAGAACTAGATAAGGGACAGAAAACTTTCAAGTCCCCACTGAACCCCTAAATAGACTTGAGAAAGTCACCTCATTCTTTTTGACTTATATTTTCCCCTCTATATAATAAGATCATCTAAGATGTCATCTAAAATCCATTCTTCCCATAAAATTATATTAATCTTTGAAATGCTGAAAGATTAAGACAGTTGATGATCATTAACACATGAATCATGTCCAAACATAGCTACAGAATTTTTAAAGCTTTTAGGAATATCTAAAAATTTTAATTGATGGATCCTTTTCTTTTCCGTGAATCGGTATTTCATAAGGGTCTAAATTGTGTAGGAACTGTGTTAAATCTGAAGACACAATGAACAATTGTCAGTTTCTACCATTAAGAATATGTAAAAGATGGAAGAACTGATAAACACCTGCAATACTTCATAAAAATGCTAAAATGGTGAATATCCCTACTATGAGGGATTCACAGAAAGGAGCTGCTAGCTCTAGGGGAATGACAGAACAGAAGACTCAAGTTAAACAATTCCAGGATCTCTGTGTAAGAGCCACAGCATGTGTAAAGACTTGAAGATATGGGTGGGCACAACTTCGGCACCGTGGAGCAAGCGTTTGGTTCCATATGGCTGGAGAACAGAGCATAAGCGAGAAAAGACAGGAGATGGGGTAGAAAAGACAAGCCAGCCACAAGAAGGTTGTACACACCAGGGTTAGGGGCTTGGACTTTATTCTAAAACTAACTGAGAGTCAGTTAACAAGACTCTAGGCATGATTCTATTTGCATTTCAGGGGAAAATGTTAACATGAATGTGGCTGATAAAGTAACCAGTTGTTTCTCAAAGCATATTCCTAGACACCTGCTTTAGAATCTTCTAGATGCTTATTTAAATGCACATTCCTGATTTGAATCTACTTGAGAAGAATTAGGAGCGCTGTGAGTATGTCTTAGAAATTTATGTTTTCCAAAAATACCCTCTTACAATTTATGCAACCTGAAGTATGGGCACCACTGGGTTAATGAAGGAAAGTCAGTGATAGGAACCTTAAGAGAGGATAGATTTTGAAGTTAGATAAACTTTGGGTCTTAGCTGTGTCACTTAGTAGTGCCTGTTTCATTTTAACTGAGTTACTCAGCATCTCCAAGGTAGAGTTTTCCTATCAGTGGGTTTAGGAGTGCCTGTCTCAGGAGGTAGCAGTTAGGATTAATTGAGATAATGCATGGAAGACACCTCACATGGTATACACTAGGTCTAGGGACCTTTTGGAATCATGTGGAAAAGCTATTCAAACCCTGTGCTCCCTAATACACCTCCATAAAATATAAAAGACGCAAGATTTAACTTCTAGATGATCAAGTAAGAATCACACAAAATATCAGCTACTGCTACAGTTTGGATTTTAAGTGTCCACCAAAAAGCACATATGTTGAAGGCTTGGTTCCTGGCTGTGGCACTACTAGGAGATGACAGAGCCCCTAGGGGGTGGAGCCTAGTGGGAGGAAGTTAGGTCATTGGGGGCATAACCTTGGAGAGGGTATTGAGACTTAGGCTTCTCTGTCTCTCTCTCCCTTCACACCTGCAATGAGGTGAACCGTTTCCTTCACCGCATGCTCCCAACCATGATATACTGCCTCACCACAGGCTCAAGCAACAGCAACAAATGAGCATGGACTGAAACTTTAAAAACCATGAGCCAAAATAAACCTTTCCTCTTTTTAAATTGATTTATCTCAGGTGTTTGTTACAGCGATGGAAAGCGAACACAGCTCCCATCTTTCTAAGGTAATGGAAGCTGTTAAAAGGGGATAAATTTGAGATTTTTTTATAAGAGAAACTATCCAGTTCCCATGTGACTCCTCAGGTTTTAATGACAGGTTGTGTCAAAACACAATACATTTCTGCGTGGAACTGTATTGGTCATGGAAATGGCAATGTCAAGCAGCTAGTGCTAAAGAGTGGACAAGTGTCAGGAAGGGGCCTGCAGTGGAGGTAAACCACGGGCTATCTCATGGTAACAGAAAAAGGCATAGTCTCCCAGGTTCAAGGGAGAGAAAAAGAACAGGACTCATGACTCACCTCACATTTTAAAGTTTTTCAAGAAAACTCAGGAAAGGAAACTGAAAAGAAATAATAGTCTGAAAACATCACAGAAGATTTTTTAGTTTAGAAACACAAAATAGAGACTACCTGATGCCACTGTAAAATCAAATAAGCCTGAAATACTTTAAAGCAGAACAGAAATTCTGTGTTGCCAGTGGGCTCTTGACTATGGTAGCAGTACTGAGAACTAGGAGGGCTCTTTACCTGACACACTTAGAAGCCAGTTTCCCAGCACCTGGATTTTGCATAAAGCAAAAGCTTTATTGTGCAGCCCAACATCAAAGAAGATATGAGCTAAAAGCTCAAACCTGCCTCCCACACTGTTAGTGTGCAGGAATTTATTGGAAGAAAGGGAGGAGACACTGCTTATTGGCTGGATGACAAGAAAAAGGCATGCATTTCTTTCCTGGGGGTGTTATGTTCTGCATAAGGGATTTTGAGCTTCTGACATCTTTGACTGGATGACCTGGCTGCTTCTGCTTATTTCTGTTCTTGAGAAGCCAGATCCAAACTCTAAGAATCATTAATGAAATGCCTGGAGGCTTTTCCTGGAAGACATTTAGGTTAGTGAATTTAAGTCAGGGTGTGTCTAGGCCTCTGTTGGTTTCAGTAGCTGGTGCTGCAATAGACAGATTCTGGAACTACATGACTATCTTTGGCTTTATACCCTGGCCTGGAATACCTGATAAAGTCTCAGAGGAAAAAACTCGTTATTTACTGCACTTTGGGGATAATATAAGTATCTATTGCTCTCTAAACATCATGGGTAACCTAGAAAAGTTGAGTCCTCTGGAGAATCATGACGATAGTTTTTAGTACAGAAAACAGTACCAACTCCTAATGGATACCTCTCTAGTTGGTGATTAATAATTAATTATCCATCTTACATGTTACATTTGATAGAATGGGGAGTGATGGGGATTGAACCCAGGGCCTCACACATACTAGGCAAATGCTCTGTACTGAACTACACCCTTAGCCCCTTGATAGAATTTTTAATATGAGGTATTCTTCTCTGGAGTAAGCACATCAGGATGAAGGGATTCCCGTTGCAGAAATTAAAAGTTCTAAGTATGCTGAACTCCATGTAAGTGGCTTATGACAATTACACTACACACCAAAATTTATCACTGTGTATTTTAAGGAAAGTCTTTTCTGCCTCCTTTTTTGCCTTTGAAATGTGCAGTTTTGTCACCACATTTTCAAGGAGTCAGCATATCTGAAGTTCTCTATCTTAAGTTTTATTACACTAAGTTTGCAATATTTAAAACTGTTAACAAATACTGACTAGCTGCTAAGCAGCTTGTGCTATTCTAGTGCTCAGACCAAGAATCACAGCCCACCATATTTCAAATTTGGAATAGTAGATAGTAAGGAACTCGAGTTTATATTGTTAAAAGATTACTTGATACTGGAACTTGTCTGTAATTCCAGTTATTCTGAGGCTGAGGCAGCAGGGTTACAAATTCAAGGTGAACTAGAGCAACCCTGTCTCAAAAGAAAAAGAAGAAATAGATTACATAATTCATTTATTAAAAATACTTATGTCAAACAGACTAGTACAGATTTTTTTTTTATATTTGTCATAAGAAATACCTAAAAACCAAAAAAGAATGTAAGCAAATGCTAGATATTTTTTTTTGAATGCACATTTCAGGCAGACAGAAAACAATATTCTTTACTTTAGTTTTTCCAAACCAGAAGGAATGAGAAGAATCTAACTTGTAGGTTAGAATTTGATTAAAAAAAAAAAAATCTCATATGTTTGTGTGTCAGGAATTTTAAGCAAACAGTATTTTCTCACACTCTGGTTAGTAACTTTCCCACACATGAACAGGAGACAGCTACCAAGCTGGGAACCCAGTCCCCGCGCTCAGGACTGTAGCATCACCGTGTGGTTCTACTCAAAAGAAGGACAATCGTGGGCAACAGTACTTTCATCTTTAGCTTACAAATATTTAAGAGATAGTTTGACTCTAAGAAACCAAGAAAAAGAATCCTGGTGCACTGATGTAAGAGAAAAAGGCAAAACAGGTATTCATGTGGCTAGACATGGGACAAAAGGTAGACCCCAAAACACATGTGGTTGAAGCTTAAATATCATCTTAGGAGAGAAGGAAAGGGATGGTGTTGAAGGCAGTTTTAGAGGACAGTCTGTGATTATTAGGAGAATGAATGGACTGGAAAGACATAAGTTAACTTGGTCTTGATCCTCTGGAATTGGAATGAGCCCTAGAAAGCGGCATGGCTAGGTATGGGCACAGTGCTCAGCCGCCTTTTCTTTGCTAGATCATGAGGTGAATCGGAAGGCTTTCACGCTCTCTTTGTTGGCTCCTAAAGCATATAAGGAAATTCTAGAGAAAACCCTTGAACCTTGCCTGTGAAGATGAGTAAGAGAGAGAAACAAGGCTAGAGGGTACCTTGATCCTGGGGGCAGCTTCTAAAGTAACTCTGCATATCAGAGCATCCTTCTTTGGGGGAGTGTTCTGAGCTCCAGCAAAAGCACCTAGCACTTTTGAAAAGCAGAGTGCAAATGACATCAGTATGCCTAATTTTATTTCTGCTCAGAAATGCTACATGGCTAACATAAGAAGACTGATTTATGTTGGTGATTTTGTTTTTCAGAGCTCGGAATTGAACCCAGGGCCTTTACAATGAGTTACACAGCCAGCCCTATTTTTATGATTCATTTTAAGAGAGAGTGTCACTAAGTCAGTAGTTAGTGAGGAGCCTTCCAGAATGCTATGGTAGCAGGCCTGGCCTCACGAGGTGATATGAAAGGGTTCCCAATAATTTCTGAGAGCCGCGGATTCCCCAGAAGGAAGGCAGAGCTCTGGTCTCTGTGTCACTCTCTTACACTGCCCCCCACGATGGCTCACCTCGGGTTCTGAGGTTCACAACGGACTGGATTCGGTTGCCCACCTCCATCCAGAGTAAGGACACAAATAGTGGTGGAGCAAAAATGAATTTATTCACAATTAGGTCCAAACACCTAGTCCGTCTTCTAACCTCCAGCAGTGTTTGAATTTTATACAATGAAAACAAAAACCAGGAACTATGCATAGCAGGTTGCAGGTCTGGTTTGAAAATCCAATTCTTCTTCGGGTTCATGGCTAGTAGGAGTTTGCAGCATTTTCTGTAAACAGCGTGAGGTGTTGCCAATGAGGAGGAGAAAACTTTAAAGGCACATGTTCCCAAACTCCCAAAGTATCCTTAAAAGTGTAGGTTGGGAGCTTCTTTTAACTCTTTTAAGTCTAAAGGGGGCCCTGTAACAACTCTTCCTACTCCAAGTAACAAAAGCTTTCTGGGTACAGACACGAGGATCTGTGTTAGTTGTGCAGTGAGGACTCGGGAGGACCAGCGTTCGTCCTTGCAGACGTGAGGATTCTTTTTCCTAAGCACCTGCAGGCCCACAGTCCTTGTCTGTGCGTCAGCCCACAGGCCATCACTTTGACCTGCGCTTTGCTCTTCTAGCAGGTTGGTGTGTAAGAGAGCAAACTCAGAACGTTGAGAAGCCTGGAAAATAGTCAACAAGAGCTTGCGCTTTTTTTAAAATGGAAGATTCAGGGGGACTTTCTAGAGATGTAGGCTATCTTCAAGCTTTGTGTCTGATAAACATTTCTTCACCACCAAGTATGTTCTGCACACATACACGTGCTTTGCTTTTAGCAAAGTGTAATTCCAGCTTGCGGCTTTTGCTTAGCACAATTGATATGTGATGCCAGCTTTGATCATGATGAGGAGGCCCTCTTGCTTTTTACTTCCCTGATACGACAGTATCTGAATTTATTCTTATGTCTCGGGCTTGGACTCAGGGCTCTTTTTGCAGGTTAACTGCTCTCATTTGCCTAAACGTAGCACTGAGGGCTGCCCCTTCCGTTGCAGTCACTACAAACTGCTTTGTAGCGCAGGAGAAGGTAAAACTGAAGTTGGGCAGGTTTCTTTTCATCTTTGTCAAATTTTTATTTCCACATTACACATCCGGTGGAGATAAAGAGTTTAATGCTTGACTGCCAAGGTCCAACTCTTTGTTCCTCTGCTCTTTGTTGAAAATATAATAATTTCAGTGTTCTGCCTTGAGCACACTCCATTTGTCAACTTTGTTTCATTTCCCATGGAGTCATCTGTAGCTTTCTGCTTCCTCCTTGCCTGCAGAATCAGCTTCTGATCATGTAGGAAACCTCTGATCTAGATGCTGAATCCATTTAAATGCTTTAGTATTAAGAGAGTGGAAAACTTGCAAAATTGTAAAACTGTTTTCTGCTGTTACATTGGGAGTAAGGTAAATATTTTATGCTCTTCCTTGCTGAGTAAGGGTTTTGGAGTTTACAGGCTTACGTGCAGAAAGGTGAATGGCAGAAGTTCCAGCACACCTAGAGAATTCAAGAAAAGGTTAGAGCCACTGCTGGCAAAACAATCTGCTGTGTTCGTTTCTTATCAAAACTCCTGATAAGCATTAGAGAGGCACATTGACTGTTGGAGGGAGAGAAACATCCTAAGTACATTTTGGGAGCGAGTATTGGAATAGGCTTCTATTTTAAAGACATGCCATTAGCTTCTGTGATGTCTGATTCATTCTGTGATGTTGATACATTGAGGGAGGTTGCTAGCAGTTGTCCCCTTTGGAAACTATAAAAAGACACCAACTTAAAGGGAGGACAGCGAAGATACTTGAATTTATCAGTTTCACCTTTGCATGTCACAATTGTGGCCTTTATATTTCCATGAAGTAATAGGCCTATAATTTGGGGGTGACAAACGAAATGCTAACTGAGGGTAATTTTTTCCTTTTCCCTCTTTTTTCAGTTTCTTCCTTTGTACGGTTAGTTTTCTTTTAAAAGAATGACACCTTTCCTTTTTAGCACAAAAATTATTTGTGTTAATCAAAATAGTAAAAAAATCATTTACTGGAGCATTACCAAACCTTTCTGTTACTGTTCTTCATTCAACAAATATCTGTAGAGTACTTACTAAACGCCAAGCACAGCTGAGCATTGTTCGGTGAGAAGGGCAGAGAGAGGCCTGGCCTGTTGGGGTTGCAGTCTAAAGTGGGGACAATAAGCAGTAATCTAGATAGATAGGTTGACAGAGTCACAAATGTTAGAGAGTGAAGAATACTGTGGAAGGAAGAAAATGTCACATAGTGAAAGCAATAAAAGATATGAGAGGAAGAGGTGGTGACAGTGAGCAGAGAAGTCCTCCCCTTATCCATGGGCAACATGTTTTAAGCCTCCCATGGATGCCTAAAGGTACAGAATGTACCAAACTCTGGAACTTCATGCCTTTTTCAT
This sequence comes from Chinchilla lanigera, assembly GCF_000276665.1. Lineage (NCBI taxonomy): Eukaryota > Metazoa > Chordata > Mammalia > Rodentia > Chinchillidae > Chinchilla > Chinchilla lanigera. The sequence goes on along the minus strand of NW_004955406.1, from coordinate 5,972,774 downwards.
CTTAAGCAAGCACTTATACATTTATAGTTTAAGACACAAGAACAAAACTAGCAGAGATTTCTCTTCCATCCTCAGTATCACTGATAGATTGATCTCAGCAGCCTTAGCATACAGTTGATGTCTTTCCTTATTAAGGAGTGTCTTAGTTACTTTTCTCTCACAGCTGAGACAAAATACCCAACACCCAAAATTAAGGAAGGGAAGGTTTATTTAGCTCACAGTCTGAGGAGGTTTCAGTCAGTACTCAGCCGGCTTCAAGGCAGGGTGGCACATGGCAGAGAGCTACAGAGGTGGCCGAAGATAGCAAAAGCAGTATGAGCAAAAGGGAGGAGTGGCGGCAAGCAGCCTCTTTCTCTCCCTTACATGTGCAAACTATCTGCCCCAGGGCGGGTGTAGTGTTCACACCCATAATCCCAGCATTAGACTATGGATCAATCAAAAATCGGGAAGCCTGCCCCATGACTGCGTTAGGATTTGGGGGGACATACAGACACAAACCATAACAAGCAGCAGTGTATGTCACAGCAGGACTGTGTGGCAGAGGAGGCTGCTTATCTCATGGTGGCCAGGAAGCAAGGTGAAAGAGAGGAAGGGGCGAGTTTCCTCCTTGAGGGCTCACTGACCTGGAGACCTCTCCCAAGGCACCACCTGTAAAGGTTCTACAGCCTTCCAGGAGCACCACAGGCTGGATACCATGCCTTTAAGACATGGGTCTTTGGGAGACATTTAAGGTCTAAGGTATAGTAATTGTCCTTAGGATTTTCATGACATTGACATTCGTATATGTGCGTCTGTGGCCCTAATGATATTATTTTGCATTGCATAAGCTATCTCACTGATAACTTTGATAAGCAGAATGTTTTTCTGCCTATTAACCACACTGAGGTTAGAGAATTTTTAAATGGTTGTATATGGAATGTTTTGTTCTTCTCTGAGTAGTTTGCAAATTAATCATTTTAGGGATTTCTGATGAGGGATCAGTCTTTTCTCAGCTCTTTAAGTAGTTGTTCTCAACTTAGCTGTACATTAGATTTAACTAAAGAATTTGTAAATAAAAAGTTCATATGCCAGGAGGTTTTCTCTGGAGACCCTCCTGTCTGTTCTCAGTTCATAATCTAATTCCTTGGAGACATCCCTGGCGTTCAGCTCAGCAAAACAGAATCACTCACCTCCACCCTAGTTCCCAAGGACATTCTAGCACTAGGTGTGACTTCACATCTTCATCTCTTCTGGTTCTGTGACAGAAAACAGTACTTTTCTCTATCTTTTTTATACACTCTTTCTCTTCCAGATATCAGATTTCCCCTTTTCTAATTAAAGCCAACATTCTTATAATTTAAAAAATTTTTACTACTCTTTCTTTACTAGTTTTGATAATTAACTGTGGTGTCAACTTGAATAAGAAGTTCCTAGTGGGTTAGTTTAGCTCAGTTCTGGGAGTGTCTAGATGAAGAACGTACTGAAGGGGGAAGACCCGCCCTGCATGTGGGTGACACCAACCAATAGGTGTGAAGCCTGGATGTAATAAAAAGGGAAAGAAGAGGGAAGTCTGCCCTTTTGCTTCTTTGGAGGAGCCCCAGTCTTTGCCATCACCTTTGGACTTTCCTTCAGGCTTTTGGTGCAGACCCTTCAGCCGTTCAATGGAGACACTGGCTTTCTGACACAGACTTACACTGGTGACTCTGCAGTAAGCTGTAGGCCTTTAGCTTTTGACTCATCCATGCAGATGGCCCTTTTGTATTCTTCCGCCCAACTCTGCAGGCAGCCACTGTAAGCCTACTTTGTAAACTCTATACATCATATATATCTTCATTAAGTCTGTTCCTATAGTGAGCCCTAACTGATATACCAGTGCACTTAACATTTACCCATGTCAGGCTTCCCACAGCCCCATTTAATATTTACAATATAGGGAATAGTCCTGTGTAAACAAAAATACAGAAGAATGAGCCACATGGTCTAACAGAGCGCAGGGGCCAATTAGTGGCTGAGACTTTTCCTTCTATTCCTTGGCACACATGTTTGGGAAATGGCTCACACATGTCCAGCTCTTGGCAGTGTCTACTGGTAGATGTGGCAACAGAGGAACCTGAAAACTAGCAAAGCTGATCTCTGCTTCCCCACAAGAAGTATGGTGGGACTCTGGTGAATACTGGCATGGAAGAAAAACATACACTGCACACCACCTTGCCCTGCACCTCTCAATCATCCAGGCCAAGGAACGTTTGTAAACCTGTCCTATCAGCACTGCCCTTTCTTCCTGGCTCACATCTCCTCCACAGCCCCAGGGAACATCATTTTGTGCTACATTTCTGCCTGCCACTGTTACTCTTGTTTTTGATTTTGTTTTTCTTAGGTAAGCCACTTTTCCAGAATATTCCGACATCTTTATTTTAACCTTCCTCCTTCCAAGTGGCAAAGAAGGACACCAGTATAAGCAAAGCATTTTTATGCCTGTTGGCCAGGTAGCCTAACTCTGTTCCCATACTCAGAGGCACTGGGAAAGGGAGAGGGGTTTTCAGTGATCCTCCCTCGAATTTTCTCAGAAACCTCATGATTGCCCTGAAATACAGAATAGAATTTATTTTGAACATGAAATGCAGCCAAGTTTTTTTTAATGAGATTCTTAGCTATGGACCTATTTCTTTTTTAACTACCTCCTTCTGACCTAGTTGGTAATATTATCACCAGAAGCAGTGCTAACACGGAACTTGATTCTTGCTTCCTGAAACTGAAAAACTAATAGGACTTAAAAGTTTTAAGAGAAAATTATAGCTCATTCTGAGATGATAGATCTGGCGTAAGCTTCATTATAATTGTCAGAATCAAAGAAGGGGGAAGGAGAAATGACTTAATAGTTTTCTGGAGAAAAACTACTTAACAGGTTCTTGGATATTTCTCAACTATATATTCTTTATAATAATTATTCAAACTTGATATGTTAAATGATTAATGATTATTAAACAATAATTTAAAGTTTACATATACCTCAATGTTAATAATAGCTAATAATATTATTAACCACAGATAAATATAAACCATGAAGTGAAAAAAATAGTAGGACAGATATTTCAAAGTCATATTGTCTAAACTTCCCCTTAGTGCAGATCTATTACCCTAGACTCACCCAAAATCCCTGAATGTCCATTGGGTCATCTCCAGTGGTAAAGCCCAGTGTTCTGAGGAAGCCAATATGTGTTAGAATATAGAAATCTCAATTAAGGAGTTGTTTGACCAAATTACATAGGAGTCCAAGAAGGAAAATACAAAGCCCTTCTGTGTGTTTTTTTGGGGGTTGTACTTAATTTATAGAAATTTAGAGTAATTTTAGGCTACAGGGACAATGCAGTGTTTTAATGGTATTTTTAAAAGTACTTAAAATCAAAAATTTCCTTAAAAATAAAGTTTTGTATCTGTTGGCATATACTTGGGCTAATAAAGTCACTCTAGTAACTTAGAAAAAAATCTTGTCAAAGTAGTGAAGTAGTCAAAATGAGTAACCATCTGGGGGAGGGATCCAAGAGCTCTAGCTATAAATACATGAATGAGTGCATATGCTTAAAAATCCAATCGAGGTGTTTTAGGTGTATTTTCAGCAAAGCAGGTATTACATGATTACAGTTTCAGACTGGAAATTGTGTCTTACTAGGAAAAAATGGCAGAGAAGAGACAAGAGAGGGGTCTGTCTGCTATAGAAATAGACAAGAGGCACAGAGACAAGATGTATTTCACAGGGAGAGTTTCTTAGGCGAATTAGAAGTCCTGTTCACAAGTTGGTTGTTCTTATGAGTAAGATGGTATGAACTACCTTAGAAGAGAAACACACTTGGAAGTCAATGATCTTTTGTTTTTCTTGACTGTATTCTTAAAAACAAATGTGGGATGGTTTAGCTTCCAAGTAGTTTGCCAACAGTGAGAACAGAATGTTAAGATTTCATTGCATGCAGTCTGTTCTCTTTTATTTATGTTATCTTGATTATCTCAGCAACCCTGTGAAGGATTAGCACTATAAGGACCAGAAGCTTAAGGAAAGAGTGAAGGAGAATCTCAGCAAAATGGTAAAGTAGGAAACTCTACACCACTTTTCTCCTCAAGAGAACATTAAACAAACAACTAGAGACTGTTGAGCTCTTTTACAGGATCTCTGAAAATGAAAGATTTACAGCAATCAAGTGATATCCAATCAAGAAATATTCAAAATTGGAATAGGAGGACATTTTGTAGTGTTTTTAACTCCTACCCCCATTCCAGTGTGGCATGGTGCAGTTTGGGGGATGCTGTGACCTGCTTCCTAGTTTCCTTGAGCAAACTGGAGAGTTGGATCAAATTTGCAGCATCCTAATCAGTACGTATGGAGAAAGTTGGAGATTTGATCTCCTTGTTCCCCAGTGAGGAGCACAGGCAGCCAGAGGAAACCATGTGATGCAGCAGACCTGCAGAGGGCAAGAAATTCTCATTGGAGGAATACAATAGAACAGGAAGGCCCCACCCCCATAAGAAAGAAGGGTAAGACTTTTACAGAAATTGAAACACTTAATATCACCTGTGTGTACACTAGCATCAGAATTAGACTCACACAGGCCCATGGAAGATACCTACAGTCCTGGTCACTTTTCTCATCTCTGGGACACAATACATGATACAACTCAAAGGAGGAGAGGTTTGTTTCGGCTCACATTTTTCAGTGGCTTCAGTCCCTAGTCAGCTGGTTCTAGCAGAAATGGTATGATGGAGGGAAGCTGCTTGCATAGTAGCCAGAGATCCGGGAGGGAGATTTTCCAGGTCATGCGCCCAGTGACTCGCCTGTCACCAGACTCATCACCCAGTGGCACACAAGGCTACTGAACTCATTAACCATGACTCCACTGATAAGTACAGTGCTCCCTTGATCTAGTCATATTCCAAACCCATGAAGTTTTTGGGGACACTCCAGATCTAAACCATAGCACATACCCAGGAGAAGCCTGAGAAGATGTTAACCTTCCACATAGGGGTGACAGTTCAGGTCCTTCTAAGACTGGAAGAGGTGGCTCAGTGTTTTTCAAACGCCCAATTTTCAGTCAAAGATAACAAGACATACAAAGCAACAGGAAAACACAGTGTATTCCAAAGGACAAAATAAATCTCCAGAAACTACCCTTGAAGAAACACAGCAATCAGACTTACTACATGTAAGGTTTGAAAATATTCTCTTACCTATGCTCAGAAAAAAAAAGCGAATCAGGCAAATGGTATCTAACTAAAATGAGACTATCAACAAGGAGATGGAGTTTATAAAAAAAAAGTGCAAGTGCTACAGCTGAAAATACAATAAGTAATTTGAAATATTCACTATAGGGATCCAGGGGCTGACTCGAATAGGCAGAAGGAAGAATCAGTGAACATGAAGACAACTCACTGGAAATCGCAGTCTGAGTCATAAAAAGAAAAAAAGAGTGAAGCAAAGTAAATATAGCCTAAAGGACTTGTGGGACCCTATCCCATCATGGAGACCAGCTTATATATTCTGTGAATTCCAAAAGATGAGAGAAAGAGGCAGAGAGACTATATGAAGAATCAATGGCAGATGTCCCAAATCTGAGAAGAGATAGGGATGTACATATGTAAGAAGCTTAAAGAACTACAAGTAAGATAGACCCAAAGATATCCATTCAAACTGTCAAAAGACAAGGACAAGCAGAAAATGAAAAAGAGTGAAAGTAACTTTGTACATATAAGGGATCCGAGTTGAATTTTCAGCGGGCTTTCTCAGCAGAAATTATGTAATTTGCCTGGAATCAAACAGCTAAGAAATAGTTTTGAATACAGTCCCATCAATCCAAGGGGGCTTATCCTCTTAACTGCTGGTTCTCAAAGTTTTGGTCCCTAGGTTAGTAGTATCAGTGTCACGCTGTAACTGATTAGGAATGAAAATTCTCAGGCACCGTCATTTATGTCCTGAATCAGATGGCACAGGAATGCAGCCACCTGTCTTTGAACGATGCCTCTAGATATGTGACTTGCTTGTGACTATCAAATTACAGTGACTTCCATGCTTTAAAATGCTTGTGGAGTTTTTTTCCTCCTCCTAAAAGAAGCATAGTTGTACTGGAGGAGAATCCATTATCTGTACATATTCTAAAAATCAAAAAAATCTCTGAATACACACACACACACACACACACACAGAATCTTTTTAAAATTCATTTGTAGTGACAAAAATCTTACTTAAACTAACTTTAGGGTTTTATTTGTCCTGATCAGTGTGAATACCCATGTATTTCATTATGAGAAATGCACTTATACTGTGTTGCCCCATAGTCTGGAGAGGGTTTCTTTGTTTATAATATATGAGCTATACTTTGGTTAGTTTCTTTGTTGCTGGGACAAAGTACTCAACACCTGCAACTGAAATGAGGACAGGTTCGTTTAGCTCACAGTTTCAGGGGAGTCAGTCCATAGCCAGCTGTCTCTAAGGCAGGAACATCATGCTGGAAAGATGGTGGTGCAAAGCTGCTTAGTTCATAGTGGTTCAGAAGCACAGCAGGTAGGAAAGAGCTATCATGACTTCACAGCTCTTGTAGTCCACTTACCTGAGCAACTAGCATCATGTGGATGACACCAAGGTCTGCTGCTAGTGGGAATAGAAACCAGGCCCACTTGTACCATGGCTGCAGTGCCCTGTGAATGCCTGGATGCCTGAGCTTGATTAAATGAATCCAATGGAATCAAATACATATTTGGTTCTTCTTGAGCAGGGAGGCCAGAGGCTCTCTTCCTAAATTAAAAGTTTACATTTTGTGCACAGTTGAGCCTATGAGGGAGGAGACAGGTACTGTTGATTCTTGAGATGCCCTCAAGGCATCTTTTTTCTTGTCCAAGTTCAGAGATGCTGGTGTCTTGTAATGTCACTAATCTCTTCAGCAGCCACAGTTCCTTGGATTCCAACTTTATATGGTTCTTTTCAGGCCAAAATTTATTTATAAATCTTTCTGCTCAATTTTTTGGCCCTGACTCTTACTATAAATCTGGCTAGAAGCAGAGAAAGCAGTACTCACGTCAAAGCCTGAACACTGAGCTGTCTTAAATTTCCTCTATCAGATAAATTAATCGATCATCCTTAAACTCACCCTTCTACAACGTCAAAGTTTTGCCAAAGCATAACATGCATGGCCTGTGGCCCAATTTCTAATAGAGTCCTTGTTCCTATCTGAAACTTCGTCTGGCCTTTACTGTCTACATTCCACTGACCATAACTGGCCATTAAGTTCTACTTACAGTATTCTAGGGTTTCTCCAGTCTGTATCCCAAACTTTTCCAAACTCATCCTACAAACTAGTTCCAAAGGCTTGGTATAGTTACAATGACCCTATTTCCCTGGAAACAAATTTCCTGTGTTAGTAAATCCCTTGCTGAACAAAATATCCAACATGCACAGCTTAATGGAGGAGAGGTTTGTTTGATTCATTGTTTTGGAGAATTCAGTCTATGGCTGGCTGGCCCCAAGGCAGGAACATCATGGTAGAAGGGTATAGCAGAGCAAAGCTGCTTAGTTCATGGTGATCTGGAAACAAGAGTCAGAAAAAAAACACAAACTAGAGGTGTCTTCTCCAAAGCATGCCCCCAATAACCTGACACCAACTGACCCCCAACTGGCTCCGAAAAGCACATTCAGCTGTTAACATCAGTGGACTAATCCACCAATGAGTACAGTGCCCTCGTGATCCAATCCTCTTGCCAAAAGTCTCTTAATTCTTGCAAGTTCACAATTAATGTTAAGTGGTACACACTATCAACATGCTTTGGGCCCTAAGAGTTTCACATAGAGAACAATGGATCAGTTCAGCAAATGTGAATTGCTGGACCATAAGACTAGAAGGGTGAGTTCAGCCTAGACTTAGCTCTCCTACTTTCTGTCCTTACTACCTTGGAAAGCAATGATTTTCTTCACTTCACTTTCTTCCCTGTTAAACTAGAGGTTGAAGTGACTAGTCTTACTCTCTCCTAGTCCTGCTCATGAATGAGGACTCTATCTCCCCACAGATTTATGGCATTTCCTTGTCCTAATATTTTAGCTGGCAGTTCTTCTTCATCTGCCCCTGCGCACCCACCTATCTTTGTTTTTTGAATTTTTTTATTACAAAGAGAATTAAAAAATAACAAAATAACAACAACATAGACAAAAGCAAAACAAAGCAAAAACAATAAAAATGATACAGGGTTTCAAAACAAAATGATAGGAATTAACAGTGGTTGTTGTATGACATATTGCTATCTTCAACAAAGTTGCTCAGATTACCAGATGGAAAAATGCAAGATTGATCAAACCATTAAAGAGAATAAAAATAATTTTAAAAAACATTAGAAGCAATACAGAGCTTCACCAAATAAGATGGTTGGAATTCACCAATGGTTGTTACATTGCATATTGTTGTCTTCAAATGAGCTGTTCAGATTACCAGATATAATCATGCAAAATTAGTCAAAAAAATTTAAGCATTAACTGTTCCTTTCAGTAAACTATTAGACATCAGCAGTACAGTTATCCCAGCTTCATCTACCTATCTATCTATATTCCTTTCCTTCTTTCTTTCTTTTTCTCCTTTCCCTCATCCCAGTTGTTCCTTCCTTTGAGCAATTTCTTTCCCTTTCATAGTATCCATTGTACATTTTGGGTTTTATTTACTCTTTCAGTTTCTTATGCTAGGGAGACAATATTTACACATTGGAGTCCAATTTATTTCCCTTATAAGTATGGTCTCTAGGTGCATCCCTTTACCTATAAAAGCCTCATTTATCTTTTTTATAGCTGAGTAATACTCCATTGTATAAAAATACCACATTTTTTTATCCATTCCTCAGTTGATGAGCATTTGGGTTGTTTCCAAGATTTAGTTATGACAAATTGTGAATACACACTTCTCAGATGAAGAAATACAAATGGCAAATAAATATGTGAAAAAATATTCAATATCATTGGTCATTCAAGAAATGCAAATTAAAACAACACTGAGATTCCATCTCACCCCAAGAAAGAATGGCTATCATCAAGAAATCAACCAATAACAAATGCCAGAAGGCTGTGGGGAAAAAGGAATCCTTCTCCAAAGCTGGTGAGAATGCAGACTTGTGGAACCACTGTGGAAATCATTGCGGAGATTCCTCAGAAAACTAGAATTAGAAGTCCCACCTAACCCAGCTATTCCCCTTTGGGGTATTTTCCCAGAAGAATTAAAAACATAACATAATATCATAACAATATATGTGCACCCATGTTTATAGCACCTGCTTATCTTTGACTTGATGACAGAAGATAAACATTCTGACCACATGAAAACTGAAAAAAATATTCACCTCTACCCCTTTCCAGAAATTCAATTACCAATGTTTGTGTTATAGAGCCTAAAGGACAAACGAGACAGTTCTTTTAATAGCACCATTGCTACCCACTAAGTTCGAGAGAATTTGGTTCCATTTGGTATATAGGAAGAGAAACACAAGAATTCCACTGGTCTCTCCTGGGAGATATCCAGAAGCCAAGAGTCACATATGTCTACCCACAGCCTGCAGAAGAAAGGAGTGAGAGAGAGATGGTGCCACACCTGTGGACTCTATTGACACGTGTTTTGTTAGGATCAAACACACAGGACCAGCTTCAAATGCTGCTTGCAGTGGAGTGAGTCTCTAAGTCTGACGTCTTGCTACCATTACTGCTGTTGATTTGTGTCCCAGCCAACAAAAACACTTTTGTTTTAGAGCCCCTGCTGAGGGTGACATTTTGTTGGAAAAAAATTTCTCCAATAACCAAGAAAGCACTGGCATTTAAGTGTGGGCACGGAAAGAATTGTTGAGCAAGCTATTACCCTAATTCAAACTTTACACAGAGCATTTTGACTTTTATTATGCAAGGTGTTCTTTTCTTGACCTTCTCCAGGTAAAATATGTTTCCATACTCTAAGAATAAAAATCCCAATAAATTATTTACTCCATTCAGACAAGAGCTTGCTCAATGTATCAACACTGAGAAATTATAAAAGGCTTGGAAATTTCCATCCTTTGTCCTTAAATTTAATCAAAAATGATATTGAATTCCAATTATGAAATCATGGAAGGACTAAGGAATGGATGGTATTTCCTATAATACAGTTCAAGTTAAATAAAAAAAGAGTTTACATGCTCTCTATACACTCTTCTTTGCTGTAGCATTTCCCTCAGTTGATGATTCCCTTTGCTAAATGTCCTCTCCTCTCGTGGATGTGCCAGGTTTCATTTGATTTCTCTTACTTATTTTGTCTTCTTGCCTTAAGCTATACTCTCATCCCTCCTCTGTCCTTCTCTGCCTTCCTCAAACTCCTCCAAATCCCAAAATAGTAAGATAACATGGTATGTGCAGGCTGGAGAGTGGTAGTCAGGATTAAGAAGGAAGAAAAAAGAACCGTTCTGTTATTTTCTTACATTTGAGTAATTAGGACATTATTGTTTCCTTATAGGATAAATATGGGGGAGAATATTAAAGAGTTTCTACATACTTTTAAATGGGTGACTTCTAATAGTGATCATTTGACTAGGTTAAGCTGTTTAGAATTTAACGTTTTTTTCTCATCTCATGTATTTTAACCTGGAAGCATATAGCTCACATTTAACAGTGGTTTTATTATTATGATCAAGTTATGGCTAATACTTTCTGTTGACTCTATATACACATTTGCACACATGCATGTATATCCATAGATATACAAGATCTATATCTTCATTTGTAATCAATGTAATGAGTTTAAATTACTTTATGAGTTTAAAATGTATACTTTTCCACGTTATTTTAATTTACTATTATTTACATTTTTATATTACATGGAAGGGACTTCGCAGAGTGTTTCTTGTACCTCATCATTTCATAGGTATATAAAGTTGTTTGCAAAGAAATAACTTGGGCAGGACACAGACCATAGCCCAGAATCACATTTCTGTGACTTCTAATTCAGCATTCCTTTTGCTAAAACTTAATGTCTCATATACAGATTCTAATTTCATCTTATGAATTATTAAACTTCTGAGATTAGAGAATTACAAGATTGAAGTTTTTCACAGCCTCGTTGTAATGAGAGCAAATATAAATTAGAGGGTGATTGGAAGTGAATCAGGAGCCCAAATTTATAGCTTCTAGGATTCTACTTAAATTAAAAAGTTAATTATAATGTGAATATGAATGAAAGGTTTATTGTTCATTATTTAAAATATTTACATATTTATAAGAAACTTAACAGAAAACACTTGGAGGTTAATTTTTCTTGTGGCTGTAATGCCTAATAACTCTATCATATTGTATAATAGAGTTCATAAGTTTTAAAATATATTGAAATCCATTGAGACGTGAAGTAGAGAAATTATACTCCTTGGAGCACTGAAAACTCTTTTGAAGGATTGATAACAGCTGTTGGAGGAAAATGAAACTAGATTTGGCTAATTAATTTGATGCTTGCACCATTAAAAATTCATCAGTGTATTAATGGAATATAGATAACTGTCGGTAGAGGTGATAAATATGTTTTATTATATAGAGCGCACACACACACACACACACACGCACATACACAAACCAAAGAAGCCTGGCTCACGGATGTTCCTGAGTGTTAATACCCACTATTACCCGTGCACAGTCCGCACTAGGACTGGTTTTGCAACTGTTGTCCTAACATGGTCAGATACACACACACAACCAAGGAAGCTCTCAAGTGAGAATGTGTGGTTGAATGGGGCAGATTTTGATGCCAGAGAGAATTAGATTTGAAAACTAGTTCTACTATTAATTTGTGTTTTGGAGTCAGTTCCATTATACTGTGATCTGGCAACCTTACTACTGGGTATATATATCCAAAGGAAATGAAATCAGTATGTGTAAGAGACATCCATACCCCATGTTTATTTTAGCACTATTCATGAGAGCCAAGACAGGAAACAGCCTGAGTTTTCATCAACTACTGAACAGATAAAGAAAATGCAGCACATGTATACATCTGAATCCTATTTATCCACAACAGAGAATGAAATCCTATCATCTACAACAACACGGATGGAACTAGATCATGAGGTTGAGTGAAGTAAGCTAGGCAGAGAAAGGCAAGTGCTTTGTGACCTCCCTCACACATAGAATCTAGTAGAAGTTGAGAGTAGTGATGCTTACCAGAGGCCGAGAACAGCAGGAAGAGGAAGGGATGGGGAGAAGTTGATCAGTGAGTACTGAGTTATAGCAAGCGTGACAAATTCTGGGGTGCGAGTGGGCACTAGGGTGACAGTGGGCAATGATTAAGTATCGTAGATTTCAAAAAGCTGGGAGGAAGCCTAGAAGAATGGTTTCACCATAAGGAAATGATAAATGCTTGAGGATATAAATATATTTCACCCAATTTAAGCATTATTCAATGTATGCATGTACCAACTCTCAGGCAGGACCCCATTCACATGTACTTTTTCTGTTTCTATCTATCAGTTAAATAAAGAAAAATGGGAAAGCCAATTTTAAATGTATGGCTGTGTAGATATCTCTGTGCCTTTTCTAGTAGTTTATATCATGAATTTGCACATTTCCTAATTTTTCCCTCTTGTAGGCTGAGCGGCAGCATCTTTTAAGATACAGTTCAGTTATACAAGCAGGAAGCTTCTTCAGCCCCATACAGTGTGCCTGCTGCTAAAATAGTTAAAGCATAAGAAGAGGCAACTTACTGTTCTGTGTCCAGACCACAAGCACCATCAGTACCTAGAACTTCTGTTTCCCAGAGCATTTTAAATGTCTTGGCAGCAACAAATAAGTCCCTGATTTAAGCTTTGCTCCATAAACTAATAATGAGACAAGAGCAAATGCCCCCCAGCTCTCTTACCTCCCTTGAGTCCTCCTGGGAAGCTTAGTGTAATTTCCCTACCAGAAATTAGTGGCAAATATAACTTCCTGGCAAGGGAGTTGGTGGGTTAATGTCCTGTTAAGGGTTTCATGAGATGAGTTAAGGTTTATATAGATTTCCTATATTCAGTCTCTACCTAAAAAAAAAATCTGTGTGTGTGTTTATTTTAACAAATTCATATTCCTTTTTCAGTGTGATGCTCCTTTGTAATATTATGAGGGCTTCTATTTGTTACACGATGATTAGTTGGTTTATTTTGGGGAAAACTATGAATTTTCACTGGCCATAGTGGTGCTTGCCTGTTGTCCCAGCTATTCAGGACACTGATACAGGAAGATTGCTTCATCCCAGGAGTTTGGGGCCAGACTGGGCAATATAGCAAGAACCCACCTCTTTTTTTAAAAACAAAAGTATGAACCTTAATTTTTTATGTTCTTTTCTTTTGTCTTAGGAACAAATGGTCTTTCTTGTAGGCAGACAATATACGTTATGGTCTTAGTTACTCTTCTCTTGCTGCTGAGACAAAATGTTGCAGAAAACAGACCAAAGACGGGAAAAATGGCACTGAGGAGGTTGAGGAGGCAGTTTATTACACTGGTGGGCTTCTGACTAGGATCTCTCCTAGAGTCAGCGCCCTACTCAGTGGGGTTCCGGGGCTTTTAAAGGGAAAGTGAGCAGGGAGGTACACAGGCAGATTAGACTCATATGATTGGAAGGCTGGGTGACATCATGGGTTGCTGAAGGAGTCTGAACATCTCAAGTTATATTGTAAGGCTATCAGTTATACAAAGCATGAGTTATACAAAGGAAGACGTGTCCTCTTACATTTTAAGTTACATTGCAAGGCCATCAGTTATACTAAGTCAGTTGCACAAAGGAAGAAATATTCTGTTATCAGGACAGCCAGACATGTCCGCTTGGTCTTGGTGGGCATCCTGGGCAGGCTTCGCGTGCCTGTAATCCTAGCACTCGGGAGGCTGAGGCAGGAGGATCATTGCAAGTTTGAGACCAGCCTGGGCTGCAAAGTGAGCACAAGGCCAGCCTGAACTGCATAGCGAGACCCTGTCTCAACAAGACAAAAATGAAATGAAATGAAATTAAAATAAAATAAAATAAAATTTTAATTTCTCCCTTCAAAAATACCCAACACCCAAATTAAAGAAGGAAATGTTTATTTAGTTCACAGTTTGTGGAGGCTTCAGTCTGTAATCAGCAGGCTCCAAAGCAGGGTGGCACAGCAGAGCGGCAACAGTTCATGGCCTGGCAGGGGCAGCAGAAGCAAGAAGAGCAAATGTCCCCCTGTGAGTCACTTAGTTAAGCTTCTAAACTTCTCAAGTTGGCACAGTGTATCAACCATTACAGTTATATTAAAAATAACACTCGTTAGAGGCCACCACTTCTTACTTCCAGAGGCTTGATCTCCACCAGGACACACTAATTGCAGCCAGAGCGCGTTCCATCTGAAGCACAGGGCTCTCCTTGATCACAGCTCAGCCATCCGGAGCACCAGAGTGAAACTTCAGAATCATATTATCATCTCACCATCATAAGGCCTAAGGCCATATTTGTGTAGTGGTTATGAATATTAGCCCCCAAAACTTCATTCACTGGAAATTCCAGGGACTGTCTATAAATCTTCTCCAGTCAGACTCCGGTGTTCTTAAAGAGGCTGATGACTGGCAGGGATTCGTTCTCAGGACTGACTGCCTGGAGGCTTTCCCTGCAGCAGTCTTCAAGGCTCCTCTGCTTTGCAATGCTTTTCCATGCCGACTCCCACTAGAATCAGTCAACACAGCCTCCTGTCCCTTCGTCCCTGGGTGTGGCAGTGCGCAGCCTCTGAGCCCTAAGAGTTTGCTGCCTTCCACGGCTGGCCAGGGGGAAGCCTCTGTTCTGGGTGAGGAACTAAACCTCTCCTGAAGGCCTGTCTTTCTCCAGACATGTACATGAAAGAAATGCATATTTGAAGAAAATATCCTGCATGCTTTGGAAGATTCAAACACAGAAAATAGATACAGAATATTTCAGATGCAGAAAATAGCAGCTGGTAACAGTAGTTGACTCTGGGCCGGGAACTGCACCACACTTCACCAGGAGTGAGTTTACACCAGGGATCGTCTGTACTACTGGAATTTGCCTAACCCAGGCCTGTAGTGTTTCCTAAAAATGTAGACATTTCCTTGAATCTTAAAAAATATGGGTTAATGTTTTCAAATCAAAATTATTTTCATTACCCAAAGAGTTATTTAATAGGAATATTTGATGAAGACTTTCATTTCACCAAAACTATTGGAGGTCTTTCCTCAATTTTTGTTTTATTTTGTTTTTGAGACAATCTCTGTGTTGCCCAAAGTGGTCGGAAACTCCTAGCTCAAGTGATCCTCCTGCCTCAGCCTCCAAAGTGCTGGGATTCCAGGCACAAGCCACCACACCTGGTTCATATGTAGGCTTTTGACCTACCTACCATTATGTTCAGAAAGTGAACAACACTGTGAAGTTTATTTAATCATCCAGCAAAGTCCAGTCCTCACGAAACTGTCCCATCCCCTTTCTGTGTCAACTGTGAAGAAATTTAAGCTGTACTCAGACTGTGAAAAGGCACATTTAGAAAAGCTATTTTAAACCCCTGGAAATGGCACATGTTCTGCTAGATGGTGCTGATCGCCCTTGGTGGACTTGAAAGGAAGCCACCAAAATTGTCTTCTGTGCTGAGGGCTACAGTGCCCAGGGAGGACCCACAGGAGAGCTTTTGGGAGAGCTTCTGATGTATGAGTGTTTTGTTCCTGCTGGGATGCTGAGTTGACACTTTTTCTACTTTTCCCAAAATCATTTTTCAGTTCTTGAAGTGTACAAAACTTTCCTGAAGAAAAAAATGCTATTTCTTCTCTGAGGGGTTTCTTCCCAGATCTGGGCTCTGTCTGGTTTTGATGAGTCTTCCCAAAACATAGAAAATTTACCCCAAATAAGGTGTTAGGCTTGTCAGGTATCAGTGGAGTACATGTCAGTTGGACATAGCTCACAGTGGTGGGTAGAAGGAATCTGTCAAGTAGTGGGATTTGTTAAGGTGGCCTCAAATTCTGGGAATTTCTGAGATTCAAGACAGTGGAGGAAGAAGAGAGAAGGGAAGAGAAGGAGCAGGGAGGGGCGGGGGGAGGAGAGGAAAGGGAAGGGGCGGGGAGGGGAGGGAAGGGAGGGGGTAGAACCCTCTGGTACCCTACCAACCATCCTGAGCAGTGACAGAACAAACACACTGCCTTGTGGCTACTGGGTAAGGACTTGAATCTGCTCTCCTCTTTTTCCTGGCCCTTACTTTGAATATTTTTTTAAAAGAATAAAAACAATTATTAAAAACAATACAAAATTTCACTGAACAAGATGATAGGAATTCAACAATGGCTGTTATATTGCCTATTGTTGTCTTCAAATTACTTGCTCAGATTACCAGATATAAGCATGCAAAACTGGTCAAAAAAATTAAAAAGAAGAAACAATTTTAAGCATTAACTGTTCCTTTCTATAGACCAATAGACATCAGCAGTACCGTTGTCCCAGCTATCCTGTGTATATACATATATATTTTTTCCCTTCTTTCTTTTCTCCTTTTCCTCATCCCAGTTGTTCCTTCCCTTTGAGCAGTTTCTTTCTCTTTCACAGTATCTATTGTACCTTCTGGATTTTATTTACTCTTTCAAGTTCTTACACTAGGGAGACGATAGTTTACACATACGAATCTGATTTATTTCACTTAGGAGTATGGTCTTTAGTTACATCCATTTACCTATAAAAACCTCAAGTTTATCTTTCTTTATAGCTGAGTAATACTCGATTGTATAAAAACACCACATCTTTAAATCCATTCTCAGTTGATGAGCATTTGGGTTGTCTCCAAGCTTTAGCTATGACAAATTGCACTGCTATAAACGTGGGTGCACATATATCACTGTGGTATGATGTTTTCAGTTTTTCTGGGAAAATACCCAGAAGGGGAACAGCTGGGTTGAATGGGACCTCTAATTCTAGTTTTTTGAGGACTCTCCACACTGATTTCCATTGTGTTTGTACCCAGTCTACACTCCCAACAACAATGGAGAAGTGTTCCTTTTCCTCCACAGCCCCTCCAGCATTTGGTATTGGTTATCTTACTGATGATAGCCATTCTTTCCAGGGTGAGATGGAATCTGTGTTGTTTTAATTGCATTTCTTGAATGACCAATGATGTTGAATGTTTTTTCATTTATTTATTTACCATTACTATTTCTTCATCTGAGAAGTGTGGATTCATCTCAGATGCCCATTTTTGGACTGAGTCTTTGAATTTTGGGGGCCTGATTTTTTTTAATTCTTCATATGCTCCAGATAGAAGTCCTTTGTCTGAGGGGCAGTTGGATAAAATTTTTTCCCAATGCATGGACTTTCCTTTTACTCTCTTGGTGATTTCCTTTGATGTGCAAACACTTTTCAATGAGATGAGATCCCAGTTGCTGACTCTTTGAAGTATTTCTCATGCAGTTTGGTTTCAGTTCATTAACTCTCTGCCTAACCCTGTGTCTTCAAGATTTCTACCTACTTTCTCTTCTACTAGATTTAGTGTTTCTGTTTTAATATTTAGATCTTTGATCCATTTTGACTTTAGTTTAGTAGACGGTGATAGATGTGATCTAATGTTAGATCTTTGATCCATTTTGACTGTAGTGCATGGTGATAGACATGGGTATAGTTTTAGTCTTTGGCATATGGAAAGCCAGTTTCTCCAGCACCATTTATTAAAGAGGCTATCTTTCTTCTAATGAACATGTTTGGCCTCTTTGGCAAAGATAAGGTAGCTGATTGTGTTTGTAGTTGTGTCTGCATCTTCTAATCTGTTCCATTGATCCTCAGGTCTGTTTTTTTGCCAGTACCATGCTGATTTTATCACAATAGCTTTGTAGTACAATTTCAAATCAGGGATTGTGATGCCTCCTGCCTTTTCTTTGTTGCCCAGGATTGCTTTTGCTCTTCTAGGTCTCTTATGATTCCAGATGAATTTTAGAAATGTTTTCTCTAGATCTGTGAGGTGTATTAATGGTATTTTAACCAGGATTGCATTGAATCTCTAACAGTTTTGGGAGTATGGCCATTTTCACAATGTTGGTTCTTCTTGTCCATGAGCAAAGAACATCTTTCCATTTTCTGAAATCTTCTTCAATCTCTTTTTTCAGAGTACTGTAATTTTCACTGTATAAATCTTTTACTTCTTTTGTTAGATTGATTCCTAAGTATTTCATTTTTTTGGGGTGCTATTGTGAATGGTGCAGTTTCCCTAATTTCTCCCTCAGTGTGTTTGTTGTTTGTGTACAGGACTGCAAATTGATTTTGAGTGTTGACTTTGTATCCAGCTATACTATTGAATTTGGCTACTAAATCTACAAGTCTTCTGATTCCTGGCCCTTACTTTGAAAACAGTTACCGGTACTAGCAATAATTGATGATAAGTCCTCAATTCCTAAAAATTTCATGCTGCTTTAATTTATATCAGAGACAGACTGAATCAAAAAAAAATTAGTAAAGATTTCATTTTAAAATAAACAAATAGGGCTGGGGATGTGGCTTAGTGGCAGAGGTCTTGCCTTGCATACAAAAGGCCCTGTGTCCAATCCCCAGAACCACAAAAAATGAATAAATAAATAAAAATAAACAAGTAAATCTAGAAATAAATCTCTACACAAGCAATGTACAAACCTCCCATATTTTTCTACATCCTTCAAGTAAAATTTAAAGGTCCTTACCTTCAGCATATATTCCACGTCCACTTTTTTCCATTTTACGCATTCACGCCCCCCATTATTTTCTCCTCAGTGCTGGATTATTGCAGTAGTTCATTCATTCATTCATTCCACCTGGTTCTGAGCATTGAACTCGGGGCCTCATGATCTACTACTGAAGAACACTCCACCCTAATTAGTCTCCTGTGGTCACTCTTGTTCCCTTGCACTTCCGCAGCTCTTAACTTCCTTTCTGGACCAATATTTAGAAATACTAAACCAAGAAAAGCATGTGTTCCTGTCACTGTAGCTTCCCTGGCCAGCATGGTGTCAGGGTGGCATTAGAGAGAGAGAGGGACATAGAGGGAATCACTTTTCCCTTTGTCAAGACAACGTCAGGATCTCAGGCCAAAGTGACCTTCTGCTCTATGGCAGCAGCCTCTGCTCTCCGGGATGGCTTCCCTCATTCCCTCCATTGATCAGAGGTGCTTGTGGCCAACTCCCTGGGTTAAGGCTAGCAATGAATCTAGTGTCACCAAATTGCACAGAAGCTCAATCAATCCTGAGTTAAAAATCTTGCCTCTGTAACATTCTCTTTAGCTGGATGACACCTGGAGACTGGGACCCTTGCTCCTTTCATCTCTAAAATTAAAATCACTGCTGTGGATGATGATATGTACTAAAAGGACTTTGAGACTATTATATGAAAATAAGGAATCATAGCTGCAGTTTCACTTCCTCTACTGCCACTCTGCCTCTCTCCTGAAAAAAAAAAAAAAAAAGCACACATGTAAATAAACAAAATCTCTGTATTTCTTCATTTAAAATGGTAGGCTTGGAATTAATGTGACTTTCATCTCCCTAAATCATCTAGACTTATAGAAGCAGACATCTGCTTTGCCAGCTCAAGCTCATTACCATGTTCACTGCAACTGCTGTCTTTTTTGAAAGTCAATTCAAACATTAACACTTCCATTGATAATAAATACTGCAATTTGAGCATCATAATAAAGAACAGTAATAGTTTGAATTTTTTAAAAAAGATTAGTATTTATTAAAACTAATGAAACAATTTCTTTAGCAAAAGGGCTGATTTGTGTCTGCCAAAAAATATGGAAAAAAATGATTTGATTCTCATCCAGTTTAGTTTTCAACCAGAATCGTGGAGAGAACTGAGTTCATGAACTAAGGTAGCACCGTATACAATAGTGGTTCTCCTTGCTCCAGATTAAGAATTACCGGGACATTGTTAGTCACACTGTTAGTCAGATAGGCCCTGCTGCTATCCTGAACCATCTTTCAGTGGTAAATTCAATCTGTCTCAGATTCCCTGAATAAATGAAACAGTTCTATCTTAGTTACTCTTCTTGTTGCTGTGACAAAATACCCGATACTCAAAGTTAAAAGTGGAAAGGTTTATTTAGCTCACAGTTTGTAGAAGTTTTAGTCCATAATCGGCTGGCTCCAAGGCAGGGTGGCTTGGCAGATGGGAACAGTGATGGCACAGAAAGTAGCAAACCAATGGGGGCGGGTGTTCTTTCTGTCCCTCATATTGTATGCAGACTACCCACCCTAGAGCACTTGTAGCATTCATACCCATAATCCCAGCACTGGACCATGAATCAATCACTAGATTGATCAAACTCTAGATTCATCAATCAAACTCTAGATTTGTCCACCTCTGGAAAAGCCCACCCTGCATGAGGCTTTGTGGGGACATCCAGACACAGATCATAATAATATCTGTGAGCTGAGTTCAAGTGATCTCACTTGGTCTGGGTCAACTATTTCTAGATCCAAGGTGTCAGTGAATCTGTTCCATGGGTAGCAAGTCATCTGTGTTGATGTCAGAGATTCCAGTGTCATTTTTAAGTTAACCTTTGTCTTGTCAACCATGGGCTTTGACTGCAATCAAACAACCACGACGACGGGGTACATGTTAACCCTGAGTGCCAATCTGATTGTTTTGAGGAATCAAGGCTCTGAGGTTCTCTTGCACGTTTTAACTACATTATTTCAAATCCTTTTCTTCTAAATATTTCCCTTCAATAAATAATGCTGAAAGAATGGTGAAATGTAATATTTTGTAAAAATGCTTGTAGTTACCAGTGGTGGTAGGGGGGGAGATAGAGACAGAGAAAGAGACAGAGAGACAAGCTAGAAAATACAAGGACTTATTTTTTACTAGTTTATTAAAGGAAGAACTACAAATACTTCTTTGAGAAGTTATAGTGTTATTCCTGGATTGAAAAAAGAAATTTTGATGATCATATTAAATCTGAAGAGTAAACACATGCTATTAATACAGACAGTTGGAATTTTATTTTTAAATCTGTGAACAAGGTGAAAGCTAAAGTCTATTAATAAGCTTTCCTTATATTTACTCCACCTAGCTCCCTGGACTCACAGTTCAAATTATTTATAGTTTATTTTCAAGTACCATGAAAAGAGGCATAAAGGAGGTATGGCTCTGTGGTTTCCTGTTCTCAGCTTCCCTCCTGGTGATTTGGTGCCAAAACGGTGGTAGCGCTTGTGCACCCAGGGATTTGCCCAGAGGTGAATTTTAACAGGACTGCCTACTTCTTTCTTTTCTTGCAGGCGAAGGAAGAATGCAGTGAGAGTTATCATGGCATCTAAATGAGTTCTGTGCGTATACTAATTAGCTAAGGCCCCTGGCGAGTAGCCAGCTGTTGGTTGTTAAAGGAAATAAAATGATAGGTCACAGAAATAAGTCATTTCACCACTGCCTTCTAGAGACCTGTTCTAGCAGGGCATAGGAAGCTGGCACCATGTCACACAAGAAGCAAGCATCACCCTCAGGTAAAGTGAGAGAGTGAAAGCTAAGAGGGAAGCAGTGCTGTTATTCTGGGCTTCTCCAGCCCCAGAATTCATTACCCAAACAGGAAATGTTCTCCTCAGACCTTGAGTGCTGCTTCAGTTTTTATTTTTACTATAAATTTATTATTTATTTTGACATAGAGTGAAAGCCAAAAGGAATAATAAGAAAGTTGGTCTTCCTTTGCTTCCAGGGAGTCTCGCTATCCTCTTTGTTGTCTCTGGAAATTTCTTGCCTATTTTCTTTATTTGCCCCATTTTCTCTACCAGCCAGAAGTGATTAGACACTTCCTGTCTTTGGCTTTGACCCAATTCTTGTCTCTTGAAAACCTCTTTTGGTGATCTACCCACTGCCAAGCCTTCACTCACTTAAGGAAAAGAAAAAAAAAACTGCACAATAGAAGAAAAAGGAATTGATGTGTCATCCACCCAGCAAGAACTTCTTATCCTCTTGACAGTCTGATGAAGTCTCTGTATCCACCCTCAAAGATTATTTGCAGATGCAAAAGTTAGAATACAAAGGACTGCAAAGGAAGTCAATAATGTTGAAATAAAGTTATTAGAAAATTTTTTCAAAAAACGAATTCATGATATGAGAATGTTTGTCTGGCATTACCTCTTCATATAATAAGGTCTGATTGCTACCCTAGTTTGGAGCTGACTGTAACTGTATCATTGTATGCAAATTTTTCTCTTTCATAAAATTTAAAACGTCTCCATTTATATGGTAAATGCTGTCCTGTACTAAAATTTATCCTTCAGTCGGTCAACCTTAATTGAAAAATTAATGTATCTCTTTTCTTTATCATGTATTCACATGATATAAGATGTCAAAACTCAGTTAATAGACACAGGTAATTTCACACGTGGTGGCATGGTGGTGCGTGCCTGTAATCCCACCTACTTGGGAGGCTGAGACAGGAGGATTACATATCCAAGGCCAGCCTGGTCAATTTAGACAGACTCTCTCTCAAGACAAAAAATAAAAAGGGCTGGAGATGAAGCTCCGTGGTAGAGCACACCGAGATTCAACCCCCAGAACAGCAACAACAGCAACAGCAAAAATCATGCGTGTAGATTAAATGGTTAAAATTGTAGAACAACATCAAATGTGAGCCCATCACATATTCCTTGTACCTCAGTGTGTTTAATAGAACATGGGTTTCCTCTAATTTCTAGTAACCAACTTACCTTGTGTGAATTTTTGCCCAATTCTAATTCTTCCAGCTTTCGAGAAAGGCTTGCCTCTTTTTGAATGTTCTCTGATTTCTTTTCTAGCTGTTTTCAAGTTTTTGCTTATCCTTTTAGTCATTCAGTTGCTTTGTTTTTCTTCAGCTTCTCCTTATCCCCTCCCCTTCCCGTTTCTCTCCTTCTTCTCTCCCTCCTTCTTTTCCCCCTATCTCTTCTTTTCTGTTTTTTACCTCTCTTAAGGTCTCCAGCAGTTGGCTCCGAGGCCCTCTTTCATGGTGTTTCTGCAGAGCAGGCATAGGAACAAAATCTGAGCTCCTGTCACTTCTTGCTTCCTGCTTGGCAGCTTGCTCAGCTTCATGCCTCCTTTGATTTTTAAGGTCTGCTCATGATAATGACTTAGTATTTCCCGGGAGTTGTTTCATATTTTGAGATGGTTCTTTTTCATGGAGTTTGAAATTGATGGTTGATTGGTTTCTTAAAGCTGGAGATCAGAAAGCTATTGCAACTTTCGGTCTTCCCTTGATACTCTGCATAGAGCTACTGGGCAAGTTAATGTTTTTGCTGGAAATATTCCACCCAAAAATGACAGTCAGGAATCCTGCCATGGCGCTGAATTTGATGGCACATCATACTTGCATAAGATGGCGCAATGCCAAATATTGTGCCCATTATTAAAACATAATCTGAGAGCACACATGGCTGCTCAAATATGTTCACCATCTGGATACCAACAAAATATGTGGAATCAGAAGCCACTGGTTTAGAAATACGTTTGTAGTGTTTAACATCCCACATTCCATTTGTTCTCTTGGATTCCCAAATCTAGCTAGTACTAGTAGACGTCTGTGAGGGCTGCCATAGGTTCATTTCAAGGACCAGCTCCAAACTGAAACACAGGGTTGCATTTCAAGTTGAAAGCTGTCGTTTTGGCAGGTGTAAAACTACAACAGAACTAGAATTAGTAGAACTAGAATTCCAGACTACATCATAAATGGGATGCCGTTTTGGTAATCACTGTTACAACACTTTCTCCATTTGCTGCAATGTAGTGCCTGTGTTTGTTCCCTGATGTAGGAAGAGCCTATCTTGTCAACATTCGTGCCAGCTGTGGCCAACAAAACAGTGGCTTCTTAATTGCATAGCATTGTCACTTTATTATCCTTAAGGAAACTTACTGGCTACAGCTGCATGAAGTCTACTGAAGGAGGGTGTCTTAGTTACTTTTCTCATTGCTGAGACAAAATACCTGACACTCGAAGTTAAGGGAGGGAAGGTTTATTTAGCTCACAGTTTGCAGAGGTTTCAGTCCATAATCAGCTGGCTTCCATGCAGGGTGGCTTGGCAGAGGGCATCGCAGAGGAGAAACAGTTCATCCTGGCAGAAGACTGCAAAAGCAAGCCAGGGCAGGAAGTGAGAGGGAGAGAAGGGACAAGCCTCTTTCTGTCCCTTATATTGTATGCAGGCTACCAGCAATGGGCCGGGTGTATCACTCACACCCATAATCCCAGCATCGGACCATGAGTCAATCACAAACTCCAGATTCACCCACCTATGAAAAGCATAACCCCCATAACTGTATGAGGCTTTTGGGGGCTATCTAGACAGAAACCTTAACAGAAAGGCACTGTTAAAAGCTAACAAATGAAGGTGTACTTTTACTTCCCGGAATATAGATACCTTGTATGTTGAGGTCTAGGTGATAACACAAAATCATTAGCTCTTTCAAAATGTAATTCATTTGCAATTGTGTTAAAATTGGTATTTTTTGGGGAAAAAAATGGATTTTCAAAGAAGTAAACTTCATTATTAACATTTTAGGCATGAATAGTTTCATCCTATGACTAAGACAGACACCAAATCTGCATTTTGTTTCTGGAGGAAAGATTTAAAACATGTCTCAGCTTCTACATCATAAGATTATAGGCTGAATGGCCCCACTGTGACATCTTTATAAGTTGTGAAAGGCTGTCATGTTTGCAGGGCAGCGTTTTTTGGTGAAAATTCAGGGCAAACTGCTTTGGGGAGGTTGAAAGATTGCTGAAGTCCATTGTTAGAAAATTGGTAATAATTTTCTTTTTTTCTCCATTGGCCTCAGCAAACAAGATCCAACATTACTAAAAGCATAAACTCTGCAGGTCTTCCCAGATTCTCAGCTGTCACTCCTTGTCCTGAGAAGGCTGAAATATTTCAACAAGGAGGCTTTGTAGAGAATGTCCCAGACCACCTTGGAAACACTGTACTTTCTGTAAAACATGGCTATCTACTCTTTCTGTACAGTTCTTCTCCTCAGACTGTTAAGATCAATGTAGAAGGTGCCATCTTGTTTCAGGAAAAGAATGAAAAAATCTTTCTGGTGCCAAAAATCACAGATTCTGGTAGTATTCTTATAATTTATTGCCTATCTTCATAAATAAATGCTGAATTTTAATTAGAGATTAGAGAACATAAAATAAAAATCTTGGTTTGTAGATACTCATGTATTCAACCCACAGATCCAAGGTTAAGAATATCTAGGCTAGGGGCTGGGGATTTAGCTCAGCGGCACAGTGCCTGCCTGGCAAGCACAAGGTTGTGAGTTCAATTCCCGGTACTGGTAAAAAAAAGAAAAAAAGAGAAAAAAAAAGAATATCTAGGCTAAAGATTTCCAAGAGACTCAGAGTCCTGACTCCTTTATATGCCTGGCAGAAGCCAAGGAGGTGAAAAGGGATGATATGGAGCCATTCACAACTGTATAAATATCTATATCCCTAATTTTTTCTGTTTTTCTGGGTTTTTTGAGTTTTCTTATGTTTTTCTCAGTATGTCTTTTACGTCGGAGAGTAAGATGAAAACTAATCTGTTCTGTTTGTTTGGCAGCTGTTGTGTTTTGTTGTTTTTGGGGATTCTTTTTCGTTTGCTGGATGGTTTTTAAAGATATTCAATGGTTGTGGGGGAAACTGAAACTGCTGAATATTTTGAGTCATTCATGCTGTGCCTAGCTTCTTTTAACAGATAATTAGGTTGTAAATGTGGATAGAATTATGTTTTCTTCAACCTCTGTCTACTGCCTTTGAAGCTTTTGAAGTAAGTAAAATTTAACCCTTTCTCACCTTCACTTCTAGAACACTGCTTTCTCCACGTCCTGTCTTGTCTTTCTGCTTTGTAAATGGTCCCTTCTAAGTGTTCTTGTCTGTTTCATGTTCTTCCAACCAGG
Organism: Chinchilla lanigera; assembly: GCF_000276665.1. NCBI lineage: Eukaryota > Metazoa > Chordata > Mammalia > Rodentia > Chinchillidae > Chinchilla > Chinchilla lanigera. Next base: position 5,946,942 of record NW_004955406.1, on the reverse strand, counting down.
AAAATGTAGGCATTCCTCTACATGAGACTTTGAATTGGTTTTCTTTTCACTTTTTTTACATTGATATATTAGTTAGGGCTCTCGAAATCAATAGAAAATATATGTATAATAATGCTAAGGGATTTATTAGGTAGCCTGGCAGGATCAGATAGGAGGTCCATAGTGGATGTTTGCAGAATCGAAGGCAGAACTCCTAAAATCACTTGTTCAAGATGGTCTCCTTCACAGATTCTAGGATGAGTGAAGGCAGGAACATATTCATTGGTCCAGGTTTGTATCCCCAGTGTCTAACACACTGCAGAGAAGGCACAATGGCTGTCTGTGTGCTGGAAAGCTGGGGGATCCAATAGCTGCTCAGCCCAAGAAGATAGAAGCTACAGCACAAGAAGGGTTGAAGGTAGAGCACCAGCCCAAGATCAAAGGCCAGGAAGTTCACTGTAGAGTCACTGTAGAGTTTCCAAAGCAGGAACATTTCCTTCTCCTTTCCCTTTTCATGACATCCAACCTACAAATCTATTGGTTGGTTCTTCCCATATTCAGGGTGGGTCTTCTTTCCTCAGTTTGCTGTCCTACATGTCAGTCATTCACAGACCCACCCAGCACCATGCTGTACCAATCTGCTAGGCATTTCTTAATACACTCAAGTTGATATATCAGGAGTAAGGGTCACAGCTGATAGTCCTTTCCCATGTTCCTTGTTGACTTTAATAGCCCCCACCTCCCGTCTTCCCAGTTGTTCAGATTTTAATACAACTCACCACATATCCTTTGGATGCCTTCTCTGTAGTGTGTTAGACACTGGGGATACAAACCTGGACCAATGAATATGTTCCTGCCTTCACACATCCTAGAATCTGTGAAGGAGACCATCTTGAACAAGTGATTTTAGGAGTTCTAAGTACAATGAAAGGAAAGTGTAAGTCACCATGTGAGTTGATAATAAGAGGCTGTCATCTACCTTGGGGACATAAGGAAAACCAACAGAAGAAGTCATTTAAATGAGAATTTTAAAGATTTGCTGAGAGAAACCTCAATGACCAGTGTAGAACCTAGGGTTGGGACAATACAGTTGAAATGCCAAAGTCTACAAGGAATAGCAGAGAAGGCAGAAAAAAACGTCCAGTGCACCCATTGTGTAAAACTCAGAGAGAGTTTGAGTCCAGTAAAGTTACAAAAAAGCAGGTAAGACTCGCAAATACTTTCCACCCCTGTTAGCATGGACTGAGGACAACAGCATCCTGGGGCAAGTAGGGAAGTAAGAGGAAGGTTAATTAGGAAGAGTGCTTGGGTTTACATGTTTTAACGATTAACCCAACTATGATGGAAAATGGTTTGAAGCAGACAGGCGTCCAGGTTACGAGACCCCTGGAAGTGGTGCTGGAACCCAGCTCAGAGGCAGCGTGTTGACTGCATGAAAAGCTGAGTCAGCACTATTTCTCCTTCACCTGCTCCTCACACCCATCAAACCAGTACATCTTCGAGATTTGACTCTAAAAATTCCATTGTTTGCCTCTTCTTACACCCAGTGAGCCAATTCAAAACTCCTTGTTTTTCTTTCCAGAACTATTTCAACAGCCTCCACTGCTTACAGACCTGTCATCTTCTGGTTTCTCTCTGCATCATTCCAGCAGTATCCAGGTGTGCTGCGGGAGTTATCCCTGGAAACACACTTAGCTACACCAAATGCATCAAAATTAAGACTCTTCTTCCCTGGTCACAGCCTCTGTGGTGTTGGCTCAGTGCGTGCTGCCTGTTTGCTCCACCATGCCAGTCCTTACCATAACTCTCCTACCTCACTCACCCCTTGGCTTCCAATTCACAAATAGTAAATGTAACTCCTCTGTCTACCTAGAACATCTTTTTCTTCCAGCTTACTCGCATTAAAAAAAAATCTATTTTGGAGGTTCATTTCAGGTCCAGATTCCTCCAATTCTAGCTATTCCCATTCAGTATTGATTTTGTTTTCTTTCTGCCCATATTCCAAGTATCCATTTAGTTAAACTTCTTACCGTAGTTTCACCACTTACTAGAGTCTGCTTCCTGTTTGAATAAGAATGTATGAGGCAGGCTGACCCACTATGTCATAAATTCCTGAGGACCAGGGACATTTTTGTAATCATTTCTCAATTGTGTATGGTGATTTCCTTGTCCTGTCCTCATGAGGGAGCAACCAATGTTAAATGAGTCTGCTGGTGGTAGTGGGTGATTGGATCCCAAAATGGTGAATATCTCTGCTCCATACACTGGAACCCCATTCTGGCTGGAATATTCTAGGTTTATCAAATACAAAAGAACATCTTATTAATAGTATTGTTTTTGTTTCTGATGCTTATTAAATAAAACAAGTCTCAAAAGCATAACAGTTAACAATCTTGTTGAGAAGAGCTGAATTCTGTACTGAATAAAAAAATTCATTGTGTGTGTGTTAGCTCCAATTAGAGAATCTTATGGAAAAAAGTAAAACAAAAAACATAAGATAGTTATACTACTAGTATCTCTTAGTTCATTGAAAAGAAAGGTATTGCTAATATCATTTAGAGAATTTTTGTGCTCATAGCTTGTATTCTGAGTAACTACTTTAAAAATAACAACATCTAATGTATTAACTACTGTTATTTTCCTATTGTCTTGTTAGGCTTTTTCTGTTATTTTGATCTTGTATGCGGTGCTGGGCATAGCACTGAGGGCCCCACACATGCTAAGCATGTGCTCTGCCACTAAGCTACTCCCTCAGCCCCAACTGTGTGTCTAACTGTGGGTATGCAACTGCGAATAAAACAGACCTCTGTTCTGGAAGCAGTTAACAGGGATCTTCATAAAAGTTTGGGGTTTCTCTGTCAAGAATTACAGGAGAGATTGCAAAAAAAAATCTAGAATTTGCTAAACTAGAAAATATTTATTCATTCTTTTATTAAGAAGTTATGTGCCACCTAACTCAAGTGGGGGGAAAAAAAAAGCAGCCTCAGGTACTATACCAAGAGGAAGTAGTCACAGTGGTTGTATTGCCAAGATATTAAAAAAAATGCAAAGAGAAAACAAATTTGCCATGGTGTTGCTAACTGTATGTTATTTAAGACTTGATTCTTACTATCATTTTATATATCCTTTATTGCCTGATTTGCAGAAAACCATGCATCACACAGTTTTTATTACTTTCCTCTTAGTATCACTTTACATCTTAGGCTAAGAAGCATCAGCAGAAGTGTTAAGCAATAATGATCACTATTGAATTATAACGTGTGCTGAGCATGATACCAGGAACTGAAGATGTGCAAAACTCACTCTTGGTCTCAAGGAGCTTGCAGAAGCAGCACGCAAGAATTGAGTTCCTTATAGTTGCATTGCCACAGGGACAAATCAGGAATATAGTACTAGAATTGCTAGAATAAGATGATCGTTTAGGAAGCTCTGGATTTTTTTCAAGGCTAGTTTGAAACTGGAAATTGGGGGTGTGCATTATGATTTCTCTGAAAAATAACTGTTAACTACAGAAAAAATAACACGACCTCTCAGAACACAGATTAGCATAGGGGAAGCATAAGAGGGCTTTGGTGGAAAAAATGTAAATTATGAGCAAAGTATACATTCAGAAGGATTAAAAAATATTGTCCAGAGGACGCTGTATGCATATATAAAGAAAGATGAATGGCTTCAAATTTGACTTGCTTTTGTTTGTTTTTTTCAAAATCTTTTCTAAGAATTGCCCTGGTGGAAAATATTCCTGAAGGCCTTAACTATTCAGAAAATGCGCCATTCCACTTACCACTTTTCCAAGGCTGGATGAATTTACTCAACATGGCCAAAAAGTCTGTTGACATAGTGTCTTCCCATTGGGATCTCAACCACACTCATCCATCAGCATGTCAGGTAAGCTCCATCCTCTGTGTGTGTGACGATTTTACATATGTGCATTTTACACTTGTTAATATTCTTGTCTTCCACTCCCCTGGTGCAGCTCACTTTTTAGATTCCACCTTCACCCAGAGTACATGTACATCACTGCATTTATGTGCATGTGCCGTTGTGAAGCATATGTCACTCGGCTCCTACCAGCACCCCAGGATTTCAAGGGCAAAACCATAGCTCATCTCCTTGTCTGTGATAGACTGTCTCTACAGCATCCCTGTGCTGCAGGACTTTGCGGGGCGCCATTCACACCATAGTTCCTGTCAACAGCGAGGCCCAGAGTTACACTTTGCACAGCCTACATATGTGCGGTTCTTATTCTGTAAACGGCTTACTGCAATGTACATTTGGTCAGTTTGTGTTATGATTCCCCTTTAGGCCCCAGAGCCAACTTTTTAAACATAGTATGAGTCAAACTTCCTAGGGCAGCTGTTGATCTTTGCCTCTGTTGTATCTGGGTGAGTAGGAAAAGGAAACGTGCTCATTACAGAGAACACCCTTTAGAAAACTACCTGACTTGGGTGATTTCTAAATTAAATCTTTTGGGTATAAGAAAGTGATCCTGATTGTTCTTGATGTATCTTTTTTTACATTAATACAACCATGATAGTCTGCACTGAGTTACCCTATTCAAGCATGTCACCACTGGCCCATATGTAAATGTCCTCTACGAATCAAGGATAGAATCGGTTTTGTCTCTGTGGATGCAGTTCAAGGCCTCCAAGGCCTTTTCTCTTCAGGCTACCAAGTTTTACTCGTGGCTCCCAGCACCAAAAGAAGGAACTAGTTGAAAGTGCATTTGATTTACATTTTTACCTGATTTTACTTTCCCAGTGAAAAAGGAAGTTCCAGGCTTACCCTACAGATCAAACTTTGAGTGGCAGAGATTGGACTTGTCGGTACACTTTCATTTTTACCAAGACCTTACAAATACTGAGAGATCATTACTGATTGGCTTATCACACACAAAAGTGCAAGGAACAAGTTCACTCCCTTATTACTCAAGTGAGCCTAAGTTAAGTTGTCTTTAAGATGTTCTGCTTTATTCACAAATGTGTGATAATAAACATTTGCTCAGATTTACAGTTTTTTTAATTTTGTAAATTTTTCTTGGTACATGTTTGCAGTACATAATAATTACTTTCATCGTGGGGGGTTGGTACATGTGCATAATACACCTTAATTCTTTTTACTGAGGTTCACAATTTATTCTCTCTCTTTATATGTATAGTAAGTGTATCTATATGGAGACATATTTCTTTTTTAAAGAAAATATCTTTTATTTAGGGAGAATAGTCAAACATTGCATTTACCTGAAAAGTCCTAAATGAAACCATAAATGACACATAGATACACAGGAACTACAACCCATAGCAGCCCGCCGATTTATTATAATGCGGCAGTAAGCAAAATGCACCAGGAAACGGTGGAGCTAGCGGCAGGCAGGCTCAGCTCAGCAGAAAACAGATGCAGACAGATACAGCACATGCTATCCATCTTCTCAGAATGAGTAGCAATTTCACAGGGCTGTGATGGTTGTTATTAAACGAAATGATGAATGCCTGCGCTTTTCTTTTGTTTGCATGGAAACAGGCACATTGATTAAATTGCATTTTTTTATCTGTGTCTCCAAAGGATTGCTGTTTTGATTCCCACCTGAAAAACCCATTTTGTCTCTCCAGCCTCCCTGGGCGTTGCTAATCTCTTTGTGTCCGTTTCTTTCTGTGCTAACAGAAACAGGATGGGGCCCTTGCACTATACCACAGCCATGCACTGGGTCAGCGGGGTCTAAGTTCCACGGTAACCATATTTTATAGTCTAATGAAAACACATGGTCAGGCAAAGGGTTTTTGTTTCTTTCTGGCAGGATAATGAATTTAGCCAATAAAATATTGAAATTTGTAAGACATTTGGATTGCTAATTTGTGAGATAGAGTGATAGGAATTTATTAAATCAGAACTAGTCAGAAAAAACCAGGCAGTGTGACTGCAGAAATTTTATTGGGAGAACTACCTGATTCCTTGAGCAAAAATATCCCATTCTTTGTAAGTTCACTGTATGGAACCAAATAAGATAATTAATGAGCTATAACAACTGAATCGTGAAGAGATATATTTGTGTGAAATCAATTAGATACCAGCCTCTCAGTGAGCCATAATTGCCAATTGATGATATATCACAGTTGTTTGATTTTGAAACATTATGATTTTTTAAATTGAACAAGATTTGTTCAAGTTCATTAATAGCGTGTATGAAAGCTCAGAGATTGAGGAGGTGGTTTTGGAAAGTAAAAGCCCAGGTCCTCTCTCGATACAGTCAGTGGCCAGCAGATCTTAGAAAGATGGTAGAAATCAACTAGGATAGTCATTTCAATTTCTTTTATCACTTTATTGGCTATATGACCTTGAACAAGATGCTGAACACTCTGTACTTCAATTTCTTCATCATCAAAATTAGGAACCTAGATGCTGTGTAAATTAAATTACCTGATATGTCGTAATATAGTGTAGAAATGAGCATTTCAATGTTTATACAAATATTATTACCATGAGTACTGCTGTCATTCACATTCACATGTCTGTGTACACACTGCAACTCTAACAGTGAGCTCTTCTTAGGGACTTTAAACTATGCTACCCCTGGACTGATGTCTCCGTCACTTTCTTGTTGCTGAGACACATTACCCAATACAAAACCTTAAAGGAAAAGAGGTTTATTTGGGCTCATGGTTACAGTCTGTGGTCCACCAATTCCAAGGCAGAAAAGGCATAGTTAAAGGGCCTGGCTTGAGGACATGTGCTCACAGTAAGGCAACCAGGAAGCAGAGAAACAAGGAAGGAGCCAGGGAAGGAAAGCTACCTACCTTCTCAGATCACAGCCCGGGGACCTGCCTCTTCCTACCAGTCCCCACCCTCCTAACAGCAGGTCAGCTATACTGCCCTCTGGAAAAGCCCCACCTCTGAGAGCAGAGGCTCTGGGAGACAGTCTAGAGCTAAACCATAACAGGTGGCTACCATGTACAATTAAAAGGCAACTGGAATTTCTTCAGCAATGAGATTCAGGGCAGATAAGGAGGACTGGGCTAGTTATCATTCTGTGTGGAATTCTGGCTTTCATTTGGTGTATTAGTTACAAATCTCTATTATGTGCACACACTGAGACACCCACATACACACACAGTCTGACTCTCACCCAGCTGTTCCTCCGTTCTTGCTTAAAGCACACACTGAGAAGCATTTCCTCTGTCCTTGGTGAGGCAGGGACCCTCTTCAGCTTTGGTAAACATATGAAAGGGCTGGTCCCTTACCCTCAAGAATCTTACAAACTTAAGAACACCTTTTTACCTCTCCATTTGTTGATTGATCACCATTTGGAAAAGTTGTTATCTGCTAAAATTTTGATATATTTTATCTTAGAATAGTGTCATTCAATAGAAAATAGCTTACAACCACAGTCTGTACTTGACGAGATTAATAACAGAACAAGACATACACATATATCCCCGTAGATAACTGATATCTTAAATCAAATACACAGAGGTAATGTGATCTTCTCCAGCCTAGAGTCATTCTTGAGTTTGGTTGATTGGTTGGTTGGTTGGTTGGCTGGTTGGGGTTTTGCTCTTTGCTGTTTTTGCTTGTAATTGAAGAGCCACAGTATTCAACCCTCTTCCTTTGCCGTTGGCAGGATTCCCCTTGCCACGGTGTAGCATGCATCTACGTGTGGCTGGGGTCTCGAGGTGCTGCCTCAGAGCCCACAGGTGCCTTCCTTGCAGCCTTCTTCTTAACCAGCTGTCAGTGTAGTTCAACAAATAGACCCGGGCTTTCGTCTCATGCAACTCACCTAACCTTTACCTGCTGTGACTGTTTGGAAGCCATCCTTGTGATTTTTTTCATAAATGATATTATGAACATTTTCTATTGCATCACTTCACAGTGGAGCCTATAATGCTTCTGGTCTGTCCTGGGGAGGCCCACAGGGTGAGTCTCTGTATTTCAGTACCTCTTACCCTCCATCTTCAGTGACGCTGGGGGAGCCCGTTCCTCCTTCCTTGCCCATTCCTACGGTCCTAGGTATGTGGGTCTCCATCGCTCTTCAAGTCCTGAAGCAGACTCTTCATTCCCCCATTGTGCAAGCAGTCACAATCTACTTTACAACATAATGGTGTTTCTGGAGTCCAGAAGAATTCTGTTTTTATTGGAATTTGTATGCTTATGATAGCATAGATTTTGTTGATGAACACATTCTATTTGTACATATTATGAGGCACAAAGAGATGTTGGGTAATGATCAACTAAGAGTAATTAGCATAGCCATTTCCACTGCCCTTTCTTCATGGTGAGTACAGTCAAAGTCTTCTAGAAGTACAATATATTGCTGTTAATTATATTCACCCTGCTGGGCCATAGAACACCAGAATTTATTCCTCCATTCAAACAATATTAATAGCCATTGGTCAAGCTCTCCTCCTCACCTACCTACCTATCCTTTTCAGTCTCTGGTAACTGTTGCTCCTCTTTCAACTTCTGTGAGTTCAACTTTTTTAGATTCCACATGCATGAGATCATGCAATGCTTGTCTTTCTCTGTTTGCCTCACTTAACGTAAGGATCTCCAGATCTGTCTGTGCTGTCACAGATGACACAGGATTTCATGCTTTTTTGTGGCTGAATTATATCTCATTATGCAAATACGTCAAAAACATACCCCAACTTTTCTTTATCCATTTATCCATCAACAAGAATCTTGTTTCCCTAATGTCCCTCCCACATAATAGTCTGATTAAAATATGCAATAATCTTGTGACCTGGTCTTGAAATATTTAATTGAAATGGTTCTTAGTGGTTTTTTTTAACCCAAGAAAAATAATATCATGGAATTTCCTGTGTCTTCTTTTGCATGTTAGGAGAGAAGGTGGAAACTAGAGCCTGTAAAGAAAAAAGTGTTTCTGGTGGAACTGAGAATGAGCCCAGTGCCATTTACACTGAGCTATACCTTTAGCCATGTTTTTAGTTCTTATTTTAAGACAAGGTCTTCCTAAGTCAATAAGTTGCCCAAGCTGTGCTCAAACTTGTGGTCCTCCTGCCTCAGCTTCCCACAGTGAATTACAGTTGTGCACCACTGTATTCAGCTAAGTGAAATTTTTGAACCTATTATAATTTGTAGAGTGGAATAGGCAGAGAGAAAAGGTAGAATGTTCTGATACAGTGGGAAAATGTGTTTTATCTTTTGTTTTGATGAATATTCTGAGGGCTTAAACAGGTTTTTACTATGACAAATTCACTACAGTCTGTTTTATCTTTTTTTTTAAGTGAGGATATAATGAAAAACAAAACATGGGGCCAGGGATATAGCTCAGGGGCGTAAGCGCCTGCCTGGCAAGTACAAGGTCATGAGTTCGATTCCCAGTACCAAAAAAAAAAAAAAAATGTTATTTAAAGAAAACAAAACTACTGTACTTGCTAATACTTTTCTGTTAATTGGCTCAGTTTAGAATAAGTTATTTTCTTAATATGAAGCTCTCAAAGCCTGATTTTATATTTAAAAAGAAGGCAAACTAGGACAGTTATACAGAAGCCCCATAGTACAGTGGGACACCATAGGTATTAATTATGTGGAGTCACACCCATGGCATTAAACAAAGTACCTGAGACAACTAATTTACCAAGAGAAAAGTGGTTATGTGGCTCATGGTTTGGGAAGTCTCAGTCCATGATCAAGTGGCCCCATAGCTTGGGGTCTGTAGCCAGGTTGCAATCATGGTGGAAGTGCACCGGGGAACAGAGTACTTGCCACTGAGCCAGGAAGTACAGAAAAAAAGGAAAACGCAAACCCTGCAATCCCTTTGAGGGTGCACTGCCCAGGACCTCAGGACCTCCCACCTGGCCACACATCTTAAAATTTTTACCACCTGTCCCCACCCTGGGGACCAAGCCTTTAACATGTAGACCACTGAAGGAGTTCAATCACACCATAGCTGTAGGGTTTGGCACATTTGGCTAATAGTTTAGGAATTGTGGTCCCATTGAACAAATGTCAAAGCTTCTGTGATCCTCAATTTCTTCATCTATAAAACATCATAGTAATGCCTAGCTCATATGGCTTTGGGAATGTGACTAATGTTTATAAAAGTATAAAAAGTGGAAACCAGGCATGGTGATGCAAGCCCGTAATCCCAGCAGTCTGAGAGGTAGGAGGATCACCAATTCAAGTGACATAGCAAAATTAGTGACTTAGCAAGACCCTGTCTCAAAATAAAAAGTACAAAAAGGGGGGGCTAAAGATATAGCTCAGTGGCATAAGCGCCTGCCTAGCAAGCGCAAGGTCATGAGTTCAATCCCTGGCACTAAAAAAAAGAAAAAAAAAGTGCAAAAAGTACTGGGGATGTAGTTTAGAGTGAAAGCTCTAGGTTTAATCTTCAGTACCATAAGCTAGATAGGTGATAGATAGATAGATAGATAGATAGATAGATAGATAGATGATAGATAGATAGATAGATACTCATAAAAGGTGGTTGATGTTTTCATTTTTTTAATCTAATGCAGGATATTAAATTTAAGACATTCAACTCTCTGAATCTTAGAGCAGGGATAACATTAAACTGTCTGAGATTTCAACTTCTCTGAAATGAGTTTCAGACAATTCTGCCTATAAAACAAATCTGAATCTTTCTCCAGAATTTTCATGAAGAAAGGACAAAGAAAAATGTACATATTTTTAGGTAGCTTCTCAACCTACACTCCTGATAACTGTAGTTTCCTACTGTGACTGCCAGTCAGAATCGCCTGGGGAACCCACCCCAGCTTGTTAAATCAGAATATTTGGAGGGGAGCCCAGCTTCCACACTTGTAAAATATGACTAGACTATTCCACTGGGCAAAAAGGATTGAGAATTGCAACTTATCTAATAAACATTTTTTTGACTTTCCCAGGTTTCAAGACAGGGTCGGGTTGGTTCTCTTCCCCACTCCATTGTCAGCCTAATTTTGCCTGCTGCAATTTGATCCTGTTTACTGCATCTGTTCTTTCCATGATGACATAAATGGGTAGCAGCTTGTATTTGAATACCCCACATATCCCTGGGCCCCAGCCTGTGTCGCGTTTGTCCTTGCGGCTGTATTGTCTGGTGCGTGGCCTGGGAGGAGGAGGCAGCTCCTCGAGAGCTTGTTGATTTTCAACAGTAAGTGACTCTTGAGCCTTCCCATAGCGAGCCAAACAGGACTTCAGGAGAAAGCCTGGCGCAGCATCAGTATAATCCCAGCAGAACCTTACGGAAGGGGTGTCCCTTTGTTTCAAAATAGCATCTTTTCCACACTGCACAAAGCCAACACTCAGCAAATGCGGCTTTATAAATTAGCATAGTCCCATTTGATATGTGGCAACAACGTGATTTCAATTGTGGCCTTAGTGTCCATTTATCAAGGTGTTCTCTGCTGAGGTTACAAAACCATTAAGCAATGGGCCCAGCCCTACAGAGCCCCGAGTGTGAGTGTACAGGGGGAGCAGGGGGGACCACAAAAGCCATCTCTAAGAACAGAGGAGCAGAATGAAAGGGGCAGCCAGTGAGTAGGTTGGGAAGGTCTGGCTGCTCAGTACTCCTCGGAGGTTCCTGTAGGTACGGGTTCTTCCCTGGCTCTATTCTTTCCTGATAAATTTGCGCTGCTTCTGCGGGCTCCCGCTTCACCATCTGTTGAGCAATTCTGATTACACTGTTATTACTCTCCAATAGCTTACCAGGGGAAATCATTATTTTGATACAAACGCATAAGCAACATCATTAGCGAAACTTTAACCTCTGTGATTCCTTTTAAATCTAGTCATATAGACATGAATAAATCATGAACCTAAAGATAGTTTTTCCAAATCCTTGCCTTAAATAATGATCTTGTTTCAGATTGTTTTTTCTCAATTTTGCTTGCATGTATGCTTGTTTTCTCTGTTTGTTTTTATCCTGCATTTCCTACAAAGTCATGGACAGTTTGATATTACATGCACAATTTAGGTTCATCCACTCATATTATATGAAGAAATGTATATCTTAATTTTGAACTCCCCATTATAACATAAGCATGTTTCATTTTACTAGAAACACTGCTAAGCAATTTTTCACTCACTGTATAATGTACAAGGGAATGGACTCTCCAGTTTAGCTTCATGTGACCATTTCTATTAGCACATGCTACTGTTCCTTCTTTGTTTTCCTCTTTCTGAAAAATGCAGTTTCAGTAAATAGTTTTGGGCAAAATAATTTTTTTTGCTCATTAGTTGTGGAGTGGTTCCAGGAGGTGAATTTGGAAAGCTAATGAGCCTGAGCTGCTTTTCTTAGGACTCTGGATTTGAGGGAGCATGTAGCATACACTGAGCAGTCTGGGGACACACAGTCTCTCCAGAAAGCAGATTTGAAGGATTTTGCCTCTGGTCTGTGTGCAGCCCTCTGCCCCACTCGGAACAAGTGGTTGTGGCAGAACCACTGTGCGTGGCAAGTGCTGTGTTACTGTTTCCAGTCACATCTCTGCAGCAAAGGGTGGGGATGCCATGGCCTTCCAGACGTAGATAAATGGCAGTGCCAAGGCAGCATCTGCTGACCCCTTGTGGCTAGCGTGGACACTGGAACCACCCCAGTAGCTTCTGTGGGACTCTAGCTGCTAGAGCCCTGTTAGCAACATGCTGTCCCTGATATTAATTCCTTGCTGTTTCCTGGACCATTATTGGCATGATGAGCTTATTCATCTTTCTTCATCTGCCCTTGACAGGGATGGCTGTGTTCTTTCGCAGGGGACACATAATTGAGATAACCATCATTAGGCTGGGCCTTGATGATTAACTGTTCTGAATAATTAAGTCCCGCAGTGCAGTGGAGCCTGTTGCTAATGAGTGGATGGGCAGCCTGCTCGCCTCCAGAGCACATACGCTGCTGGTACCAAGTGGGTAACCCTTGTCACTCGTTGCCAAAAAATAGGCGCTCTCAACCAAGCAGCAGGGCCTGTGGCACCATCTGAGCTCCTGAAGCTCTGACTCAGCCATGATCTCAGGTCTTTTGAGAAGAGATGCAGGGGTCCCCATCTTGTGGCTTGGGGTGGAGAAGTCCGTATTCCCAATGGCAGTTCCTGAATGCTGCTAGAGATCGGGCCATCAGCCCCAACTCCACTGTCTCCCTCAAGACCCAGACCTACTCATCAGCGCTACCTCTCAAGTACAGTACCTGGTTCCTTCCAGTTATTTTTGGCATTACCATTGGCACTATTCTATCTCAGCCCACATTATGTCTCAGGAAACTGTGCGCCAGGCTTCTAATTGCTTATTCAGCCCTGTACCAGTCATTCACCACCTTGCAGGCAGAGTATTCTTTCAGAGTCAAAATAATTGGAGGGGGCGGTGCTGGAGATTGAACTCAGGGCCTTGCTCAGAAGACGCTTGCCATACCACTGAGCTACACTGCCAGGCCTAGAGCAAACCCTGATGTGATTACGTCCTTCGGAGGCCAGGGTTACTTTCAAGATATGGCCACAACTCTTCCATCTGTTTGACAAGAGCCTTCAGCATCCTTCTTACCTCTCTAGCCTTGTGCCTGCCTGCTTTCTGGACTCAGCCAGGGCCTCCACCTGGAATGTTCTTGCTTTCCTTGCTTCTTTGAAGAGCTTTCCAAGTGCTTTAGGACAGGTTGATAGACCTCCACTATGTTTTCCGCTAGATCGGTACTTCCTCCACCCTGGACTTTGACTCTGTGCTCTGTTTGCTTATTTATCCTCTTGTTCAACTCACGATCTCCCACACTCATCAAGGCTTATCAAGAACCAGTAAATGTGCTGTGAAAGAAGCTTGGTCCTGTCCTCTGCATTTGAGAGTAAAAGTTGACACCAACTAACACTAACTAATCTATTATTGTCCGCATCTTTGAAATGTATCTTACTAATTGAAAAATTTAGTAAAACTTGTGTAAATAATTAAAAATTCTAGCTTACAGCTAATTGAACTAATAGGTTAAATTAATGAAGGGGGTCCAGAGAGGATATATATATATATATATATATACACACACACATTCAGAGTGGATATTTGTATATACATATAAGGATATATATATATGTAAAGAGAGGATATATATGAGAGGATATATATATAGAATATATATATATTGTGTATATATATAGTCTTACCTTTTTAGTCATAAATTTGAAAAAAAATAAAGGCAAATATATTGCTTCAGAAGACCACTGTAGCTTAAAATAAATCCTGAATCTTTTTTCTCACAACTGTATCATCAAATGATTAGTATATTTCATTGGTCATATTTCCTTTTTTATTTTGATTTAAACTTGCTTTAAATGCACAGCAGTTTTATACATATACATTTTATACAGTAGCACACACAGGTAGTATATCAACATATCCAAGATTAACCTTTCTGCATTTTACCAAGTTCCTATAATCATACACGTGCACGTGCACACACACACACATGCACACATGCACGCACACACATGCACACAGACTATACCTCTGTTTGTTTGGGACAGATTTTTAGATATAAGATGTGGGTGGAAGGAAACAATGCATTGTATCTTTTCCTTAAACCACTGACAGTATCAGTATTTATGTTACTGTCATGTATGTATGACAGTATGACAGTATTTAAGGAAAAGAGTATCTTTTCCTTAAATCACTGACAAAGTAAATGTTGAGACTCTGTTTTTTTTCAATCTCTTTGAGTGCAAAGGTGTGTTCTAGACCTCCTCTGATTACACAGCATCCACTCTGCATTCTGTTGGACATGAAACCTGGTTGCCTGTTCTCCTACTTTGCTCAACCTTTTCTTAGGTGATTGACCTTACCTTATTAAGTTTGAGTATATTTTATAGAGTGTAGTTATTAACGCTTCATCCCTCATTTGCATAACAAATATTTGTCACAAATTTATTGTTTTCCATTAACTCTGTGGTGCCATTTGCTGTGTATATTTTTAAAATTTTGCCTGTATTTTGTTGCTTCCACACATTTAGCGTGTATACTGGTTTTTATGGGTTGTGTGTGGCCACTGTAACAAATTATCACAGACTTTGCATTTTAAAGCAATAAAAAAATTTTTTTCACAATTCTAGAGGCCAGAAGTCTGAAATTGTTTTCTCTGGGCTTCAAATAAGGTTTCAGAGGACTGTGGTACTTCTAGACGTCATAGAGAAAAATCCATTCCATGCCTCTTTCAGCTTCTGGTGGCTCCACACTGGGGCTTGCTGCTACACCCTCGTCTTCTGGGGCAGCATGTTCAAATCTCTCTCTGACCCATGTTGACATTGATTTCTATTTTAGTTGTATCAATCCCTCTTCTGTTTCTGTCTTACAATAATTTAAGTCGAGGTATGGAGACTGCATTTGGGATTATCCCCAGATAACCTAGGACAGTCTACCAATTAGAAGACCTTTATTTAATCACATCTACAAAGATCCTATTTTCAAATAAGCTAATGCATTGGAAAGTTCCAGAGATTAGAACCTGGTATCTTTGGGAACCATCTTTTGGTCTATCACAACTTGGTTAAGATCTCTCTAGGTCTAAGACTGTACATATAGTTACCTGGATTTTTCTTGGAAGCATTAGTATGCATTCTGACTGAGGACATACTTTTACAGGTAGTATACTAAAGGGGTCCTTCCATTTGCCCCAGGTTAAACTATTTCCTTTACAGATTGAATTAAAACACTATCTTTATTACTGCTAAAAAAAATCTTGTACATAACATTTTGGGATCTTGTATTAAATTTTCATATATATCTATCTATAATATTTTCTTTTATAGTACTATTCACATTTAAGGCTATCAGCTTCTCTCTGACAATAGACACTGTTTCATTTCATGGATTTGCTATGAAGAGCTTACCTATTCCTAGCTTTCTAGAGAATGCATGCATTTATTCTTTTTGTAGCTTTCTAAGGTATGCACACATTTATTCTTTTCCCAGTAGATGTTAGGGTAATCTAAGAGTGAGCTGTTTGATCTGCAAGTAGGTTAGATTTATGTATGAGTTACTTATTAAAGTTCTGATTCTCATTTTGTCAGATACGAGCAGAGAATGAAGTATAAAGACTATGTCATAACTTGTTCAGGCTTATTTATGACAGTTACAGGGCATACCTCCACAAATGTTTCCTAAACATTGTTCTGTGAAGGTTTAATATACAGAATGAGGAATAGAAAAATGTATACATGCAATCAATCTTAATGATAGTATTGTTTGTTTTTCATATATCTTCATTTATTTTCTTTTCAATCTGCCCAATTTAGAGAAGTATTATATATGGTACTCTTTTCTTTCTTTCCTTCTTTTTTTTTTTTGAGTATTGGGCATTGAACCCAGATCCTTTGCACTGAGCTACATCCTCAGCCCTTTTTATTGTTTATTTCTTTCAATTTTGAGATAGGGTCTTGCTAAATCTACTTGTAATCTCTGTGCCTCAGCTTTGCAGACTGCTGAGATTACGTGCGTGTGCCACTATGCCTGGCCTGGGGTACAGCTTTCATTGCATTTGTGTTGACATTTGCTTTCTACGTCAGCTGCTCTGCCATTTGAAGCTTATCAGCTCATCAGTATCATTGCTCTAGAAGTTGTGCCATTGTGTAACAATGGTCCACTTTTCCCATCTCCTGCTTTTAAGCCCTCCCTTGATCTTTCTACTGAAATCATTTGTCTAGTTGGTTCTAGGAAGTGTCCCTCAAACTTTTTTCATTATCACCTTACTCAGGAGCCTTTTCAAGGCCTCTGTTTTTTCTTGATCTTCTCTTCCACTTACGAAATTTTAAAACAACAGTACACTGTATGTGTGTTGTGTTTATAGCTATGTTTTAATACTAAAAAGAGTAAGATTCTCTCGCAACACTCAAGAACCAGTTCTCAGCTCCTTTGGAGCAATTAAGAACCCTGGGGATGCCCAGAGTAGATTCTTGGTAGATCCTCTCCTATAATGTGCACCTTTTATTAAAACTCCTTATGTAGCAAGGTGTCAAACACTTAGACATACAATATTTCTCATCATGCATTTCTTCTCCCTGTCTCCCTCTTTGATGGTGTTAATACTTACTATCTGGTTAGTCTTTCCTGAAATCTTTTCCTCCTGTGGGATATGGAAGCGCTGTAGTCTCAAAATCTGTGTATATCTGTAAAGACTTCTTTTTCTTACTCTAGCAGGTGAAATAGAAGTGTGGATTTTCTTGAGCTCTAGTCTTGGTCTATGATGGAGCACCCTAGTGTTACACATAGTTAGTTTAAGCCTGCTTCTCTTGATAGGTAAATTATGTTTCCCTGGCCAGAGAACTATGGGAATTTCTTTATCCTTTATGTTCAGTTACTTTATAGAATGTGCCTCTCGATATGTCTCTCTACCTTAAATGTGCCTCTGTCTTCAGGTGTCTTGTTGAGTTTTCTTAGATTGAGGTCTTTCCTTCCCTGAGGCCCCTTTTCACTGTTTAGCCTTAGATGGTAAGAAGTCTCCATCATGTGGTCACCTCCCTGAGTCTCATTTATTTCTGGGCTGTCATCATGCGCATGTATGTATATGCATCATTTGAATCCAACATTGTTCTCTTGTCAACTTGTCTTTTATCAGTTTGATTCATGGGAACAACCAGTGAACTGGGAGGTTCACTGAGGTAGAGGAAAATGTTTGTTTTCCCACATGGGCTTGCACGGGTCTCCTGTGTTAGGCAGCCTCTGTGGAGACACCAAAGGCCATGCTAGGTCTGTATCCTCGGAGAATGACTTCTTCTCCAAGGCCAGAGTGTACATCGTAAGGTTTTTGCAGGCTCATAAAAATTTGGCTTAAAGTAGGTCAGCATGCCAGAGCCACTGTCTTTGAGATGATTTATTTAAATTTGAGATGTTGGCTGATGTTTTTCACCAGAAAGTGTAAGATTTTAACTTGCTGATGTTTAAAAGCCAAGGGGCTTTTGCTATTCCTTCATTAAAAAATGATGAGTGAGCTTAACTCACAGAGCACTAAGCCTTCATCCAGATCCGCGCAGAGCAGGTGTTTAATACCTTTGGAAGTTATTACATTCTAAATGTTGTAGCGAAAATGACTGAGCGGGGAGATGACATGCCGAAGACGGGAGATTTAATAGAAGTTTCACCTCGAGCCCCAGCGTAGGAGTTCCGCCAAGCCCAAGTTCATTCTAGTGAGCATGATGATTAAATTTATAAAGATTGCTTGGTGTAAGTAATCAGCACATAAGAGCAAAACTAAGTGAATCTGTTTAAAAATGCTGGCCCACTAGGTCTCCCCAGGCACGCAAAGTGTCTGTGTGTGTGAACGGGAGAAACGCAGACAGCTTCTGTGAATATTTGTTGTCTGGGCTGCGCAGACAACACCTAAGTAATGTGTGGCAGGAGCGAGGTGACCTGCTGGGAGGAGGACGGAGCTGACTAATGGGGCTGCGGGGCTGCGGAGCCCAGAGAGCTGCGGAGTCCCAGAGTGGAGCCTGAACCCAGGGCTCTCCCTGCCCAGACCTTCCCCTCTCCCTGATCACTGTAAAACTCACACTGACACTGAAATCACCAGACCAGCTGCTGCCTTGTTCTTGTCTGTCCTTTTGTTTCTCTGCGTGTTTACCCATCTCTTCCTCTCCCCCACCCCACTCCTGCCTTTCTGGGACAAGGTATGTGTCTCTGTCTGTCAGGTGCACTCCCACAGGAGTACCTGGTTTGGAGGGAGGCTGCCTCCCGGCTCTGGGGTGCAGAGTAATCTGGTTGCCTGTGATGGGCCCCACTTTGGGCAGTCTTAGTTTCTGCTAACACGAGGCATGGCGCAGGGTGCAGCTCCAGCTCTGCCCTCCAGCACCCTGGATACATAGACTTTGGCACAGGGACTTCCTCCTCCTGATACTCCAAAGCTTTAGGCTCCTAATCTCTGGCTTCTCTCTTTCCTAAGGCTTAACTGCAGGACTCACTGCTTGCATCCGCATTTCTTCCATTCTGTCTTCCTAGTTTACTAATCCTTCATAAATAATCATCAGCAAGCCATGTTTATCAAAGTGTGTTAAGACTTTGCAAAACGGGAACCATTAACACCCAACTCCTACTACCTATCCGGTCCTTAAAGATGTTTGTGTTTATGGTCCAACAGCAAAAAAAAAACTGAAAAAATAATCAATGAAGGCCATTTCCCTTTTATGATGAAAAGAGGGACAGGATAAAAATACAGACAGGAAATTAAGTAGGGTAATAGTGCAATCCCTTCCCGGAGATAAGGTAATGTGTGCAGAGCTACCATTACTGAAAGTCTCCTTGAGATTGAAGCAAATTATAAAATTTATATGCTCCTGAAATTTTATCAGAAAAATCTTCATTTTTATTTTGTTTGTTATTTCAGTTCTTTTTAGCCAGAATATTCCTTAAATTCAGTAAAACAACTTTTAAATAAGAATAAATTCTGGTAAACCATTAATTATTAACTGTAATTATTATCTATAATTGCCCCTATAATAGCTAACACTCAAAAGATGTTTGTAACTAAGTCCTTTAATCTCATAAAACCTTTTAAAGTAAATATGATTAATCATCTGCATTATTTCAGAGAAAGAAACTGGAGGTTAGTGAGATTAAGAAACAATTTTCAAACTGGAAAACAAGCTGGGATCTAGTTCTTTCGGGGTCACAATGAAGCTATTTAGTATTTTCTACTGCCTCTTTGTATGTAGATAACTACAGATTTAAAAAGTAAAAGAAAGGTAGATTTGCCTTGTAGTCCTGAAACTATTATTGCAATGATTGCTGAATTGCACAACACTCAAAAAGACAATGTAACCTCTGCTGTGCCTCTCCTCTTTTGAAAGAATTTCATAAATCTGTGAACACCGATTGTTGAAGGTTAAAGTCTTGCCTTTTACAAATTGAATGAATGGTTTTAATTTTTAATGAGTTAACTTATTTCTTCTAAAATAGCAAACATTTACATTTTCTGATTCTCTTTGTCTTTGAATATTTTTTCCCAGGGTCAACGTCTTTTTGAAAAGTTACTCCAACTGACGTCACAAAATATTGAAATCAAGCTAGTGAGTGATGTGACGGCTGATTCAAAGGTATTAGAAGCCTTGAAATTAAAGGGTAAGGCCAAGGTTGATATGCTACTGTGCCACTGGCTTTTCTGTTAAAAACCTTGAATTTTATTTAAATAATATATAATTTCTTCATAATAAGCCCATTTGATTGATTATACTTCTTATATCTCCTTTGAAAAATAGCTAAATTAATGAAGATATAATTAATTGATACTACTGGGATTTTTACAGAAACTAAAGTGCAAACTAATCTACTGGACATTAAATGCTAATTATTTAGAAGGAAGAATCTTTTTTCTCTGAACACTTCGATGATGTGATTAGAAAGAACCACTTCCCACTAGAACAATGGATTTTGTTTTTCTCCTGCCTCAAATGAAAATTTTCTTCATCCTCCATGTTCTTTAAAATAATCTAATCTTTTCAACCAGAATTCTATAGAAAATTCAGTTTTAAAACTTTTAAATTTAATAGGTTAAATTAAATTAAAACTAACCATTCCTGAGAGAGAGGTAAATTGTAAACCAAACCTCTTATAACCACTTCTCTACAGAGCAGTGGCCATACTCAGTATGAATGGTAATTCTGAGAATTCAGGTTACACTGTATTAGTTTAAAAACCATGAAGTTATCTTTAACAGAACCTTTGATAGCTAGTGCATTCAGGGATAGGAAGTAATCCTGCCCAAAGAAAATAAATCAATAAATGAACAAAAATTCATAGCACCCAAAATAGGAAGGGGATGACACAAGTTAGTGTCTTAAGCAATTTCTATAGGGAAACAATACAAGGATATCAAAATCCTGAATTACACTGGAGAGAAGAGACTGTCTGGGGCAGACAAAGAGGATATCAGAAACCATATTATTAGGTGTACAGCATGATAAAATTGCAACCCAAAGTAGCTATAACACGCGATCAGTCCTGCTGACCTTATCTGCTAAGAGGTAGTGAAATAACGCATCTCACTGGTGGGTTAAACTCTGTCGCTAGGTGCTGTTTGATATTTTTAAGTTATTTATTCTCATTGAAAGTGAACGTATATGTATTTGTCATGTAGAACATGTTTTGAGCTGTGTAGTCATTCTGGAATGGCTAAATTTAGCCAAAGAAACATGCACGATTTTATGTATTTATCTTTCTGTGTATGGAGAAAACACTCAAGATCTGCTTAGCAATTTTCAAGAACGTAAACGTCATTGCTAACTACGGTCACTTTGTTGCACAGTGTGGTCACTATGCTGCGCCCTTCCTTAAGGGCACTCAGTCCACTTGCACAGCCACAGAATGAAAGCCATCCGGGAGCTGGGGACCTGCGTGCTGAACCCGATGCTGTGCCTCTTTCTGATGCTACAGTGCTCTGTGGCTCAGGAGATCAGCTCAGTCTAACAAGTGTCCATTTGTCAGAATCAAACATGCGTTTTCCTCCCACTCCCTTCACTTCTGTACACAGACACAAAGAGCTTAATGTGTGCTGCACAGATACATTTTATGGCATACTTAAGGAACTGCTAACAGAGCTGTTTCATTAGGTTTAGTTTGCTTTGGTCAGAGCATTAATGTGTTAGATTTGGATTTGATCTATGGATGAATAGATGGATGGATGGATATGATAGATGGATAGATAGACAGACAGATAGATAAATAGATAGATAGATAGATAATAGATAGATAGATAGATAGATAGATAGATAGATAGATAGATAGATAGGGTAGATAGATGATGGATGGATGGATGGATGGGTGGATGGGTGGATGGGTGGATGGGTGGATGGGTGGATGCGTGGATGGGTGGATGGATGGATGAATATAATAGAGATAGATAGATAGACAAGTAGGTATATAGATAAAACTTAAATATGGATGGTAGATGATATGTAGGTAGATGAAGATAGATACAGATAATAGAAAACTATAGATGATAAATACAGATGACAGATACATAGAGAAAAGTAGGCACATAAATAAAAGATACAGATGATACATAGATATAGATGATAAGTAGGTAAAGACAGAGATGATATATAGATATAGATGACAGATTGATAATCTTCAAATTTTCAAATTTAAAATTAAAGTTCTAGATTTTTCTTTTTAATAATATCGCCTCATTTCATTTGTTTGGTCAGCTGGTTTTTGCTTTTGAAGGGACAGGACCTTGCCATGTTGCCCAGGCTAGCATCAAACTCCTAGGCTCACTCATTCCTCCTGCCTGAGCTTCCCAAGAAACTGGGACTACAGGCATGAGCCTCGGCACCCGGCTCATGTCACATTTCTGTTACCCTCTGTTTGTGGAGACAATACAAAATGCCCTTGGGGTGGCCTCTCCATTGCTGTGATGATGCTCAACCATCTACATACCTCACCTCTTGTCACATGTACCCTTGTGACTAAAGTGATACATTTTCTGGGTGGTTGGTCCAGACTCAGTCTGTGATGTGAATAAAATGACATTTGGGAGTCTCCCTCATAAGCACTATATTGCAGGTGAGCCAGCTAATTAGAACCTGTCCTGTGTTGCTGAATAATCAATAGCCATGGTGTCCTGATGAGCACTGGGGCATCTTCAACAGTAGACATTTAATTGGTGCTTATTTGTGATCACATTTTATTCACTTAAAATATAATTTTAATGTTTGAAATAAGGCTACAGACTTTTCATTCATCAGACAGACCTGAAGGCTGAGGTGGGAGGATTGCTTGAGGCCAGGAGTTCAAAGCCAGCCTGGGAAACATACGAAGACTCCAACTCAGAAAACAAAACAAAACAAAAAACAGGAAAGAAAAAACACAAAAGGAAAGTATGTGTGAGCCTAGGAATTGTATAGATTTTATAATTTAATGCAAGCTGCCCCAGTTTCCAACTTGAACATTTTACAATGTGGTTTTTGAACCATTCACTCCAAATGGGTGGAGTATAATTTGAGATTTTAGGCTTACTGAGGTTTTTTAAATACTTAGGTTTCACTGCTTTATGATTATTCCAAGTCTGAATCTACAAGAAGCTATGCTTGCATATATTATTTTAATGTAAGCATTAAGAAGTATATGCTGGTAATTTTCCTGAAGTAAACTGTGTTTCTGACAGGTAAGGTATACTGTCAACCTGATAAGCTCGGCAGACACCCCAGGGATGAGTAAAGTGCATTTCTGGGGGTGACAGTGTGGCCCCTGGGGGCATGACTTTGGGGTCCATATCAGGTCCCTGGTCCCTTCCTCTCTGGCACTGTTCCCCTCTGTGTTTCCTGGCCACCATGAAGCAAGCAGCCTCACTCCTTCACACCCTTCCACCATGATGCTCCTTCCAGAGCCAGCTAACCATGGACTGAACCCCAGAAACCCTGTCCCACATTAAACTTCTCCTGAAAGCCATGAGTGCCGTGTGTTGTGTCCCAGGAACAGTGGCAGGAAGGCCGACTAATGCAGTGTTATTCCATTGCCTTTCTTTCCCACATCTGCAGGTGCCATTGTGTAGAAGCCAAACATTGCCCAGGGCTTTTGCTGTCCAGGTGAAGTACAATCCTGGTGGCCATCAAAAGTGAAGGCTCCCTTGGGGGAGATACTGATGTGGCCACCTTCTATTAATCTGCTCTGGCAATGGCCCAGACAAAGGTCCGGGTGCCCGCACTGCCGTGCAGGTCCAATCCCCTGTCATTCTCGGCCTTCACCTCACACTTTCTCGGAGGGAAAGCCTGCTGGTGCCCTTGTTCTGTCTTCAGCAGGCAGAGTTCACTGCAAGGAATTGCGTCTTCCTCCTCTCTTTGCAGCACACCATAGTAGTTAGCTGCAGCATGGGTGCTGCTTAATCTGTGCTTATCTGAACACATTCTGCTTTCGTGATATTTAGCAGCATCATTAGCATAACATTTAGGAGCAGGTACTCAGGCCTCAATAGGTTTGTGTAACCCTAGACCTGTCGTTGCTATGTGATGCAACCTGAGGCAAATTACTTTCTCTGAGCTTCCTTTCCTTTTTCAATAAAATGGTGATGAGACAAGCCTCCCTGAGGGCTATGGGAATTAAATTAGATGATGTATAAAAATCATCTGGTGATAAACCACTAATGAATGACATCCATGATAGCCATTGCTGTAATTTAGCCAGAAGTGTTATTTTTTAGTCTCATGGTCAGCACATCTTCGTGCAGGCTATATTCACCTCACTCACAGTGCATACCCAGCTTGGCCTAGTTGGGTGATTTCCTGGTGAAAGGAGGGCCTGGTCCTGGTTGTGTGCTGCAGAGCATCCTGGGAATGCAGCTGATTCATCCACCTTTGTGACTGTGCAGTCCATTTCTCCTGAGGCTCCACTCTGGAAGAAATCAGCCAGCCAGCCACACTGGTACCACTCTGTGTTTCCAGGCTCTGTTCTAAGAGCCCTCCAAGTTACGTTTGCAATTCAATGTGTCTAAACTTCCAGAAGTGTGTCTGATACATATATGATAGTTGTGCCAGTCATTTGTTTGCTCTAAAACAGAATCTTGGGCTAGAAGTTCTTCTGTTTTTATCCATTAAATGTTAAGAGCCTTGGAAGACTTGGCATTTTGAAGGAAATGATATATACTTCTACATGAAGAGTTTAAAGTGTTCTACCTCATGTTGGCTTTGTGCATTTCCATTCTGGAGATGCTTGAGAGCATATCCTTTAAGAAGTGAAGAGGAATAAGAGTATATATTTAAAAAGGAAATAAGTCATAACCTTTTCCTGAATGCCTCCCAGGTCCCCAGGGTTCTCATGGCCTCAATTTTTAGCAACTTTTTCTTGCTTTGTTGCTGTTAAGTTCTATGGGGCCTTCCCACATCCAGGCTCTGATGGGGACTAGAGATAGGCTTCCCTCTCTGACAAGCTGCTCACACCACAGGCTTTGGGAATTTCCTGCCTCACTTGATGTAGCCATTGAGTGAGTATGGAAGGAGAATACTCATTGTGTGCACAAGTGAATGAGAGCTCTCCCTTCTGCAACTCTAAGTCCCCGTTTTCCAGGTGGACACCTTAACTGCACCTGCTTTTTAAACAGTGCTGGGAGAACTAGTGTGAGCTCAGATGCCCAGCTCTGCTTCTCTCGTTAGCAGCACTCAGCTCTGTATTTTATCTTCTTTAAGGGACTAACACCCTCATTCTCATGCTTGATCCTTCTACTAACTTCCTCCTTCCTTCCCCCTAGCAATAGCCATCCCATTAATTCACAGCCACCCTACTAAGTTTCCTAACCAGTATCATTTCTTCTTCCTAAGACTCTGTCTTTTACTTACTAAGCAAAATAAGCAAACTAGAACATAGCAGACTGAGGCTCTTCCAGCACAAAACTTCATGCCTGCATGTATGTTGTCTGAGTCTAGCCCTCTGTCCAGTGTCTTTCTTTTAACCTCACAAAGCCATCTGTGGTTCTCTTCCAAGGCTAATCCTCTACCTGGGGCAGCCAGTCCCACTTTCTTGGGAATCACACTTTGGGGGATTCCCTCTTTCTAATCTCAAATTACAATCTACCTTTTAAAATCACTCTCTCAGCCAGCTATGGTGGCCTGCGCCTGTAATCCCAGCACTCTGGGAGACTGAATCAGGAGGATCACAAGTCTGAGCCCAGCCTGGTTAACTTGGTGACTTAGTGAAACCCTGTCTCAAAGGGCTGGAGATTTAATTCAGTGTAAAGGCCCTGGGCTCAATCCTCAGTACTAGGGGGAAAAACTCTTTCCCCTCAACCCATAAACACACTCAAGTCAGCTGGGAAAAAGGAGAAGACCCAGGAGCACGCATCCCAGTCGATTCGTCCAGGGCTGAGATTAGGAGATCAGAACCTCATGCTCCAGGCACCTCCCAGTAGCCCCAGCTCTGAACACTGATTCATTGGGAAACTAAGCCGTCAACACTAAAAGTTTTGAGGGACATTTCAGACCCAAACCATAACTATAAACTTCAGTGAAACAAAGACAACAGCAGTTCAATATATGCTTAAATAACAGCTGTGCCATCTTGAGAAAAGGCAGCAAGACCACAGGTGCTGGGAGTCAGCTGGGCTGTGTGCCACTGGTGGTCATGGCCTCGGTGGAGACAGGACCTGCTCGGGGCGATCCTAATGCAGTCGGCCCCTCACTGTCCGCGCTCACCCTCAGGTTGCCACAGCAGCTGCTGTGAGTTGAGTTCATAAAGACTGTGCATGTAGATGAATACTGTATCTCAGCTCTTAAAACTAGAGTACGAAGTAGAACAGCCCGATGATGGAATATCGATCATCCTCCAGAAATCGTGCTCGGAGTAGCGAGGCTATTGCCAAGTGAAAAGCAAGAGTCTACAAAAGCAGAGCCACTATATTATTTCATCTTTGTTCCAGCATAATCTAATTTTATATATGTGAAACGATCTGCTCCAGAATGTTAGTGAGGGGTGACTTTGGGTGATAAGAGTGCAGCTGATTTTGTTCTATTGTCTGATCATGAATGTTGTGTGCATGTAGATATGAATGTTGGTATGGGTGTGCACATGCACATGTGTGTGTGTGTGTGTGTGTGTGTGTGTGCACATGCATGGTATCTTTTCCATGCAAGCATAGTGTATAGACCAAAATCTCAGATTCTAGAATGGTACGTGTCCTTGGCCTTACCACTTGTGTGACTTACGTGAGGTATTTAACTTCTCAAAAGCTTCAGTCTTCTGATTTCTACAATGGACTAATAATAGTTGCTGTTGCATAGGCTGTTCTCACAGACTCCATTGAAGTATTTAACACAGTGCCTGTACCCTGCATGTGATGATAGGTGTGTTACAAATATGATGATGGGTATGTTTTTCAAAAACAAAAATTGAGCTCATTTTATGAAGGCGAAAATGTTCACAAGGAAGGAACAGAAGAAAATGGAATGAGAAGGGGAAGTTGGTTCACTCCGTAAATGCAGCCTTAAAGTACAAGCCCACAGCAGGGTCTGCGTGGGGAGATGCTGAGCTCCCAGCACCAGCCCAGACTTCCTTGCTCAGCAAATCTGCACTTGGGATGAGTGACCCACAGAACAATTCCCCATCACCCCCATTCTCCCAGGGAAATTCCCTGCTTTGTATCCCAGAGAGCTTCAGCGCTGAAAGCGCCAACACATGAATATTGGATGAGAATGAGTTAAAACTACCACTGCGGAATAAATCTTTCACGTGCCTCTGAAGAGGGGGAGCACAGAGATGAGGCCTAACTCATCCTGACAGGCTTCGGGTAGGTCCGTGAGGCCTTGGGAGGCTTGACTTCAGCCTTCCCCAGGAGGCCTGCGCCCCAGGGCCTCCCACACTGTTCAGGACAGTCAGGCCCTGGATTAATGGCTGCTGCAGTGAAAACGGAGCTGAGAACAAGCCTGAGAATGTGGCTGTGTTCCCTTCAGTGACCACCGCAGTGCCCTGCCTGAGTAGCATCTATTTGGAGAAGACCATTGCTTCTATTTGGAGAAGGCGAGATGGACAAGCTTCAGCAGTGCCTTGACTCTCATCGTATTTTTCCTTGAATGAAAATTACTCTTATTTTTAAATTAACCTCCCCTGAAAGGCTTCCTTTTTTTCTTTTCCCTAATCCTCACAAGTCAGTGTTATAGCAGGTTCAATTTTGAACTGCAGGGGTGTTTTTTATGCTATTGGAAAACAACAGCATAATAATTGTAATACTTTTTGAGGTTCCCAGATTAATCAGTACTGACAAAATTTGTTTTTAAGCTGAGCGGACTTTCATGCGATCTAGGGTTTTTTAAAATTCTTCCATCGTTATTTTTATTATATTTTTAAAATGCGATATATAGAAATTGTACATATTTATGGGGTGCTGTATGGGCTTTCAATATATGTATACAATACATGATCAGATCAAGGTAACAGGTACACCCATCACCTCAGACATACCTTGCTTTTCTTGCTTTGGAACATTAAAAATCTCTACTAGCTGTTATGAAATATTCAGGTAACTGTTGCTCACTGTAGCTGCCCTGCTGTGTTATAAACATTAGGAGTTATACCTAGAATCCAGCCACCCAGTACCCACCAACTGTCCCCTCCCCACCCCCTTCACCCACACCACGGTTGTGTTTATGGCTGTAAATATCTCAATAGCATTTTGGAGGGCATATGGGTTAGCTACAGTCTTAAATTCTGTTTGAACTTTGAGTTTGGTATTCCTCTCATTCTGATCTGCAAACTCAGCCGGGACTTTATTTTCTGATTGATTGTTGCTGAGATCACACTGAAGGGAGCACATCCTTGTATAGGACTAGTCATGGTATTACCAAAGAAAAACCTACGTATATCATCTAGCTTCGTTTGCTCTTAGTTGACTTACAAAAAAAAAAAAATTCTCCAGTTTCGGAAGTTAGAAAGTCACATAGCTGAGCAGTACAGTATTAGTTTCCCACCAGCCATGCCATAGATGATACCTCTTTGCTGGGGTGAAGGAGGGTGAAACCAGCTTTTAAGGGGCTTGGGAGAGAAAGAGTTAAGACCCCAACTCTCTCATGATGAAAATCACCTGTCATCACCAGGAAATAGCACATGTATTCAACAGTGAACTTGCTGTAAAATTGCCAAGTAATATGATTTACCAGAAGCTTTTTTTTATTTTATCAAAAGATTCACTAAGAAAATAAATGTATCTTCAGTGTACAAGCAATATAACAGTAGTTAATAATGATGGTTGAAAGTGTAAGTTTTATTCTACAAGCTTTGCCTGTATTCTTATTTAATCTTCAGGCATCTCTAGGAGGTAGATGCTGTTATTATGCTTGGTATATATTATCATATCTATACATATTTATTATTTTGTTACAGATGAGGAGACCGAGACATAGAAAGGTGAAATTACGTGCCTAAGGCCCAATGATTAGTGAATGACCAAAGATATCTTCTGTGCTGCTTCTTAGAAGATTACCCCAGACATGTGATTTTGGTCAATATTACTGAGTTGAAAGTTATGTGTTTAGTAAAGACCTTTAAAAAAATAACAAGAATGGGGGCTGCGTGTTGATTTAGCTCAGTGGCACAGTGCCTGCCTGGCAAACACAAGGTCGTGAGTTCTATTCCGGGTACTGAAAAAAAAAACAAAGAAAGAAACAAACAAACAAAAAAAATGACAAGAACATCTGCCCTCTTCTGCTTAGCACCCTTCAAATTGTACTGAAAATATTTAAGAAGTGTGTCTCTGTCCCTACTATGTATAAACAATTATTGTATAATATCTCTTTTGAAATTTGGCAAAGTGCAGTTGTCGGCACTTAGTTCACAGTTGAATTAAAGAAGACCAACATCCTTGGTCCTGGGTAAGGCTGCATAGTCTGAGGAAATAACACAGCCTCAGTTTACAGTTCTAGCTTTAGAACCTTCAGCAAACTCCTTATTCATTCATCAATGTATTCACTCATTCTTTTAACAAATATTTTATCCAGCTCTTACAATGGGCCGGATGGAATTGACTTGATCTGAATTGGAGTTTTGGAAGATTATCTTGGCTGCGTGTTGAAAAAGGAGTAGCGGGGCATTGAGGTAGTGCAACTGACTGTCAGGGGGCCCCCGTGTGAAAATAAAGGTGGCTTGGACTAGTGAATACAGAAAGAAATAAACATTCAGAATGTATTTGGAGATAGAACTCACGGAACTTAATTGTGCATTATCTGTGAGATGAGGCTAAGGGAGACATACTGAAGATTGTCCCCAGGGTTTGCTATGAACAACTGAATGGAAGATGCCATCACTTACTGAGGTGAGAAATCTAGGGGAGAAATGGGTTTGGCATTTGAGGAAAATAAAGAGCTCTGTCTGGGGTACTGTAAGCTCTGTTCTATGCTAATTTTGTATAAAACAGAGAGCTTACTTGAGGTGTGATTTCTGTGACTCTAAATCTCAGCCAGGAGTCCAGTTTGGGAAGTCACAGTGCTGGATAAGATTCTCACAGGAGTGGAAAGAGTTATAGACTGAGACCCAGGACCAAGCTCAAGGGCCTTCTGGGCTTTCAAGGTTTTGTAGGAATGGAGAAGCCAGGAAACAAGCCTGGGATGGAGGAACGAGTGAAGGAATAAGTAAAGTAGAAAGAGAAACAGGTTTTTGTTAGATTTGGCACAAGTGAGAGACAGAACAAAGATAAAGAAAACTTTTATTGTCGGGCACAGGAGGGCTGCTAAGGAGACTCAGGGATCCTCTGAGGGAGGGAGCCGAGCCGGGAACAAAGAATATATTGAGATAGGTTGGGGGTGGAGTTGATGGGGGTGGTTTAGGTGACGTTACAGGTACCAATTGGAAAGGGTGGATGCGCATGCGCAAAAGAAAACGGGAAGTAATGGTCAGGTGGGGAGAGGAAGAAGGTGGAAGCCAGTCCAAATGGGACACGTTGTCTTTTTGGGCTCCCTGCCTTGCTGGATCACCGCCATGATGGCTTGGCAGAATTTTGTGTGGGCGGAAACCCATCAGTTTTGTCTAATCTTACTAAGAAGTAGTCAGGTAAAAACAGAGATGGATTGATGGACTTGAGCAGCAGAGTTCATTGGTGAACTGAGTAAGAGCAACATGAGCCTGAATGAGATGGACTGAAAAGTGAGTGGTTGGTTAGGTGACGGTGTGGAGATGACTACAGATCTCACATTCCAGGTCACTTGCTATGAAGCGAATCAAAAAATGCGAAGGTGGCTATAGGCAGACTAGAAACCAAACTGATTAAAGGAATAAAGGCATTGTATGGGAGTATTAGTGTTAATCAGAGATTCTAAATGATAATTTTAAATTGGAATGAGTCACTATAATTACAAGGTTTCTTTAATAACCCTTAACTGTGAAATAGGGAAGGTAAAAGGTTAGATTTATCAGAATATCAGATTTTACTGGGAGAATGTTACAGAGAGAGAGAGAGTAAGCATGAAATATAAACCTGATGACAAATTATGTAGTACAAAGAAATGATGAATGCTAAGGAGACAGATATGCTACTTATCCTAATTTGATCATTACACATTGTACAATGTGTGTAATTGTTATATGTACACCATAAATGTGTATATTTATTATGTGTCAATTAACAAAAAAGTCTGAGGGGACAGTAAAAGAATTAGTTTAACATGGTGAAAGTCAAACTTTTTTAAGAATATTTCCATAAAAATGTGATATTTTAAATGAAAGTGATAAATACCTACTATCATAATGAAGAAGTAATAATTTTTTATGGATAATAGACCAAGTCTAATTGAGTTTGCTGGGCTTATGTAAAGGATGATTGGATTAAAGACCAACAAACAAAAAAACACTTCAGCCTTGCCAGAGTCTTGCAGATATCATCTGCTGCAAAGCTGAACTGTGACTGTTACATTGAACCTGGTAATAACAAAGTCTAGGATACTGTGAGAATGAGTTTCTAAAGAGAGAAGGAGGAAGAGATCAGGGGAGGCATGAGGGCAAGGGAAATGATCCTCGGTGTCAGCCAAGTGTGAAAGAGAGGAGGGAAAAACACTGGAAACGATGGATATGTATAAGTGCATCTCGGGTATACCACACAGTAGTAATAATGTCTTCTGAGACTTAAAATACACGCAAAAATAGCATGAAAAGTACAAGGGAATGGGTGAAGTTGGAATATGTTCTTTGTACTACCCAGAGTGTGATAGAAGTACTAATTTAAGGTAGTTTCTAGTAATTTAAGGAAACAGTTATGAAGTTCATGATAACCACTAAAAAGTGAAGTAGATACATTGAAAACCAGTTGCCAGGTGATATTTTAAACCCAAACATATTATTAATTATACTAAGTGTAAGTTATCTAAGTTTTCCAACTAAAAGACAAAATATCACACCACAGCAAGCTTGACAGTAAACAAAGGAATGATAATTTCTTCTAGCTGTATTAGCCAAAGGAAGATTGATATAACTATACTAATGACAGAAGTCTTTCACGCATGAAAAATTACCAGAGATAAAGATAGCTGTTTCATAGTAATTAGAAAATTAATAAAACAGGAAGTTATAACTGTCCTAAATTTTTGTGGAGCCAAAAATAGTCCCAACTATGAAAACCAAAAATTAGCAAAACTAAAGGAAAAATATTTCTAATCACAGAGATTTGAACATTTAAAAAGTAACATAATAAGGACATGAGAAAAATGAATAGAGATAGAAGATATAAATAATTAATAATCATGAAATAAGTGACGTACATAGAACTTGGCAACTAACAGAATGTATACTCTTTCCAAATGGAATATTGATTAGACTACATGCTGGTGCACAAAGCAAACCTCAACACATTTCAGAGAATTTATATTATACAGCATATGATCTCCAACTACTGTGAAATTAAGCTAGCAATCAACATCAAAAGATAACTAGAAAACCTCCAAATGATTGGAACTGAAGCATTTTGTTAGTTATTCTAAATAAGCTAGCTCACAATGGAAATAAGGAACTTAAAACTCCTTCACAATAGAAAATATTAAAATTTGTAGGTGCAGGTGAAGTCATGCTAAGAGGGAAAATAGAATCTAAATGCATTTGTTAGAAAAGAAGAAAAATGAAAATGAACCACCTATGCATCCTTCTCAGAAAATTTTAATCCCAAGAATGCAGAAAGGACAAAATATCAGGAATGAAAAGGGTACATCATGCAGAGGTAGTAGATATTAGAGATATTTAAAGACTAAGATATTATGAACAAGTCTGTGTCTAAAAAATGTGAAAATTTAGAAGAAATTGACAAATACCTCAGAATTACTTAATAAATTGACCTAGGAAGGAAGAGTGTTCTCATGGGCTGGTTGCGGGAACGAGAGAGTAGTACATGTGAAACACCTGGTTTTGAGGTTGGCATATATTGAACTCCAGGTGGATAGCTGTTATTATTGGAATCATTATGGGTGGTGAAAAGAGGCTCCAGGAATCCCTGTGAAGCAGTAATCAATATAGTGTTCAAGGCTCCTGGCACTCTTCTGTGAGTTTCAAGGGAAGCAGCCACCCTGTGGAGTGCAGAGGTTGACCCACAGCCTTTGGGTTTGTTCCCACAGATGACAGTTTTATGGGTGACCAGGAGATTTACCGTGTTCCCTGTCCACTACGAATGTCATAATTACATGGAAATGTTTAACAAAATACCTGAGATAATCAACTAAAAGGGGTATGTTTCATTTTGGCTCATGAGATTTGGCTTTCAGAGATTTCAGAACCTGGCTGAGTGGCTTCATTGCTCTTGATCCTGTGGTGAAGCAACACATCAATTTGGGGGGCACCCAGCAGAGCAAGGCTGCGTGCCTCATGTTGGCCTGGACGCAGACAGCAAGAAAGAGGAAAAGCCAGAGTCCCAGAATCTCTTTCAAGGGATGCCCCCCATGATGTAACTTCCTCCCACTAGGCCTTCCTTTTTATCTTTTAATTTTTTTTATTTTATGAGACAGGGTCTCACTATGTAGTCCAGGCTGGCCTTGAACTCACAAGTAGCCAGGCTGACTTTGAACTCAAAACAATCCTCCTGCCTCAGCCTGCCATGCTGGAATTAAAGGAGCCTGCCACCACACCCCGCAAGACCGACAGCCTCTTAAAGCCCTGTCTCGCCACATCGGGCCAACGGCTGGGAAGCAAACATTTGACACAGGGCTTTTTGGAGAACACTCATCCAAACAAAATCAACTATGTCCAGGATTTAGTCTTCTATGAGATGCCTTTCTGACATCACAGAGTACTAGGGGGCCTGACCGATAGCTTCAGAAGAAAACCCAAACCCTTATATAGAATAGTTTAGTAAGATTTGGCATTCTGTGAAATGCTCTCTAATTCCTGGCTCAGTCTAAAGCAATGCCTTCAAATCCCCTTTTCTTCTCTTTTTTAATGAGACCAAATCAGTTATTAAATATCACTGCCAGTCATATTCCCCTGAATCTGTGCCGTGTCTAGCATTTCCTTTGTAATTATACCTTTTGTAGCTGCCCAGTTCCCTTCCCAGATGAATTCATGTGTCGTTTATTAAACTGAGCTAGAACTCAACACAGGCCCTGAGGCGCTCCAGAGAGCCGGGCGTCAACCTCTAGGATGACGAAGGAGGGCAGTTGTTTTAATTAACTTCTGTCCTTCTCTCTTCATCCCCAAGCCCTCCATACCCTCTGCCTCCACCTTCACCTGGAACATTCTTTGTTTTTCCAGGTTACACTTCCCCTCCATTCTTAAGTCAGAGATTTTCCATTTCCTGTGCCTTAAGAACAGAAAGCCCCTCACCTTCCTTACATACTCACCTCCACCTTTAAAAAGCCCTGTATCTTTCAGGGGGAAAGAAAAAAACTCCACAAGCTTCCTTCCGCGAAACTAAAATGGAGACCATCAGAATGAATTCTGAGGTCATTACATTTACTCGTAAGTGATTCACAAGTCATTAACCGCCCAGCCTGGGTCATTCCAGCACAGCTGCTGAAGGAGCTAAAAATGATAAATCATGAACAACACTAAGGACAAAATGTTGGGGAAACCAGCAGGGATGGAAAATTAAGCCAAATGGTAGAGCTGCTGAACAGGATGAGGCCCTGAGAGTGGGGGTGGCTCTAAGCTGGGGGAGACAGATGCTCAAGGTAAGTACTGGGGAGCCAGTGGGAGCCAGGGGAGAGACTCACAAGTCAAGGCTAAAATGTCTCTGAACACGTCAGAGTTCTGGCCTCTTGCTGTATGCAGTGTGAGGGGCAAGCCTGACGGCTAGGAAAGTGCCGAGGATGCTGGCAGTTATCAACAGTGGAATAAAAGTTGCTTCCGCCTTGAGACCATCATGTTAAGTGAAATAAATCTACCACACAAGCTTGGACACAGTCTACCACACAAGTGAAATAAATCTGCCACACATGGCTTTCTTTATATGAGAAATCCAAAGTATAAAAAATGAAGAGGAAAATAAAAGACAGAGAACAGGAAACAGGGAGAGAGATGTTTTACAAATGGGAAGAACAAAAGATGGAGGAAGGAAGAGGGGAAGGAAGGGAAAAGGAATGAAAAAGAACTAAGGTGCATTATGTACAAATTCCAACAAAGAATGTCATCATTATGTACTAAAAACATACACTAATAAAATTTTTTTAAAAACAGCCAAGCACAAGAAATCTTCTTACCTTATAGCCATGAACAAAATGAGGAAAGCTAATTTCTGGCAGGCCTCCATTCGAGGAATTGTGCCAAAGCACAGTTAATATTCCCCAACTATGACATTAACAATAATGATCACAACCAGTATTTATTGAGTATCAGCTTCTGGGTTTTACTCTTTTAATTTTCTCAACAGCTTTGAGAAAATTCTTCCATTTATTATTTCCTTTTTGTGGATGAGGATGAGAGATTAAGTAGTTACCTAAGACAAGACAGTCTGAGGTAACTGGCAGCCTGACTAAAAATGCTCTCCATGTCAGCAGAACCTGTTGCCAGTCAGGTGGTTTCATTACCTTGTTGCTAGGGCCACCTGGGAGGCACAGGTAGAAGGACCTCTTGATACATTTTGTATTTGGTCTTCTGTAGAAAGATTTATGTTAATCAAAGTAGCCACGAGTAAATACAACCCATTCCCACAGCCACATAGCGAAGGGAAAAATCTTCAAAGGATTGTCTCTGATAGTTCTGACGGTTACAAGATAAAAGATGCTGTGAAGACATTCTACCGAAACCCTCCCACCTGGCAATATGGCATGGGGAGGAAAGAAAAGACAAAGGGATAAACATCTGCAGTTCCTGGGTGCTCTGGGATGACTCAGTGCTCCCTGTGGAACAAAGGGCCGTGAGTCCAAGAGCTCACTGCTTTTATTGGTGTCAATCAGGGGGACGCATAGGGGCCACAGCAGTGTGCATGGAAAGAGAAACTTTGCAGGCATGGCTGTAAGGAGAAACAGAGTACTTTTGACCAGGCACAGAGGCCCCCCAACTACTAGTGCAATGGATAAGTTGATGTACGCAAGGCTGGCACCTTTACTGCCAAGAAGGTGTAATTCTTTTGGGTCCCTCAGCTGAGATGTGATCTCATGTCTTATCCCTGGAATGTCACAGGCTCTTGTGTGACCCTCTGTTCCAGCCCTCAATTCTGACCTGATTTGCTATGCTGAGATTCACCAGCACCTCAGCCTGACTCAATCACATTCTTTTGGCTGATTAAGGGAACATCTTCTTCAATACAGCCAGCTCTGCGTATTTCAGTAAATAGGTTGAGGTAAAGTTCAGGTGAAGATGGAGGGAAGGGGCTTCATTTCTCAGGGAAACGCAGCTTGGAGGTCTTCCACAAGATCCTTCAACATTCTTATATGCAAGTACGCAGCAAGTTTCCCTGCTTTTAGAGCTGTAGCTTTCCAGTCACTGCAATCATTCAGTTCCCCAACAAGGACTGTGTTTCTTCCTGAGCACCCACAGGGACGACTATAGACCATAAAAGTGATACACAGCCACCTAGGGTTTCTCAAACAGGGTTCCCCAGAACACAAAGGCTCTGCAGCATGTGCCAGCCCGCTGGGGGTTGTGGGGTATTATGGAGGACTAAAATACAAGTCTGCGTTTTCAAATTTGTAATATGGTGGTATGAATGTGAGACACATGAATAACTGTGACACAAAGAAGGAAGAAATTTTGTTCCTCAAAATCCTCAGATTGTCATGGATTCTGGACTACCATTTGCTTCATGACACAATACAGAACCCATAAATCTGTGTCTTTGGGTCAAACAGATTCCCCAGCTTGAGGTAGCTCCAGGCTCCCCCTTGAACTGGTATTTGTGGAAAACCTCCCAGTAGGCCCCAAAAAACAGGTACCAGTGCAGAACCCTCACGACGCCCTCCCATCTGTTTCAACAAGCATTGCCCGTGAAGCCTCTCACGGTCCCTGAGGACCCTGCCTGACCTCCCCAGGCATCCAGAGGAGCTGCTCATTCACTTGGCTCCATAACTGTACAACCTGATGGTTCTGATTCCCCCAGTGCCCCTGTCTCAGTGTTTTCTTTACTAATAGTGACGTCAAAAAGTTTGACTTTTCCAGACAACTCACAAAGGGAATTCCTCAGATGTTGGCTTCTTAAACAAAATGTTTCTCATAATTAATTTTCTCTCTCATATTCATCTCTCTTTTTTTCAACTTCCCAAGCTTTTAGTTGGGTCATGGAAATTCCTCAATTCGATGGTAACATGTCCTGAACAACTCTGCCTGGTGCCTTGTAGGTGTGTCTGTCACTTCCCAAAGAGGACCTCCATCATCCCCTCTAATGAGGGTGTATTCTCAGCCGTCAGCCCAGGATCCCAGCACAAGAAGGAGGAGAACACACAAGGTGCAGGGAGGGGGTGCGGCAAGTGTTTCATGCCACAAATCCTACACTCTTGAATCTGAAGGGCTCTGGCATTAGATGCTCTATTCTTTCAGATTTCCCGTTCTTCTGATAGACACTAAATTGTGTGATCAAAATGGACATGCCTAGTATTCCGTCATTAGTGCATTTTCTCACAGCACTAGTTTCTCTTCTTGGCTGAATACGACTTGTACCACTCTGTGTCCAGGTGGGAGGTAGAGACCACACAGCCACCTGAACTGAAGGAAATTGATATAAGGAAGACTTAGCTCAGACTCACAAGTGACTGTAAGGTATAGGGAAAGTCTTCTGTCATCCGAGGCTGGGACCCAGACGCGCCAGAGAAGGAGCAGCCGCAGACTAGCAGGTAGCATGGAGCTGGCTGCTCTGCATGGGCTGGAGCTGGATCCAAAACCGGCAGTCACATTAGTGATCTGCAGAGGGTGTAGGGCTTGGTGGGAGCCCTCCTCTGAGGAGAGTTGCCGGGAAAATTCAGAATGTCATTTGGGCAGAGAATGTTGTCTGGGATGGACTTATGCAAAAGTATGTATTGATTCCATTGTTTATCTGAAATTCAGTTTTAGCTGAGTCTTGTTTTGTGTGTGTGTGAGTCTGACAATCCCACCGCTGCGATGTGGGCAGCGTGCAGGTGAGCTGTGGTGGGTGCGTCCTCACGCCCACACCACTGACCACCGTGCACCGGCTGTGAGGAACAGGAGAGCCCCTCCTTCTGCACTGTGCCTCGACTAGGAAGCCCTTGTAACAGTGCTTGATGTCGTGCTCACTGTGGGGAGATGCCTACAGGGTTTCCTTCCGTTACCACAGAGCGGGTATTGAAGAGTGAATTTGAGCTGAGGGGCAATAAATTGCTAACCACCACATGGAAACTTATTGTTCCCCCAGCCAACTGCAGAAAGGGTTTCTTTGCCCATTTTATAAAGTCTCTTCCTTTGATGTAAAATATAAATCAACCCACATTAATCATGCACAATTTCCACAGGGAAGAAGCGACATTATTATACTATCTCTGATATTTGTACAGGATCATGAAATTTGGTAACTACTTATTAAAGAAAAAAATTGAGAGAAATAAGTTTAAGAGAATTACCTGAAGTTGCATCTCATAACACCTTACTCGTGCTCTATCCATGGTTAGTAGTGAGACGAGAGGAATCTATTCATTGCTGGTCTCTGTAAAAAGAACAATAATAACAACTTCTCAATATTCTGGATTCTTTCTAATTTTAAAGGGGGGCATTAAAGTTGTCAGCTTGTAAAAGGAATCAACAGAGTGAAAAGACAATCCACGGAGTGGGAAAAAATTTTGACCAATCATCCCTCAGATGAAGAACTTCCATCTAGAACCTATAAAGAATTGAAAAAAATCAGACCCCCCCAAATTCAAAACCCAATCCAAAACTGGGCATCTGAGATGAATACACACTTCTCAGATGAAGAAATGCAAATGGCAAATAAATATATGAAAAAATGGTCCATATCATTAGACTTTCAAGAAATGCAATTAAAACAACACTGAGATTCCATCTCCCCCAGAAAAAATGACTGTCATCAAGAAATCAACCAGGGGGCTGGGGATTTAGCTCAGCGGCAAAAGCGCCTGCCTGGCAAGTGCAAGGTCGTGAGTTTGGTTCCCGGTACCGGAGAAAAACCAAAAAAAAAAAAAAAAAAGAAAGAAATCAACCAATAACAAATGCTGGAGGGGCTGTGGGGAAAAAAGAACCTTTCCCCACTGTTGGGAGTGTAGACTGGTGCAACCACCATGGAAATCAGTGTGGAGATTCCTCAAAATACTAGGCTTAGAGGTTCCGTTCAACTCAGCTATTCCTTTTCTGGGTATCTTCCCAGAAGAATTAAAAACATCATACAACAGCGATATATGTGCACCCATGTTTATAGCATCACAATTTGTCATAGCTAAATCTTAGCAACAACTCAAATGCCCATCAACTGAGGAATGGTTTAAAAAGATATGGTATTTTTATACAATGGAGCACTACTCAGCCATAAAGAAGGATAAGCTTGAGAGTTTTATAGGTAAATGGATGCAACTTGAGACTACTCATAAGTGAAATAAATCAAACTCACATGTGTAAACATCATATTGTCTCCCTAGTGTGAGAAAGTGAAAGAGCAAGTAAGGTCTAAAATGTACAACAGGCATTGTGAAATGAGAAGAAACTGTTCAGAAGGAAAAAGGAATGAGGATGGGTGAAAGGAGAAAGGGTGAAAGGGAAAGAGGAAAAATGTAAGTCCATTAAACTATTAGTGTCTCTTAATTCATTGAAAAGGAAGATTTGTGCTAATATCAATTGGAGAAATTTTTATACCCATATCTTGTACTCTGAACAACTACTTTAAAAATAATAGCATGCAATGTATTAACTATTGTTATTCTATTATTTTGTTATGAAATTTTGCTTTACCTTTTTCCATAATATAAAAAATAAATAAAAATAAAGTTATCAGCTTGAATATTCAGTTGGTTGGGTCAAATCCTTGACAGCCTTCAATCCAGAGCATATTTTGGAAATGAGATTACATTTTTCTAATGAAGACATTGTAAATGGAAGAATGGTGAAGTTCAAAAGGATCACCACTCTAATATGTACCTTCAGAGGTTCCCCAAATCTTCTGCTTCTCCCCCATGGCAACCCATATTTTTAGAAGATGATGATTCTCCCACACTCAGAATATTGCATCTTTGAAATAGGACAGTTTTTTTAAAAAAATTCTATTCAGAAATTGTTTTGTGTTAGAACAAAAGGTTTCCCATGATGCAAACCTCCCTTTGAATGTCTTCCTACTGTTTAAATTTCACTGTACTCTAAATACAAGGCTTATAAGTTAAATTTTTTTATTTTAAAGAGAATAATAATTTTTAAAAGAACAATAACAAAATACCAACAACACAGACAAAAACAAAACAAAGAAAAAGCAATAAAAATGATGCAGGGCTTCAGAACAAAATGATAGGAATTAACAGTGGTTGTTATAATACATATTGTTATCTTTACTGAAGTTGCTCAGATTACCAGATGTAAAAATGCAAGATTGATCAAACCATTAAAGAGAATAAAAAATAAAAACCAGAAAAAACACATTAGAAACAATACAGAGTTTCACTAGACAAGATGGTAGGAATTCACCAGGGCTTGTTATATTGCATATTGTTGCCTTCGAATTAGTTGTTCAGATTACCAGATATAAGCATGCAAAACTGGTCAAAAAAATTAAGCACTAACTGTTCCTTTCCATAAACCATTAGGCATCAGCAGTACAGTTATCCCAGCTACCCTTCTATATATTTTTTTTTCTCTTCCTTCTTTCCTTCTTTTTAGATTTTTTTTTATATGTTGTTTTTGTTTTTGTTTCCTAAGAGGAAAAGTAATTTCTGCCAGAGGCTGGGGAGAAGCCACTCGTATTCCTGACTCAACAGACTTTGATGTTTAAAAAGTTACATAAAATCCAGCGATGTAGCTCAGTGATAGGGTGCCTGCCTGGGTCAGTGTCCAGCACCATCATATACAAAACTTCAGGCCAAATGATATATACTTCAGGATAAGTTGTAGCTTCTGGGAGCTCTTGTTCATACTGGACTCCTCTAAACATTTCTTTTAATCCAGTGTGTTAGTCTGTTGAAGCTGCTAGAACAAAACACCACAGAGTGGGTAGCTCACAAACAACACAGATTTATTCCCACAGTTCAGGAAACTAGAAAATCAGCAACCAAGGTGCCATCCAACTTGGTGAGCCCATATTCTGGTTCAGACATGGTGCCTTCTTGCCATGGCCTCACATGGAAGAGGAGGGAGATCCCTTGGACCTCTTTTACAAGGGCACTGATCCCATTCATAAGGGTTCACATTCGGATCAGTGCCCCCACCACAGTCCCTTGTGCATATGCTAGAGAAATGTGCACTCCGAACATCATGGTTATAAAAAATGAAAGTTTGGATTAAATACTTTCCTCCATGCAAATCAGTCTATGAGGATGCAGGAGGGGTTTTCTGGAAATTTTCTTCCCATTTTTTGCACTGGGAGCCCTAACGGGAACTGGATTAAAATATTGCTCCAGATGTGTTGTTAACAGAGTGTTTTCTGGGAGGCTTGTGACAGGGACCTGTTAGTGAATGGGCAGAGGACACTAACAGCTTCGAAAACATCGAGGAGCATCACGGGCTCCTACTCCAGCTCCCTCTGTAATCGGGGCCTGAACCTGCTTCCTTTGTTTCTCCGTTTCCTTCATAATACAGACTCGCTTTCTCTCCTTCTCTCCAGAATCCCGAGGCTATCTCACCATCCTGACTTCCATTTCCTTCCCACTACTGGGAACACTTCCCATCTTAAATCTCTGAGTTTCTCATATTGAATGAAGACTCGAGGGCCTCCACAGGTCTGCACACAGAGTTTTCTGCTGGATATGGTGCACCAATAATAATCACAAAGAATTTAATTTTAAAGCATGTACATTTCCTCCTGGTTGTACAATGTGATTGATTTCCCATGTGACTATGAAGGGAGTTGTTTGATTTCTTGGTAGCTTTCAAAGGAAGAACTTGTCTAAAGGTGGTCCATTCATTCATGCAGCAGATACCAAACTCCTGTGGTGGTGACTAACTCAGAACCCTGTTGTTGTCCTCATGGGGCTTGTAATCCAGCAGGGAAGACAAAAGCGAAACAAGAAAAGACTCCTGAGAAGGTGCTCACAAAGGGTGACTGCATGGGGCTCCCATTTCTGAGCACTTCCCTCCTGCAGGTCCTTCCATGCACAGATGTGTGCCAAGCCCAGCTCTGTCGGCTAGGTCCCCTCCTACTTCATCATTGTTTTGCAGAGGAGAAACCTGAAGCACAGGAAGCTAAATGATGTGCTCAGGGGCTCTCAGATGCTGAGTAGTAGAAACAGTCTGAACCAGGGAGTCTGACATCAGGACCCTCGAGTCTACGCCAGGGACTAACTAGGGACATACTCCACAGAATTTTTCTTCTGGAGACTTCTTCTACTGCCTCCATTCCCATTCTGTTAGATACACTGGTGGAATTGGGAGCCAAGAAGAGAACAAAGCAGAAGAGGAATTGGAGCATATCAGGTGGCAGCGTACCTACAGAGGTGAACCCCTGACACTCTGTGCCTCCATTCCCATCCTATTAGATACACTGGTGGAATTGGGAGCCAAGAAGAGAACAAAGCAGAAGAGGAATTGGAGCATATCAGGTGGCAGCGTATCTACAGAGGTGAACCCCTGACACTCTGTGCCTCCAAGAAACAGGAAGACCTGAGAGGGCCAAGGAATTCCCAGCAGGTGCATTTCCAGGTGTGAGGTTGGAGCACCCAAACCTTGTATCCCCACTGTTTGCTCCATTGTCTGCCTCCCCCATGACTGGGCGTGGCTACTCTGTGGGTGATCCTTGCGACACCAGAAACTGCCTCTTCACCTGTGCTTGTCTCGGTGCGGTATAACTTTTATCCATTGCTCCCTCAGGACGAATTTCAATGTCACTGTACTTGCAGTGCATCAAAGTTTGATGAGAACAGTGGGATATGATGGCCATCAATTGAGCTGGTAAAATGCTGGGCTCCCAAAGTCTTAATAAATGCTCACACGAACTTCGGTTTGTTAAGCTGTGAAACCTTTCAACACTGAATACACAGTCGCCTACAAGGGATTTGAGAAGAAACTCCCTTCTTTCTCTCCTCTGAGTTCTGTGATAAACTGATGAAGGAATGAACACCATCCCATTTAATGGAAGACAACATTGTAATTTTTTTCTGGAG
Organism: Chinchilla lanigera; assembly: GCF_000276665.1. Lineage (NCBI taxonomy): Eukaryota > Metazoa > Chordata > Mammalia > Rodentia > Chinchillidae > Chinchilla > Chinchilla lanigera. The sequence continues at coordinate 5,903,926 of NW_004955406.1, read as the reverse complement.
GAAGAATAAATGTTGAAACTATTCTCAAAGGAAGGAACAACTGATGTGTCATCATTCAAGAGTTGTGTTTAAGTCAAGTCATCTGTCTAAGTGCCTCATTTTTCCTTCTGTTATTAAACTCAGCTTGGAATGAAACTATCTTTAAAGTTTAATTTCACCATGACTCCCACATAAAGAGATTGCTGTCATTTGTTTCTTTCACAGTGCTGAGTCCTGTCCTGCTTTAATATGTTTCCTCTGATTGCACCAGACGCCATGTGATGTCCTTCAGTCCTTTATCCATTCAGTCTTTTTTTCATGTTTTCTAGCGTGTGGCCAGCACCGAGCTAGGTGGTGGAGATAAAGGACAAAGCTCAACCTCTCAAGGAGCACACAGGTCCTTCCAGTTCTCCCTCCCTTCCTCCTCTCTTTCTTCCTTCTTGCTTTTCCTTTACCCTTTGTTATGAGTCTCATTAGAAATCAGCCTCTTCTAATAGATTCAAGAATTACCATTTGTCAGAGTAACGCCCTGACTGATGTTAGAATGATGCACAGAGCTGTAATCCTGAATGCACAGTAGAAACCCTTGGGTCTCAGCTCACTTCATTGCTGTGGGCAGCAGGCAAGTTGCTCCTCTTCCCTGAGATCAGTCCCTTGTACCTGTCATGGATGCAAAACCAGAGAATAAGTGAATTCTGTATAATTTCTTAACGTTCTTGTTGTGGTTAAAGTACTACACAAATATAAAGATGCACTGTTTCTAATCATTTCATGATTCTTTTTTCTTTTAATGAATGAGGTTGAACAAGCCCTTAAGATCTGGTTTTTCACCTTCAAATACACATATTCCCAAAGAAAATAAAACATAATGGCTGTATATACTTTATGTTCTTGGTTAATGTTTCTTTCAGTAAAATACCTGCCCCTCAAAACTACATAGGTATTTAGATACCATCACCCCATTTTTAAGTAGTTTTTAAAAATTTGACCATTTCTTGCAAGAATTTGTACTTAAACAGGAAGCCAAAAAATATTTTTATGTTTACCTCCATATTTGCTAGATGTACAAGTTTCTTTCCCTTCCAACTATTTTTCAATTTTTATTGTTACTGTTAAAATATCTGGTATGACTCAGATTAATGTATCTTTGTGTGCTACCATTTTCATTTGGTCATTTCATTTTGACAGTTTTTGGAATTGCTGTTTATTTCTAGTACTCTGAAAACTTACTGTGGTACATGTGTGAGTCTTGCTTTATTTCTTCCAAGGAATTGATAGGATTTTAATTTTAGAAACATATAGTCTTCAGCTCTTGGAAATTTTCTTTTATTATTTACTTCATGATTTCTTCCTCTCTGATTTTGGTTCTCTGTAGAACTACTAGAATAGAATTTTGAATATCGTAGTCAAACCCTGGAATTTCTTCCTTTTTTCACATTTATCCTGTTTTCCTTTTCTTTCTTCTTTTCTTTTCTTCCTACTTTTAGTGAGGTCTCTTTGTCTTCCTTTGAGACTTTGATTGAGACATTAACTCCCCCAAACTTCTCCTTCCTGCATCAACTTTTCAATCACTGTGTCAGTCTCTTTGTGTTTTCTCTGTGCTGTAAGTAAATTATTTTATTTGAATTTCTGTATCATCATTTCAGTTTTCAGTGCTGCCAATCATGTAGTAGACGGCCTTGATTGAATTTTTGTTAGAGATTTCCAAATTGGTAAGGACATTGCTATATTAATCACTTTTCCACGACTGTGATCAAGCACTTGATAAGAACAATTTAAAAGGAGGAATTAGTATTTATTTTGGATCACAGTTTCAGAGGCATCAGTCCATGGTCTCTTGGCCCCATTTTTGGGAGCCTGTGATGAGGCACCACATCATGGTGGAAGTGTGTGGTAGAGCACAGCTACTCATCCCCTGGTAGCCCGGAAGTAAAGACAGGAGTGCTCTATCCCTTTCCAAGATGCCTCTAGTTAGTTAGGGGCAAGTTAGGTCTAACTTTCTCCCACTAGGATCCACCTCCTAGAGGTTCCACCAGCTCCCACTAGTGCCACACACCTCCCAGGGACATTCAAGATCCAAACTGTAGCACTTGCCTTAGATAATTCATTTCAAATATCTTTGTGAGTGTCCCAAAGAATTCCTGTGTCTGCCATGTAATCTGATCAGTGGTAGCCTTATGCTTTTCTACTTGGTGAGCTTCTTCAAGGCTGTTGATGTCATAGAAAGTCATCTTACACAATGTAATCAGGTGTGTCACCCCAGAATCCTGGCAGACTGGGCTGTGGGGTCTTTCAGCTCTGTTGCAGTAAGTGGGAAGGGAAATAGAGCAGTGTGAGCTCAAACACACAAACCTCCTCTGGAGCTCTTGGGTTGCCTGCCTCCCTAGCATTATAACAATGGTTGCTCGGAGAGGCTGCCTTGTTGTAGAGAGCAGGAGCCTGAGAAGTGCCCCTCAAGCCCTACTCCTCTTCTCAGTAGCTGTGTCAACAGCTGGGAGAACCAACAGGAAGGGAAAAGAGAACAGAAGTCATGAGCAGGTGTTCCATTCTCCAACCTCCCAGACCCATCATTTTCTAATATAACCAAAGAGCCACTGTACAGTGTTTTCACTGAGCTATTTTGAGTGCAGTTTTCTTGTTTTGTGATACTGAGCCACGTACCTATGGCCTCATACATGACGGGGAAGCCTTGCCCTCTACCACTGAGCCTCCTTCCAGCCTCATTAGCTTATTTTTAAGCATAATTGGGGAAGTCTTATTTAAATAAATTTCACTTTTAAAGTTCAGTTCATTATTTTTTTAAGCATAATTTTATTTTTAAGCCTAATGATTCCTGAAATCAAACATTCCTGTAAGTGGTTTAAAGTTTGCCTAGAGTGTAATAATCAAATATGGTATTTCCCTAGAAACAGAATATTCTAATTATAAGAAAAATACATAGGAAGGAGGAGACAATTCCAAGAAACTACCCTTGTGAGTCCAGACCCATAAATTAAAGATGAAGTAGCAAAGGCAACCTATAAAAAAATTCTATAGCACAGTTTTGACCACGCTTGAATAAATATGCAAAAATTAAAGCTGCAGCACACTCTTGTAGCTTGGTTTTTCCACTACTGGGACATGTAATTAATTATTTTAAGGGTTTCTTCTCTCACTGAATGATCTGAAGATCTGTCGTGACAGTGCATTTTCCGCTTTACTGTTCCCCTTTAGCCTCCAAGCCAGTGACTTCTAAAATGTTGCTAAATGAATTGATTAAACTGCACTAGCTAATAAAAATTAAAGCTCCCAAGAACTTTCAAACCATGACCTTTTCCATCATTCCTGCACATTAATATAATGAGAAGACGAGATTGATTAATAAGATAGATTTCTATGGCAAACCTTGCTTTCAGGAAACATCTGAAAGCCTTTCTATAAACTTAGAATTATTAAGAACTGAAACATACCCTTTTGCTATGCACTGGAGACTCAATAATCTGTTCAAAGGCTACTGACAAACTCATTTTTATAATGTTACTGTGTCCATACATATCTGATTAAAATATATTTTAGAAACAAAGTGATGAACACTGAATTTGCGATGATGGTTGCATGGTGGGAAAGTGATAGGGCTATGGGGTAAGGCATAATCATGCAGACCGGTTTAATGAAGATTTCTCACCCACGGTTCTGTCATTGTTCTGGACTAGGTAGCTCTTACGAGTGGCTATTTTGTGCACTGTAGGACGTTTAGCAGTATCGCTGCCTCTACCCACTAAATACTAATAGCACCCCCCAACAATCATCACCAACAAAAAATAACTGCACACATTGCTACGTATCCCCTAAGAGGAGGGAGTGTTAGAGGGCTGAATCAACCCTGTATTAGTCAGCTTTCCTGTTTCTGGACAAACTTCCTGACACCTATAACTTGAAGGAGGAGAGGTTTGATTTGGCTCACGGATTAAAAAGATTCAGCCCATGCTTGGCTGGAACCAAGGCAGGAACATCAGGGTGGAAGAGTGTGGTGGAGCAAAGCTGCTTAATTCACAGTGCCAAGAAGCAGATGGGGGAACAGTGCTAGAGAGGAAGGGTGAAAGACCAGATACGGACCCCAGAGTCACATCTCCGTGACCCACTGCAGACACACACACAGGTGTGCTTTACTGATCCTCTGGACAGCTCTGGAGCACCGTCCACCTTAACCACTATAAAGTCAATGGAGAAGCACTGCTTTAATTATGTTGGTAAAGTCATCCTAGTTTTCAGTAAAGTAGAATGTTCACAATGTCCATTGCATTATTGTGCCTTATAATTTTTTATAAGTTGTATGCATTCTTTTGAGTGTACCTTATATTATAAGACTTACAAAGTTGCTAGCAACATACATTTAGCAGGGCCTGTCTGGGCGTAAACATGGAAGTAGAGCCTTTTATCTTTATCATGGAGACCCAGGAAGAGTGTGAAAGTTTATTTCACCACAGTGTACTAACTTATTCCCTTTCATGTCGCAATGAGTATTTTGATAGAGTGTTTATTTTAAATCTTCACATTTTTAAATCATTTACGCATGCAACTGGTGCTCACACTTTGATAAACATTGTGTAAGGTTTTAGGCTGAAATAGAATTTTTGGTCAAGTACAAAAATATTCCTATAATGATTGTAGAGACTCTAAAATTTTGTGTGCACACAATAAAGACAACGAGATCTGGTTATTGCCACTAGAAAAAGTTAGTGAAGAAACAGAACCCTTCTAAAACCAGCTTAAACAACATGTAATTTATTGTACTGATTTAGAGGAATTCAGAGTAAAAAGTAGAACCGGCCTAAGGGATCAGGACAATCACAGACTCTCCCTGCTGTCTCCTCTCCATTTCTCCCTCCAAGAACGTTGTTTTTTTAGCTTGTTCTAAAATCTGTATCTGTCTCTCTGTCTCTCTGCCTCTGCCTCTGCCTCTGCCTCTGCCTCTGCCTCTGCCTCTGTCTCTCCTGTCGTCTCCTCTCCTCTCTCCTCTCCTCTCCTCTTCTTTCTCTGTCTCTCTTTCTCTCTTTCTCTCTTTCTTTTATGTGAACTTGAGTTGTGACAGTTTCTTTCTGTGTATGTTACTCTCCAGCACAATTTCTTTTAATAAATGTACTGTGTGACTCAATACTAATTTCCCCAAAATTAGAAATTTGATCAGCCCAGCTCAGGTCAGATGCATACATTTGGCCCAATACATAGTAAGATAGGGAGTAATAGAATCGCATGGTACCGAGGCTTTCCTGTCCCATGTCACATGGGTGCACTATGTACTGTAAGAATGTGTTGGCAGGAAGAAACGAAGTCCATAAAAGCTACATGCAACAGCAACTGAAAGAAACTTCCTGTGAAGATTTTGCTTGCCCTTCTTAGAAAGACAGTGAGAGAACTTCTAGATATAGGAAAGTTATATTTGGATTATATAAATATGAACAAAGGTAGAATTATATTTTTCTTACCTTCATTGGACTTAAAAATTAAATTCTTCAATGAGATGTTTCCTAAAATTGCTCAATCTCTCCTCAACCCCAGCTCCTGGGATATATTCTTTGTGTATAAGTGTGAATATTCCCTTGACAAACCACTTCAGAACCTCCTATGTTGAATCTTTTCTAGTAGAATCTCTCCATTCCATCTTGAGATTATTAGTTTCCTGTTAATCTAGAAGTGACATATTTTTGGAGGAGACTCAAAATGGAAATGATAATTGATAATTCTTTAGCAATTTTAGATTGCAATAAATACCCTGAGATGGTGAATTAACTACCATTGTTCAGTGAAGATCTGATCTTATTTGTGACTTTGTTTCTGATTTACATGAGTGTAGGGATTTTGAAGTCGATAATAAAGGAGCAAAATCACAAACATTGTTGCCTTCTAAAAGTCATGTAACAGGTGAATTCAGGCAGAAGGCTGATTCCCATAGACCTTCACTGCGGGAAATTGAGAGTGACTTTGGTCACCCGCCAGGTAATATTATCCACAGCTACATCACATATAAAGAATGGTGAAGGACTCTGAAATCTGACAAAAGGCACACACTAGAGTCTCCAAATGGAACAGTGCCATACAAGAGCTATTTATTCATTTAGTCTAATAGGATATGGAACACATCTATAATAAGCAACTTTAATATTAGAAAGTCTTGCAAGAGTACATCCATTAAATATATATATTAAAATTATAAATATATATTGAAATATACATTAATATATATCAGTTATCCAAGGCAGAAACAATAATTTCCAATTCATTATGGCACTGTACTTTTTTCCTCTGGTAACTTGTTATTTAAAGAATAACTTTTTGGTTAATGTTTTTATTTATCTGCTAAATTTCAGTGAAGCACTGTTTCTTTCCATTTATAGGATGTAAATGCAAAATACAGTGTTTTAATTAAAACTAGGAACAGTCTTTGTTATTTCAACTAAGCATATGCTCAAAAGAGGTAAAATGAGTAATTTGGAATTACAAGAGTTTTCATCTTTGAATGCCAAGAAAAGGGTAAAACCTAGGGCTTGTCTACAGCCCTTTACCTTGCTCTGTGTGACCGCATAGGAGCTGCCTCTGTCCACCATCCAGTGAACACACATGGCGACTGACAGTTCCAAGTTGAAACTTCAGTCTTTTGTTTGTTTAAAATTTAATTAGGGCTGCTTGAAAATACATTATCAAGAAATTATAGAAACAAGTACACACTCAATTTATCACTTTTGGCATCAAAAAATGACTTTGAGTTGCTAATAACACCTATTAATCATCAACTCAACCAGTGGAGTGTGAGGCTGGGAACAGGAGGTTGGCTGACGTCTGGATTCGGCACCTGCAGCTCTGCACAGCGTTAGCAGGGTCCTGAGGTGGTGTGTGCCCCAGACGTACATGTAGCCGAGGTGACGTCCTGGGGTCTTTACCCAGTGGATCACAGGCTGTACACAGAGGAGCTGGCATAGTACTTCTTTCTTGCAAAAAAAGAAAAGAAATAGTTAATCAAATTTAACTATATTTTCAAAGTTGTTATGAAATGTATTTACTTGAATCATGATAGATAAGATATTTTATAATCTTATAAGTCTATGATATCTAAAGAAGCAATTTAATAGTAGTATTGAAGTGAGGGGCATATTCAAGATTTTTGTAATTGAATATATTTTATAGTCAGCAAAGTTTTGATTTTGGCAGTCTCTAATATATATTTTAAAAGCAAAAGGATTTTAATATCTCTTCCTAGTATGTATCAAAAAGCCAGTATATGAGGATAATTTCCAAAATCAACCAACAAAGATATCCTGGAAGTTATGGAAATATAGATTCTCTTAAGTAAAATACTGAATAATATGCAAGTAATAACTGAAGAACATATTTGATATAATCAAATGTATATTTTTCCAAGTGTAATTTAAAATGAAAATGTAAGGCTTCAGAGATAGAAAACAGAAAAAGAGAAAGTAAATAATTCTTACTTGGGAAATAATATTTTACAAACCATATGCTGAAAAATAGTTTTCCAGCTATATCATCAAATATTTTCAGTGGATTTTTCTTACTCCACATGTAATAGTTTATTATACAGTATGGGTAACTTAATGATGGAACTATGTTCTGAGAAATTTGTCATTGTCTGATTCTGTCATTGGGCAAGCATCATAGAATGCTCTTACACAGAGATGGTTATGATATCACTAGGAGATATAATCTCAGGGGACCAGGGTTGCATAGTACATGGCTGGTCATTGACAGAAGCATTGTTATACAACATGTGAGTGTATAATAAAAGAAGGAAATTAGATGTACTAGCTGAGAGTGTTGTATCATAGCTCTCTTGGTCCTAGTCACACAGAGGTGTTCAATAAATGTGAATTCTATTACAACGTTATTTCTCAATCTCTACACACAGTTCTGCTGGCTTTTGCATGGGCATCTCATGCCCCAAACAAAAGTGTGAAGCCATTCACTATTTTGCGTCCTCTCAGCCTTCACTCGGATTTTCCAAATACAATGAGAAGGACTTCTCTTTCTGATCTCTAACACGTATGGTGTCCTGCAGCACCCCAATCCTGTTTACAGATCAAGAATGGAGCAGATCCTCATTACTTTTTCCTTTAAGAGTAGGACAGGTTTATTGGAGAATAGGAATAACTCTTGAGAGACAGGAGGTGTCCTGAGTGGGTTGCCTTTTAATATTTTAAAGATTATATGGCAATGGCTTAGATGTTTGTGTCCATGCAGAATTTGTATATTGAAACCTAAGCCCTAAATTGATGGTGTTAGAAAGGGAAAACTGTAGAGGTGAATAGGTCATGAGAGGGGAGCCCTTATGAATTGTGTTAGTGGCCTGCAAAGAAGAGACCCAAGCCTACTCCCTACCCCTTCCTTTATGTAAGGACACAGTGAGAAGTCACTCTCAGAAAGTGGACTCTCACCAGACTCCAAATTTGCCAGTGATTTAATCATAGACTGCTCAGCCTCTGGAATGTAAGAAATAAATCTCCATTGTTTATTACCTACCCAGTTTACATTTTGTTGCAGCAGCCCAAATGAACTGAATATGTTAGTGTGCCTGAATTTCAATCAGTCATTTTTAATCACTAATTTTACACAGCACAGCATTCTGTCTTATATTCAATAAAGGTTTTATGAAAAGAATGCCATGGTTCTTTTGCAAAATAATAGTTTTAGATGTCAATAAGTAGCTAGAGAGGCTTTATTTTCAGTATTATGTGAGACCCATGATCCCAGAACTTGAACTCTTTAAGCTAAGCTGCAAGATAAAGTAACATGACAAATTTTCAAGCAATGAGTATGCAATTTGGAGTGAAACAGTCAAAAGGGAGAGTTCCAGTGGGCCTTTCAGGTAGGCTCTGTGATGCCTCAGGGAGCCAGTGAGCTGGGCTGCAGGGGACTGAGAGAACATATGGGAACTCTAAGACCCAACAACCAGTCTGCACAAGGTAGCAAGCGTTCATCAGGCCAAGTCCCAGACCAGTAGGATCAGCCAGTGCCATAGTGAGTTCAAGATGTTTCTAGGCACAATAAAGACTTGACTGGAGGCAGGTGCCTAGGCAGGATCTGGGTAAAACACCAAGATCACCTTCATTTTCTTCCTTGCAGAGATAAGAAAAGATCTTTCTTCACTGCTGGTCAGTTTGTTGCTATGGAAAACCATGGCCATTTAAAGTTGAAGCATGTCCCCAGAAAAGATATGGTAAAGACTTAACTCCCAGAACCTCACAAGGTGGCTTTAGTTTGAAATAGGGCACTTGCATATGTACTTAGTTAAGATGAGGTTGTACTGTAGAGGGCTGGGCCTTTCATCCAGCCTGACTAGTGTCCTGGTAAGAAGAGGAAACAGACACACAGAGAAGCTGCTATGGGATAAGAGAGGAAAAGATTGGGGTGCTGCAGCTGCAAACCAAGGACACCAAAGAGTGATGGCCACCAGCAACTAGGAAGAGGCAGGGAAGGATTCTCATAGGCTTTGGAGGAAGCATGATTTGCCAACACCTTGTTCTCTCTCTCTCTCTCTCTCTCTCTCTCTCTCTCTCTCTCTCTCTCTCTCTCTGCAGTTCTGGAGTTTGAACCCAGGACCTTGTGCATTCTAAGCAAGTGCTCTGCCACTGAATTATATCCCTAGTCCTTTATATATCATAGCTTATGTTTTTCCCAAGAGTTACAGGTTAAGTTCATGGCATAAATAACTCTCCCTCCTTTCTAATATCCTAGCAAGCATCCTTATCCATACAGTATTGTGTATTCCTGGTCATGAAGATTCTCACATGAGCTGTACCACTGGAATATATTATCTTCATTAATATTGAATATCTGAAGACAGAATCACTGAGTTCATTGTGAGCATATGCATATAGGTCTGTTCTCTTGAAAAGAAGGAACTGGCAGCTGAAATATATTTAAATCACCCTACACTGAATAGACTAATGCTTCTCAGAGGTTCTAAATGCATTTAAGGCAGCAATGCTTAAAAGCTTGACAGTGGATTCTGCCACATTTTTATTGAAACAGTTGGTCAGATTCAGCTCTTTGGATGCATTTTTGGTTTTAACAATAGTCTCAATCATTTAGTTAACTGTTCAAGGCTATGTTTTAGTAGGGCTTGACTAATCTTCACCCAAATTAAAAACTACCTAATAGAGAAAGGCCATGAAGAAACCAAATCTAAATTAAATAATAAAGGGGGAAATGAAGAGGTAAAGGCAAGTGTAGGGATGGGGTCCAATAGGTACACTCAAATAGCCCATTACTTTGAATGCTGCGTTGCTTTAGGAAGTGATTGGGTCATGAGGGCTCTAACTTTCTGTGAGGCCCCTTCCTCTCGGGCTCTTTCCTCCTCTCTCAGCTTCCTGGTTTCCATGAGGTGAGCAATTTCTTTCACTTCACCCTTACGCCCTGACATTTCTGCTTTGGTACCAACTGACCATGGCCTAAAACTTGTGAAATCATGAACCAAAATAAATCTTTCTTCCTTTAAATTGTCTTTCTCAGATATTTGGTCACAGTAATGCAAAGCTAACATAAGAAGTGAAATGATGAAAGGGTGAATGTCTTGGTTACTTTTCTCTCATTGCTGGGACAAAATATCTGACACCCAAAATTAAGGAAGGAAATGTTTATTTAGCTTACAGTTTGTGGAGGTTTCAGTCCATACTTGGCTGGCTCCAAGGCCGAGTGACACATGGCAGAGGGCAACAGTTCATGGTGGTGGGAGATAGCAAAAGCAACTACAAAAGGGAGGAGTGGCACCAGGCAGCCTCTTTCTCTCCCTTACATATGCAAACTACCCACCCCAGTGGCAGGTATAGCACTCAGACCTATAATCCCAGCATTGGACGATGGATCAATCAAAAATATAAAAGCCTGCCCCATGACTGCATGAGGATTTGGGGGGGACATGCAGACACAAACCATAACAGTGAAATAATATAAAGTATAAGAAAGCCAGTTTCTTTATGGGCAGAGTTGTAACACTGAACAAAACAGATAGATCCTTCTATTGATCACAAAGTTGTAATAAATGTATTACAAAAGAACAAGAAGTGTGTGGTGTACCTATTTCACCATCCAGATGGGAAGTGTTGGGTGGGAATTTTATACAGATCTGAGTGACTTCAGAAGCTATGCTGTATCTTTAGGTACAGAGCTTTCCCTGCATATACACAAGAAGAATCTTTTGGGTGTCGTGTAGTCTTCTCTTGGAGAATAAAGTAGTACCTGAGGACCTTCATTGTCCCTACCTAACGACTATTTGACTTCCCCAAATCTCAGTTGGGATCTATGGCAGGCCATGAATGTTGTTGCTGGTTGGTGATTGATTGTCATACAGGGCCTAAAGCCAAAGGCTGACTGGGATCTCCTTGAACTCCTAGGAGCCGAAGTGACGTATATGAACATGACTGCCTACAACAAGGGCCGGCTGCAGTCCTCCTTCTGGATTGTGGACAAACAGCACGTTTACATTGGCAGTGCCGGTTTGGACTGGCAGTCCCTGGGACAGGTAATCCTTCCACATTATCTAACCTCAAAGTTCTGTCAGCACCAAAACATCTACCTCCATCAAGCAGTCAACCACCTCTGTCTACAGTGATTGAGGGAACTAAAAATGACAGCATTTTAAGTGTTTTATTTATTTATTTGTAGTACCAATGATTGAACTAAGGGTCTTGTTCATGCAGAGCACATCATCTGCCACTAAGCTACACCCCAGCCCTAGCGTTTGTTCTTTTTAACTGTGTAGTTTGAAGAGGTTCACCATTGTTTAATGTGAAATAATAAACCTTTCCTCATCAAAATCATTTCACCAAAAAGGAACTAACAGAATAATTGCCACTGCTTGATGCTTTTTTTAATTCAAGTGCTACTTGCATATTCTTTGTAGTTGGTATATAATTTGCGTTACCCAAACCAAAGTCTATGGGTTATATCACACAATCCATGAGAAAGAGAAAAACATACCAATCCAGCATAAGATAGTATGTCATTTGAGTTATGATTTTAATAAATCTTTTTCAATTTTAATAAATCCTTTTTAATTTTAATAAATCTTAAGATGCAGATGTTATCTTACTCTTTGCAAATGATTAACCTCGAATATATTGAATATACACCTACACTGACAATCATGTGATTTTTCATACATTTATTCTTGCCAAAGACAACCCGTAAAAGACTGCAAAATCTCCATCTTTCCTTTTATCAACCCATGGTGAAGCCTGGCCAATCAGCCTTCTGTCCTAAAGAGTCTACACACCTCATTTTAACTCAGTTCTTCTGATGTGAAGATCATTAATTTCACTAAGGAAGTTACACTGTACTTCAGTTTATCTCTTATGGGAAAGAAAGCATTGAGGTGCATGGGGATCTCTGACTGTGACCCTGTAGAGAAAGACAGTATCACCCTGGATAAGTGTGAGAAGGGTAACGTCACCATCTGTTCTGTTGGTTTTACACACTTGCCCTTTTGCCTCCCAATCTCCACTGTTCTTTTCTCCTTCTTAAACTGCTGCCTTCCACACTTACTCACTCCATCGATTTTTCCTTTTTTATGGTGAGACAGGTAAATGTGCTCAGGGGTAAAAGAAGTAAACCACGGGCCAAATAAATGTCAACAATTCAATTGTTTCCCCCTCCACTGAATGGATTGTATACAGCAAAGGGAAAACTTACCCAACAGATTTTTTCTTGTTTTGAATTTAAAGGATAGTCAAAAGAATCCAGGCTCTAGGATTGTTATTTCTGGTGAGATAGTTCCCCACCCAGGCAAAGAGGGGAGAACCAATGAAAGAAAATTTCATGAGTATTTTAATATGAAGACACCATCAAAAATAGAGAAAATGTCAAATATATTATACTTAAGAAATTAGAAGGTGCTGTCTACAGATTAAAAAATGACTCAACACAATAATAACAATAATAATACATTGTGGTATATTTACATGCCACGTGGTATTCAGAGTCACTTAAATAAATATTTACTTTCACCATTACACTATTCTTATAAGATGAATACTATTATTGTGTCCATTTTATTGCTTTAAATTGAGGTTCAATATTGAACCTTAAACTTGCTCTTACAATAGTAATTTTGAGATGCAAAGTATAAGTCTTGATTCTATAAGCTTCATGTCTGAAGGCCTTTCCAACACACATATAAAAATACTGGTTGTAAGAATATCGACTTACTTCAGAAACGAGAAATAAGGCAATAGTCGCATAAATTTAGAGTATTTAGTAAGAGCTGGAACAATTTATGGAAAGATCTCAGTTTAACTTTTGCTTTCTTTGTATTTACAAAATACTAATCAATAGACGTCTGCCCAGTCTCCATAAACTTGTTCGATAACAATATTGATTATGTGTAAATTCTGCTACTAAGTGCTTTTTAACCTGAGTATACTTTGCTTACTTATCTTTCCCCACCACCAAAGTTTATTTCTTCTGTTTCTAACTGTTATTAATGATAAGGTGTAGTTTTGTGGGTTTTGTTTGAATGATTTTGAATGACTGAGGTTTAGGTGTCTCTATTCCCACTACACTACTTCCTGAAACAGACAGACATTATTCAAGAATGATTTCTCTGCTTGAAAACTACTACTTTGTCTTGCTTTACTTATTGTTGTTTGCATCACAGAAAAATAAGTTGATTTTAAAACTTTCATTCTTTAGCTATATAGTTATTTGGATGTTGTTTCCTTTTGAAATGGATCATCACCATGAAATGTGAAAATTTCCCCCACTTCAACCATAGTCAATTCAGAATAAGGATAAGTTGCATGTGATTTCTTGTTATTCAAATGAATCAAAGCCATTTACAAACTTTCCTGGCTTACATGTTGCCAGGTAGTACTTAGTTTCCCTCCGTATTATAGAGAAGAGTGGAGTGGTCCAGGAGTAGCCAGCAAAAGCCAAAAAGCATCATAACTTCTGTCACTGCTCACAACCACTTGAGCTCCTTTCCTGGGGACCTATCAACTCTTTGATTTATTCAATGTCATTCTCAGTAAGAATTGGAGAATTGCAACCTCTCTCTTGTGCTGTTGTATGGAGCTAGCGCCTATAGCTCTGTCTAGAGGAAGTGTCACTCTGACCGGGTCATGTGGTCTATTCATTCTTAGCTTCTAAGTTATGCAATGAAAACAGTGGATTTTTTAGGTTTTTCTCCCTCAGCTTGAATAGAGCAATAAAATCATTCTTCTATAACATGATATTTCTTAAGTATGGAGTAATAGAATACAGGGGATAAAGATGAACTTATTCTGTGACCCAGCAGAAGTTCACAGGTGGGAAAGCCATGGGAAAGTGCTGAGCACTTCCATCATCCTGTTAAAGAGGAGCAGAGGAGTCCTCGCCAGCTCAGCCTGGGGGAGAGCAGCCTTGGGCTGGCTGGAGAAAGGCAGCAGATGTGCAGAGAAGATATATCCTGGTGGGAAGTGTTTAAGCCACAGTGGTTTCAAGCCATATGGGACTTTGCAGATGGACTTCATTTGTGGAAATCTGTGTTCTTCTTTTGGCTGTAAATTTGATAGCAGGTTAGTCTCCTTGGAGGTCAGGGAACTAGAACAAGGTAAGTAAAGAAACCTTTTCCAGAAGTTACTATGTATGTGCCAGCCACTGTGTGTGTGTGTGTGTGTGTGTGTGTGTGTGTGTGTGAATCAGTTTCTTTCTTGATCATACAATGAAGAAATCCTTTGCTCATTCACCTCTCTCCCACTGCAAACCCTTGATGATGGTGGCCACAGGATGACAACTACTCTTGCTCAGTACTTGAGCTTTGCAAACTCACTCAATCTCTGACTTGAATTTCAAAGAGAAAGGTCCAGCGTGTTTGCTTCTGTGCTCCTCACCTCCTATGGATCCATCAGAGGCTCCCTTAGAAGTCTCAGCTGCAGGGAGCCCTGTGGGAAGAAAGAGAAAGCCTCCTAAGGCTTCTCACCCAGGGATCTGCAGTTCTGCATCTCGGGAAAGTCTGAGAACACCGTGGAGGAAAGAAAAAGCACAAAGCAAACAAAAGACTAACCAGGGTGTAAAGCCGAAAGGAAAGTGCACACATTCTTCAAATCACAGGGCTCTGGGGGTGGGATGCTAATTAGAAGAAGCTGCGAAGGAAAAAGTAGAATCATGCTTTTAGAAAAAGTTAAACTTACAATATTTTGAACAAATCCTCTTAGGTGAAGGATTAAACTGGAGATGAAGGTGGGATGTAATAGGTTTCTTGATCAGGAGAACCCAGCAACTGTGTAGAAGGGAGAGCTTTGCACAGTGCGCATGAGAATATATAATTAGAACAAACAAGAATGGGCCTATTTAAACTCTGTGAATGTGCACATATATTAACCTTAGCCCACCTGTATTGTGAAAAGAATTAGAAGGCAGATGTGAAGACGGATGAGCATGTGGGAGCATTAAGGTACCATGACTACGTCACGTGGCAGTGTGGTGTGGGTGTCCACAGGCTCAGCATCCTGCACAGATCTGCTCCTGTAAGCGGACTGAGGAACAAACTGAGTAGTCCAGGGTCTGCTTGGTGTCTGAATCACTAAAGCATTGAACTCCAGCACTGGAAATTACATCAGAGAATAAAACCAGTGTGGTGCCTTCTGTGCTGTGCTTTATGAAATGCTGTTCCAGTGAGATAGTCGTGATTACTACCAGAGAAAAAGACTCTATCCCACCTAAGATTGAGAAACTGTGGTTTCATTTAAGTGGGCTTCTTCATTCTGAGACTCCTAAGTGTTTACTATGCCACAGGGCTGTGTGAATCTCTACAACGTGGGAGAGTAAGCAGTAACCTGCTTGACCATGAAAAACTTTCCACAGTTCATTTTATGAATCAAGTGTTCCCAGAGTCTACTGATTAACACAAATGCTGCTCTAGACAATCTCTCACCATCCAGATGGGATCACTGAGGCAGGGGGCAGGGGCCAGGGCACTGCTAGGTCCCTTACCCTATGTGCAGCCTGCCTTTGCTACCCTGGGGCTTTCACATCCATGGGTTCCAGCAACCTCAGATCCAAAATACTCATTTAAAAATACCTCATCTATATTGGTCATGTACAGGTTTTCTTCTCGTCATTGTTCCCTAAACAATACAATATAACACTTATGCACATAACATTCATTAGGTATTCTAAATAAACTAGAGATAATTTAAATCACACGGGAGAATGTACATAGGTGATATGCAAACACCAGGGCATTGCATGTGAGGGATTTGAGCATTTGCAGGTTTGGGTCACTATGAACTTTCTTAGAATCAATCCCCAGAGCATACTGAGAGATAATCTACGTCTCATTGGTTCCATTTTTCTGGAGAGCCCTGACTAAAATTGTGAGTCTGAGAAGTGGAAAGAGGGTGTGACGGGAGAGGGCTGGCAGAGCTGTCACGGTGACTGTTGGGTTGTGAGGAGCCAGAGCGAGCTGGTGACATTGCTTCCAGCACCTGGGGCTGGACCATCTGGGAGAAGCACCACATTGTCTGTAGACACAGAATTTCTCGAGTACAAGTGTCCAGTGGGCTGCTGGAGAAATAGCAGAGACTGACAGATGTGGATGCTTTTACTTTAACAGCTCAAGCACCTGGACACCTTCCCCGGACCTAAGGCTAATGACTTCATCCTAGCTGCTCTGTCTAACACTACTGTCATCCTTTTGTGGGGCATCGATGTGAGACTCACTTCTTCTGCCTTAGGAAGTCTTGTCACTTCTTTCCACTCTCCCCAGGGACTGAGGTTGTAGCCTGACAATATTAATGAGAACAAGCACAGAGACTTCTAGTGTCTCTGATTCCCTCCTCTTGTCCCCGTTCCTTTCAATTAAATGCAGCAGCACTGCAGTGGAGTCCTGAAGACCCAGTGGTGTAGGTGCCAGTGGGCAGGAGGTCACTGTTGCGAAGTCCATGCTGTCGTTCCTATTCAGTGCTAGCTCTGAGCTGACATTTTTCTCAGAACTTAGGAGTTACAAGGACCTGTTAGATCTAGGGAAATGGTGTCTGTGTTACCAGAATCAAAATGGAAAAGAAGCAAAGCAAAAGAGAATCTGACTACAAATACAGCAGAGAATAATTAATATTCCTTAGGTATCATGGAATCCATATAGGGGAAATAAATGTAACTCCCAACCTGTTAGATGTCAGATATGCTGAATTCATGTTCCCCAAAACTGAAGAATGAATTCTAAGGAACAGTGGAGGTTAAGAGTAGGAAATACTTATTAAGAGAGAGACATAGAGCTCCTGAGTGACAGGAAGGAACCTGAAAACTGGATTGCCATGGGCCCCGCTTTACAAAGGAAGTTTTATAGAGCAAAATCATGAGGTGTGTGCAAAATCACAAGATGGGTGTAAGATCACGAGATGGGTACAACCCAGGACAAAACTATGATCAACCAGTGAGATTACAAGTCTAGCCGCCTAGGTAATACTGATCCAGTAGAAGCAGCTCACGTAGCAAGTATATATGGAAAGAACAAGGACCTTTTCAGGAAGAGAAAAATCAGGGGGTCCTGGCCACCACCAGGTGACACAGTCCCCAATCCATTGTTCATGCCTCAGAGAGTCATGTAACCCTGGTCATGCTGTCTCCATCCTGAGGCCCGGCCCTCAGCAGATGCTCCTCCAGCCACAGTTGTGATGTGTTTTTATTTTCTGTACTGACTCCCTCGAGGGCTCAGCCCTGTCTGACTGCCTATAATGTTTTACCTCACTTAACTGTCTGTTATAGAATGATGGAAAACAAATGATTAAGTCTCCCCTTATTGATTAAAAAGGTTACCTGTGCCACTCAAAAAGGTCATTTCTGTTGAATGTGTGCTCTAAAGTAAATGAGGGAGTGGAAGCTCAACTTTTAACAAAATAAATGTGCTAGCAGGCTGCATTTTCAGTAACAAAGTCATACATATTTTCTACAGTTTTTAAAGTGACAATTTGGTGAATAATATTATTTCAAAAAAGCAGGAAGTGCTTTTCCTTAGTCGTCCATTGGAAACATTCTTACAAAACCAGTTTGTCGTCTGCTGCAGTCTCAACTTCTGCAGTTATATGAAAAAAATAAGAGTATCATTTGCCTTTCTCTTTGCCCTTCCTGAGATTTAGTCAGTAGGTCATTGATAAGTGAAATTTATTTCTGAAATTTTTTTCTCATATATCGTTCCAACCTCCAGTTCCTGAATACGTTCTAAATGGCATGTTGGCCTGAGCTGTCCTCCTCCTCCTCCTCCTCCTCCTCTCCTCCTTTTTCTTCTCTTTCCCCTGCCCCTCCCTCTCTCCCCTTCCTTCTACCTTACATCTTCCTCCCCGCCCTCCTCCTCCTCTTCCTCTTCTTCCTCTTCCTTCTGTAGTTATAATCGATCTCTCTTAAAATATAATGACCCAAATTCAAGTACACTTCAAAAGCAACCTCCCTGTTGTGGACTTTTGCTTGTGCTCCAACAAGCACTGTATTTCTGAAAACACACTGACTCCAGATTTGCTGTCTTGCCAGTCTCATTACTTTAGCTGGCTATCTCTAAGCTAGTTTTTTGGCAAAGTAACACAATGGTTGGAATAAGAATTTAAATTGAATTTTTTTCTGGCTCTTATGGTTATATGACCCAGAGCAAGTTATCTGTCATCCCTGAGTTCCCATTTGTTCATTTCTACAAATTAAACTAATAATAATGACCTCCTCAGTTGATAGAGGGAAAACAGAATACAGACATGCACTGAGCACCACACCTGCTGCAGGTTACTGCTCAATACATCAATAGCCATTGACAAGGAAATTTGATGAGTTGTCTAGGTCAGTAGGACAGGGAATGCCAAGGAAATTTGATGAGTTGTCTAAGTCAGTAGGACAGGGAATGCCAAGGGCACTGGTGTTCATTTCTTGCCTTTGGCAGACATGTGATGAATCTCCCTAGATTTGCTCATAAATGTATGTCCTGGTTAGCAGTTTAGCAAAGTGGGCAGTGGCACCCCAAACCAGGGACTAGTGACTGTGACCTTTGCAGGGAGGTCTTTAATGCCTTGCCATAGAGCTTTGTGCTGTGTCCTGGAGACATGGACTAATTCTACATCTAACTCTTGCTGTTCAAGGTTATTGTCAGTGGTGAAACCTAGAGGTCAACTAACCAAATTTATAAGCAGTAAAAATCTGGGACACAGAGCTAAAACACTGGCTTTTAGAAACAAGACTGAAGGTTTCAATGAGTTAATCATAACAGGAGGAAATTGAACAGGGTGTGGAAACACGTGAGGACACTTGTGTGAGAATAAGCAAAGGCTAAGGCAGAGACCCCAAGCATGCAGAGGAGCCAGGCATGGCTCTGTGGGAGAGCACTTGCCTGGCACATGCAAGGCTCTGAATTGTCTTCCCCAGCATTTTGAGGGGAAGGAAAAAGCATTTGAAGTGTGTTCAATGGCACTTGCCTGTAGATTCCAGTACTTAGGAGGCTGAGACAGAAGGCTCTCTTGAGTTGGAGACCAGTCTCAAAAAAAGAGCAAGATCTTGTCTCAAAAGACATTTTTAAAATTTTTTTCAATTTTAAAAAATCAAAGGCAGGGGAGTGAGAAAGCTTCTTCAGGGTGAGAAAAAGCAACCTTCCACCATGCTTCTGGTGGGGAGATCGTCTATGGGCCAAGCAGAAGCAGGGAATCCTTGTGACTGGCTAGTAGATGAATGGAGCATATTTGCTGTCTCTGATTGGCCCTAAGATGCAAAAATTAGGGTAACTGGCAGGTATTAGTCAAGTCCTGGCTGTTCAGGGCTGATTGCTACTAGGTGATCGTTTGGCTCCCTGGAATGATTGCTGCACAAAGCAGTTGGCTTTCTGGGCCGGTCGCTGCAGGTTGTGGGTGAAAGTTCTGCTTGTACATATGGGCTGGCTATTGTCCATCTGTATATTGAGTGTCTTGGGGATAACACCGCCCTTCTCTTAAACTCTCAACCCCACTTCCTGCCTCCCACACACTGGTTTTAAAATCCCCAAGTGGTGTCTAGGAACCCATATTGAGAATCAGGGTACAGTATCCCCTGTCTATGTGTTAATTACATGAAGTCTCAGCGCCTACTTCATTGCCTGGCCTATATTAGATGCTTTAAAGACATGATTAAATGAATACATATATTCACAAACTACAGTGTGTTCACCCATCGGTCTTAAAGGTCATATCATATGAGAACTAGAATAATGATTGGAAATTACAGGGGAAAGGATTTGCATCAACACGAGCAAGAATTTTCAGACACTGAAATTGTCCATCTAGGGGCAAGACAGTCTTGTGAAGAAGTTACTTCCCGGGGCTGGAAATGGTCCGGGGTGGAGTCTACGTTTGAGGGCCGAAAGATGTGTGCAGTGAAAGTAGCTGTAGTTTCTTCATCAAAGCTTACACATATAAGTTCAATAATGAGAGTTAATATCATCATCATTATTTTTCACAACCTGCTAACACATGTAGGGAGGATTCAGGATATCTCTGCTTCCTCGCCGGAACTTAGGGGCCAAGGAACAGGTAAGCTGCATCCCAAAATCTGGTGACACATACTCACTGTTTATGTTGGGCTTAGCCACAGAACAGGCTTTCCTGAAGCTGGTCCACACCGATTTAGTAACATTTCTGACACTACCTTCACAGTGGATGGGAATATACCATTCATTATGAAAACAATGCAGAAAACCTCCACTCTGAACCATGGAGAGTTGTTTCTGGTTTTGTTTTTAAATAAGGTAAAATTCTAACTGGCCAAGCTTGTTGAATATGTCCATCCAGATTTTTGTCCTTCAACAATGTTTATTAAAAGTGTTGCACTAAAAATGTTTCTTGGAGGACTCGGTCACACCTGGGAAATGTGTTGAACAACTGTATTACCAAAGATTTGCTTAGGTGAGTTTTATGGCCCTATTTTTCTTACTTCTGGGCTTTCAGAATGTTAATTGGAAAAAATTGGATTGTATGTTCTCGATGCAATGACTTGCAAGAATACTGCTCTTAGACCTATGCATCATTCTGCATACTTCAAGAGTTATGGCTTAAGCATCTATTACTATAATTAGCTGTCACTTCAATCCTTTGTTGTGGAATTCACCAATCCTGTCATATTTTTAGAGCCCTTCCTGAAGCTTTAATTCCCTCAGCAAATGTTGTGTAGAAAATTAGCTCTATTTCATTGCAGTTTTGTAATACGGTCTTTATTACTCCCACTCACCAACTCCTAAGTTACTTCTCTGTTGTTTTTGTCAAAGTTGAACACATCACATTTGGGGCTTAAGAACTGCCTAAAAATCCTTTTCCATGTCTGAATTGCCTACAGTGCTAGATAGGTTTGTTCTAGAAATGGTAGGGCTAAATTTTATCCTCAAAAGCCTGTGGGAGAAATAATGCTTCATAAAAAGTAAGATTTGGGGGTAGGGCAGGGGAGCAGAATTAGTAGAACAAACAGTTTGTTAGAACACACAAAGCATGGCAGCATGCCGCCCTAGAGAAAGAACAGCCTGGGAAAGAGCACCAAACCAGCTACTCCATGGACAGAGAGCCCCAAGGTCAGGATACAGGGAGACTATATGTGTTTCTGTCAAAGCATTAACGTACCAGGGACAATCAAAACACATGGCGAATGTTCAAATCTTTAAAAATTATTACAGTAAAATATATTGGTATTAATCCCCTCAAAATACCCCCCTCTTACATCAAACACATGTATCCCACCGTTCTTGCCACTTTCTGAAGCAGATCTAGAAGTCCTTTCATGAGTGTCTCCATAAGGTGTGATCAGAAGTATGGTGAACGTTGCTGCTTCGTGCCAACCCAGGGAAAGGTGGGCTCATCAAAGCATCATCATGCTGTATCCCCTTCCACCTTGTTCATTGTGCAACTTCTGGCTCTTCCCCAAAGTCAGAATGACCATGAAAGGCTAACATTGTGGGTTGATTCAAACATCCAGGCAGCTATGACAGTGCAAGTGAAGACCCGATAAAAGGCTTACAGAATTATTTCAGAAAATGGCATGAATAGTGGAATGATTATGTCTGAAGTGAAAGGGAGCACTTTGAGTGGGATTAATGGCAATGTGCTTTTTACTGTGATTTTTAAAATTTAAACATCTGCTGTATTTGTCAATCATACCACTTCTGTGTGAGGAGTATAGAAATCACGTAATGTGTATATAGTCTCTGTGGGCACCTGCATGACTTTTACTTAGCCCTCTGTTGTGCCTAGAACATGTCGTCCCCACCTTGGGTGTCTCTATTGGCATATAAATGAGGTGCTCCTAACCTTTGGTCAGGTCTGTGGGACCAAACCAACTCATGTGACTCGGAACCCTCCCAATTTTGTCTTAAGCAAAGAACGAGGTAAGATATGGTGACATGGTCAGGCTTGAGCCCTTTCTGTTTTATCTCAAATACTGGAGTAGGGTGAGGCTATATAGGCTATGTCCAGCTATGTCCCCGGAGGAACGCCGTAGTCACCTGCTGTCACAATTAATGCCAATTCTCCCAGGTTACTGAAACAGGAGATACACAGTGTGAAGGGCACATCTCATGGCCATGCGAGGAGGGGCAAATAAAGAAGTTCAAGCTCTGTCTTGGAGGGCATGACAGAGACTGTGAGGGGTTCCAGAGAAGGCAGAAGAGGCAAGGGTTGGGTTTGCATAGCTGGCAGAGTGGGTAGTCCTGGTCAGGCTGTGGGCTGCTTGATCATTATCTGGGACTGATCCTGCAGATCTCCTGCAAAGCCATCAGCGCTTGAGGGGGGCAGTTTAGTTCTCTTGCTCAGGGAGGCAGTCTCTGGGGTAGTTGCCCCCTGAGGTAGGGACAGTCTCATCCTGCATGATCTCTTTTGTGAGGCTCACCACTGCTTGGGGATACTTTCCAGCCTTTGCCATGAGGTCGTTTATCAACTAGACCTGTCACTGTTGGGATCCAGAGTGACTTCAGAGTAGAGTGGCTCAGAAGGAAAAAAGTTAACCAGGCAGATGGAGTCCGAGAGGGACAAAGGAGGGTCAGCTGTGCCAGTGAGGGTGCCTCCTTCAACAACATGCCTCAGCTCAGCAGAGCCATATATTGGGTCCACCAGGCATGAGTGACAGTGGCAACCTGGGTGCCTCGATCTAGAGCGAGTCTCTGTCTCTCCTCTGTCTCTATCTCTTTCTCTTTCATTAAGAAACAAGTTTCTGTTTTCCTAACTTAACACAAACCAAATGAGCTCAGTTCCTGCTCTGAAAGCTAGTTTCAGAGCAGGCAAACCAGCCCCATGTCTTTGGAAAAACTGACCATAACGAATTACTCCCACCTCAAAAGTCAGGTTGGTGCTGGTTGTGGAAGAAGTACAGGACCTTGAAAGCTGCAATAGAAGTATTTTATACCTCTTTTCACACAGCACTGACATAAACTTACCTTTATCTCCAAATATATTAACTAGATTCTGCCTCCTTCTGCAATGATTTTGATGTGGTTGCCAGAAGTCAAATATTTGCCATCATTATCTGCCAAGAGACTTCAGCAGGGAGCATCTCTAAAACATCCTTGCCCTGCTGTGAGCTAGTGTCATCACCCCACTGTTAGCACCAATTCCTATTATTTTCATCAGTTCATTCATTCAGCAAGGATTTATTCAGTGTGTACTTTGCACCAGGTGCTACTGAAAGTACTAGCGGTAAAATGGGCACAGGTGATTTTTTTTACCTGAAAGAGCTCATGCTCTACCAAGAATTAAGGTTTAGATCTAAAATATCCCCTCAAATTCTCATATGTGTGGAAGGCAGTTGAATCATGAGGGTCCTATGCTCATCAGTGGGTTAATCCCCCAGTGAGTTCAGAGTTGAATGTGCTGCCAGGTGGAGGTTGGTCCCACTGAAGGTGTGACCTAGAAGGTTATGTCTCCCTCTTGGGCTCCTTCCTCCCTCCTGCTTCCTGGCTGCCATAGTTTGAGCACCTTTTCCTCCACCAGACCCTTCCACTGTGAACTTCCTGCCATGGAGCCAGAGAACCAGGGACTGAATTCTCTAAAACCACAAGCCAAAAGAAATGTTTCTTCCTTGAAGTTGTGAGTGTTGACCAACAGGAAAATAACTTGTATATACCAAGAAAATAACCAAATGAGCAAGAATGATTCATGGGTGATGAGTGCAAGTCAGGAGAGGGGCAGGAATGGTTTCTTAGCCAGGTAATACCTGCACTGAAAGGATTTGTGGAGAGGAGCAGAACCAAGAAAGGGGAAAAAAGGTTTTCCTTTTCAGGAAAAGCTGTGGTCAGGAGAAGCCATGACTGTTCAGAAAAAAAGGCAGCCAGTTGCTGAGGGGACTAGGATGCACAATGCAGCCACACATGGGGGAAGAACACCGAGTCTGGGGACCTCTGTGTCCTGCAGAGAAGTGCAGATTGAACCTGTGCTTCATGGAAAACCTTTGAGAGTTTCTGCAGAGAACACCGACAGCCTTGGGGAAATAAATGGGAGATCCTGAGACTGGGACTCAGAAAGCTGCTGCAGAAATGGAGCAGACAGGGACTGAGCTCCTGAACTAGGTGCAGTGGTGCTGAGGAAGGGCAGGAGGGGAGGATCCAGGCTGCTCCTTACCTGGTCTTACCCTTTGCTTCTTCACTTCCCACATCACCTGAGAGAAGCCAGAGACTCTGAGGCCAATGTCGTGACTCACAGCAGCCCCACCTTGGAGGGAAACAATGTCCTCCCATTTCTGTAAGTGAAGAAACCCAGGTTGTGTGTGTGTTTGTGCATAGAGATGTGCCAGGAAAACACACACCAGACTTGCAGGGTGCGTCCTCCAGAGGAGGGAGCAGAGAGGGGAGGGGAGCTTCTGCTTCACACTCTAGAGGCGGGGCTGGGGATTTAGCTCAGCAGCAAAGCGCCTGCCTGGCAAGCGCAAGGTCGTGAGTTCGGCTCCTGGTACCGGAGGAAAAAAAAAAAAACACCACACTCTAGAGGCATCACACCACTTGAATGTGTGAAGTGAGGGCATATAGTTAAGTGAAAGTTAACTTTTGAAAGTTCATTTAATTTTAATCCACTATATTAATTACATAGCATCATAAGCATTTAATACATATGTGTGCATATATGTGTGTACATACGTGTCTGTATGTAGATGTGTCTGTATGTGTTACACCATGGTAGGATTCTCCTTTCATTTCATCTATTTCTTCATAACCTCTTCACATAAGACAAACTTCCACTACCCCTTCTTTCTCCTATCCCCTTACCTTGGTCATTTGGGATACAACCACCATTGGGCACATGGGTTAATTCTAGGCTTTGGGTGCATTAATCAGCTTTCTGTGACTGTAACAGATGCCTCAGGTATATAAGGTTTATTTGGGCTCACATTTTGGCAGTTTGATCCCCTTGCTTTGGGCCTGTGGCAGGCAGCACATCATGGCAGGAACACATGGCAGAGCAAAAATGCCCACCTTATGGGTGGAAAATGAAAAAGATCCAGATGTAGGGGCTGGGTCCCACTGTCCCTGTCAAGAGCAGGTCCCCAAATACCTGAGACTTTCCACTAGGCTCCACTGTTCCACAGTACCACCGTGGTGAGCCATCTTTTAACCTATGGGCTTTGAGGAGCATCCCAGGTCAGTTTTACTGTGGTGGTTGGCCATCTTGCTGAGGATGTAGTATTAAAACCTAAAAATTGGAGAGGTCAGCTAGGAACAAGAAAAGGGGGCAGAGTGGGAACTCCGGGAAGAACAGGAGACCAGAGCGGAACAGTGGGACCAGAGTACCTTCCTAGCTCGGCTTATCATGAACTGATGGAAGACTCCTCCACCCCTTCAGCTCCTCGAGCTCAAGTCCCTTCCCTGTTTTCTCTTGCTTTCTAATTCCACCTAATAAATCTGCCTATTTCCCTCAAAAAAGAAAGAAGAGATGAGAAAAAGAAAGCCCCATGTAACTAAGACTAGTGATTCGCTGGAGGGGAGGGGAGTCACCTCCAGCACACCTTCTGCTAAGCTGTCCTACTTTCTTGGGGTTCTGGGGCCTGCATCCTATCTTCTGCTGCCCCAAAAAAGCTTCAGCACTTTAGGGAACCCATCTACCCACCCCCTCTGTTCCACCAGCTGTTCCTGGCTTAGTCTCATGGACTTTTTCACACTTTCTGGCAGAGCTTCTCCCCTGCGGATGTCCTCAGGAGACGGAGCAGGAGTTTATCGCTTGTGTGGTCTCCCTGAGGACATCCTTCTTGGGGCTTCTATTTGAATGCAGTGAAGACAAAGAAATATCTGCTTAATGTAAGGCGATCACTCTGCCTTTGCCCAGGGCCAGGGATGGGAAGCAGGTGTGAGCTGTGGGGAGCTGGAAGCACGTGGGAACCGGGCTGGCTTTGCAGCCTCACCGGGAAAGAGACCTGCTAAAGAAACTGGCTTGGGCTGCTGAAGCCCTGCACAACGGCGGGGTCATCTCCACAGATCAGGAAACCAGGGGTAGGCCTGGGTTTGAGCTTCTAATTTTAAGGTACCTGCAAGGAACCCAGGTGGCAGAGCCAGTTAAGCAAGTATATGCACACTGTGGAGCGGAGAGGGGAGATTCCTGTGAGGATGACGCTGGAACAAGGAGCTGCTGGCTCTCCACACAGCTGCAGCTCACACCTTCCATGTGTCTGAAGGTGCTGGTGGGCAGCACGGGGCTTTCTTTCTCCCTCACTCTGATTCCTTTCCCTGTGACTGTATCATCCCTAACTCACACCCTTCCTCCCCTATTTCATCTGTCTCCCTCTCCCTCCCTCCCTCTCCCTCTCCCTCTCTCCCTCTCCCTCCCTCCCTCTTCCCCTCCCCCCCTCCCCCTCCCCCTCACCACACTGGAGATGTAACCTAGGGGCCAGCATGCGCTAGGCAGGTGCTCCAGCTCTACCACTGAGGTACATCTCTGTCCTCTTTAACGTTTTGAAATCTACATCACAACCTGCCCTGCTTTCCACCTCTTGATTTTGCGTCCACTTTCCCCGCCAGCTCTCACGCCCTTTGCTAGTCCCTCTTGCATCTCCTTGCTCTACCAATATTTCTCTTCTTTCCTCCTTTTAAAATTTTTTCTCATCCTAACTGTAAAAGGCAGGCGAGTGGATGTTTGCAGTTCCACCAAAGAAAAAGTCAACATGTTTCACTCGGCTTCAGAATCTTCCTAGCCCTGGGGTTGGGGATTTAGCTCAGCAGCACAGTGCCTGCCTGGCAAACGCGAGGTTGTGAGTTCGATTCCCAGTACAGGAAAAAAAAAAAAAAAAAAAGCCCAGAATCTTCCTGGCCCAGAATGGCTGGTTAAAGCTGGTACATCCTGTTCCAGTGTGTTGTCCCATGCACTTCCCCATGGGTTATGTCCCTTGTCCCCTTTTTGGCTCTGCTGGCAGCTCACAGACCGCATGTGACTCGAGATCCAAAGCAGCTGCCTGTGATTAAACCCATGAAAATGCAACAGAAGACAGAGCTCATGATTGTCTTCTAAACTACTAATACAAGCTTCTTCTGGGTCCTCTGTGGTCCCATAACAAACATAAACGGCTATCTTTTGTCTTTTAAGTTTTAAAACACGTAAGTGGAAGTGTTCATCGTGCACATAGGGTAAATGTTCATGATGTGCAGGGCACGGTGCTCGCCACTGGCGTGGAAGTGAGCAGACAGTGTTCCTGCCCCTGCAGAGCACCTCCCCGCCCATCCTGCAGCAGGAACAAGGTCCGGGGGAGTGGGGTGCAAGAGGAAGTGACCACCTCCCGGGGACCCCAGGAAAGGCTGCATGTGGAACGACCTTCAAGTCTTGCATTGAATTCTCACAACCTCCATGCAGCTTCTGACCCAGCCGTCACTTTGACCTGAGCTCCTCTATTCCCCCTCTTTTTACTACACCGCAAGGACACTGACCTCCTTCTTGCGCCCTGACCTGTCAAGTCTGCCCCTGCTCAGGGCCTGGCACTGCCACTCCTCCTGTGGGCACAGTTATTGTCCCGATGTGCCATCGTTTGTCCTGTGCTCGGGGCCACCCTGCAGGACAGCGTGCCTGCCTGCCGCTCTCCACCGCCCAATTTTATCTTCCCAGCGTGTGACTGCCTGAAACTCACATGCGGGGGCTTATTGCTCACCTTCCTCTCCTGTAATGAGAGGCTTATTTTTTAATGTTGTTTAACTTAGTATAACTAGTATAGCTTATGTTGGAAAATGAAAAGAGAGACCCATTAAAGTTCTAATTAAGGGAGTTAAGAAGCCCTGGTGGAGATCATGATTATGATTTCCTGACAGAGTCACAATTTTCCTTCTGTAATATCTCTGTGCCTCAGGCACGCCCTGTGGCACTGTCTTGTCGTCCTTCATGTCTTATCTGAGAATAAAACAGAATTTTGCCTGTGAGCATGTGCAAGAGAGCTAGAGTTCAGTTCTTCCTCCTCCAGAATTCAACTGCTTGTTCAGCTCCACAGCCCCAGGTACCTAGCAAGGCACTCAATAAATACTTGTTGACTGGCGAATGAGCATCCCTCCTCAGTCTGGAGAGAACTCTGAAGTCTATGGCTTCGTGCTTTGTTTTCTGCTGCCCACTTACCACTAACTGTGTCAAACCGCTCCAGCTCTTCCCCCTCTCCTCCGTTCTTCACTTTCCTTCCTTTTTCTTTTTTTTTTTTTTTTTTTTTTTTGGTTTTTCTCCAGTACCAGGAATCGAACTCACCACCTTGTGCTTGCCAGGTAGGCTCTGTGCCACTGAGCTAAATCCCCAGCCCTCCCTTCCTTTTTTCTTCTTCTCCTTCTTCTTTGCCTCTTACCTCCTTCTTCTCCTTCTCTTTCTCCTCCTTCCCCTTCTTCATCTCCTCTTCCTCCTCCTTCTCCTTCTTCATCTCCTCTTCCTCCTCCTTCTCCTTCTTTCTCCCTCCTTTCTTCTCTCTCCCGCCCTCCTCACGGCTTTTCACAATTCAAACTGGCACCTTCAATATGTTCGAAGTGTCAAGGATCCCACAACCCACACCAACATCACCAGGTTCTATTTCCACAGTGCTCCAGCTGCCACCCGTCCTCGTCCTCCAGGACCACCTGCTGGCGCCGGCGGTTACAGCACGCTCCCATCTGTAGCTGCTGCCCCGCCGGGTCCTCCACCCTTCACTTCCCTGTCAGGGGTCCTCCCTCCTCACCTCAGTGCCTCGACTTCAGGTCTCATCTCTATTCCCGTGAGGTCCCATACGTTAAATATCTCTCTGCCCACGTCTTTCCCCGCTCTGGATTCAGTTTGCAAGCACACCCCTTTACTCTCTGTACACTCTACCTTACATGCCTTAAAACTAACCACGAACGCAGTTTCTCCTTTTGCTGTGCACTAGGAGTCCTTACTTGATCATCACCACTGTTTCTGTAAGATGACTCACTGTTGTTCTTCAGCCACTTCCTAACAAAACTGCAGCCGCGTCTACCTTCTCTCCCTCCCTCTGCCCACTGCTCGCATCCGTGTAACTGATGTGAGTGGGGCAGACGCAGTCACTGTGCCCCCCACCGACGGAGCCATTTGTGCTGGAGGTGCCCCCGGTCATCTGCCCCAGGACTGACGAGCCCCCAGTGACATCACGCTGCTCCTCTTGTGCTTAACCACGAGCCCCACTCTTGTGCATGTCCCGAATTACTACCCTCCTCCCCCAGCACTCAGGCACCTCCGTGACCCTCCTCACCCCACCATTCAAAGCTCTCCTCCATTCTACTCCCACCGGTTTTCCCAACCACAGCGCCTGTGGTCCTGCCCACCAGCCACATCTTTCTCATCTCCAAGGAAGGCTTTTCCCTCTAACTGTCTGGTGCCATAGCTACCATTACACACAGAGGTGTAAACGGTGATGTGCTTACAAAGGTGTGTTCATAATGTCTATAAAGAAAGGAAAGAAGGATAACCTAACAATAGAATTCCAAAATAAATCATGTTAAATTTACTTCATGAAACATCATGGAAACATTAAATATTATGTCTTCAAGTAGTATTTAGTGGAAAAAAGTAAGTCTGAAAATTATATATATTCAAGGGCCAGGTATATAACTCGGCAACACAGCACCTGTCTGGCAAGCACAAGGTCCTGAGTTCAATTCCTGGTACCAAAAAAAAGAAAAAGTGCTAGACACAAAATTGTATACATTCAGAAAGATATTTATGTAATACCACAAATACTGCACATGCCAGTTATGAATATGTTTGGCTGCAGATAGCAACAACAGAGCTAATGATGGCTGAGATAAATCAGAGCTTGGTTGCAGAATCCAGCGGAAAGCAGGGCTGACACAGCGGCCAGAGGTACTGTCTAAGATGCTGAGTCCTTGTTTTGGAGCTTTTACCCTCATGTTTGTCTCATCATGGTGAAAAAGTAGCTGAAAGTCCATGTTCCAGGAAGCACAGTGGTGCACCAGGCAGAGAGAAAAGTAAGTTCAAGTGTTTGATTCTCCGGAAGGGGAGGCTGTCCTTGATGGCTTCTCCACACCCCCTGGCTCCTGGCCACGCTGTCTGGGAAGAGAGGCCGTGGTCAGACACTGCATCAACCAACTGACAGCATGGCCACAGTGGATCCGCCCAGAGAATTAATTTAGGGATTGATTTTAATCTTCTGTGGTAGTAGAATAATATACATGGTAACTCTTATGAGCGAAAAATAGAAAAAATGTTAAATTGAAATTTTTAAGAATTTGCTCATCCATCCTATTTCATTACAAATGTCACCTCCTCAGTAAAGCCTTCATTCCAATAAATGGGTGATACGTGTGTGTGTTTACCTCAACGAGCATGTGGAAAGAGGATAGATTTTAGAGTGGGACAACCATAGTTCAAATTCCTTTGATGTTCATGATTAAATCTTAGAAAAACCTCACGTCCCTAACCTGTAATAGTATCTCATGGGGCTTTTGTGAAGAGTATATGAAATTCAGTGAGGAAATACACAGCAGTTGTAATAAATTTTTAATAACTAGTTCTTTCTTCATTCTGAAAATCATACAATATGTATTTCTCATGGTACCTCCATTCTGCCTTCTATTTTACCTGTTTGTGTAGTTTGTTATTTCTCAATGACCATATCTTTTTAAAGTACATTTCTTACAGAAGAGGACCTAGCCTATAGTAGATGACCAACCAGAACATTAAAATTGAGTTGATATTTTACTGAAATATACTTGAATTCTCCAGTGCAGGATCACTGTGGGAAACTGACTGTATTGCTTTTCCTCCGCACTGAGGTTATGATGTGGGTAATGAATTGGGACTGTCGCCAAGCACCTATTTATGGGCGTAGGACAGATGCTGCCTCTGTGGCCATCATCAAGAAACCACAAGGGTCCAGGGTCTTCTGGAACACTGTCAACGCCCCGGGCTGTAATGCTTTCTCATTCTTTCCAAGAAAGAAAAAAGTAAAACACTCAAGTTAAATTTAAAGATACAAACTTAAAAACAAAAAAATTAGCCAAGTTCTACTGTTTTCAGTGACACAGTAGAATAACTTATATTAGAAAAATGAAAAGAGACCCATTAAAGTTCTATTTAGGGAAGGTAAGGGGCCCTCAAGGGGATCATGAGTATGATTCTCTGACAAATTAACATTTTCCCTTCAGTAATAGCTTTATGCCCCTGGCAAGCTTCATGGTGCTGTCTTATCTGAAAATATAACAGAATTTTGTTAGCTTTGTTAGCTTTTTGTAGCTGTGATTTTTTTCCCCTTTTCCCCCAAATCAAAATTATGAAAAAATATGTATTATTCAGTTTTATTAATATTCCTGGTCATAAGTTTCCCAAATAATATTGCATCTAATTATTCCGTGGTAGCAGTTTCCTTTCAGATGCGCTGATAATCACTGTTACCCAGTCTCTCTCTCCCTCAGCTGTCTTCAGCCCCTCAGTTCTCAGAAGTGCCCCGGGGTGTGTGAGTGTGAGTGTGTGTGTGTGTGTGTGTGTGTGTGTGTGTGTGTGTCCATTGCACTTGGCAAGTGATGCCTGGCGCATGACTGTAGCAGCGCAGAGCTGGGCAGCCTTGATCACAGGAGGTCATTTCGGATGGAGCCTCCCTCCTGTGATGTGTGACGAAAGGATGGGTTCCTGGGTGGATCCCTGGGGGCATAACCCTCCAGCTGTCTCAGTAGTTGACCTGCTGGTCTTCAGTCTTCGTTCCACACAGTGTGATGTAAGTCAGTCGAGCCACCTGGGGTAAGAAGCCTGTCACAAGGTAAAGAAAATGTGGGAGTTGATTAAGGGAGCCCCCGAGCTTGCTAGGGAGTTCTTACCCTTAATCTCAGGAATTTGTCCCCCATTCGAAAGGGAAAATAGCAAAATATGAAATTGCTCTCCAGTCTTCCACGAGCAGCCCCCGTATTTCCTAATCCATTTGCTCTTCTCTGATCGTGACTTCAGTCAGGAAGCTTGTCTATGTTCAGCCATCAGTCAGTAGGGAATAACAGCTACCATTTGCAGAACACGTCCCAAGACTTAGCCCTACATTGGATTTTTTCCACATATTCCCACCCACTGTCTTCCACCCTTCTGCAAGGTAGGCAGGAACACCCACACCTCACCAGATGAGGCACCCTGGACTCCCAGCACCTGCACCTGGCCAGTGACAGAGCCAGGATCCAACCCAGGCCCATCAGACACCAAAGCATGTGTGCCCGCCACTCACCACCCTGCCTCAGCATCACCTGCTAAGTTTCAATAATTTAAAGCAAAGCAGCTGAGATTCAATCAGTAAGAAGTGAATATTTGATGATATTAAACATTAAAAGGAGCTTCCAGATAAAGTATGTTCTCTCTCTCTCTATCTCTTTTTCTCTCTCTGTCTCTCTGTCTCGCTGTCTCTTTCTCTCTCTCTCACACACACACACAAATACACAACACACACATACTACTTAATTCCAGCTGCACACTGTTCAGCAACTTCCCGTTAGAAACCACCATCAGGGTCAGCACAGGCACAGATGGCAGCATGGAAGGAGGCAGAGGTCACACAGGATTCACTGTCTTCCCAGCAGAGCAGTGTGGCTCAGTGTGAGGGAGTAGGAGGTGGGGGTGGGGGACGTCAAGCCCCCACTTGTCAAGGAACATCATTTCAAATTTATTGTTGGTACAACACGAACAAACTGAATTTCTGTCTGCTATGGTTTGTGTCTAGATGTCCCCCACAGAGTCTCATGCAGTCATAGGGCAGGCTTCTAGAGTTTTTGATTGACTAATGATCCAGTGAGATTATGGGTGTGAGTGCTACACCCACCCTGCACTGGGTAGAGCGGAGCAGGTAGCCTGCATACAATATAAGGGAAGGAAAGAGGCTCCTTGCTGCTGCTCCTCCCTTTTGCTCTTGTTGCTTTTGCTATTTCCCACCTCCATGAACGGTTGCGCTGTGCCATGTGCCACTCTGCCTTGGAGCCAGTGGAGTATGGACTGAAACCTCCACAAACCGTGAGCTAAATAAACCTTTCCTTCCTTAATTCTGGGTGTCTGGTACTTTGTCTCAGCAACAAGAGAAAAGTAACCGAGATACTGTCAGTTTTAATATTTTTAATTTCCTCCGAAAGCAAGGCATCCTCTTATTGCTTACCGGGGCAGTCTCCTCCTCACTGTCCTCCCTGTTAAGCTGCTTCCTCAGAGACAAAAGTGGGACCATGCCTGAGGCCCCCTCCTGACACTCTCCTGGGGGTAAAATGCCCCAGTGATAGGGACATAAGAAATCTACTCCATGAAATTCTTCAAGAGAGGAGATAATTCCCCACTGGCGCCTCTGTATGTACCTCACACATTCTTGTATGAGTGCCTCACCTGCAAGGGAGCACTCGTACAACTATATACAGCAATTCAAGCACTCTCCTAGGACCCTGAACATCTGCTCTCTTGGGCAGCAGTCTGCCTGTCCCCTGGGTAATTTCTGGATACATTCTGGTGTTAGGGAGAGCTCTGAATACGTCTAAGGGGTTTTTTTTTTTTCAGTATCATAACTAAGTATGTTTGTGCCAGAATAAAATGTTAAAACCTGAAGCTCTTTTTCTGGATTATAAATGTATATGTCTTCTACACATACACTGAGATCAGTGGCTTCTTGATGGGGTCCAATTCATTACCAATTACTGTTTCATTCTCTGACATCCCAGATTCTGCAACATGGCAGCAGCTTATAATTCTATGGAGATCACACTGTGATTTGAGTGTTAATTAATGTATTCATAGCTGGTGGCAAAATATGAACACCCTACTCACTAAACAGGGAAGATCATTGAAATGACAACATCTTGTCTTCCTTGAAAACTTAGGAGTGAAAAGAGTCTAGAAATTCAGCGCCACAGTGGTACTAGGGAAGTACCTAGGAAGGAAAGAGGGTATGAGAGTGGGTTCATGAAGAAAAATTCCTGATGTGCAAACTTCATTTCTTTCTAGGACACAGTGATGACCTCATAGATAAGACTAACACAGGTGCATTGTGTGAGAACTTGCAGGGTTGGGGTCAATGAGAAAGGCTCTACTTTGCCTCTAGCTGACCAGTGGAGGTTGAAACATGAGCCAGTGGATGCTAGGTAAGCTTCGAGCTGGAAGACTGGCTCAAAACATTGGTCAGCTTGGGAAACACACTTGTCCTTACTGTTTTATGTATTTGTTGATAGTGTTGGAGTTGGAACCCAGGGCTTACACGTGCTAGGTAAGTACACTACCATTGCGCTACATCCTCAGCCCTTATATTTACCTTAAATAAGTGCATCTCATCTAGATGCAAACAGTTGATTGACAACTCTTTCAACAAGTGCGTTCCAACTGAGTGGCAAAGAGCTTGCTGTCTTGATCTTATTTGAGTCTCCACCTCAATATCATTGTTTATTTCAGACTCTCTCCTGGTCCCTGCCTTGTCTTCTGGACTGTCCACAGACATGTTAGAAAGTTGCATGGTAACTCACTGCCCAAGGACTTTGGGACTCAGGAGTGGTGAAAATCAAAAGGAACCTTCCCACTGGTCTTTTGCTGGAGTCCTCTGCCTCAGGTTCTCATTAGCTATTGGAATCTGAATCCTAGCAGAGGGGGCCTGGGGTATTCTTGAAATAAATCAGACATACAAGCTTAAATATCTCATGATTTCTCCTACATGAGAAACCTGAATTATAAATAAAGGGCAAAATAAAAGATAGACAATGGGAAGTAGAGAGATAATTCTTTCTCAAATGGGAAAGCAATCAAGAGATAGAGGGAGGGGAGGGAGAGGGGATAAAAGCAGGAATTGAAATGTGCTATGTGCACATACCACTCCACACAGGGGAGGTAAACATGTATTGCAAACATGGACTACTAAAACGTTTCTTAAAAGAAACAAAGTACTTACTCATAAGTAATATGGAGAATTATGCACTCCTCAAGAGTCTGTAGTCTAAAAGATAAAGCCAAGTACAATTTCATTGACCTATGATAATTTAACCAGTTGGAATTGCTTTTCTGTGTTTTCTGGAGTTACTAGTGGTTGGACAAGAGAGACAGCATTACTGTGTACTAAAAATATCCTTCCAGTGCTCATCTACACTGCCCATGAGGGAATGACAACACTCCCGACCATCAGGAACGGTTTGAATGTCTTTATCTCTTATGTTGTGATCTAAATTCAGTAGGGCCTTTTCTCCCTTTTTTGAATGAGAAGCAAAGACCCAGAAGTTCATTCTATAAAACTTAATTAATTCAAAACTATTTCAGAGAAAGTCTGGAAATGAGTGAAGTCTGATATACAGAATACAATTAAAGAAGGGCTGTTTTATTACTTTTAAGTACATATATCATCACCGCATCAAACCAGCCACACAGGCAATTTTCAAGCAGATGTTCAGCAACATATTGTTGTTTTAATGAACCAATAACTCATTTGTAACCAGCCTGGCTTCCTCACCAGCAGTGGTCCTCAAAATGCATTGGTACCTTCAGGTTAGAGACGCAGTCCCA
The DNA here is from genome assembly GCF_000276665.1 of Chinchilla lanigera. Lineage (NCBI taxonomy): Eukaryota > Metazoa > Chordata > Mammalia > Rodentia > Chinchillidae > Chinchilla > Chinchilla lanigera. Next base: position 5,868,065 of record NW_004955406.1, on the reverse strand, counting down.
GTAACCCTTAAAACCCTCTCACTTCATAAATAGTGCAAAAGTATACTGTAGTGCCGACTGAATTACTGCAACTTTAAATTTCTATTGCTTAAGATTAATAAAGAATTACTGCATATCTAAATATAAAAGTTCTCATTTTATAAAAGTAAAAGTTCTCATTTTAAACATGGAATTGAGCAAAGCAGTCATTCCCAAGAAGACTTGGCTCAACCATTTCTGTCTTCTTCCCTCTGCCCAGACTGCGGTGAAGTTATTGAGCCACCAACTTTAATATGTTGACAGTTACAAACTATATTTTTAGCAAACAATATTCATTAAGTGAAAAAACAAAAATTGTAGTTCTGTTCTTCAATGACATGTTTTGTGTTACCCTGGTATAGAGACATGTGTATTTGATTTATTGGCCCAGTTAATATATTCTTTGTGTTCAGTCAGAAGCTTTCCTTACAGGCCACTGGCTGGTTATCCATGATAATATCCATGATATATTTACAAACATCTGTGAGACTACTGCAAGACCAGTTGCTCTTAGTTAACAGCATCATTATTGCTGGGTGTTTGTTTTGATAAATGCTAGCAAGTGGTTCCCCAGGTCTCAGGTCGCACTTAGCCCATGCATTTGGAAAATGCTGGCCCTGGCTATTTCACCATGCAACCTAGTGAAGAAGCAAACAGTCCACATCTGTGACCAGTCCACAGTCACATAAACTCCTGTGAATGGTACCTCCTCCTGCCTACTAATGATAAACAATTATCGAAATGTTTCCAAGGCAAATTGCACAAATGGCTGTCAAATCTGTGCCAAATTGTTTGTTTTGTTTTTGTGTCTCCATGGTACACTTCTCGCACTGACTTCATATCGACAGTCCATGCCAGTGGGTGTATTCACTGGTTGTGTGATTTGGGGTAAGCTCTGTACTCCTCTATGCCTGGGTTACCTCATTTGTAAAACTGGTCAGAAAATCAGGTATCTACCTCACTGTGCTTCTGTGAATCACTTAGAACTTTGCTGTGCAGTTATTAAAGGTTGCATTCAGCTTGCCATCTGTACCAAACAATGAGTGCTACTGGATAGCCCACTTTGGCCAGTTAGATAGAGGTGTGGCCCCTTTTCTCTGCCTCTGATTCTCAAAGGGCTCCCAGAAAGCAAGAGAGTGACTGACTTTATGGTAGGGGTAATCATAAACCCACTCTAGTTTATAAAAACAAAATACACTTCAGTCTTTGACTCTTCCATTTTAGCAGTAACAGAATGGTACATACAACTAACAGCTCATGAGACATCCCAGCACTCAGACCACATTGACTACAGAACCTCACAAAATATATCAGTTGTAATTAAGAATAATTGTACAGCTAGTTTCTCTTAGTTCATTGAAAAGAAAGTTTTGTGCTAATATTGTATAGATATCATGCCTATATCTTCTCCTCTGAATAACTACTAGGAAGACAACAATACACAATGCATCAGTGATTGTAACTGTCCTGC
>NW_004955406.1:5834823-5866476 GCF_000276665.1 Chinchilla lanigera | reverse complement strand
ATATAAGTTTTCTGTGAATTTTTAGGAATGATGAATTCTTCCATTTTCCCCAAGACAGCTTCCTTCCTAAATGTGCTGGAAGCCGGTACTGTACCTCTTTAGTCAATAACTTTGAGTAAAATGTGGCCAATTCCTTGAGGAAACCTTTCTAATTTTCTCTCTCCACTGTAAAAGAAAATGGGGAAAGATTTCAAGTGCCTCTAGTAAGGCAACAAAAGTAAAAATAGACAAATGGGATTATATCAAACTATGAAGCTTCTGCCCAGCAAAGGAAGTAATCTACAATGTTAAGAACTAGCCTAAAGGATGGGAGAAAAGGTTTGCAAATTACTCATATGACAAGGGATTTATATCCAGAATGTATAAGGAACTCAACAAATGAAACACCAAAAAACAATAATCCAATTAAAAATGAGCTAAAGATCTGAATAGTCGTGTTTCAAAGGAAAACTTCCAAATTCCACAAGTATCTGGGAAAAAAATGCTCTACCTCACTATCAGGGAAATGCAAATCAAACCCACAAGGAGACAGCATCTCACCTCAGTTGGAATGGCTCCTGTCAAGAAGACAAAAAAATGACAAGCATTGGCAAGAATACAGGGAAGGGAATGTGTGTACACTGTTAATAGGAATGTAAATTAGTACAGCCATTACGGAAACAGATGGGGGTTCCTCAAAAAATGAAAACTAGAATTACCATTGTAAAAACAATCTTTGATCTATGCCACAATGACTAGAAGATTATGCAATGCCCAGCACACAAAAGTGATTAACATTTGAAGATATAGAATGCCTTGTTACCCTGATTGGATTATGATACATATCAGATTACCATAATGTGCCCCATTAAAGATGTACAAACATTATGTCTCAATTTTAAAAAGCTATCATAACTGAAGAAGTAGAAAATCACTTGCTGAATAAAATTAGTGTCTTGATATGTTCACTTTTAATAATCTTAGCATTTGTGTGGGAGATAGAAATTTAATGCTTCTTCTGCACCAAAGAAAAATCAGATGTGTGGTCAGTGACCGATCAGGACGTGTGTGTGCACACACATATATCTGTGTGTGCATGTGTATGCACACTCAAGGGTGGTTAGAGGACAAGTCTGTATTAGAGTAGCATTTATTTGCTTTTGTCTTTTCCTTAATCACTTGTTGGTCAGGTAATGATCTAAGAGCTACTTGTTGGTTTCCCAGTGTTTCCTGTTGTGGAGACGTGAAAGATGCTTTTTGCACAGTCTGTATTTCACATACAGATGATTGTCAGTGGCAGTTGTTTGCTTTCAGTCCTATTTATTTCAGTCCTTTCCAGCCTATTTATCAGACAAAGGGTGTGAACAGGCTTTTCCTCTTTTTCCATAAGTGTATCAGTTAGAGTTTACTAGAGAAACAGATATTATAGCAGAAAATGCTCCCCCAGCCAGTATATTTGAGTTTCTGATAGTTGCCTAGGTGACCTCCAGTTTATTCCAGTTCCTGTTACAGTTTCTGTTACCTCTGTTTCCCAGAAATGGCTGGTCACTATGATGCACATTGCACAGACCAATCCTCAATTGACAAGCCATTCTGCCTCTGTATTTCCCCTTTGCAACAACCCCAGAAAAACCTCCCTCCCTGAGCCTTCACAGGGCCTGACGTTTTTTTTCTTGAGGTCAGTGCCTGTCAACATTAAATAAATCTGCCTCCAAATCCTGGGTGACATTTCAGTGTTTCTGTTTGCCACTGCAATACAACACAAGATATACAAACGTATAAGAAATTACAAGATTGATTTATGATGGTCAGCCACAGAGTTGGATGAGAAAATGTGCAGAGGGTATCTGCACACTGAAGAGTTCAGTCCAAGGTCTGGAGCTCACTGCAACGCTCTGTGCAAGTCCATATCAGGAGGCCAATGGGTCTGTGACGAAAGGCTGAAAAGTCCTCAACAGAAGGCAGAAGAGTCTGTGCTAAAAAGCTGAAGAACCCAAGGTGGAAGCCAAAGAGTCTGCACTAGAAGCCAGGAGATGATGTCCAAGCTGAAGGGGAAGACTGGAGCTCCTGCAAAGGACAAAACAGTCAGTCCTTCCTCCTTTTCCTTTTATACCATCCAGGCAACAAGCCACCCTAGGGTAGGTCCTCTACATCCTAGGGTGCAGACAGCTGCACTAGGGCAGGTCCTCTACACTCTAGGGTGTAGAATTGCTGCGTCACTTAATTAAGCAACTAAACTTCTCAAATTGACACAGTGAATTAACCATTACAATAAGTAAAAGTTGCAATTTATAGTGGGAAAATAGCTTCTTGGGAAAGATCATGAAACCTCAAGAAAGTGTAAGCAGATTACCCTAGAAATATTGCCACAAAATGGGAAACATGATGCAGACCAAAACCACTTATTTTTCATGTTTAAGTAAAGCATTGAGCTTTGTTCTTGCACTGTTGAAGAAAAAAGGAAAAAAAAAAAACCACTTTGCTTCCATGAAAGAAGTATGAATAAGAGAATGAAAAGAGGGAGGTGGGAAGATAGCTCAATAGAGAGACATCTCACCCCTAATAATTGCTCCCTGGGGAACTTTTCTTTTCCTCAGCAAGAAAAAGCCCTTTGGAGGATGAGAAATTTTCTATTAAGGTTAGGTTGATCCTGGCAGGTGGGAAAACAGACGTGTGGGCTGTGAATGATATAAGCAGAATTTGCATTTTAGTCAGAGCAGCAGGAACTCCATAAAAGAAAGAGCCCTCAAATCTTTGCAAGGAACATGGAAATACCTTGAATCAGTTATAAACCAAGTATGGGGTGCTAAGCAGCTGCCTAATAAATTGTAGAAGTAATTGGAGGCTCAAGTGAGGTAGCTCGGGAAGAGCTTCCAAAAGTAGTGTGAAAAAGGTGTTGGAAGTGGAAGAAGTCCCGAAGCACTTAAGCACTGCAGAGGTGAGAGGAATCTTCCTTCTCACATCCATGCTGGCTGCCAAATAGATTTATTAACCCATCGAGTGCTTGATTTGTTTCTACATTAAAAACAGAAAGTGAATTTGAATTTGGTTCGGAAACATTTGGCAACTCACTGGAAATAATATGACAGAACCTTCCAGGGGTATATATCTTCATTTGCATAAAATAAGGGAAAGTTGCATCTACAAAATAGTCTTAACAATCACTTCCCACACATTCACTTAGACTTTTAGCATCCGGTGGGGTCGCAAGTGATTTGATTTCCAAGACCAGGTGGGTTTAACACTCTCCTTCATTGCTTATGACTACATGCACTTCTTTTTTCTGTTTTCCAATAAATGACCAATGTCTGAGTTTTGAAAGTCATACTTCCTTTACTCAAATCCCTCTTTAAATAATAACAGTGATAACTTTCACAAGTAATCCTATATCCCCTGCCCATATGGAGTCTTCTAAAAACTCGACAATTTTGCCAACATGCAGAAATTGAAGTAGGAAATTACTTGAGGACAGCTGGGGGGGTTATTTACATCTATTAGAATATAGATAGATATTATAGAGGTATAATATTATATTTATATGCTGTCACATATATATACTTTTAGAAGACCCCAAAAGAAATGCAGTTGAAAGATACTATGTCTTTTCTCATGTGAAGACCTTCCATCCTTTTCTCACTGTTGTGGCTCTTAGGTCATCTTCTATTTCCTTCTCTCCATCTTCTTTCTTCTTCTTTCATCTTTTTCTCTTCTTTTCTTTTTTATTTGTACATGTTTATAGTACATACTGTTTACATTCGTTCTGGGGAACTGGCACATGTACATAACACATCTTAATTCCTTTTTATTCCCCTTTACCATTCCCCCTCCATCTCTTGATCCCCTTCTCATTTGAGAAAGATCTGTCTCCCTATTTCCTATTACTTATCTTTCATTTTGCCCTATATTTATATTTTATATCATATAAGATACAAATCATATAAGAGAAACCTTATGATATTTAGCTTGTGTGCCTGATTTATTTCACTTAATATTATGATCTCAAGGTACATCCATTTTGCTACAAATGACTCAGATTTATCCTTTATGACACAACAGTACTCCGTTTTGTATAAACACCAATTTTCCTTCATCCATTCATTTGTTGGTGAACATATATGAGGCCACTTCTAAGATTTAACTATTATGAATTTTCTTCCTCTCCTTCCTTAGTGGTGGAGAATGCAAATTCAACCTAGCCAAAGTTCTTGCAGTGCAAAAAAGGCGAGGAAAAACTGGTAGAAAGAATGAATGGACAGCTGGTTTCACATTATGTATGTTCTTCTTCTTCTTTTTTTCTTTTTTTTGGTACAGGGAATTGAAGTCAGGGCCTTGCACTTGCCATGCAGGTGCTGTGCTGCTGAGCTACATCCCCAGCCCTATGCATGTTGTAAGCGTAAGTAACTGTTGCAGTTTATATCTAGATATCCCCACAAAGCCTTATGCAGTCAGTCGTAAGTGGGGCTTTTTCAGAGACGGCTGGCTCTAGAGTGTGTGATGCTGGGATTAAGGGTATATGATTACTAAGTAAGCCCTCTGATTGTTTGGCACCCACCCTAAGCCTGATAGCCTACATAGAACATAAAAGGGGCAGAGACTGGTGAGGCCCCTTGCTTGCTTGCTTTTGCTGTCTGCTGCCTGTCATGAGCTGTTTATCCTCTGTGATGCCCCTCTGTCCTGCCACCCTGCCTTGGAGCCAGCTGACTGGGAACAGAAACCTCTACAAACTGTGAGCTAAGTAAACCTTTCCTCCTTTAACTTTGGGCATTGGGTATTTTGTCTCAGCAATGAGGAAAATAACTAAGACAGTGACCTAAATGTCAAAGTGGAAATTTATGAAGAAATATTTCTTTAGTTTTCTGACATCCTTGCCACCTCTCTTTCCTTCCTTCCTTTGTTCCTTCCTCTCTCCCTCTTTCCTTCTCCTCTTTTCCATTTTTTTGTTCTTTGAATTCTAATTCAATTAAACTAAAATACAAAAGATCTCTGTCCCCTTAGTAAGAATTAAGGCTTGAGGAAAATTTTCCCTTCATTCCTTTTCTTTACTTGTATTTTCATAGATTCTTCAAGTCTTAGGAATAGAGTTAAGTGACCCTAGTCACTTAAGGCATAGTCAAAAATCATCTTAGGCATAGTCAAAAGTGTTTATGGCCACTAGCATTTGGGAAGCTGAGGCAGGAGAATCATCATGAGTTCAAGACCTGCCTGAGCTAGTGAATTCAAGGCTAGCCTGAACTGCATAATGAGACACTGTCTCAAAACAAAACAAAACAAAACAAAAACAAAAACAAAAAAGTTCATGGCATCCACAGTCAAAACACACTGATGAAACACTAGCAGGTAAATACATCCAAGGAGCAGAATGGGATGGGCTGGAAGACAGCAGGGTCTCTCGCTACTGCGTGGGGAGGCTGATTCCAACGTTGCTAACATGCTTCTTTCTGCTGTGTCTTTTGTACTCAGAACATAAATGAGGGGAGCAACAATGCCCCTTTGAATCTGCTAGACTGGAGGGTATTTTGATGCCATGCTATGATCTAACTCCCATTGCAGATACTCCCAATGCGAGAACAATTCCCACACTTCATGGTTCAGCATGCCTTGAGCTGTGTATTCTTTCTAATGTAGTAAAAACCTGTTTTGCAAAGCATATTAATTTAAACGAGCCAGAGCACAGCTCCTGGCAGCTTTGTTATGCTTCACCCTTTAAGCTAGAACTAAATGTTTGTTAAAAATACTCAAATAAGCACACAGTAATATTCTTTGAAACTAATTGCTAGGGTCTCATCTCTGGGGAAAAAAAAATTAACACATTAAAATTGCCCCGAGGACTAAGAACAGAAAATAGATATGCCTAGGAAATAACAGACACTGCCTTCCTGGGGGTTTGGGGCTGGACAATTTTGTTTGTGCTTCAGGTTTCTCAGTTACAGAGTGACAATAATCGTATTGACCTGCTTCCCAGGTAATAGGTGTAGTCATTGCTTGCAGGCTTTTCATCTGATAAATAAGCAACCTGCCCAGGGGAGCGGTTGATGGAGTGTAACAATGAGAGAGCTCGTCAGCAGTGACAACACTCAGCAAAAAGCATCCAATTTATTCAGAGGAGGAAAAAAATTGCTCCTTCTAGTGCATAAAAAACAAAGGTCCCTGCTTCCAATGTTCCTGGTCGTTTCATTCTCTGATGTCAGACTTGGGAAATTTTAATTGGAAATTCAATTTTGTATACAATTCAAGGGAGAATTTAACTCTGAGTCCAATGTCCTCATCCTCTGGGTGCAGTTTATTTTAAAAAAGAAAAATTATGCCAGACATTTATTTCTTGCCTATCTAATAGGCAGCGGCCAGCCTTGGAAACGGGCAGAAGGTGACACTGCTCAGTGCAGAGGACGAGCCACCTTGTAGGCGATCCTGTGATGTTCATGTTGCAGGGATTTGTGGCAAAAACCAAAGCAGGAGTCTGTCCTTTGTCATGGCAGCCTCTCTTCTACCTGTGGTTGTGCGTCAGGGCCCTGTGTCTTGAAATCACCAAGGTTTCCAAGTACATTTCTTTATTTTTTTCCTATCTTTTTCTAATTAGTGCATATTTGTTGTACAAATTAAAGAGTTTCATTTTGCCAGGTTCATACCTGCATATGACATATTTTGAACATTTTACACCCATTATTCCTATCCCACCCTCCCCCCACTTCACATTTTGGGGTGCATTAATGCATACAATATATTTTGTTTCAATGCATATAATATACTTTGATCATGTACATGTCCACTATTACCAGCCCTTATACCACCTTCCAAATATAATTCTGATAATATTTGCTGGAGTTTATAATCTCTTTCTGTACATCGCTTATGCAAGAGAATTTTTTTTACCCCTGTGCTGGGGATTGAATCCAGGGCCTCACATACAGTAAGCAAGTGCTCTACTATTGAGCTCATTGCCGAGCTCATGGAAGAGATCTGAACCACTACAGTGAGCAGAGAACACAAAGGAAAGCAAGGAGAATGGTATCTTCCTGAGAAGAACCACCAGCTCTGATTCTGGGCACATGTTCTAGATGCAGTACACATGACCACCTCATTTTACGTATCCAGGGCAGGACTTCTGGACACACCCTAAGGAAGGCCTCTTATATATTCACAGTGAACATCCCCCGGAAAAACAGTGTTTGTTTTTATAATATAGGAAACTGTGCAAAGGAAAAATGCAGCCCAAATCCAACCACTGTAACACTATTACTTTTTTTCTGTTCTCGTCAATCATTATGCATACATACATATACTTTCATATAGCTGTGAATAGAGTATTCCTAAAATGCACAAAATTATACATTTAAATGTGTTCTTACTTAAAATATAACAAACATTCTTGTAGTGAATCTAAAAATACTGATAAAAATAGATACTACAAGCCCTTCCTTCATTTATTTCTATTTTTACTTTTTACAATGAAAAGCAATCATACTATATCTAGCATTTTATATTTTATTTATACTTTAACTGAAATGAATCCTTTTCCAGTCTGAATAAATATTTTGTTTTCCATATAAAAAAAGACTCAATACAATATTCACTTCTGTGGGCATAATGTAATTTATTTAATAACATTTTAGTGGCCAATGAGGCTGTGCCCAATTATCCATATTTCTAGAACAGCTCAGTGACTGTTGAGTTAAGGGTATGATCTCTCTGAATCTTGACTTCTAGTCTTTAAAAATGAGAAGTTGAAATCATTATTTCTAAGGAAACTCCTGGTTTTCTGTGGAGTGTTTTCACTCCAGAAAGAATGGCTATCATAAAGAAATCAAATGGTAACAAATATTGATGAGGCTTCAGACAAAAAGGAAGCTTCCTACATTGTTGGTAGCAATGTAAACTAGTACAGTCACTGTGGAAATCAGTGTGGAGATCCCTCAAAAGCTAAAGCTAGAAATTCCATTTAATCCAGCTATTCCCTTTCTAGGTATCTTCCCCCAAAGAGCTAAAGACATCATATTACAATGTTCCATGGATACTCGTGCTTATAGCAGCACAATTCATAATAGCTTAGGCTTGGAAGCAGCCTATACCTCTGTTAGCAGATAAACAGATAAAGAAAATGTGGTATTTATATACAATGGAATACTACTCTCCCATAAAGAAAGACAAACTCAAAAAAAGTTATTTGTAGGAAAATGGATGCATCTTGAGGTCATAATGTTAAGTGAAATAAATCATACACACAAGCTTAAATATTGTATGGTTTCTCCTCAACTAAGTGTTCCCTGGGATTTCATTCATTCATTCAACAAATATTTATTGAACATCTGTCAGATGCTGGGTACTGAAAATACAGTAACCAACTATTGTATTGGAACAAGGCCATTGTTCTCACCAAGGGGTAAAATAAGTAGACAAATGCACTGATTATGTAATCCATCCTGAGCAGCCCACCCATTCTTCCCAAGGGAATCATCACAGTGACAGCCACCATTTCTGTGGGATGGTTCTCGCAAGTACGTCCCTCCCTGAAGTTCCCAGGCTCAGTCACCAGCCCACCGGAGAAGAGACAGCACAGTTTCCGGGTGTGAGCACCCAGGTGTGTGGATCCAGCAACTGCTCTATGTTCAGATGCCACTTTCCCTCCTTATTAAATCCATGATCCTAACTTCTGTTTCTCAGTTCTCCTATGTGTTACAAGGGAATAATAATAACAGCCCCTACCTGGCACCCTTATTCTGAAGACTAAAGGAATCAGTACACATAAAAGTCATAAAGGAGAAAGAGCTCAAGAGAAGTTAACTGTTTCTACTGTCCCTAATAATAATACCACCACTTGCATTCTCCACAGGTGCATTAGACTCAGCATGTCTGTGTCAGACCTGCCAGGCCCACTGCCACTCAGGTTACCCTCTGCAGGAGCCAGCCATGCCTCTTTCTGTTCCCTAGCCCTGTGTCTTAGCCACTTTCCCACTGCTAGGACAAAGCACCCAACATCCACAACTTGATGGAAGAGAGGTTTGCTTTGGCTGATGGTGTGCTTGCTCCCGTCCAGGGCCTGCTCTCTCCCAGATAGAAACAGGATGGCAGGGGGCGTCAGGGAGGAGAAGGTGCTCAACCCATGGCAGCCAGGGTTCAAAGAGAGTGACATCCTTCCAGGCACAGCCTCAGGGGCCCGCCTCTTTCTTCCAGGCCCCAGCTCTACAGGGCAGTCCGCTGTGAACTCATCAGTGAGCTAACCCGCTGATGAACGTAGTGTCCTAATGATCCAATCACCTTCTGAACACATGAGACTGTGGGGCGACGTTTTGGGTCTGAACCACAGCATCCTGGAACCCCATCATTCCCCAGGGCCTTCCATAATTATATCCTATCCCTGTGCTTCAGGGCTTCACTCCTGTAATTTAGCCGCAGAGAAATCAATGCCATTTTGCTTCATTCATACCCCAACCAGAAGCTGGGCTGAGGGCCAACCCAACCCGCCGATGTTTTGGTTTGGCGAGCCCTTATCAAAATAAATTGAGTTTGTACATCATTATGTGAGGTATATGTTCCGTGTTTCAGTCTCTGTTCCCTCTGTCCATAGCTTTTCCGCACAGTTCCGTTACACATCTGTTCTGGCCTCCAAGGCAGCTGGGTCCCAACCCCTAACTCACCGGATAAAGCCGACTCCTCGGTGTGCCAGACTCTACGGTGTGAGCCTGCTGCTCACCAGATGGTCTCTCCCGCCACTCAGCCCCTCAGATGACCCTGACCTTTCCCCCTCCTGGCCTTGGTCCGTGCTGGTTCTTCTCTTGGGCCTGTCCTTCCAACTCTCCTTCTGAAACCTGGGGTGTAGTTTTAAGATTCTTCAAGATCTTTGCAAATTTTACCACTTCCATGGTCTCGGCAGTCATCTGCCAATCGCAGTGTTAGCTATTTTCATTAAGGAATACTTTGTAAAGCCCTGTGGACTCTCTCCTTCGAATCATACAGATCCACACTACCTCTGCCAAATCTATGTTTGGCCTGGAGGTTAAACATCTCTTCTAATCTAATATTTCCTGTATTTGAACCCTATAGAATAGTGATGATATTTTCCTGGAGCCACTTATATTCTACGTTGTTCACTTTATGCTTGTTTCTGTCCCAGTTACCATCAGTCCTTCATACCCCAGCCATCCCCACGCACCTACTCACACATCAGGGATGAGGATTTGCTCACAAGCTTATCAGCTGTGCCTAACACAGCATCCTGTACATAAGAAGTGCTGAAAATTTAATCACTGGATCAAATTGAATTATTTATAAATCCTGGACACCAGTCTGTGAGCTAAGCAGTTATCAGCTTTCCGTAAACACTGCATTAATAATAGGTCTGAGGTAATTACAACTTTGTAATTGTACATGGAACAAACACACCTTTCTAGCAACGTTTGATTGCCAGATTGTTTTCTTTGCTATAACTACCCTCAGACATTTCCAGCTCATTAGAATTATTGATTGCAATTATGTCTTAGTAACCTAAAAAGCACAGGGAAAGAACTGAATAAGTCAACTTCTCCTGGGAGCCCAAGTGAGAATTTAAAAACAGGCAAACACAGCACCTGCTCCTTTTGGCCCCCAGGGCCACAGCAGCATTACTTTCCTTTCCCCCAACAGATAATACTTATTAACAAGCTTTCTCTGCCACTGGCCTTTGATGTTGTGTATTTCTGACACATTTTTAAAGATAATCTCAGGCCAAGTCACCCAGGCTGGGTTTGAACTTGGAATCCTTCAACCTTAGTCTCCCAGACTGCTGGGATGTAGGCTTGCACCACCACTCCTGGGTGAAACGTCCTCTGTTTTATAGCCTTGGACCGACCAGTTACCGAGCTATTGGTAAGGTAACTGCTGCCCATCCTCTTAGAACCTTCCCACTCCAGAGCTTTCAGATGACATTGCCCCATGAGCTGAAAAGTTGATAACACTTTGCAAATGTGAAGTTGTTAGGTGATAAGGCTCCAGGTATTAATTACTCTATGCATTTGGGAATAGTGACACTTTCTCTAGCATTTCCATTTCAAACTTGAGATGAAATGTTGATAGGTTATGTAGAAAAAGGAATTGGATACATCCCAGGGATCCAAACCAAATACCACAGCCTCAGCAGAGTCGTGCTTGGGACCCTTGGTGGGAGTTAAGCTCTAAGAACCAACTAAAGGCTCAAACAGGGACTTGGTTTATCTCAGTCATGCTTTTCATAGTCCAGCCCATGCTTTCTCTTTGCCAGTAGGATGAGGATACTCCAAGGCTGGAGTATCCTGAACAGCTGCTCTACTCATAGCACTCTAATGGAGAAAGTGTGGTGAGCCCTAAGATGAAAACCACGCCAGGCCTGTGAGCAACAAGGGTAAATCAAGAATCTTTATGACACAACAAAGACAAATGTTACCTTTTGAAAATTCCAGCTGAGTGTTTTGCTCACAGAGGAAAGGTGGAAGTTGCTTGAAGTGCTTGAAGTGGATTCAAATCCATCAGAATGGCCACCGAAGAATGAGCTGAGAAAATTAGATATGAGAGCTTAACTTGAACTTTTAGGAAGCCAATAAAGAATGCTCTTCTCTTACCTTTGTGAGTTCCACACTATTTTTAAAATATTTCTAAGGCCAGGCGTGGTAGCGCATGCCTGTAATCCCAGCACGTGCGAGGCTGAGGCAGGAGGATCACTACAAGTTCAAGGCCAGCTTGGACTACAAAGTGTGTTCAAGGCCAGTCTGAACTGCATAGTGAAACCCTGTCTCAAAAAAACTCAGAAAGAAAAAAAAGACTTCCAGAGATCAGAAGATGATGAATAGACTACCTGTTTATTATTGATAAAGCTGGAATGGAAAACGTAGTTTAGATATGTGGTCAAAACTGGGCCTCTCATCACTTCTGAAAAATAGAATTCACTCCAGTGAAAGACATAGCAGGTGGGAGTGTGCAGCTTGCTCCTGTGCATGCCCCGTGGACAGCAGGAGCAGAATTCCCAGGCCTCGCTGCTCCAAATGAGAGGAACAACCAGAACTGTGTATGCCTGCTCTGTGCCCAGGGAAATCTGCCCTGGGAGAAATGAGAGGTAGAAAGAAGGTAGAAGTTATGATTTTTCAGTACTTCCAAAAAGGTGGACTCTCTTAATCTTTGGACCAGAACTGGTAAGGTAGAAGCTGTAAAAAGGGAAAGGATGTCCTCAACGTCACAATATAAACAAGAAGGACCAGGTCACAATGGAAAGCATGGACTGAGAGCAGATCGTGACTCATGTTTCAGGCAGCCCCATTAGCTCTCCGAATTAGTTCTAGGTTGATGACTCATCATCGTGCAAACAAGATGTCTACCTCTCCAACATGTCTCCCTCCATCATGTGATAAACTTTCCCCGTGCTTCTTGTTTTATTAGCTTGCAGTAGTGAAAAGCTTGAAAAGTTGAAAATACATCAACGGGTAGGTTTCTTACATGGTTTTCGGGAGAGAAGGGGAAGCTGAGGCATGCAGCAGCAGAGTGTAGCAAGTGCTTCGTCATTTCATGTGGAAGATGCCGTGGGTCACTGCCCGCCTGCGAGCCTCTTCCTGAAGAGCAGAGATGTGGAAGAAGGCCGTGTTCAAGCTGCTGATAACTCGGCATGATCTCTTCTGGTCCGTGGTGATGATGATGGTGATGATAGTGGGTGGTGGTGGCGTTGAAGAAGATGATGATGACAGCAAACACTTGTGATTCCATTTGGTAGACAGTGTCCTAAGTAGTTTATACGTATTTATGTGTAGATGTTGACATCTGTGTTGTATATGTGTATATATTATGCATATATATGCATATATAGAGATAGTTTAATCATCACAACCACCCCATAAGAATTCTTACTAGCCCACTTAACAGAGAGGGTAAGGAACTTGTCAATGACAGGCATAAAAGGTGAAAGAACTTACCCAAAGGCAATAAGGAGGTAGAGCTAGAGTTCAAATCTGACTCCTTGTTCTCTCCCTCACGGCAGACAGAAGTCCTTCGATGTGCAGCCATGGCACTCAGAGTTGCAGGATTGTCCAGTGGTGGCCCAGGCCAGGGGAGAAACACTGGTCCACCTTGTCCTTCTAAGAAGTTTCTAGAGCAAAGTGGACAGAGAGGGAGAAGAACTAGAGGGCTGGAGTCTGACATGATGCTGCTTTTCAGGACGGTCTCTGGCTGCCCCATGGTGGGGTAATGCAGGAGAGCTGTGTTGCCCCGGACAGTGCTGAGGGAGGTCTGGAGCCTGGACTGCACAGGAAGGAATCAGAAGGAACACACAGAAATGAAAGCCCTCCTCTGCAGAGGGTGATGAATTATCTCTGAAAACTTTCAAAGCATTTCTGTGCTTCAGGGTCTCTCAAACCAAAGTTTAAAGATTAGTTTTATGAATTATAAACTACAAATGGAAACTCATTAAGTTTGTTCCACTTGCATGTTCTTCCTATTAAATGATGACTTAGCTGCAAAGAAAAGTAGTACAAGGTTTCTACATTTTCAGTTTTCTTGTAGAAAAAAATTTCTGACTCCCAAGTTCCTTAATCTCTTATCTTTTCATAAACAAGACACTAAATGACTAATATCTGTATCACTGTTAATCTCCTAGTGCTTGAGTAGGGTGGGGTGTTTATTTTATAAACCTGAAGGAGAAATACAGTTGTTCAGGTCTGGCTCAATGTTTTATAAAGAAAGAGGAGATCCTTAGAGAAGTTTGAAAATATCATCAAATATGGTCAAATGAAACTGGGAGAGCTCAACTTCCTTATTGCTCACTAGGAAGACAAGAAGACAAAAAGCAGGAATGACAGGAGAAGTCGTCTGACATTGTGGAATCATTTTCAACACTCCCACAGAAGCCAGACAAAGCTACAGAGCTCCAAAAAGTAACTGAAATGTCTTTCCAATTTGTTTAGTCCCATTTCACTCTCCAGCCTCATTCTCCTCTCGTGAACATCCTCCTCAAGTTACTCTAGCCAAGGTCTTCACCATTTGTTTCTCTTTGCCTAGAAAAAGGCAAGAAATTGTTGTGTGAAATCCTCGTACCAGGGGTCTGGGGATTTAGCTCAGTGGCACAGCTCCTGCCTGGCAAGTGCAAGGTCGTGAGTTTGATTCCCAGTACCAGAAAAAAAAAAAAAAAAGAAAGAAAGAAATCCTCATAGCAAAAATCAAAGGTGCCAGATCAGTAATGGCACTTTAGAAAGTTTTCAGATCCTTATAAAAGATGAAGCATTGATTAATGTGGAAGGAAAGAGGGAGGGAGGGTGAGAAAGAGGGAGGGAGGGAGAGAAGGAGGGAGGGAGGAAGGGGAGCATGAGTGTCAGGTAGGCATTGAGCAAAATGATATGCTTTTCCTTTTTCCTATAAGTGAACCAAGTACACTATCTGGCCAGCACTACTGGACAAAGGAGCCCAGGACCCAAAACCATAGGTCATGATTCTGTGATAAATCACTTCCCCTTCTGGGTCCTCAGGATCTTTAGTTATGAAATAAGGTTGAACTAGCTCTTCTCCGAGCTTCTTAGACCCTCTTCTGTCTCTTCAGCTAGTCATATTCCCTCTGTAAGCATTATTATTCCCAGTTGGTAGACACAGAAAATAAGACATCAGTAAGTTAAGTGGGAGAAACCACCCACTGAGGGAGTGAAAGGGCAGGCACGCAAGTACATCTCTGAGCAGGAAGCTGTCTTTGAGCTTCCAAGATTCAGTTCTTTATTCAGTAACAAAATTTTCACCTGGAGGGCAGAAATAAAATGAAGTTAGAGTTCTTCATAATTAAATTTCCTGCAGAAACTCGGAATATAAATCAGCAGCTAACTGGATGCATGTGAGTCACTCACAGTTGCAGGTTCTTTTGTCTTTGTCAAGAACATTAAAGAAATGCTTGTTCACATTTCTATAAAATCAGGAAAACAACAGCCTGGACATGTGTAAATGATCAGCTGAGCTGTGCTTAAGCTAAGTGGTATTAATTATCCTGAATTACAGCACGGAATGATGCTCAGGCTTTTCCTGTCCCTATTCAGGCCAATGAGAGCATCCATCAGACAGACACCTGCTCTGGCTTTGCTTCCTCAATAAACTGCATCAGACCCGGCCTGCCTTTTTTATGCTGCCTTCTGTGCTAGCCAAAAAAGAACCCCTTCCTCCGGTCACCCCATTACCTGTGTTAACCACCTTCCACTATTTTTGAGAAAAAAAATAAATGGAAATACTGTTTTTAAGGTAATTACATGCTTTTTCCAATCCTTATTTTGTTCTGATACCTAAACCACCCTGTAGAAGAGAATAAAGACACTTTGAGTCTCCTGCATTTTGTAATGTCCCAGTGCAAAGCACACAGAGTAACAAACCATTGCTACAACTAGAGTTTGAAGCAAAATAATTGTGCCGACAACAGCTTCCTGGCAGGGTGCTACAGTTTTTGGATGCCTTAAGATTCTTTTAGTTCCTTGGGTTCAGCACTAACACTTTACCCACTTTGTAGAGAAAACATTTGTCTCTTCCTAAGAATTTTTTTCTTCCAAAGAATAATTAGCTGGTAAATGCCACGCTTTTTCAAGATGACTTTATTTCTACTGCTGGACTGTTTAATCCATCAATTTCACTCATTTCTGACTTCATGGATCAGCTGTGTGGTTTCTCAGAACTCCGGACCACCTTGGCAGGGTGCCTGGGGTCACCGGGCGGCCACAGAGGCTGGACGGCATTGAACAGTCTGTCACTAGGCAGAAGGATGTTGGTCCATACACGGTGTGTCTTATTGCTAAGACAACATTGAGAATGTTTCCATTTATCAGTCAGACCTTTGGTTTTTTCCCGTGATAATCTACATGTGGAGACTCACCAGAAAACCCAAATCTCTTATTCTTCCCACTATCAACATTTTAAGAAGGTTTGTTCTTAAACCTGTTCTGAACCTTGTCTTTGCTCTGGATGAAAACTCTGGAAAACAAAAGCCAGTTTCATTTCTCCATCTTCAATGGCAGCCTGAATCAAGGATGTATGACCAGAAATGGGTCTGAGACATTCTGAGGCCAAGAGGAATATCCTCCGAGGGAGTTTAATTCTCTTTGCCTCTCTAAGGGCCAGGCTTGGCTTCCTCCTTTGCCTTCCGATCCCAAAGCTGTAAGTCAGCCACAGAACAGAGCGGTGTCATCCACTGCATATGAAAGCTCACAAATGAGACACTGAGATTACACAGCTGGGGAAAAGGGAACGCTATGTTTTTCTTTAGAATAAATTTATTAGAAATATTAGTAGCTGGAGAAAAACCTAGAGAGAAGGCACAGAAAAAGTGTCTGCTTGCACCTTGATAATGACAAATGGTGTGTACAGAGCATCTTGGAGACGATTAATGTTCCTAACTACAACTCCCTCCATCTGACCCTGAAAGATCAAGCAGGACTCACTGTTATGCTACTGTGTTGGTTACTTTTCTCTCCTTGCTGAGACAAAATACCAAATGCCCAAAATGAAGAAAGGAAAGCTTTATTTCGCTTACAGTTTATGGAGGTTTCAGTCCATACTCGGCTGGTTACAAGGCAGAGTGGCACATGGCAGAGAGCAAAAGTTCATAGTGACGGAACAC
This sequence comes from Chinchilla lanigera, assembly GCF_000276665.1. Taxonomy (NCBI): domain Eukaryota; kingdom Metazoa; phylum Chordata; class Mammalia; order Rodentia; family Chinchillidae; genus Chinchilla; species Chinchilla lanigera. Next base: position 5,849,930 of record NW_004955406.1, on the reverse strand, counting down.
AGCAAAAACAACAAGAGCAAAAAGGAGGAGTGGGGGCAAGCAGCTTCTTTCTCCCCCTTATATATGCAAAACTATCTGCCCCAGGGCCAGTGTAACTCTCACACCCATAATCAGTCAAACTCTAAAAGCCTGCTGCATGACCACATGAGGCTTTGGGGGGACACCCAGACACAAACCGAAATAGCTACCATTAAATAAGCATTTTTATTTTATACTTCCAGTTGTTCATACATTAGTTTTTGAAGATTCAGGTCACCGGATTTCCAGATTAAGGTATGTTATAGTAAATGTCCAAAATGAGCTCTACAACAGAAGTGGAGACCAGAGGACAGTTATGTTCAAAATCATTCAGGAGTACTATTTAGCTTTAGGTTCTAAAAGGAAAAGCCTCGGGGCTGGAGGGTATAGCTCAGTGGCATAAGCACCTGCCTGGCAAGTGCAGGGTCCTGAGTTTGATTCCTGGTACCCAAGAGGAAAAAAAAAAAACCTGCATAAAAGGAAAAGCCTCATCTCAAAGTACAGCCCTTCTTTATTCCTGTCTGCACATGTCATTATTATTGCCTTTCCTTGGTCATTTCCCCTAAAGGACCTCTTCTCTGTTATCTGAGCAACTTCTGGTTTCCTTTGGAATAGTACTGAGTACTTAGTATTTCTGTCTAAAAAACAGCTAAAGATAGACTAGATCAGTAAATTGAGTGCTGGTGACCATGGGCTGTTACACTGTGACATGGTGTAGCATGAGGCTGTGTCCCTGTCCTCCCACTGCAGGACAGGAAGAAGAAGGAAACCGAACGCCTGCTCCATAGGACAAGGGGGAAGTAACACCATGGGAGCTGTGCGGTATCTTAGGAAGCAGGATTAGGATGTATGACGGGATCTGGGCTTGTGTCATATATTTGGGGGGTTAAGGATGAGGGCTTTGGTCAGAATTGGATGTTGTTAGGAAGTGTGGACAATTCTATGATAGGGTATCTTAATAAGTTTTATTTGTAGGAGAGTAAGAAGGAGGTGGAACTGAGCTACAATTAGTAAAGAAACAGCAGTCACTCCTGTGAGCCAGGCCGTGAGATGTTTGGACCTTAGGGTAGCTTGAATAGCATTCATGTTTGTGTGTGTCTTTAGTCATGATTACAACATGGTCTTGTTTGTGTCTGGAACCATCATGGATGGTCACAGAGTGACCCTGTCTGATGTCAGGGCTTGGTGGAATGGTTGAACAGGAGGTCCAGGCCTCGCTGTGTGTGGCGAGTTCCTGGAAGTACAAGATATCACTGAGAGTTACATGCCAACTACCACATATCAGGGACCACTTCTTGCTTCTTCCCTGGAGAAAAGCTCTTTAGCTTGTCCAAAGCCACACAGCTGATGATGTGAGGAACTATTATGTTAACCAATTGCTTAGTGATTCAGCCTCATGAAACGGTACTCAAAGGAGCCTATGCACTTATGTTCATGGCTACTTTTGATTGGGAATGAGAAAATCTGCATTCAGAGCCCTTGTTTATTACTGATTCGATCTCCAACTTGTATTTTTATTTATCTGTGTGAGCTTTACTTCCCTCATTAGTGCACATATGTATGCATTGAGGGAAGTGGATGGAATAATCTCTTAGATCTTTTTGTTGCAACATTCTATTGGTCCTTTCCTCTTAAGGTCTGTGCAATGTTAGTAAAAATAATAACTGCTATGGTTTTTGTGATTACCAGGCAATGAGCTCTGTTCCTTTATGTGCATTAATCATCTTAAGTCTCAAAATAACTGTATGAAATAAATGCTTTCAACTCCAGCTTATGGAAAAAGACAATCAGTTCCAGAGATTAAATAGGATGCCCAAAGCCACGTAGCTGGAAATTTGTCAAGTTGGGAACCTAATTCCAGGCAACATGACCAGAAGCCATGACTGTAACCCTTCTGTTATGTTGCAGTTTACAGTCAGTCTTTGACTTGCCGCATGATTTAAGGATCCATACAAAAAATACTAGTGTTCACTATTATTTGTCTATTTGTTTTCCTGGGAAACTATCCTGTAGATAACAATATGTAAAACAATAACCATTGATAATTTCCTACCACTTTGTCTGTAATTTGGTAAGCCCCCCCCTATTATTATGTTATCCTTCTTTTACTCTTTAAAATGAAAAAAAATTTTAAAAGTACTAGTGTTAAGGAAACAAATCTGAAGGGCCTATGGTGGAAAAAAATGTAGATGAATACTATGCGGAACTAATCTGTAAGAACCTAAATACAAAAACAAGCAAAAGTTCTGTTTAAAAATTTTGACACATCTCTTCTATATACTATAATATGATTGTAGCTCCATTCTTCCGTGTAATAACAAATGCATGAAAAAGGATGTCACCAGTATTGCTTCCTTATGCATTTTTTCTGAAATTAACACCATCAGCGGCACATTACATTGATGCTTTCGATTTTAATTCACAGATGAAAGAGCTCGGTGTCATCTTCTACAACTGCAGCTGCCTGGTCCTAGATTTACAAAGGATATTTGCTTTATACAGTTCATTAAAATTCAAGAGCAGAGTACCTCAGACCTGGTCCAAGAGACTCTATGGAGTTTATGACAATGAAAAGAAATTGCAACTTCAGTTGAACGAAACCAAATCTCAAGCATTTGTGTCGGTGAGTTGTCCACCTCTTCCCCCTGCCATCCCTCTCTTCCTTCTCCAAAGTCTCTTTATTAAGTTGCAGTGTTTCAGTGTGATCTTGTGTTGAGCAAAAAAGAATTAGGTAGACTGATTCTATCTCACCCCTTGAAGAATTAAAATGTGTCCTCTCTTTTGCTCATGTATGTGCTGACCCCAGTGAAAACCTGGTTTGATCCCCACAATTATCTCATAAGGTGCGAAGGGGATTGTAACCATTCTACAGATAAAGATATCAAAACTTTTTTCACACAAAATCCATCACACAGGAAGTGCAAAGAAAGGCACCACTACCAAGGTCTTTTGATTAGCCCATTAGCAAAGATTAGCCTGTTTTCCATGCCATACATCAATGATTCCCAGATGGTTTTAGCAGTATATTTCTTTGATGAGAAGTATCACAGGGGATCTTGGTGTATAAAACAGACCTGTGCAGAGCTACTGTATTTGTGTGCGACCAGCAGGCAAAGGTCCTTCCACAGGACAAGGCTTCCTGCCCTGAGCGTCTCAGACTCTGACTCCACTGAAATCCAATACCCACCCACCACCACCACCACCACCCCCCGCCTCACCCTCATTTCCTGGTCCACCACCCCCCCACACACCCCACAGCTTCTTGCAGTTGCTGGGAAGAGGCAGCCCCAGTCCTGAAACTTCAGTATCTAAAACCCCAGAGGGAGCCTGTTCTAATGCAGAGTTACACTTCTCCCTTCTACCCACCCCACCTAAGATTTGATCCATTGCATCTGGGATGAGACTTGAAAGGTCTGATTGAAATTAACCTTCTGGATTGATCCTGGGGCTCAGAGAAACATCTCTAAGCCATGCTTCCAACAAATACAAATATTGCTATTTCTCTTTTGGTTGGTATCAGTGTTCTTAGGCCAACAACTTTTCTGTCACTAATGAGCATTATATCAGAGAGTGAACTGCATGTATAGCCTTTTTGCCTATTCACATAAAAGCACAATCTGAACATTTAGAAAAGCACTACTAGAGGGGAAAAAGCAAGTTGAAGTTGTTTGCCTTAAATAACAAATTCACATATATGCGAAAGCACTAGATGGCCTATGAAGGATTTTCATCAAATAGAACTTTTTTTATTTTACCAATGAATTTATTAATTAAGCTGATTGGTACATTTTAGGTATATATAATGATTACACTCATCATAGGGAATTTTTACCTGTATATGGTATAACTTGATTCATTGATTTTTCCCATTCCCCTCCCCTCCCTGAAACTCTGCTTCTCCTCCCTATTTATAAAAGCTTTGTTTCCATTTTTCCTTTGTTCTCATTTTTTCTTTTCCCTTCTTTCCTTTCCCCTCCTCCCCCCCTAGTTCCCCTTCCCATTTGAACATTTTCTTCCTATTTTAAAATATCTATTATATATTTTGGTCCTTATTTACACTTTCAATTTCTCATACCAGAGAAACAATGTGGTACTTAAACATGTTTGTCTGATTTATTTCACTTAAAAGTATGATCTCAAGATGCATCTATTTAGCTAGAAATGTCTCAAGTTTATCCTTCTTTATGGTGGAATAGTACTCCATTGTATTAAAAAAACACACACATCTTCATCCATTCATCAGTTGATGGGCATTTGGGTTGTCTCAAAGATTTTAGCTATTATAAACTGTGCCAGTATAAACACAGGTGTGCATATATCACTGTGGTACGATGCTCTTAATTCTTTCAGGAAAATACCAAGAAAGGAAATCGCTGGGTTGAATGAAACTTCTACTTCTATTTTTTTTCTTACTTAAGTTTATTGGTACATTAGTTTTTTGATGAATCTCCACACTGATTTCCACAGTGGTTGCACCAGTCTACACTCCTACCAACAGCGGAAGATTCCTTTTTCCCAACAGCCTCGCCAGTATTTGTTATTGGTTGACTTCTTAATAATAGCCATTCTTTCTAGGGTGATGTGGAATCTCAGCATTTGCATTTCTTGAACATCAAATAGAACTTTAAGAAGTCTTTTTTCAAATAAATTTTTAAAGTGTAGTCTAGAATGTAGTAGCAAGTAGCATAATGCAGTGGCCTTTTATTAACAAAATTATGTCATACATGCATTTTCTTTTCTTTTTTTAAAGTGCAAAAACAATAAAAATGATACAGAATTTCAAAACAAGATGATAGGAAATTAACAATGGTTGTTATATTGTATATTGTTATCATCAAAGTAGTTGCTCAGATTATCAGACGTAGGCATGCAAAATTGATTGGACAATATAAGCTCTAACTGTTCCTATCAATGAACTAATAGAAATTAGTAGTACAATTATCTCAGCTATCTTGTGTATATATACATTTTCATTGCATCTGAAGGCAACCTGTAAGGCCAGAAGGCCGATAGTATTTCCTTTTCTATATGAGCAGCAATAGAAAACAGGATGACATGACACCCCAGCCTAAGCAAGGGGTATAGCAGAGCAGACTGGAAGCAGCATCAAATAGAGGACTTGGGGCTGGAATATAGCTCAGTGGCAGAGTGTTTGCCTAATGTATGCAAGGCCCTGGGTCTAATTCCCAGAGCCACGAAAGCAGGGAGAAGCAGGGGTTAGGGAGGGAAGGGAAGGGCAGAAAGGAGGAAGGCAGGGGAGAAAAAGGAAAAAGAAGAAGGGAGGGTGGGAGGGAGGGAGAGAGGGACCAATGAGCCCATTTTGGATAATCACTGGATTTTGAAGTAAGTGAATGAGGTTGCTGCATAATTTTAAATTCTGATGCTTGAAAAGGGGAAGGGTCTTCTGTTAATTTTAAGATTAACATATCTACCACCAAGAGAGGTCTCAGGCCTTTAGCAAAACCTACTAAACTGCCTGGCTTTTGTGGTACTCTAGGGCTATTTTGAAGTTATTCAAGAGATAACTACAAAATGAGCTGCAAAATATATATATTTGGTATTCTTTTATACTGTGTGATGTTTTCATTCTCTTTTTATTTTCATTTCTTGTTTCATTTTGTATTTCCTATTAATAATAATATGAAACCTACCTTTAAATTTCAATTCAACAGGTTATTGATTGAAAACTATTTTAGGAAAGTTATAAGATCCTACAGGTGTTAAGTAAAAGTCAGGAAACTCCTGCTCCTGGAATTGAACTCCCTGATCTCACCTCTATTCTAACATTGATCACATTTGTATATCTAATTGTTTGCAATCATCTTCCTCATTGTTTTCTGCTCTGACAATCATGTATGAGATTGTTTTCATCATTAGCATTCCCAGGATCTCATTCAGTCAGTGCTTCCTACAAGCAGCCATAAATTTTGGGCTAGATTTATTAGCAGTGATACCAGTGGAAAGTTCCAGAATGCAGATCATTTTTTTCAGTAGTGTAATCCAAACAAATGCCAAGACAAATTTATTTAAGTTCAATATATTTGTTGTAAAACATCATAAAGTAGTATTTTTTATAAGTTGATGGTCTCAAGACAAAGTTGAACACAAAAAGTATATTTGGGAGATGTGAAAAGAATATTTGAAGATCATAGAATAGCAATTCCCAAAATTACTCTTAGATCATTGAGAACAGCATAGCTAAATATGAAGTTTAAGCTATGATATAAATATGGATTATTTCTAATTTTCTCATAGACCACAAATAGGTACTTGGACAGATTTAACTATGTGATTTCTAGTAACTTGGGGCCAGATGATTCTAATTTTCTTGCATTTCCCATTGAAATTGGAAGGTGAAAATGATAGTTTTTGTCATGTAAATTTCTTTTCAAAGCCCTTATGATTATGCCTCTGAAAATCAAAAACAAAAAAAATATGCCTTGCTTTCAGGAACAAAGACTAGTAGTTCAAGGTCTATTTTTATTGATCTGGGTGCTAGACAGATTCCATTTCTTGTTGTTTATTATTCAGTTTGTTCACCCATCAGTCATATGTACTGCGATATATTTAGTGAGGGACAGACGTCGAACAGAGCTTGATGCTGCTGTGGAAGAAGATGCCATATTACATTCCTCCCCAGGACTTCCGGTGTGTGTTATTCATTACACCTTCAACAGCTCTATTGACATTTGTGTGTGTGTATGTGTGTGTGTGTATGTGTGGTGCTGGGGATTTAACCCGAGGGCCTTGTGCATGCAAGGTAAGAGCTCGACCACTGAGGCACAACCCCAGCCCCAGACATTTAATTTATTTATCAAAAAGTTTACACTTTTGTAAAATATTGGGTTCAGTGAGTTTTAGTATAGTCACAGAGCTTTTCAGTCATTGCCACCATCTAGTTTTAGGATATTTTCTTTACCATAAAGAGCCATAACTCCCCATTTTCCCTTTTCCCTGCCCCTCGCACCCACTAATTTACTTTCTCTGTATGGGTTTGCTTTTACTAGACATTTAAACTACGTGATATAATAGAATATGTAATCTTGCAACCACCTTCTTTCATCTAACATTTTCATTTCATCTCTGTTGTGCTGTGTATCACTGCTTCCTGCATTTCTGTCTTCTGTGTGTGTGTGTGTGTGTGTGTGTGTGTGTGTGTGTGTAACAACAGCACTAAGGATTGGATACAGGGCCTGGTGCTTGCAAGTGCTCTACCAATAAGCTACATCTATGTCCCTTTTTATTTCTTTATTTTGAGACAGGGTCTCACTATGTTGCCCACTTTGGCCTCCAATTTGTGATCCTCCTGCCTCAGCCTCCAGAGAAGCTGGGATTACAGATGTGTATCATCATCCTCAGCTCTTCCTTCATTTCTTTTCATTATCCAGTCATATGCCCATATAAGATGTGCCACATATTGTCTATGTGACTGCCAGCTGGGGAATATTTGGATGTTTCTTCCCTCTGGCTATGTGAATAGTGCGACAATGAACAGTCATGCACATGTTTTTATTTGAATACTATTTTCATTTCTTTTGGGTTTATACTTAGGAGTAGAACTGCTAATACTGTTGTACTCTATGCTGGGGAGTACAAGCTGGGAATTTGGGGAAACTACCAAGCTGTTTTCCAAATTATTTGCACCATTTTAAAATCCCACCAGCAGTATTTGAAAGCTTCATTTTCTCCACGTTCTTAGCAACACTCTACCTTATTTTAGCCTGCTAGTGAATATGAAATGAAATTCATTGTGGTCTTCATTGGCCTGTTTTAATGAGCTTGTTGGCCATTTGTGTGTCTTTTTTGGAGAAATATCTATCAAGTACTTTGCCTAGTTTTAAATAGGGTTTTCTAAAAGACAGAGTTAAAAATTCATTATATGTTCTGGATGGAAGGCTTTGACCAGATATGTAATATGCAAGTATTTTCTCCCATTCTGGTCTTTTCATATTTAATTACATTTTAATGTTATATTCTGCAATTAGAGTTTGGACTTTTTAAAAAATAGGAAATCATTATGAAATAAATAAAAAAAACATGAAAAGATCTTTAAAACGAAAGTACTGAGTGAATGTGCAAAATACATTACTTGCACATATAAGGCACTTATTTATCTAAGAGAGGAACCTAGATTAACCCAGAAATGGAGTGCCCAAAGTTTTTGATTGCTAAAAAATTATCACAGAGCTAAAATATAGAGTAAGATCTGTATTTTCCTTTTCCTACTTCACTGTGAAACAAAGAATACATATTGCCATGCTCAGGAAATTTATTCTAGAGTGCATTCTAATTGTACACCTGGAACTAGTTAATTTTATTTAGTTCATAATGATTTCCTACTTTAAAAATCCTATGCCAGAGTATTAGATTATTCTTTTGTGTTATACTTTATTCATCTATACCTTGAAAAAGTTTGTATGACACTAACACATGCAGGCACTATTTATAAAGGTAGAGGCTCTGGAACACATAAGAAATCACTGGCAAGCTCTCAGGGACAGTGACTTTGTTGTAAGTAAACACACCTTCCTCTGTAAACACAGGAGCATATGCCAAGTTCTAGGCATTGTGTTAGGCAGAGGACCTTAGGAAACAATAATGCAGATAAACACTGACAAACATCAGTTCATATATGTTTTGAAATATCTAGAATAAAGCAACTCCAACTGGGATTGGAGTGTGGGTTCAGACAAACCTTCAACTTTTATTAATCTCTGAAACACTTTCACATTCCTTCCACACATACTAAGCACATTTTATAAGGTATGGTGTAAGGTATATTGCATGGTATAAGGCCTAAGAGATAACCAAATGGGTTATCATGAACCAGCAGATAAGGATGTAGATAAAGAACACAAGAGCATGTGACATGTGCTAACCCAAAGCTCTACAGAAGGGGGACCCTGCGTTGATCATCAATGCATGCCTGGTACCTATGTGGACTGAGAGCATGGCAGGCACTTGGAATCTTTGCTAACTGAATGGAAGCAAGCTCAGAAGAGGAGCACAGGACCCAGCCAGGAAACAAACCATTCTCTTGAAAAGCCTCAAGGTAAACCAGCATGAAAGGCAAATCACTGTTACCCCATTAAGAAGCAGAGACTCAAGGTGTAAGGAAACCACCAAAGTGTCTCAGGCTAAAGGGCTAGAATCTGGCCCATATCACCAAAGTCCTGCTCTTTCCTCTGGACCTCTAGTTATAAGACAGTAAAGGCCACCAACAAATAAAATCCATTCTGGGATCATGTGATGAAATTCTGGGTGCTTTTAACAGAAATAAAAACATGGGTACTTAGATACATTTCAGAGTTAGCCTAGGAACTGTCCAGAGGTAAAATCCTTAGCTTCTCCAGGATATCCTGAAACATGTTTAAAGTAGACACAGCAGACTGAGGAAAATGAATGATTTTAATATTTAATTTTTAATGAATATAAGAAATTAAGAGTCCTAAAATAAGTAGAAACATGTAGTTGAGGAGGGGAGGTAAGTGCAAGTCATTGTAGCATAAATTTGAATATGCTAAATAAGTAAATTCTGCAGGTGGATGGTGACAATGGTTGCACAACACTCTCAATGCATATAGTGTCATTGAACTGTACGCTTAATATGATGGTTAAAAGACATAAATAGTATAGGAGTGCAGAGGTGGGGCAGGCAATGTGGGGTTGAGGTTCTGAAGAAAAGACTCCTGGAAGAGATCATATTTGAGCTGGAATTTAGATAGCAGGACCAATAGGACCTTGGTGGCCAAAAATGGTGAAACTCATCAGCTGGAGAGACCAGCTGAGCAAGTGCCCAGAGGCTGATAAGATGAGGACAGAGCCATGGGCTGGTGGTTATTACAACCTGGGGACACAGAGTCCATGGTGGCCAGCAAATAAGGACAGTGGAGCAACAGCCATGGATATACTCCTTCCAGAGAATTCAGGCTGCATTCCCAGAGAACAGGATGCATTTCAACCTGAGAGTCACATTTGTTTGTCAAACATGATGGAGACAAGGCAGTGGATTAGGAAGTTGTTAAAAAGCCCCGCAAAGGGCACTAGTGCCTGAGTGAGAGAACTGGCAGTCAGAAGAGGGAAGGACCTGTCCTGGAAACCCTGGAGAGGCAAGTGCTATGTTTTGGTGACAGATGGATACCTGTATATCTGTGTGCTGGGAAGTGAGCACAGGACCAACACGTACCGATGTTTGAATGTATATCCTGCTTGTCGTTGAAATTGGAAGCTCATCTTCATTCCAAAAGAAAAAAATAAGTGATCAAAAACACATAGTGCTCATCGCCTACCAAGAGGACTTTCTGGACAGTGATGCCTAGAAGGAGGGTGACTCTCAGCATGCTCCTTTCTTACCACATGGATCCATTTCAGTAACTTCAGCTCGTGATGGACTAGGGTGGGGATTACTACCAATGTGGAACAGGACATATATCGGAAGTGACAAAGATTCTGACTGTCCAGTAGTCTCATTTATTCTGAACAGTTTCAAAAACCATCTATTCAGCCTTTAGATATTAAACACTTGTTGAATTTTTTGTGCTTCCAGACTTGCCACAGTATATTGATGTCCAAGAAAGACAGGAACTGTAGAGAACACTATCTCCAATTCTGTCCAAGGAAAAATAATGAAAAAAACCAAAGTACATCTTTCCCTTGCTATAAAAACTGAATCTAAAAACATCATATTTTTATAAGATGGAAACTTCAAGCAACATGAAAAAATACTGCAAGCACAGTTTGCTCCTTTTTTTCATTTGCTGAAGCCTGGCAGAATATCCTTCTTCTCTAGGGTGCTTGATGAATTTGGGCATCTAAATAACTCACTCAGTTTCTTCCATAGGATTATTGATGACCTTCTTCTACAAGCAACATTACTCTTCCTGAAAGTGTTGGGGGGAAAAATACAAGTTTTAGATTCTGTATCTCAACTGTTTTCATGGTCACATCAACCCTGCAGTGAAATATCTAGAATAAATTGCTTGCCATCAAGAAAATTAACAGCTATGGATGAGGGGGGAGGTGGGTTTCCCAGAACTGTACAAGGTCAAGGCTGGAGTCCTTCCACCCACTACACACACAGAGAGGTGTGTGTAATGAAAGCAAGAATTCTGTCCTGAATCAGACTGAAAGGACAGACTCAAGATCCATCGCACCTAACCTTGAGGTCTCCATGCCTCAACATCAGTAAGACAAAAATATCTTCCTCTAATCCAATTGGGAAACAAAAAGTAGGTTTGCAAAAATTTGGTTCCATGCCAACAGTTAATGCCCCAACATTTTGGTCTTTGTGTCTTCACAGAACTCTCCCAAACTCTTTTGCCCTAAAAACAGAAGCTTTGACATTGATGCCATCTACAGCGTGATAGATGATGCCAAGCAGTACGTGTACATCGCTGTCACGGACTATCTGCCCATCTCCAGCACAAGCACCAAAAGGTCAGTGAGTGCCTGCCTCAAGTGAGAGCGCAGCCTCAGAGCCAAGCACTGAGCTGGTGCCACAGGGGAAACTGAGATGCTGTCAGGTGGCGTCAGGAAGTGAGCACAGTTCAAGTACAGCTGGTGCGCATTTGCACTTTACCCATGATGCATCTCCTCCCCAGGGAGTCAAGTTCAAGGGCAAGGAGCCTCATCCTTCTGAGGTCCCTCAGCAGTGCACACTACAGGCATGAGAGTGGTTTTGGAAGGAAAGTTGGGTTGTTTTCACTTTGAAAATTACCTGAGAAGAAGAATAAAATACAATACTAAATAAAGCAAACAAACATACAAAAGGCTAGAGGTATAGCTTAGTGACAGCACTTGCTTAGCATTTGTAAACCACTGGGGTTGATCTCCAGGGATGCAAGATAAATAAAATAGAATAAAATAAAATGAAGTAAAATAAAATATTTTTGAAATTGTACTATTTTAAAATTATTAATAAGGATGTACCCAAAGGCGTGCTAAGTGAAACTTGAGTCATTGCTTTCTTGAATTCACAGCAGTCTTCATCAGATGTTAAACTCACATGTTTTCTCAATGTAAAGGAGAAATTCTAAGAAATTTACAATGTGGATGCTTTCAGTACGTGCATTTCTCTCTGTGAGAAAAGGATCAGCATTGTTTCTTATGGTTCAACCTTGTAAAGCACGCAGGTACCTGGAGCAGATTGAGGGACAGACTTGGTGACAAAGTCTTTGGGAAACCACTGCACATCTAAATGGATGGCCACACCCAGGTGGCCCCACCTTTGCCCTCTTGCTGGGAATATGGAGATTTGGGTGCTTGTCAGTGTTTCAAATCATCGTTTTAAACCCAGGAAATGTTTCAAAAATGCACATTGGCAGGAGTGCAACCCTAGACCTTTTCTATTTGGGCCATGACAACTTCAAAATAACATTCCTGGGGTTGAACAAGTGTATCCCTTATTGCTTGAATATTTTTCAGTTTTGCAACCCACATAGGCATAATATGTGACTTCTTTATGCAGATGAATGTTGAATTCTGAATGGAGTCTGCCAGGAAATGAGCATCTCTAATGACAGTCAGGGGAAAGACATTTTTAAACTGCAAAATATGTGTTATTAGATGCTTTTACTTTAAAATATTTCACATCCTTTGAACATTCATGGATTTTTTTCCACACATGTTCACATCTTTTTTCTTATTTTTGTTTCTCCCATTTGTTGCTTATTTGGTTCTAGGTTGGTTTTAGGCTTCAGCTTCACTTTGGGAAGATGTTTAACTATCACAGATTGTTGCTGATTTTCCTGCTATGGAGAAGAATAGGTTAAGTTCACACAGTTACATGTTAAGATAGGATGATGTGCGCTCAAGTTTGACAAAACCTTTGTTCCATAAAGCCCCATGGAATAGGGGAAAGGAATTAGCATGGAAAACATCAGGATTCATGTTTGGGCCCTCCCTGCACATGCCCTGCACCGCCTGAAGTACTAGAGTAGGCAGCCCATGAGCTGCTGGCACCACGGTTTGCCTCTGGGCTTTACTTCTGCCCTGACCTCCTAGAGGTCACAGACACAGGCAGTCCATGATCACCACCAGTGCAGCCCATGTCTGGCTTCTCTGCGATCCCTGAGCTGCCTAGAAATGCAGAATCAGGTGGTCCATGAACTGTTGATCCTGCGATTCCTGTCTGGGTTCTGCCTATGCCCTGAACTGCCTGGGGACACCGGACCACTGGTCCATGATTGCACCACCAGTACAGCATGCTTCTGGGTCATACACGTGCCCTGAGCTGTGAGGGGACACTGGATCAGACAGTCTGCCATTGGCTGACATCACAGTTTGCGTCTGAGACCTGGAAGAACTAGATACACTTTGCCATCTGCCAGAAGACCCCAGACTAAGAAGCACATCTCAGCAGACACTGAGGGGCAAGCCTGACCACCGGGAAAACTAGGGACACAAGTGACCTTTTCTGAGCTGCCAGGGAAGACGGAGACTGAGTGTTCTGCCTCGGGCATCAAACATGACAAGACGAAGTACTAAAATGCAATCTCAGAACTCCACCCCACTCAGAACAAGTCCAGGAGACATTGACATAGGAGAACTTGGTAAACACTTACCTGAAATTGCTGAGATGGGTGCAATGGAAGTAAAGAAACAACTCCATCAGCCCATAGAAGAGATCAGATCAGAAATAATCTCTCAGGGAAAAAAATGAAATGACAATAAGAATGAAAGAATTGCTCAGCACATCTAAAGAAGAAATATATGAAAAAATAGATGAACGTAGGCAACAGATGGAAATATTAAATGAACAATATAGGAATGAACTAGAATGCATGAAACAGATTCAAAGAGATATCCAGAAAATTAAAACTTACATAGAAAGCTGGCAAAACTGCTTGAATGAAGCCGAAGATAGAATTTCAGATCTTGAAGACAGCATGGCAGCTAGTGATCATGAAAGAAAGGATCTCTTAAACTCAACAAGGAACCAGAAAAAATCAATTCAACAGCTGCAAGATGAGGCAAAGAGGAATAATGTAAGACTAATAGGAGTCAATGAAACAGCAGGAGGCAGCACAAATGACATAAAAAGAATATTTGCAGAAATAATAGCGGAAAATTTCCCAAACATGGAAACAAAATCTGATATGCAGGTAAATGAAGCACATAGAACGCCAACTAGTCATAACCAAAATAAAACTACACCCAGACATATAATAATCAAGATCCCACGGGGCTGGGGATTTAGCTCAGTGGCACAGAGCCTGCCTGGCAAGCGCAAGGTCGTGAGTTCGGTTCCCAGTACTGGAAAACAAAACTAACAAACAAAAAATGATCCCAGATCTCCAACAACACAACACAATATTAAAAGCTGCTAGAGAAAAGAAACAGATCACCTGTAAAAGGAAACCCCATCAGAATCATGGCAGACTTCTCAACACAAATCATGCAGTTGAGAAAAGATTGGAGCAAAGTATTACAGGTCCTGAGACAAAACAGCTTCCAACCAAGACTGATGTATCCTGCCAAACTATCCTTCAAATTTAACAGTGAAATAAAATATTTCCACGACAAAGAACAACTGAAGAACTTCAGGAGTGCCAAGCCATCCTTACAAAGAGTGCTAAAAGAAGTTCAAGACAAAGAAAAAACTGACCATAATTTCAAGAAGAACAATAGAAAGGAACCCTCAAGCAGAGCAAGCAATTAAACAGGTAGAAAAAGTAGGAAACCAACAGCAAGTAAATAACATGACAATGATAAGCCAACACATATCAGTTATAACCATAAATGTAAATGGCCTTAATTCACCAGTCAAAAGAAACACTGGCAGAGTGGATGAAGAAACAAAATCGCACAATATGCTGTATGCAGGAAACACATTTTACTCAGAAGGAAATCTGTAGACTGAAAGTCAAAGGATAGAAAACAAGTCTCCACGTAACAGGAACCCAGAAAAAAGCAGGTGTAACTATTAAGTTTGCAGACAATGTAAACTTCAAATTGAGAACAATCAAAAGAGATAAAGTCACTACATACTTGTTAGGGGAAAACTGCAATAGGAAGAGATAACAATCATAAACATGTATGCACCAAATATCAGAGCACCAAACTATATAAGACAAATCTTAACAGACATG
>NW_004955406.1:5804765-5830263 GCF_000276665.1 Chinchilla lanigera | reverse complement strand
AAAATTGTGCATCTTCTTTAGTTTTTGGCTGTTGTTCAAATGGTACTTCTTTTAGAGTACTTTAAAAATTTCAGATCTATACTTTGAGCTTTCTAAGCAAAAAGGTCATCAAAGAGAAGTAAGTAGTTCAAATGTCTGGCTTATAATTAAATTCTTTTCAGTCATATAAAGAAATTTTTTTAAAATTCAATTTTAATTTTAAGAAGTACATACTGCCACATTTTTGTGTGCTTGTGGAATGAATGAGTATCTTAAAGATTCAACTGTTAGTCTACCACCAAATATCTAAATGAAAGAGAAAGAAATTCACACACTCCCAAATGAGAAGTTGTTGATACCCTGTTTAAAAGAAATACTTTCACTTACTGATAGTGTCAGAATGTCTACTTTTCCAGGTATTTCAAAGTGAGTGAAACAGTGATGTGGCTAAATAAATCCCACAGTAAAGAGTAGAAGCCCAGGGTTACTCCCTCCTGCTGCAGCAATCAAGCTCTTTCTTTAAGAAGTCCACATAATTATTTAGTCTCAGTTTGGGGTTATTTAGGATGCATTTCTTCAGCCACATGAATGTGTCTTTCAGAGGTAAATCAGTAAATGTATAGAGGACCAATAAAAACAGCCTGATTAGTCTTTGAGGTTCAGTCATCTCCCATGATTGGTGGGTTTGCCTTTTGGGATCAGTTATCTGGAGTTTAAAACTACTAAATGGAGATTTCCAGAAATTAATAATTGATCAGTTTCAAGTAACTTTTACTAGACATTAGAGTCCATTGCTATAATTGTTCTACTTTATTATTGTTCATCTCTTGTTGCCCCTACTGTATAAATTAACCCTTAACATAGACATGTTTGTGTGTGTGTATGTGTGTGTGTGTGTGTGTTTGTGTGTGTGTAGAAAAAACATAGTCTTACTAGGTGCAGTGCTAGATGCAGTTCCCAGCATCCACTGTGTCTTGGAGTGTATTTTCCAGGGATAAATAAGGACTGCTTGTATTAATAGCTTTCATTTATGTTCTCATTCAACAAATGTGTTGAGTATGTGCATGAGGGTTGTGGCATGAACAATTTATGATCCATCTGATATGGGTAAGTGGACCCAGACTAGATTATTAGGACACAGTGATGTGAAGGAGGCAATAGGTTTGTGTTCAGAATATTGGAGAAGCTCGTGAAAAGACACTCTGGTGCAGTCCCACAGCTAGAGAAAGCTTGTGGAGGAGACACTACCCATATTACATTTTAAAGTATTCATGAAATGGTCAGGAAAGAGTGAGGAGAGGAGTTTTCCCGAGGACAATTTGAGCAAAGTTTCAGGTGGAGAAGAAAGCTTAGCATGTCCTGGGCCAGCTCATATAGCCCAGAGTAGGGTGGTGCGAGGTCAAACTGGAGAGAAGGCAGGCCCAGGACTGGGGCTGACTCCTGCGAAGTGTTGTGACTTTGGCAGCCTCCTCTTGTTTCCATCAAAGGAGCTGACACGGCCAGATCTGCTGTAGACAGATCACCTCGGTGGCCCTGAAGGATGTGCTTGATGGCGAAGAGTGGAGGAAGAAACCAGTTTGGAGCACAAGGCTGAGATGATTTTTTCTCAGTAGTCCTCAGCTTCGTGGGCATAGAAATAGACAAAGAGAACTATAACACATGCCACGATTTAGATTTTGCTGTAAGGGAGAGGGAAGTAGAGTAGAGGGCGAGTGCCCTCCCTGCAGGCAATCAGAACTGGAACTGGGCTGGGCAGGCAAAGAAGACCAAGAGGAGACCAAGGACCAGGGATGCTGGAGGGGTCCACCGATCGGTAGTCTCATGGGGTGAATGGGCAGGTTGAATGTGATTAAGAGTGGGGACTTGGCAGGCAGGAAGGCATGGTAAATACAGAGAGGAGACCGTTTGGAGGTGCAATGATTATGACACTACAGGCTAAGATTTGGATAGTGTGTCCTGTGTCCTGTGTCCAAACAGTAGATTGGCCCAGAATTAGACCAAGATTTGAATCAACAGAAGTTCTACAAATTCAGGGTTGAGGGGAGGAAGAGTGATTTAACATTTAGTCCTTGAGGTAGGGAAAGGTCTTTTTGATTCAGCATAAAAGTTAAGAGACAGTTCCAGAAGTGACACTGCATAGGAGGCTGGGAAGAGTAGGAAGTTGATCCCACCTCTCAAACCAAGAGGCCAAGCAGCCATAGAAAAATATATGGTAAGACCCTATGAGAAGGTATGGCCGTTGGGAAAAATCAGGATGTAGGTAAGGCAAAAGTCAAGGATTCATGGAAGAAGTTAGGAAGCTTTGTGCCTGATGGAGGAGTCCAAGTGCCCAGCCCAGAGAGGATGGTAGGGAAGGCGGGGTGAGGGTGGAGGATAGTCAGGAGAGATTTTGCTGAGGACAATCTGGAAATAAGAGTGGGAAAGTTCAGATAAGCAGAGCAGAAGTTCATTTGGGCACAGTTTCCCACGAAAGAGGTTGTAGTGGCATTTGGGAACAGACTGAGAGCTCAGGGTTCCCGGCTGGGATTTTGTCACCAAGTTGATTTATGGTATGTGTGTGTGTAGACTCAGGCCCACCTAGCCCAGGAGGTACACTGAGAGAGGCCCATGACCAGCTAAGCCCTGGTAGCCAAATTTCTCCTTTTAGGTGGACCCAGGTCCCAGGAAACTTCATTTCTTGGTGTCTAACCCAAAAGTCTTTCATTTTTTTTTTCAGCCAATCCTTTAAGGCTATTTATATATTACAGAATAAAGTCATGATCAGACTAAGATAAACATGCTCTGTCATCTAGCCTATTTCTTTCCCAAAACTCACTTTGTTCTTTACTTTTATTCTATGTGGATATTACTTCTGTAGGACTTACTGGCCAGACCTGGATGGGAAAATAAGAGAAGCGCTGGTTTTGAGAAGCGTTAAAGTGCGGCTCCTGATCAGCTTCTGGAAGGAAACTGACCCCCTCACATTTAACTTCATTTCATCTCTTAAAGCTATTTGCACGGAAATAGCCAACTGCAGTTTGAAAGTTGTAAGTATTACACCAACTGTGCTATGAAATCAAAAGTTCACTCTGCATGTCCGAGTGCCAGAAGCATACATATATGTGTAAACTTCCAGTAAGAATCAGAATGATGATCTTTGGTAGTAAAAACTTCAAAAGGCAGGACAAGTCATTTTTCAAAGCAATCACACACGTAAAAAAGAAAGTAGAATCCAGGTTCCCTCTGTCTGGCCCTCTTCAAACACGCAAGCTGTTGCAGCCTCTCCATTTTGCTTGAACTGCTTTATTCCCCTGCCGTTCTTACTTGTAAAACTGGACCCAAGATTGGAAACCAGCACGGAGTCCCACAGCCCCAATGTTCCCTTAGCCCGGGGTCCTGCACTCATTCTGGGTCCCTTGGACCACATGCTCATCCGTCACTGAATTCCTTGAGGAAGACAAAATGGGGATTGGTGATGCTCCCAAGGCGCTAACTCTCTAGCTCATCTTGGACCTTCCTCCAGCACCACATGACCTTTGCACCTGCCCCTCTCTTTGCCTACAACATCTTCTCTGTGCTTCCCCTGACTAATGGCCGCAGACCCTATAGCTCTCAGCTTTTCCCAGCCCGCTGTACAGTCATTCACAGACACACTGCTGTGTGGCAGGCCCTCTTCTCGATGATGGGGCTGTGTTTCTTGTAGCACTTAAGGGCACGGGATGGAAAAAACTCTGAAGTATCAGTTTTGACGCGTCACCTGAGATTTCCCCAGCTCCTGGTATCCTAAGGCCAAACAGAAGCGAGAGTTTGGAGAAGTGGGTGGGAGACTCTGTGGGTTACATCCAGAAGTGGTGAACTTGCCTTTAGCCTTCGTTCCAGGCCCAGCGTCATTCTCATGGCCACACAGCGACAGGCGGGCTAATGAGTGTGCTCAGAAGGGTAGCTGCATTCCCAAAGGGACAAAGGAACAAGCTCGAGGATCATCACTGTCTGACGTGCTAGGCACCCGCTACCCATTGTATTCTCTTCCCACATAGGCAGTCCTCAACCTCCCCTCTCAATAAAGGGAAAGATGGAAAGTTTTATCTAGTCTCAGCACAGCTCTTTATTTAACTGGCTTTTGTAAACCAAGGCTGCCATACTGATGTCTGTGGGTTCATAAATAAGTGTAAGTATTAGAAATAAAAACAAATCTGTGCTTTCCACTAAAGCCATGGGCTTTCAAAGACAGCTTTGCAAATACAGTAAAAGCAATAAGTTGGTGTTGGATCAGTAAGTGGAATAACCGGGTTTAGAATCAGACCTGGGAGAGCAGAGGACAAGGTGCTACAGCTCCAGGAAGCCAGGCAGAGACACCAGGGGATAGGGTTCAATTGTGTCTAATGCCTTCACACAGACAAAAAAATGTCTGGGATTATCTCAGCTCCGAGAGCACCTTTTCTGGATAATTAAAGTGGCATGCAGAGCTCCAAGGAAAATGCATTAAGACAAAAAACAGGTGCCTAACCACCACGGTATTCCCAGCACCCAATGAGATGCCTGGCGCAGTATTCAAGCACATGTACAGAGAGAGCGGATGCTGAATGAATGAAGTCAAGAAGGGCGCTAACAAAGATAGACAGACAGGAAAGTCCTACACACCAGGGACAGAGCCATGCCCAGGACAACGGCCAAGTCCAAGGTGTGGCTAGCCATCTCTGCAGGCCCGTGCTGCCCAGGGAAGCCAGGCCTCTGGAGGTCAGCGTGGGCTGTTGGGGAGCGCCACTGTCACACTTACGAGGCCTAGCAGGGCAGACCGGAGAGTGCCTGGCACACTGTGTGGTGCCTCTGCCTCTGTCTGCTCTCTGCTTCCTTCAGGCTAATCTGAGGTCCCTGCCTCCCTGTAACACACTGCCACTGAATCTCCCCAGAAGTGACACGCTGAGTGTTCTCACTAAAGACTTCCGAGAAAGAAATCTCAGGGGACTGGAATCCCTCCATCGTTTCAATCTCTCCGGTACTTCCCCAGCTTCGTGGTTTTGATGCAGATGGTCATGGTTCTTGAAAACACCAAACATCACTCTCTCACTGCTGGCCGTTTTATGAAGAAAGGGTCACGAAAGCCTGGGTGGGAAAGAAGCTTACGACCTCGATATCTACAGCCCAGATGGCTGAGAAACTCCTCCAAGAACAGTGGACATTGGAACCCTTTTGTAGTCCCTCATCAGGGGCTGCAGAGCACTCAGAAAGCAGATGGCTGGGAACCAAGCAGGGAACTATGTCCTGGTGGATGGATGCCCCGCCCCCACTCCCCGCCCCCACCCTGATGTGGCTTTGCATCCACAGAGAGTTTGTGGAAAAGCCTGCAACTCACAAGGTTGTTCCACTTGCCTGAGTTTCTATCTTTTATTAAATTAACCAATCCGTTTTTTAATGTCTTTGCTGCCCTCTTATAACATATGAAGGTATCTAATAATATCAGTGAGTAAGTTCTGATTTCTGCTATCCTGTTAATCTCCTACCTCTTTGGGGCCATCCTATTGACTTTTTCAGCAACAGGAGTTCTCGCTAAAAGCCTCAAGCTGTGACTCCATCCTTGATTTAACTTAGAATGTACATTTTCTTCCTTTTCAAATCCATCCCCATTCTACAATAATAGCTTTCTCCGAAGGAGACAGGGCCGTGTTTTCAGCAAGTCAGTGATGGAATGTCTACATGAGATGACTGCTGGCTGTTATCCACTGGTGATGCTTTCAATTCTCGTGGATTTCATGAATACACAGCCGCGACTTCAGAGCACTCACATGTTAAGTCTGATTGAAGACGTGTACTTTGCAGAAGGCAGTAATGAGGAAATAAGGGGGCCCGGGTAGCATCGCTATACCCACAGGGATGCAGCCCCTAGAGAGTGCGCTCTGTGCTGTGGAATACACAATTCTTGTTCTGTGCACCAAGGATCTTAGAGGTTTTTTGTTGTTGTTGTTGTTTCTGTTTTTGTTTTTGTTTTTCTTCCGGTACCATGAATTGAACTCATGACCTTGCGCTTGCTGGGCAGGCGCCGTGCCGCTGAACTAAATCCCCAGCCCCTGATCTTGGAGGTTCTACAGAAAACCCACATAGAATTTTCAGGGTGGAAGTGATCACCCAGGCCACTCCTTTCCGGCCCGGGGGCACAGGGCAAGACCAACTCTCATTATTTCCCCAAACCAAATGTGAACACAGGCAGGTCTGAAACTATACGTGGCGTCTCCTTTTCCAGCTGTTCATCTCCTGTTTGTCTCTGCCTCCTCTTGCCTTCAGCACACAGCCCCCATAGCTGTAGCCAGGAGATGCTGGAGAAAGATTCCTCACAGTTCTGAAAATGTTCCTTTCCCAACTCAAAGAGACCTGAGCCCACCATAGATGACAGGTGTCCTGTGTGAGCTCAGCCACAGCCCAGACTGCCACCACCCTTGGCATACAGGACCGACCCCAGGCCCAGGCACACCCCGGCCTGTCCTGGTCTCATGCCCCATTCTCCTAGTGACTCTGTTGTGGCTCTGGGGGAACTGGAATGCCGCTTTGGGGGTCAGTTCAGATTCATGACTTGAAGTTAGGATTTTTATTTTGAGTTGCCTCCTATAAGAGCATGTAGACTTAACGTTTTGGATAGAAAATACTGGTTCCTGTGGCAAAATCTCTTGACCTTTGCAGATTCCCCAGTTGAATCACGGTCGTGAAGTGTACATAGCATGAGAATATTCATTCAGCTCCTTGGCACACTTGACGGGAAGCCCCCTGAGGCAGGCTTCAAAGCCACTGCACCCCAATGAGCAAGACAATGAGAATTAAACAACCTTCTGGCCTTCGCCCTGTTGACAGGATGAATTTTCTGTTCATTTTGTAGCTTAAAAATGTTAATTATGGACCTAGTTGAGCGCGCTAATGTTCTCTCTCCTTGCCTACATGGATCTGAGAACAAAAATAGCTTCTGCCATACAAAGTAACTGGAGTGTGGTTTTAATAACCCAGTATGAAGTCTGTTGTTATTTGGGAATACGTTCCTTTGAGCTCTTGAACTAGACCAATACAGTCTGTAGTCATCTGCTTTATGTTTCTTTTTGTTTTGGTTTTTGTTTTTGTCTTACAGAAGTTTTTCGACCTGGAAAGAGAGAATGCTTGTGCAACAAATGAACAAAAGGATCTCACCTTTCCTAAACTGAACCGCAACAAGTACATGGTGACAGATGGAGCCGCTTATATCGGTAGGTGTTGGGGCTGCAAAGCTCCTAGGGGGGTCAACCGGGCAGCGGGCTCCAGCTGAGCTCAGCAGCACCCTGTGATGAGGACACAGGCCCTTGGGAGCCCTGGCTGGTGACTGGGGACTCAGTCAGGAAACATGAGGGTAAAGGTAAGGGCTCTGCAGCTGACCTTGTCTTGTGTGGCCTGATTCACGTACTAAGAGCTTTTGCAGACATTCTCTGGTCCAAGGCCTCATCTTACAGGTGAGGGGCATCCTCAGAGGGGTGTTCTTTCCCTCAGCTCATGCTCTTGCCTCAGCACAATCTGACCCCAGCTGGAGAGACATAGGCACTGGAGTTGTTCAGTGCCAGAACTCACACTATCTGGACAATAATTTCATCTCCACCACTTTCTAAACATCTGACTTGGGACAGTTTACTTGAGCTGTCCAAACCTCAATTTTACAATCTGTAAAATGGGGCTAATGACAGTTTCTTCTTATGGGGTGAAGTTTAAATGAGTTCATAGATACAAAGCCCTTGGCACGTAGATAAAACCCAGTTCATGTCAGCTGTTATTTTTAAGATAATAATGTTCCAGATGCAGAAATAATATTGGTAGGAGTATTTCCTAGTGTATTAAGTTTATTCAAATATGCCATGACATGTATGAGTGGAGAGTAACCCCTTCGACTGAACCATCACAGCTAGAGTTGAAATTATCCATTTTTAAAGAGAGCAGAGAACGCAAAACTTAGCAGGGTGGCTATTACCTTGTGCAGAACTAGCAGTCTCGAAGGAGAAAAGTTTGCACTGTAAGAATAAGGGATCCATGTCAACAATTTTTTTCAAAATTCAGTGGGTGAATAACACAACATCTTAACTTTCTAAAGCAGTTCATCTTATTTGAGACTCTTAGCAACCCTGCCAATACAGAGGGCAGATTTTATTCATCTGTAGTTTAGATATGAAGATACAGGGTGTGAGACAAGAAATGACTTAGCCTGCAGCTATGGGGGGGAAGCACAGGCTGGAGGCCAAGCGCACAGACCCTGCCAGGGACGTGGGGAGGAGTTTCTGACTCCCCACTTCCACCGAGGGTATTCTACCCTTTTCCATTCTAATAGTTATGGCATCACTTTATTAAAACAGAGCTAGGATATTTTTAAATGTATATCATTTTGGTTGTCCTGGTATATAAGCATATTATTTTATTCTTGTTCCCTCTTAGGGGCTTCATATGTGATTATTTGTATTTTCTCACAGGTATCAGTTATTTTATGGAAGATAAAATGAAATCAGTTTCTTTCTAAGCAAGAAACCAAAAATCCTCAAAATTATTTACTTAAAAAAACTGCAACTTTTGACTCAGTTGTTAGGAAACATAAGGACAGATGAGGTTTCAGGCTTAGTAAACGTAGAAATTCAAATGTAGGCATTTTACTTGTGGGGTTTGCATTTGGTATTAACTTACACTAATAATCCCAAACAATCCCAATGCTCTTTGATGAATTAATAAGTATTTTATAACCAGACAACCTACAGGTGAATTCCAGCACTGATACTCACAAACTGGAAGATGGTAGAAAGTCACAGAATAGCTTATAAGCCTCTGTCTCTTTATCTGTAAAATGGGATTCACAATACCCACTCATTGGCAGTAATATGAAAATTAAATGAGAATGTATAAATAGCTCTAACGCTGTCTCTGACCTATCTAGATCCTGAATAAACACTGATTTTTATTTTTGTTCTTTCTCTTCTTCCCTATCTAAGGGATTTTTAAATGAGTTTGTTTTACCTACAACATTTAGGCAAAACATTAATTCTCTCAAGTGCACCATAGTTCTAGTATAAAAATATTCAAAGAACATCAAGAGAGAAAATTCACTGATAATTTAAATAATTATCCGCCTATTCTGGAAGTCTCCTAAGTCATCATGAGGACACCTGGTGAGAATGCAAAAGTAAGAAAGACTCACGCTAAGGCCTTGCATGGAATTATATAGCTCTATTACATTTTCACCAGACTTCAGAGGAGACCTCGCAGTGTCATCTCTCTCATTTTGAATTCCCCAGGGTGTAGCTAAGTGGAACCCTGCAGACTTGTCTGGAAGGTGCTGAATTAAAGGAGGGCCGGCAGGGGAGGGGAGAGTTTACTGAAGGCTCTCAAAAGGTTCCTGCAGCCTCACCCACCCTCGAGGAAGCACACCTGCACCCTGGATGTCACTTTCCTTAGAGCAACAGCGCAGTTCTGGCAACCAGGTCCTCAGAGTGCGCTTTTGGAAACAGACATGATCGGTGAAAAAGAAAAAGATCAGTGAAACTGAGTCCTGATTACAAATATAAATATACTGAAGCATACTTTGAAGGTTAGCCAAGCCATCAGGAAGTAAAAGGTAGAAAAACACAATCACTGGTGTAGGAATTCTTCCGTCAGGCTGTGAGCTTCCCAGAGCTCTAATCCAGAGAAGAATCTCCTTAAAACATTCAAGGATAAGTAAAGAAGCTGGATCTTGGCTCCATCCATTGAATGAGAAGGAAAAGGACAGATTCACAGAATAAGGCTTCCACATCTCTGCTCCTTCCCCTCCTTGGTTCCCTCTGCCCGTGCTGCTCCCAAGGCATCTTCCCCTTGGAGAGCAGTCTGGCAACATGGGGCAGAAATCTCAGTGCAGCTGTGATGTCCCAACCCTGAGTGCCTTTAGGACCTGAGGTGGCCTGGACAAAGTGGGGGCTGTGGAGTTAGATTTGGCTTTAAGCCTCAGCTCTGGTACTGTGCTACTCTTGCCTTGACCTTTCTGTACCTTGACTTCCTCACCAGCACAATGGAGTTAGCTTTTTACCACACAGAACCGAAGTGATTATTAAATGAGATAGTATAATGTGATTGGGTTTTACTGTACTTGGTACAGGGCCGCGACTCCATTGGAGAGTCTTGCATGAAATTATAGCTGGAGGAATGAGGTTTTACTTAGCTCTGGGGATGAGATTTTAGTCTCAGCAAAGTCTGCAGTGGTCATACAAGACCACAGAAGCCTTTTGTTTAGGAAGTGAAAAGCACCCCTGTCTTCTAGCAGATTTCTGGATAGCTCTCCATCCCCCGCTTAAAGATCCAAGACTATATTTCCCTACCACTGAGCATCTGCATGGAACTGTGGCCTCTGAGTGCGGCCATGTATGTAGGAGCAAATCTCAGGAACACATTATTGGCAGAGGGGGTCTCCATGCAGTCTCTGACACAGTCGTATGTGCTATTCATAGAGCAATGTGCTAATTTATAGCAGAAAACTTCCTCCAAGAGCATGTCTCTCATAAAGCCGCCAGCAGCATCACTGTGCCATTTATAGGGCAGCAGATAATGACTTAGGATTGGTAGGGAGCAGATTCTTGACTATGCTGATAATATTTGAGGTAGGGACTTGGAATTCTGAGACTGTGAGGAATGAACTCAAGGAATAACATGGAGGACAAAGGAAATACTTCCCAGGATTCCAGTGAGTGCTGTATGGAATAGGGGGTTGACTGAGGGCTCCAGAGAGCAGAGCAGGACAAAGGATGAAACAGTAAAGGGTCGGGCATTGGCTCTGCCTACAGATGGGCCTTCTCTGGACAGCTTCTCGAAGCGATGGTGCCAGGCATTGGGTCAGGGATGCCCCAAGGACATGACCTTGGGAATTTATGCAGCAGATACTTCTGTAGTGAGCCCTGACTGCCCACTGTGGGAATGAGAATCCAGGTGGACACTTAAAAATCCATCAGCTCCCTTCATGGATCCAGCTCTTAATCAAAGAGGAGAACAAATGTAGGAGCTCAGATCAGACCTGGGCTGGCGGTCATTTATCAACTCAGTTCTTGGTCTGTGACTCTGTGCGTTATTCACAGAGGCTGGAGACTTAGGTGTACTGTTTATTACCCATGAGACACTGGGCAGATTGCTTCACCTTTTTGAACCACCCGTTCCCATCTTTAAAGTGGAGGTAAATCCCAGCAATCATGTGAAATGATATACATAAATACCACATGAGAGTCCCTCTACCTGTAGGTTCCCTTAGATCCTGACCTCAGGCTCCACTTCCCCAATACCCTAACCATTTCTCTGTCCACAAGATGCCATCCTCTCTTTGGGGTGTGACTCTTTTTTTTTTTTGGTACCAGGGACCAAACTCTGGACCTTGTGCTTTCCAGGCAGGCATTGTGCTGCTGAGCTACAGCGACTCTCTCTTGCTCTAGTTAAATTGCAGGGCGCCTCCCATTGCTCCTTCCCTGAAACGCTGGGTGGGGTTAGAGTCACCTCTCTGCTGTGCTGCTGACACTGTGCATACTTCTCTTATCCAATTGCACACTCTTGCTATGATCATCACTGTGTTTTCCTCCTGGATTCATCGAAGGCAGGGTCTGTAATTTTCAGTCTTATATTTCTAGCTCCTAATAATATACTACCTGGGAGACATTCAACACTCAATAAATATGCTTTAAATGAAGGACAAGAAAGATCACAGAAATAAGTGGTGTTGTCCCCTTGTGTGGAGAACCTTTGTTCTGCTGAAACTCTCTCCCCACTGGGTGCCAAAGAGAGATTCTTTGGTAGCCGTTTGGGGGTGTCCAGTCTATTCATCTGCCTACCTTGAAGGTGGACTACGCAGGAAGAGCACAGCATTATAGGGTCTTCTGAGGCTGATCACAGCCTTACTACCGAATGGGCTGAATTGTGTCCCCTCAAAATTGGTAGGTTGAAGTCCTAAGACCCAGTACATCAGAATACAACCTTATTTGGAAATAGTCAAATTTAAAATGATATATTTAAGTGGCCACTAATCTAAGATGACCAGTGTCTTTCTGAAAGGGGAAATTTGCCAGGCATGGTGGCATATGCCTATAATCCCAGCTCCTCGGGAGACTGAGACAGGAGGATCACAAGTTCAAAGGCAGCTCAAATAAAATAAAATAAAATAAAATAAAAAGTGTTGGGGATAAAGCTCAATGGTAGAGCACTTGCCTAGCATGGGTAAAGCCCTGAGTTAATCTTTAGTACCAAATACATACATACATACATACATACATACATACATAGATTTGGACACCAGTATACCTAGAGGGAAGACAATATGACGGCCATCTAAAGTCCAAGAAGAGAGGCTTGGAGCGGGTCCTCCCCTCAGCCCTCGGGAAGAGCCAGTCTTGCAAATGTGTTGATTTTGTTTCCAGAAGTGTGAGAAAATACTTTCCTGTTGTTTAAACCCAACAATATGTGGGACTTCATGGGAACAGCCCTGGAAGTCAGGGACCCCTTGGACATGGGCAGAGCTGGTCCTCACGGTGCTGCCTGGACTCCTGGGCTGGCCACCTCTGGGGATCCTCTTAGCCCAAGCAGAGCGTGTGTGTGTGTGTGTGTGTGTGTGTGTGTGTGCGCGCGCGCGCGCGCGAGCACGCGTGCATGCACATGTGTTTTCTCTCTCTCTCAGAAACTGGGAAGTCTCTGCTTCCACTTCCTTTGAATTTGATGGAAAGTCTTCTCAGCGCTATGATGTGTTTGTACATATGGATTTGATGTTGTCTCTTCGAGAGGGTAGTAATTGTTCACAAGATTTTTTTAAGAGTATTCCTATATATTTTAAATGTTGCTATATTTAGTGCGTCTTGTGAACATCAATAAGAAATAACATTTACAAGAAAAGAACAGCAGATTCCTTGTTTTGAGTTTCAACTTGAGTAAAGCTGAAGAAAATGCCAAAATAATATGCAAATATTAATATGCCATATGTAAGTCTTCGGAATTTTTTTTTCTGGAGCTGTCAACACAATTCTGCCTCCTTGTCATTATTCCTGAGTGTTAATGGTTTTGTAAATAGAATCCACTCTGTATTTCATTATATTGGGAATATTCTCAGTGGGTCCAGACTCCTCACCATTGTGTCTTTGTTTATTGGCAGGAAATTTTGATTGGGTGGGGAATGATTTTACCCAAAATGCCGGCACGGGCCTCGTCATCAACCAGGCAGATGTGAGGAACAACAGGAGCATCATTAAGCAACTTAAAGATGTGTTCGAAAGGGACTGGTATTCACCTTATGCCAAAACCTTACAACCCACCAAACAGCCGAACTGCTCCAGCCTGTTGAAACCCAGAGCCCCCGCCAACAAAACTGCCTCGGACGCCCAACGCGAGGAAATAAACTGATCGTCAGCACTCGTGTTTTCCTATTTATACACCGAGGACTTGAGGAGAGAAAAACAATTTAATATGTCTTTTTTAGGGGAAAAAAAGCACACATTGAAAACATTGAATGATATGTAATATCTCTATCTAACAATATCTTAGCGCCATGTACTCGCAATTTAAGACTTTTGTATTTGTTACTTCTAACGGAGAATGTCATTCTGGCTTAGAAGTTCGTTTTTATGTTTGCATACAAAATTTAAGACTTTGATTCCTGTTTCCTGGTCCTTTCTGGTTTTAGAGCCTTTCCTGCTGACCACTGGTCAGTTCTTACGAAACTTACCATGAGGTGAGCTCTTTTCTTTAACACCATTCTGAGCGCTGCTGATTAGGAGAAGGTGAGGACTTCAACCATGGAGAAGACATTGATAAATCCAAGTATTTGCCTTTGTGAGTCATCTCCAAAATCTGCCTGCGCCCCTACACACACACACAGCTCACATCTTATGGCAGCCTTCAACACTCTGGAAAAAAATACCCTTTTTGTGTCTTTGTTCCGTATCTTTTTAATATTGTAAGTTTTACTTTATCATTTTATCTTCTCTCAAAATGTCCTTATTATGTAGTGTCCCTATATTCACCTCAACATTAGTTCCAAGTATGATAGCATCTTTCAAAAATGAGTGAATTTCTCAGAATGGATACAAAATGGAAATAACGGTCTTTAATTTTCACCTCTCAGCTACATTCTGCCCCCCTACCGAATCAATTCTTTGAAAAACACAGCCAGCAATAGGTACCTTTTCTCTCAAGCTCAGAAAAATGATGCAGCCACCTGCTAATATCCAGCAAGCTATTCAGTCTGCATTTTGAGAACAATGTAGTTTTCCACATTTTTTGTTTAGTTTACAGTATCATAAAGGAAAGGTCTTTATGTGTGAGTGGATTTAAATTTCTTTAGAATCATTACGCTGTTAAGAGTATGCCAGCAAACGTTTATAGAGCTATTTAATATACCTTCTGCTATTTAATATACCAAATGCTTTTCAGAGAAATGCAATTTAAATACTGTGCTTAACATATTTTACTAAGAAACAGAAATATTGGATTATCCTTCTATAATGTCATTGTGTGTTGTTTTATATCTATACAATATATAACCATGTATTAATGGAGACTGTTGCTACATAAGATCCCCAAGCAGGTGACCAGGACACCCACACCCAGTGTGGCTCCTGACTATGGGGCTCAGAACAGAGGGGCTCCTTCACTCCTTAGCCTGGGGTTTCTATTGTTAATGTAGAGACAGAAATACTCACCTACCTCTCAAGGATGTTGTCATGGTAGGAGATGTTTATACCTTGTTTTGAAATCAAAAGAACCTATATAAATGCTGAGCATTATAATGTTTAATCTTTTTCTTGAAACAATCTTTGTGGTATCCTGATAGAATCAAGACCAGGTCCTCCTCAAGAACCCAGAAGGAGAAACAAATCCACAGCTTCCTGTCACAAACGTGGATAGCAAGAATGCAGCGACACAAAACCCCTAGTGGAGACCTGGATTGTCAACATCTGCATGGAGCATTTTTGTTGGGTCACTTGGGCATAAATGATATCAACATGAAACTAGACATTGTGCTAGGGGGTCATTCTTTGGGACCAGCATATCCATGTGTTTTCAGAGCAAGGACAAGCAATTTCAACCACTGTTTCTCATTTCTAGGGGCTTGCCTAATGGGATCACTCCAGATACAATGACTGCTGTTGGTCATCTAGTGGTCACATTACTTCCTGGCTAGTTGTTTCCAAATATTGTTTCAATGGATCCTTAACCAGTCAAAGCTGGAAGGAAGCTGTACGGTTAAGGATAGCATGTTTTTATGGCTTTGGGGGGATTCTCAATGGAATTCTTCATCAGTAATGGCCAATACCTAAGACTCTAAATATGCACCATTTGCATAATCCTTGTTTGAGTAGGGAGTTATCTTCCAGTCATCCAACTAGTGGTGGCTTTAGTGATGGTTTTAAAAAGAAAGAAGAGTGGGGACAAGCAAACCTACCAAGTTCCCCCTGGGACAAACAAAAAGGTTGGGTTTGCAAAAGAACATCTAAAGGGAAAGAAAATTGTTACTTCCTTGCAGTGTGGGCCTAGAGAAATGGCCTGCCTACACTTTGGCATCTATGTGGCAGGAGAAGAGAATGTCATCTTTTAGGAAATGATCATAGTTGCTGTTTCTCTCCAAGCCCCTTCAAAATGATGCCCCAGGAACTGTGTCCCGGTGTTTCTGCCGGGGGCCAGCAGCTTCGGGGCTCTACGAGACACAGCAACACGCCTCACCAAGGCAGTCAGGTGGTGGAGGTGACGCTGGCCTCCTGTGGCAACCAGGAAAATAGGCCCTGGGCTGAGAACATCAGAAAGGAGTCTTTGTCTCCTAAGAGAACATTCCATTCTGTAGCATTTTCTCTTTCCTTTGGATACTCTGTCTCTCCCTCTAGAGGTAGCCTTTCTCTTTCTGGGTCTGTGCTAAATATATTACTAACTTCCACCCCTCCTACTTCCAAACATCCCAGGAAATACTTCTCAAGAGAAAAAGAACAAAGTAAAAACACTTTAATTTGAGATTATTGGGTAGATGTCTACACCAAGGATTTTAAGAGGATGGTGACAACTAATTTTTTTTTCTTTTTTCTCCATAAACACTTCAGAAGTCATTTCCCTAGGAGGAGGAAAAAGAAAACCAAATACAATTTGAGACCAAATTATACTTTGGATTCCTCTGTCACTAACACTAACCTAGTGCCTTATTTATTCTGAACTATTGATTTTAAACAGTGATTCACTGTTTGAGGACACTTCTTGCTCTGGAGTCCAGTATGACCTTCTGCTGGCCCAGCCTGTAGGAAGCTTATGCACGGGCATCAACGGTTTTTATGCAGCCTGCTTCCTTCCCACCCCAAAGAATTTATCACCCCAGAATCAAATCACTGAAACATATTGCCAAATATCAATACTGTTGGCCTCCACTGCGTCATCACTGACCCCTGGTATGTCCTAAATTGGATCACAGCTTATCACACCATAGGAGAAGTAGAACCTTCTGAGATTTTACCTCTGCTTTGGAAACACCGCGTGGTAGGTACCTGAAAATGATAGGAGGGAGACACACTGAAAAGGGCCCTTCTGTCTCTAAAGAACCTTGTAAAGGGGAATTTCATAGACTGCCAACGTCCTGCGGAACATATGTAAAGTGTAAACTAGAGTCTTTTAAAAGTCAAA
Organism: Chinchilla lanigera; assembly: GCF_000276665.1. Classification (NCBI taxonomy): domain Eukaryota; kingdom Metazoa; phylum Chordata; class Mammalia; order Rodentia; family Chinchillidae; genus Chinchilla; species Chinchilla lanigera. The sequence goes on along the minus strand of NW_004955406.1, from coordinate 5,813,667 downwards.
GTAGGCTCAGCTCAAGAAATGAAAGATCTATGGAAAGAAAACCTTTGCATTTGGATAGCTTTGAGCACCACTTTCCCTGGAATCTGTGTTGTGGTTTGCCTTGTGTCTGACTTGGTTCTTAGTGAGATGAGTCAGGTCACATTTTTGGCTGATCTTACCCTTTTAAAAATGTGTTTTACTAATGCAGTCACTGGTTTGTTAAAAGTGCCTCAGTAAACCCAGGACTGACAGAAGCTCATTTCCCACGAGCTTGTGGCTATTCTCAAGTGACTTCAATTCTTTCTGAGATTGCTGTTTGTTTGTAGAAACTTTTATTGAACTAAATTCCAAGGGGAAATTAAAAGACTATAAGAATTTCTTGATAGAATCAGATCCAGAGTCCGTCTGTCTCAGGAATTCTATCCTAGAATCTGCCACCCCCCTATACATATGACCACTTGTGTTTCTCAGTCCAAAATTCATTCTATTATTTTCTAACATTTAAGGAATATGAAAGGCTGCCTATACCTGCAATAGAAGGGTCAGCTCCTATAATGAAAGATACTTTGCTATTGAGTATTCAAATTCACACCCTAAAAACAGCCCCATCATTGTGGATATCAATTCTTTTTCCCCCTGTGCTTATTACCAATATACTGGTGCAATTTATTATCAACCTTTTAAAGGAAAAACTAATATAACTCTCTTTTGGCCTAAGACAGATTGGATAAATTAATCCACATTCAAACATTTTCTTATTTGCTATAAATTAACTTCTCTCCTTTTCCTTTTATATGTTGTTAACCAAATAGCTGCTTACCATTTTTACCTTATTGGCTTAAATCAGTGTAGGTTTTTCACTAGCCCTCAAGTCAACTCCTCTTAGGCTTACCCTTTCCATTTGAGAGAATTCCCACCTTTGGCAGAATTATGAAAATACCGCTCTGTATGGTGACTAGTTAGGTATCCTCCAGAATGATACCTTAAAGCTGGAAAAACTTACTTTTCTTATTTTTGACCCATTACCAGTCTTGTACTTACAGAGTTATAAAAGACCACTGATTACCTAGACTTCTTTGGCAACCTGACAAAAAAAGAAATGTGAAATTTAGCAGGCCATTATGTATTTTCTTTTGCTATGTTTAACTACTAAACTTCTAATTCTGTTGCAAAGGATCTCTTGGAATTTTTTAATGTACCTTTCTATTAATAGCATAAACATGTACTTGGATATATCTATATTATTAACATTCTGATCCCTAAATAATTTGGTGTGATATAGGGTTGAATTTGTAGGGAGTCATTAAAATGATCAAATCTTTCCTATAACCAAATGTTCAATTATTTTCAGAAGTAAATTTATATGGCATTTTCATACTGTAAGGTGAAGCATTTCTTTTTCTCCTCCACTTGATCTCAGAAACAAACTTGCTGTCCTGCTCATGTAAGGTGCAAAGTAAATGTAGCTGGTCCAGCAGGTTATGGGACAGCTGTTCTATATAGTCATCCAACAGGAACTTTGTGAAACTACTCCTCTCCCTCCATAACATTTGTTCATACTATTGTTGATTTGGGGTAAATAAGTGACTTCTTAGTGAAGAAACAGTTACAGATACCACAAGCTACACTGTGGTCCTTTGACAGAAAGTGTCTGTGGGTGTAGGTCAGCTCCCTCTCATCCATTCATCTGTCTTTTCTAGGGCTAAATCCATAATCAAAGACACTTGTGTCTTCTCAGCAAACCCATTTGGTTGTTATATTTTTACAGTGCTGAGGATCAAACCCAGAGCTTCCTAGGCAAATGCTCTAACATGGAACTACATCCCTCAGCCCCAATAAACCCATTCTAAAACTGAGATTTAGAGCTTACCTTGAAAAGCATCTAAGCCAACTCCTCCAAAGGTGCACATTCCCTTCCCATTTGGCCACTAGGAAGTTGAGGATCCACTCAAGATCATTTGGAGAGTGCAGCATGGTGCCTTTTATAGGGTCCACACAGGATAATGTTTGGTTCATTTGCTATCATAATTTAGATATAAGGCAAAGATTGATCTCTGAAAAAATATGCATGGTAGGTGCATATGCTGATACCCTTTTTATAAAGAGAAGAAAGCTATGGGGGTGCACTTTTTTTTAAAGCTGTCATTTGAGAGTTTAGCAAAGGTCTAGTAAAGTGAAATTTCTGAATCTGCAATAGTCAATAATTTCATTTGATTGGAAGTTTCTGGATCTTATAATTTCATGTTTTTAATTGGCTAATAATAATTTCATGAGTCAATCATGTTCAAGGGGCCCAATTAAATCATTGTAAAGGTGAAAATTATTTGTGATTTATTTTTACTTCATATGACAGACTAATTACTAAGGGGAGAATTATTTTTTTGAAAAGTGGACATCTGGCTCACAAACTCATTCCCCTGGGCCTCAAACACTTTGAAAAATTAATTCTCTTATAGACTCTACTGTTTTTCATGGGATAACCAGGGGTAGTTGAGCTCTAAGTTCCTTGTAAGACACAAATGCAGACAAACCCAGTTTCTAGTTTAGAGTGTTCTCATAAATTAGAGACTACGACCTCATTTTCCAGGGCTCCAAATGTTGAAATTATATGTGACTTTCTGACTGAAGTGAAGGGTGAAGGTTTTTAAAGACAACCCAGAAAAGATGATCCAACAGCATTCATGTGAAACAGGATTCTTCCATAATTTCATTTACTTTTACTTAAAAGTGAAGATTACCTGCTTCTTTAGAAGGTATGTTTATGAAAGGCAACATCCAAAAATGTAATAAAGAAGAGCAACACCATAGTTTCAGAAAAGTATTTATAGAACATGTTGGAAATCCTGTGTGCCAAAGTGTCCTTGAAAAACAAAAGTAGTTTTGTCCCCAGCAATAAAGCTGTATGTTATAACCTCTATTTCATATGTGGACCTATAATTTTCCTAGTGTCCAGGAGAGATTATGCCCATACCCCCTGTATAGGCAGGTCATGTTTCTTGTTATATGAGCTCTCCATACTGGTCACAGTTGATTGTATCAAGGTTCAAGTCCTGAGTCCAAGTGACTCCTTTTCAGGCCATGGGATGGCCTAAGGAAAGAAAATAAACCCAGAAATACTTAGCCCAACCTCTTTAAGTCTGAATATGAGAGATAGAAAATAAATGAGTAGCAGCAAGAGCAACCAAGATAGACACAGTTCCCATAATGGTGTCACCTTGGAGCAGGACTGGCAACTACTTTTGCCACCAAGTCTAGAGGTCTATTTGATTCAGCATATCTGCTTTTAGGTTACTGGAGAAATGACTGATTCCTGAACAGTGAGTCTGGACTTTGTAGTTACTGGGTTGCTTTCCTATCTTCCTTGCTTTCTTATGTATTGACATAAATAAACTACATTAACTGAGATAGTCTGATTTGTGTTTGTCCTTTACAATCTGAAGGTGCCTGTCTTAACAACTTAATGAATTGAAAGTTGTCCTCACTGTTAAGTAGCTTGGAGGTAAAACAGAAAGGAAAACAAACACTGTGGTATGCCCTGCGTTATAGGTGTGTCTGGATTGTTCCCCAAGGCCTCACGCCCTCAGAGGTGGGTTTTTGGAAGATGATGGGATCATGATCCATCCACTAACAAATTCAGCGGCTGTTAGAAGGCGTGGCCCCGGCTAGAGCTGAGTCACTAGGAGCATGAGCAGAAGGGTTTCTCTCCCTCCCCGGCTGCCTCCTTCTCTGCTTCCCAGCTGCCATGACTTGAACAGCTTCCTCCCCAGACCCTTCTGCCCTGTCCTTCCCACATTGGAGCACACAACCACAGACTGAAACCTCCGAAAACCGTGAGCTAAGGTGAACTTCTCATTCTTTCCGTTGTGAGTGGGCATTGGGAGTTGCATCTCAGTGGTGAGGAAAGGGACAGAGACACCCTGTCTTGGTTAGACACAGACTCGCATCCAAGCAGGAGGTCTCCATGGTGAGTCACACAGATCCACTCCATCTATGTTAAATATCAAATCAATCGTAACCCTGTATCCTGGATGCGTAAAAATGAATCAGAAGTATTGAGCAGAGAAATAAAGTGTATTACACGCACCGATGCACACACACATGCAGACACTCATTTAAAAAATAACTATATGATAAATGTAGAGATTACTGAAGTTAGTAGAGAAACTAGAAATCTTGAAACCCAGACCCATTGTTTCTCTGTATGAGGAAGGATGAAGCATAGAACACACACGGAGTTAATAAAGGCTAAATTTTTTTTTTTTTTTTTTTTTTTTGTCTTGTTGAGACAGGGTCCCTCATGCAGTTCAGGCCAGCCTTAGCTCGCTTTGTACCCCAGGCTGGTCTCGAACTTGCAACAATCTTCCTGCCTCAACCTCCTGAGTGCTGGCATTACAGGAGTACGCCACCACGCTCAGTTTAGATATGTCTTAAATATACATTCTAATGATTTAAAATGCAAAAGTTGCTAAAAAAAATTTTGCTGAATACTTGTGCAAACAAGGAGTTGACAGGGTTTAGTGGAAAACAGAGGTGAGACTGCTTCTAAGAGGCCTAACAAGGAATTGGGCCTTTGAGATGCCATAGGAGCCATGGGAAAAAGTGTAAGTGGGGTCGTGACACACTTACCTTGGCCTTGCCACCAACTCAATTTGGATAGAGGTTAGTAATATTATTTTAAAATAATTATAGTTCTGTATTTTGCTTAACATATAACCCATTATGGACAGTCACTCAAAAGGGAAAAGAATTCCTCTACCTACCATTTATTTTATGAGTTAAAAGCAAATGCCAAGCATGTCCATAATCCCAACAGTGGGGAAGCTGAGGCAGGAGGATTGCTGCAAGTTCAAAGGCAGCCTCAGCTACATACTGAGTTCAAAGCAGGCCTGGAATACAAAAGAAGACCCTGTCTCAAAAAAAAAAAAAAATGAAGAAAGAAGCAAGGTCTGTATTTTGGAGTTTGTCACTTAGCCAGTTCACTGGGAGTCCTTTATACAAAAAGAGCACACAAGGTACATATTTAAGAAGTCTAAGGTCTATTGACAGCAATATATGGCTGAATCAGTACTGCATTCACAGCACTGCATTGTAGCCTAATTCTGCTATGGCATAGTTTGATGGTCAGTCGTATGTGTCAGTTTGGTTAAGCTACTGTCAGTGAGTCAATAAGACACTGACCTTGGTGTTGCCGTGAAAACATTTTGTAGATGTCTTTCGTGCTAATCGTCATTTTTTCAAATAAGGAGCATTATCCTCACTAATCTGGGTGGGCTTGAACTAATCAGTTGAAAGTACCTAACAGCAGAATTCCCTGAAGAGGCTCCCTGAAGAAAAAGCTGTCCCTGTAGACTGAATGTCAGCTCCTGCCTGGGTCCCAGCCTGCTCAGCCTGACAGATCTCACACTCGCCTCGCAGCTCCCATGGTCGCATGTGCTCTGGTGGACTAACAACTGGTCAGTTTAAGTGAGGATGCCCAGCTGAACTGAATCCGCATGATGCTGGAAGTGAAAGACCCACCTGAGGACTGTTGCCAATGACATACAAGGAGAATGGGGGGTGGTTCCTGGAGAAGCTTGCAGGGCTGGTTTTCCTGATACAAACTCAGCTGTTCTCAGAGGGAGATCTTAGGTCCTCAATGGGGATGGCTGAGTGTCTCCTGTGGGGGCAGGGGTCAGGGGAGCTCTGGTCTTTGCCTTGAGCATTGCTTTCTGGTTCAACTACAGACCTCTCAGCCTGCTGGCACAGATCCTTCACCCAGCCAGCGCAGACTTTCTAGCTTTCTGCACTGATCTTTGGGTCTTCTCAGTGCAGATCCTTGATATGGGCTTGCATGCGATATTGCTGTGGGCTCTAGGCCTTTGGCTGGACTCATGTGGGAATCCAGATCCTCGGCTAGATTGTTTGGGTGTCTAGCACTCAACTAGCTCTCTTATAATCTTCTGAATTTGACTTTTTGGGTGAACATTATAAGACATTCCTATAAATGTATGTGTCCTGTATCAAGTCTATTCCTTTGCAAACCACTAATGATGTCATATGCCAATTCCTTTTAATTAGTTAATCTCTGTGGATATAGATATGGATGTGTGCATACTGGTTCTGTTTCCATGACAGAGCCCAGACATAAGCAAGAATAATAAGCAGTCCCCAAATCCTAGTGGCTCAAAGCCACAAAAGTTTGTTTGATTACACTACATATTCATCATGGGTCAGTAGGGTGTTTTGCTTGTCATTGTCATTCAGGGACTCATGGTGACAGAACAAATGTCACTGTTACCAGGTCAGAGGGAAAGGAGTTTGCTGAAGGGTCTTATTTCATCCATTAAATTCTCTAATCAGGAAGTAACACGTGTTCCTTTTGCTCACAACACAATGACCAGAACTAGTCACCTGATCTCACCCAGACTAGTGCTAAGAAATATAATCCTACTGACATTTCTAGAATGATGGGGAATCCAAAATATCTGCTGGATAATATTGATGACTTGAGACAGCGAATGACAACCACACAAACTTTTTGATGAATTCTCATTTAGAGTGAGAACAAATTCATAAGAATAAAACTCAAGGAATTCTTAAGACTGATGAATATAAAGTTCTGTAAATAACATAAAAATTCTTCAAAATGACTTTCTGAAGGAAAAAGATAAATATAACTGAAACACCTGGCCATGGTGCTGTGTATCTGCTATCCCAGCTACTTGGGAGGCTAGCAAGTTCAAGGATCAGAAGTTCAAGGTTTGCCAGGGATATAGCTCAGTGACACAGCACTTGCCTGGCAAGCTCGAGGTCCTGAGTTCAACTCCTGGTACAAAAAAAAAGAAAGAAAGAAAGAAAGAAAGAAAGAAAGAAAGAAAGAAAGAAAGAAAGTAAGTTTGAGGCTAGCCTAGGCTACATAGCAAGACTTGGTCTCAAAAACCAAAACAAACTGAAATAGGTCATCTGAACCTTTGGTGCCAGCATCATTTTTAAAAAGAGAGAGAAGGCAAAATTAACAATGAATGTAAGGAGTTTAATTAGCTCTCTTTAACGTGGTCCTGAATTCTAGGTATCTATTTAGGTAGACTTCAGTGCCAATAAATAACTAAAATAGCACAAAAAAGAACATGAGCAAAAGAGAAGAGTATTTTCAACTGAGCTTCGTGAGGGTATTGAAAGTCTTCCTACGTGAAGAGTTTTGGTTTCTTTGACTTTCATAAATTCATCTTTTAATATGCAGCATTTCCATTAACTGCATATGTTTATTGCTCACAAATCTTTTTCTTATTTGTTTCATCACAAAAAGCCTTCTATTCACTTAATTAGTTCAGTTTTTCCTTCCCTTTTTAAATAAATATGTTCCCTTTTGTATATGCCAATTTTTTGTAAAATTATAGCCCAGGAGGCTGAAGAATCTTTTAATAAGATGTCATTTATTTTCATTTTCATACAAGGGATAGGAACACAACATAAATTGTGTTTTATGTACAAGATAACACACAGGGGAAAACCATTCAGTATAACTTGCATTTATTAAGCATTCATTCTACAATCTGGGAGCTGCTGCTGCAGAAAAGAGTTCTGATTGAGATTCTGTCCCTGTCCTCAAGGGAGCTTATGATCTGGCACAGAGAGACGATCAAACATACATCCAGCCAGTATGAGGAAATAATTTTAGACTCTTTGCTTCTTGCTGTGTATTAACCAGTTTTCTCAGTAAAAGTGTAGTTTAAAATAATTTTAGATAAATATTTCTTCAAGGGTGCAGTAGCGAAACAATTGGTGAAATGACATAGGCCAAAGCCAAGAGGGGCTTATGAGCCTTCCATAAGCTCAACTGCACTGTTCCGGCCCAACCCTCTGGCCTTCCTCCACTGCCGCAAGCATTGGCGGGTCGAGGATTGGGGCCAGGGAGTAGGAGGTGTCTCTCTCTAGTCTGCAGACTCTAGGGCACCTTCTATGTTGAGAATTTAAAAGCAAGGAAATAGCTAACAAAACGTCACCTGCTTTTTGATATAAAAAGCAATCCTAGAATAGAATACTCCTCAGGGAAAATAATTACTTGCTGGCCTAAACTCTAAGCAGTTGATTCCACCCCGATAGACCGCTCCTCTTGCCCTGCCCATGGTATACTAATGTTCATAAATGACATTGTTTTCAGTTTCTGGTATGGAAGATTAAAAAATAATTAATCCTCTAGAAGGCAAGAATAGAGAGACAAAGGAACACAGAATGGTTAACAGATAGCAATGGTAAGATAGTAGATTAAACCAAATTAATCCATAATTACCTTAACTTTAGATAGAATGTATACTTACTTTATTTAAAAGAAAAAAGTTTTGTTGGATTAAAAAAAAACCCTAACTCTAGGCTACTTTAGGAAAAGTTGCCTTAAATATGAGGACAGAGAAGTTGAAAATCAATACTGAGGCATCTTTCTGGTTTTTTTTTTAAGTTTCTGAAAAGTGTGTTTTAAATATTTACCCATCCTCTTGGGACTCTGGAGAACATCAAGTCCATAATGAACTAGGCTTAGCCCTAACCCTAAGGTGAAACCTTCAGCCTGGAAGCACTTCAGCACCTCAAATGTAAAAGAGTACATGGGTGACTCAAAATGCAAGAAGTAAGATATGAGCATGTTGGCAAAGAGAGCACACGAGAACCACTGCAGAAGGGGAGATGATACAAATGGCCGTGAGGGTGACTAAGCCAAGTCTCAGGCTGCATTTCCTTAGAGTACTTATTAGCCTTCAACCCAGCTGTGCTGGGCTTTAAACGAAAATATACACTATGGCTTGGTGTGGTGGTGCACGACTGTAATCCCAGCACTTGGGAGGCTGAGGCAGAAGGATTGCCTAGAGTTCAAGGCCCAGCCTGGGCTACACAGTGAGTTCAAGGCCAACCTGAACCAGAGAATGAGATCCTGTCTTTAAAAAAAAAAAAA
>NW_004955406.1:5786614-5804665 GCF_000276665.1 Chinchilla lanigera | reverse complement strand
TTTTGATCCTCAACAATAAGAAAAAATCCTAAGTTAAAAAAAAAATCAGCAAATTAGTAGGTCTAGAATGTTATTTCTACTGAAGGGTGCATCCTTTGTCCTGCCTGACGCAAAGTAGTTCATCTGTGAGGTTAGACACTGGCACTTGCGTGGACTTGATAACACTTAAAACACAAACTTGAGTTGACATTGTAAAAAACGAACATACAAAGCTGTGAAATGTCCCATGGTGCCTTCAGGTAAATCTTGAAAATCAACATCTGGCTTCCAGGACTTTTACAGGAAAACAGCTGTTGTGGCTTACATCTAAACGTCCGCCAAGAGCTCATGTGCTCCTAAACTGGGCTTTAGGAAGGTGACTGGCAGGGGAGCTTATAGCTGATTGGTCTAAAAAGGCAGCCCCTGGGGCGTGGCCTCAAGGGTTCCTCTCCTTTCCCAGCCCCGCCCTTCACTCGCCCCTTCCTGGTTGCCATGCTGTGAGCAGCTCTCCTCTGCCAGGCCCCTGTGCCAGGCCATCCTGCCTTGGAGCCAGTAGGCTGTGCACTGAGACGTGAGCCAAAGTAAACCTCTCATTTAAATTGTGGGTATTGGGGGTTGTGTCCAAGCATTGAAGAAAGTAACCGAGACAGTAGCTTTCTGGGTAAACTATAGATTCACATCAGTTTTTGAGCATTTGCCAGATGTTGAGCATCAGAGGGGCTCCAGGGTGTATCTCAGTGGTAGAGTGTGTGCTTAGCACCCACTGTCCTGGGCTTCATCCCGGCACCCCACCCCCAAAAATCTGCAGAAGAACCAGTAACTATCTGTCTCACAACATGATCTCCCTTCCCTTCCTTCCCCTCTCCCGTCTCCTCCCCTCCCCTTCCCTTCCCTCCTGAGTAAAAAGTGGATATCAGGTGGAACTCTGACTCCATTCTTAGTGAGACATGCTAAGCAGGAGGTCTGGTCTGGTCTGGTTCAGTCCAGTTTTACAGTGCTGGGGATTGAACCCAGGGCATTGTGCATGCTAGATAAGCACCTATCACTGAGCTGCCCCTGGCCCAGCAGTTGTTGAGTAGGATGAATGAAGTAGTTTTATTAGCATTTTGTTCTCAGGGCTGTTTTATACCATGGAAACTAAAAGACATGCCTTTATGTGTGCATTGTTCATAAACAAACTTGCCTCGTAAGTCATTGTGTGGTTTTGTTTTAAGCCCTTTCAGTGCACTTAGGAGAGACAATTGTCAAATGCACCATATTCCTGATTAGCTAAGATTTGAAGCCTTTGGGGGAAAGTCATGGCAATGTGTCTTTTACTGTAATAAAAGTGTTTCGAATTTAAGCATGTGCTGTATTTTTACAATGCTTTATATACTTGCCTTTATAAGCTGTCCCAAGCACCCTGTCCTCTTCCTTGACCTCCTTCCATGATTGTTCGAGCTGAGTTTTGCACTCTCCTTCATGTTCCTCAGATCCGCCAATCATTGCCTTTGCCATGTGGCTCACCACCACATAACAAGTGGGTCCCAGCAGACTATGGGGTCTTTGAGAGTGGCACTGTCCTATCCCTAGTTGCCCAATGCTTGATAAATATTTTTAGAATAAGTCAATACATAAACCTGCTTGTTACAGTGAAAGATACTCTGAAACTATGGTATTAGAAGGATACATACTTGTATATTGGTCATGCCACTTAGCAGTTCTGTGATCTTGGGGCTAGTAACTAATATCTCTGAAGCTCTCCTCACCTGAAACAAAGGCATCATGAGAGATTCATTTAAGTCTTAACTTTGTCAGGCTTCACTCTCTGAACCTGAAGTTTCTGTGCATCACTTGTATGGTAAAATGTGGCTTTCCTGAGACCACACACTAGTTGACGGAGTAGTTGTACTTAAATTTCCTCCACTGTCATTCATAACAGTCTCTTGGGAGACTTCTACAAGTAGATTATCATCCATCCTAGGATCAGTTTTCCTGGTCTCTTTTTCAGCAGATAATTTCCAAGTAATTGCTAGTCGCCTTCCAATTTCTTGAATCAAACTCTGTCTCTCTCCTCAGATACCAATTTGATCTTGAATGTCCTTTCCACAACTATACTTAAAGGCATATTGTCAGTCTTAACTCCTGTAGCCAGGGCGCAGGGGAGCTCATCACTGACAGAACTCCTATCACCTCAAATCTACAGCCAAATTTTTCTTGAAATGCACATGCACCAGGATGGGTCCTGTCCTCTTCTCAGGAAGGTGACTGTGGCAGTTAAAGTATCACCTTGATTGACTTTGGGATCTGTGCAAGGGAATGGTAGAGTACAAATATATGTGTGTCTGGGTAGAACATAAAGGTGTGGCCTTGGGCTGCATGTCTGGTCCCTCACCTTTTCCTCACTGTTCTCCTGCTCCACTTCCTGGCTTCCATGAACTAAGCAGCTTTGCTCCACCATGTCCTTCTTCCATGATGTCTTTGCCTTGGAGCCAGCTGGCCATGGACTGCATTCCCTGAAACTCCTTTAAATTGTGGGTGTTAGATATGGTGTCCCAGTGATGGGAAATCTGACTAACTGCTGTTCCAGAGCGTCAGTACCGTCTCCTTTCCCATTCTTGCTTTCTCTTTTCCATTCTCTGTCCCCCTTTTTCTGTCCTATGGAAGTGGAATGCATGAGGAATAGCAGTCAAGAGAGAAGTGGAGGACACTGTTTAAGCCCCTTCACCACTCATTACCCTATTTCTTCTTGATTCTTCCCAACTCCGATAATATTCTAGAAAAACCAAGAATTTTGATCTTCCACGGGTCCACCTTGGACCCAGCAATTTGGACTCATTCTACCAGTGCTTACAAGTATCCTGAGTTTAGACAAATATTGCCTTAGAGTGTTGACTTAAGGCAGGTCTCCTCTGGGAAGATGTAAAGATGGAAATATGTTGTTTCTTCTATCCCATAATCTTTCTGGATGCCAGACTGTACACTCACAGGCAGGCACTGAATATGAACATTGGCCATGCACTTACAGGTTACTTGCACATCTAAGCCTCTTTTGTATGCATTCGGACTTACAGGTGTAGAGTATACTTTTCCCAGGTAAAAGAGATCAACTGGAAAATTACAAGTTGACACTCTGAGGATACAAATAGATTGCAAACAGCTTCATAATATCTGATGTCAAATACCTAGTTTACAGTTGGGGTTTTTCACAAACTAAAATATATCATGGGACAAGTATATGCTTTCCATTGATGCGAACCATTATTCTATGATGAGAAACCTTTGCACAAATGCTGAAGCAATATACATGATTAAGTATGATTTTGAAATGCTGTAATTTTTGTTAGCTTTATTTTTTAATGCTACATTTCTACAGTATGACAGACCACAACACTATTTTTGTGTCAGGAACGATGCAGGAACAAGGCAAAGCAGGAATTGGGCCAGTATCCTCACACTTTATTTTAATAACCTACTGTATACTAGTTGCTAAAATCTATTACTGGGTATGTTCAGATGAAAAAAATTTTTAGACATATGTTTCAAGAAAAGGATTTTCTATTTGCTTCTCTGAGAGGGAATGGAAGATTTTCTTTTTTTTGTTTTTGTTTTTGTTTTTGTTTTTGTTTTTTTTCTGGTACCGGGAATTGAACTCATGACCTTGCACTTGCCAGGCAGGCGCTGTGCCACTGAGCTAAATCCTCAGCCCCAGAAGATTTTCTTATAACAGCAGTGTTTCCATAATAAAAGTAATTGGACATACAGCTCTTCTCATGGAACAAAGCCAACTGGAAACAACGTTCCCTAAGGGTGCATAACATTAAGCAAGGTAACTCAAAAGCCTGACCTAGGAAAATCTGAAATATTCTCCATGGCTTTGACATAAGACAAATTTTTTGACCAATAATAACCCAATACAAGTGTTCCTCTTGTGTTCCTTTGACCCTCCTCTGGGTCCTCGGTATTCTGCCCATTCTCAAAGTAGACGGAGAAAAAGAGGTTCACTTACAGAGGAGATAGACCTACACATGACACAGATCTAACAGAAGCAGATTTAATTTAGAAATCAAATCTAAATGTATGCCAAAGAGGAAAAGGAAATGTGTTTTGGGGACACATAGCAGTCTGTATTTCAGTGAGTGATACAGAGGGCTAACTATGCAAGAATAATTCAGAAGGAATGAACTAGATTAGAAGGTTGCCTTAATCTATTTAGGCTGGCATAACAAATGGATAGTTTATAAAGAATAGAACTTACCTGTCATAGTTCTGGAACCTGGGGAGTCCCAGATCATGACACTGGAAGATTTGAGAGCCTGATGTCTGGTTCAAGGACATTTGCTTCTTCATTGTGTCCTTACATGGTAGAAAGGGAAAGAGGGCTGTCTGTGACCTCTTTTATAAGAGTACTTAATCCACCCAAAAGAGTAGTGGCTGCAATAGCTTGGATTTTGGATGTCTCCCAGAGGCCAAGGTGTTAAAGACTTGATCCTCAGAGAGGAACTGTTCATAGGGGACAGAGCCTTCAAGGGGTGAGGCCTGGTGAAAGTATTTAGGTCATGAATCCATGTCCTTAAAGAGGATCTTAGGACTCCAGTCTCCTCTTTCTTTCTCTTTTGTTCCCACCCTGAGGTGAGCGTTTCTGTTTTACCATATGCTCCTTGCCGTTGTCACCAGACACCTCCTGTCCAGAGGCCTAAAAGCAATGGTCTGCCTATACATGGACTGGCTCTTCTAAAACCATGAGCCAGAGTAAACCTTTCTTGTTCTAAGTGGCTTAGCTTGGGTGTCTCTTATAGTAATGGAAAGCTGACTCACAGTCACATAATCTCATCTTAAAGACCCCACCTCCCAAGACTAGCACCTTAGGGGTTCGGTTTGCAGCATAGAAGTTTGAGAGGGACATAGCCTTCAGACCACAGCAGAAAGGTAGAAACTCAGTGTTGAAGCCGGCCCTAGATGTTCGTTGGTGGAATTCCAATTCCACTGAATGATGAAAATGATAATGGACCAATAAAGCACATGTACTTTTTAAAACTGTGGCCATCTATATAGTAAATTTTACCACTTTAACACTTTAAGTACTGTACACAGTCCAGTGGTATTAACTATATTCATGTCTTTATGCAAACATCACCACTATCCATCTCTATAACTTTTCTGTCATCTAAAGGAAGCCAACCCATTAAACAATAACTTATTTCCCCTCTCTTCAGACCTTGGTACTTCTGCTTTATTTTTCTATGAATGTGACTACTCTAGATACTACATATAAGTGAAATCATACAATATTTTGTTTGTGTGTGGCTTATTCCACCTAGCATAAGGTTTCAGATACACTTTTTAATAGCCTCTAGCTATATTTTATACCACTATCAAAACAGGAAGTCAGTGCATGGTTCCTGGACTGACAGGTCTGCCCAAGATTTGTAACTCCAAATATAAAGATCTGTTGTAGACTGAACTATTGCCTTGTAAATTTATACACTGAAGTGCAAAACTTCCCATGTGATTATATCAGAGTTAGGGCATTTACAGACATGATAAATGTGGTCTGTACCAATGATAAATGAGGCCTGTACCATGATAAATGATGTCTGTACCAATCGTTGATCACTAGAGAAAGAAAATAAGGTAGGCATACAGGAGTCACCTGCAGTGTCAGGCATGAAAGAGTACAAAAGGGCCATCTGTACACTGTAGATCCAAAGGATCCAGTCAAAGGTTGAAGGCCTGGAGCTCCCTGCAGAGTCCTGTGCAAGTCCACATTAGCAAGCCAAAAGGTCTGCATTGCAAGGATGAAGAGTCTGTGGTAAAAGCCAGAAGATAGACTCCAAGGCAATGGTAGGGACTGCAGATCCTCTGAAGAAATAGAAGCGAGCCTTCCTGATTCTTTGCCTTTTTTATTCCACCCAGGCTACAAACCTATTCATTGGTGCCACTCACACCCAGGTGGGTCTTTATCTTCAGTAAATCCTTTCAGTTGCACCCAGAACAATGCAAAGCCAATCAGCTGGGCGTTTCTTACTCAAGCTGACACCGCAGTTACCTATCACAAGGTCATATGGGTGGAATCCGGTAGAAGTCTTCATAAAATAGAAGAAGATACCAGGAACCTGTTTCTCCACCATATGAGGGGACATTGAGACAACCACCGTGTGCAAACTAGGAAGAGAACCCCTACCAGCACCTTGATCTTGGACTTCCAGCTTCCATAAGTGAAAAAACATCAATAAATTTCTGTGATTTGAGCCAGCAAGTGTACAGTAATTAGTCTGACAATTGAAGCAGCCTAAGTCAGGATCCAAACACAAAGGTAAAGGGAAGAATTTACACAAAACCGTCCTTCTAACACTGACTCCACTCTCAGACTGTTGCCAAAACCACCTTGCAGTTTGGCAATTCATCAGAAGGACTCAGAAAGCCTAACAATAACTGTTATACTCGTGATCTGAATTAATGCTTACCAAAAGAAGGGGCGTATAGCGCAGAGTCTGAGAGGGCTCCAAATGTGAAGCTTCTGTGGTCCTAAGGACCGTTTACCCTTCCAGGGTGACGTGTGACAACAGGCATGGGAAACTCACCAGGATTCATTGTTATAGAGTGAGAAATTGTTTCAGCATCAGAAAAAGGAATCGTTAATTCATTTTCTGGTGAAGGAATGGACCATGGTCAGATTTGAAATTGTTTTCCATTTGTGTGAATTGGTGTGACTATGTCATTGGTGAAAGAATTATGTGCATTCTAATAAACAGCTTCCAAGACTTTAAAATTATCTCCAGATAACCTGCTTGTGATTGTCTGGAAAGCCTGATAGCAGGAGGTTTTATTTCTCAAGGATACAGATATTGATTCCCTATCTTGACTTTCAAAGTTGTTCCAGCAATGACTTTCACTAGTTTCATGGCTGGAAAACTCATTCACATGCAGCAGAGCCCACACCCAAGTCAACATCGTGTAGTTCTGAAAGCTGAGAATAAAGGAGACGGAGAAAGGAAGGGCATTTCATTTCTCTTATCCCCCTTTGTGTCATTTGATTTATTCTAACAAGTGTGTATGACACCCATCCCCAACACTTTGCTTAGAAACCAAAACCCCCAAGCTGTAAGATGGAGACTGAACAGAAGGAAGCACCCACTATGCTCCGTGGCATTTAGCATGACATTCTCCACCACCAGCAAATCACATGATTATCAGCTATTCTCCTGGAAGATTGTTTATCTCCGCTGCTCGATGATGTGTAGCAGCTGTTTACTGAGAGTGACTAGAAGACAAATGAGGGAAGAGAGCCTGGTTGTCAGATATGACAGATTCCTACAAGAAATGCCTTTCCCTATCTTCCACCTATACTGGGTAGGGTTTGCTACACCTCATGCATGTAGGAAAAAGCATGTTGACTTAGCTATGAGTGCTCCAGAAGGCTGAATCTCCCAAGTGCACAGACATTCTATAGTGGGGTTAAAAAGCCTGAAAATACCACTGCCATACATTCTCCATCTTGCATGTAATTTCACATATTTTATCTGAGTTGCTCTCCTAGCAATCAGTGTCATGTATTTAGAGGAGGACATTACTATTCACATGAACCTTAAAATTTTGTAGATTAAGTCAGGAATCTTGAGAAGAATGTAACCTTCAACTCTCCCCACCATGGCCTGTACTTGTCCTCTGACATCGATGTTTCCTAAAAAGAGAAGTCATCTGGCAAAAATGTCACCTTGCCCGCTGAATTCATTTAAGCCCATTTGAGCAGATGTTACAAATTTGGTTCACACCAACTTGCATAAAAACAACAGGCATCACTACGCACCAGTGAATCAGCAGATCATGGATCAGTTCCGAGTCTTTGGGCCTGGGAGAGCTATGGCTCAAATTCCCAGATTCAAGGTGGTGGGATCCTGGCATCCTGGCCGGGGTGCCTTTAGAAATGTGTCCAGAACGTCTCATATTTGCACCAACCAAAACCTGGCATTGCTGGCAACATAGAGGGAACGCAACCCAAAAGCAAGATGTTACCTATGCTGCCCCGGCTGCCTCAGCCTTACCTGCACCAGTCACATCTAAAAGGCATCATATTAAAGAAGTTCCTGAACTTCCTTTGGTGGCCAAAGCTAAAGGTGAAGGTTACAAGAAGACTCAGGAAGATGTTTTTGCTTCTTAAGAAACTTAAGGTCAAGAATGATATCAAAAGAAAAGTAAAAGTCTAGAATGTGTCTTATTCTCAGTGAGTAAGAGCTGGAAAGGGCAAAATGAGAATCCATCATTGTGTCCAGTGCAGAGGACCCTGCATCCTCTATAAAGAAGGTGATGGCACCCTCAGAAACTTCAGAAACATCCCTGGAGTTACTCTGCTTAATGGGCGCATTGTGTAAGTTGCTCCTTGTGGCCATGAAGGATATCCTACATTTGGACTGAAAGTGCCTAGGTGAATTTTATGACACTTGGTGTAAAGCTGCTTCCTCAAGAGTAACTCTAACCTAGCCAGGCATAGTGACACATACCTGAAATCCCAGCACTCTACAAGGCTGAGTCAGGAAGATCACAAGTTGCTCAGCCTGGGCAACTTAGTGACATAGCAAGACCTTGTCTCCAAATAAAAAGTAGCTAAGGGCTGGGGGTATAGTATCAAGGCCCTGGCCTATGACCACCATACTCAGGGATGTGATGAAGGAATAAAACACAGACAAGATTTCAGTTACCAGGGAACCTGGATGGTCAAAGCCCAATGAAGGACTAAGACCAAGAGGTATGGTGTTCCTGGCCTTTATGAGGCACACAGCTTGATTGGGGGGTGTGCTGCTGGGCTGTAGAAAGTGATGGGAGTGAACTGCTGATGTAGGCAAGGCTCAAGGACTGAGAGACAAAGCGTCTTTGGAAAAGCACATGGATACAAGTCATGAGTAACTAGAACCTGATTATCTGTTAACTAGACTACTGAGCTAGAAAGAATTTAGATAAGTCAAAGCCTTCAGCTACTATGTTATCTTGCTTTGAGGCACCAGGACTTTACAGACCATTCACTGCTTTCCACTCTGGCTTTTGGCTTAGGGATTAAGCTGGCCATAAGCCAGCAGTGGATCTCACCACAAGTCACATAGGCCCAGGATAGACTCTCAATTTATTTAATGCCAATTTATTAATATTAATCACTGCCTGCTCTGCACCACATCCAGCTGGTCTGCCACAATGTAGTTCAGTGTAAAGGCTCTTGGTTCAATCCCCAGTATTGTTAAAAAAAAACCAACTATAACCTGACCGTACATAAGATGAGCAATACAGCCCTCAGTAGAGTCTTGAAAAGTCCAGAGATCCAAAGAATCCTATGAGTAAAACACAGGAAAAGGCACTGTAACATCCTGAAAAAGAATCCACTGAAAACCTGAGAACCACATTGAAGCTAATCCTTAGGCAAAGACCATGCACTGCACCACCCACTCCTTGCCAGGCCAGGAGTCACACTGTAAGTGAACCAGGCAGCAGCTGCAGCCAAAGCAGATAAGAAGGGAGTTGTGGGCAAGAAGCCTGTGTCAGGGAGGAAAGGAGAGAAAGCTGCTGATGTTAAGAAGCAGAAGACTTTGGGGGAAAGCTCACAGCTACCAAGACACCAACAGCTGGAAAGAAACCTACTGCAGAAAAAAAGGAGTGTGCTGTCTAAACACTTAAACTGTGTAGACTCTGTTCATCCCATAAAAGTCACTTAAGTTTGGATAGTTTATTTTGAAGAAAGCCCTGATCAAAGAGGCAGTAGGGCAAACAAACAAAAAAAAAAAAAAAAAAAAAAACAAAAGGCCAGAGATCTCGAAAGTTAAATAAGAGGAAGAATGCTGGAATTTTTATAACACTATTCACTCGTGTAAATCATATTCAGAAACAGGCAGGTGCGAAGCAACAAAGAAATGATCTTATAATTTGTTTTGCTGTGAAAGAGTCCCACCATGTGAAGCCTGATTGCTGCTTTCTATCAAGCACTTTCCATGTGCCGGACACTGTGCATGCACTGTCTTTCCCTGGGAGGTGGACATGATCTTCTCCCAGTTAGGGACAAAGAAGTGAGTTCCTGAATGGTTTGCCACCGTCGCCCGTGGTTACAGTTTGCAAGGCTGGTGCGTTCACTTTCCATCACCGAAACAAAATAGCTGAGATAAGCAACTTATAGAGGGAAAAGTTTGCTTCTGGCTCACCGTTTCAGAGGTTCCAGCACATGGGCAGTTGGCCCAACCCTTTGGGCCTGTGACATGACATGGTGAAATCACGTGGTGGAAAAAATGGACTCACAACCCCAGCTGGAGCCAGAAAAGGCAAGGAAAGGCCTGGGGTTCCACGCCCTTTCCAGGCCACACCCCCAATGACCTCACTTCTTCCTTCATGCCCCACCTCTTAAAGGGTCCACTTCCTCCCAGTGGCACGGTCCTGGGGACTAAGCCTTTAACGTATGGGCCCTGGGGGACATCCAAGACCACAACTGGATTCAAATCTAGCACTGACTTCCAAACCTGTGTTTTCTACCCTGCAATAGTTGCCTGTCATGCATCCCCTACTGCTACTGGGATCTGGCACTGCAGAAGGAAACATCCATCCCAAATGCCATTGTAACCCCATCCAGGCTTCAGTGAGATTGAACTGGTTCTCCTCTCCATTGCCTGATATTTCACCTTTGAGCAGCACTGTCAGAACTCTTGCTTTTGTCAAATTCCTTTCTTTCCAAAACACAAAACAGGTTCCCAAAGTGGAATTCAAATTGAGTCTTGAGGTTTGTTATACTATATTACTTTTTTTTTAATCTAATAACCATCCATCCCACCTACTCACTGGACTGTGGGTGCATCAATACTCATTATGTTATTTAGAGAAAAAGAATATTTGAGCAGAAACAATTTATGATGTCTGGCCTGCTCACTAACAAAGATGGATGCGACAAAGGTCCGGCAGGCAGATGTTTAAATTGCATTTGGCATCTATACAGAGTCTCCATTCTGTAGGTGGCAATACGGCTGTAGGGTCCCCATGACACCCTACTAGTGTTCGGTGAAATACAGGTCCTGCACTCTGCCAGGATTGGTGAGTGTTACCCCTGAAAAGCCACTATTTAGGAAGGGGTTAATGGTGGGAAAGACCGTCCTACTCACTCCCTTCACCATAATGTTCCTGAAAAACAAAACAGAACCTTAAAGCAGAGTCTGCAGAATTGGTGGGCTTCTTGTGAATTTTAGATAGGAGTGCTAGAAAACGCTAAATATCAAAGCAAACAACACATGGCCATTATTCTGCTATAGTAAAAGTCCAAGATGGTTGTAAAAGGACCCCATGAAATCATTCAAAATTAAGTAAAAGGGGGAATTGCAAGGCCAAGTCCCTCCTGAGCAATTTGGCAAGACCCTGTCTCAAAATAAAAAGTTTAAATGGGGTTTGGGGATGTAACATTGGTATAGCGGCCCTGGGTTTAATTCCCAGGGTCACAAAACAAACAAACACAGAATTGTGCAATGGAAGTGCTGAAACCAACAGACAGCTTGTGACAGTGGAAAGAGGAGCTGTGGGGGCACAAGATTCACGTTGCTGTTGGTGTTGCTGTTGCTGTTGCTCCTATTGTTGTTGTTGCTGCTGTTGTCGTTGTTGTTGTTTAGAGGGGAGTTGAGATGGGGTCTCATTGTGTAGTTCAGGCTGACCTTGAACTCACTGTGTAGGTCCAGATTGGCCTAGAACTCACAGACATTCTTCTGCCTCAGCCTCCTGAGTGCTGTGATTACACACATGCACCACCACTCCCAGCCCAAGACTCACTTTTGAAGCCAGCTTTGCTGCTTTATCACGTGGATGTCAATGAGCAAGTCAGTTGTCCTTCCTCCTCCTCCTCCTCCTCCTCTTCCTCTTCCTTCTCCTTCTTTTTCTCCTTAATACATGTTTGCAATACATCATGTTTATATTCATTTTAGAGGGTAAGTGCATGTACTTAACATAGCTTCTTTTTATTCCCCTTCCCCTCCACATCTCTAGATCTCCTTCCCATTTGCAAAAAAAAATCTCCTTTTTTTGTATTGTCTATCTTTTATTTGTTTTTACATAATTTACACTTCAGACCTTTCACGTAAGATAAATTATTCAGTATTTAAGTTTGTGTGTCTTACTTATTTCACTTAGCGTTATAGTCTCATGCATCCATTTTCCTACAAATGACTTAAATTTATCCTTCTTAATGGCAGAGTAGCACTCCATTGTGCAAGTTAGCATTACCCTGAGTCCAAAACCAGACTGAAAAAAAGTACAAGCCAGTCGCTGAAGTGAATATAGATGCAAAAATTCCTGACAAGATACTTGCTAACAGAATGCATCAAATCATCATGAAGATCACACACCATGACCAAATAGGCTTCATCCTAGGGATGCAAGAATGGTTTAACATGTGCAATTCAATAAATACAATACTACATGACATAGGTAGAAGGAAGGGCAAAAATCACATGATCACCTGAACAGATGCAAAAACAAAAGCCTTTGACAAAAACTAGTGTGATGAAAAACAACCCAAAGTGAATTCTTTCTGAAGTCTGCTCACCTCATTCTAGGTTACTTATCATACCTAACCCAGTGTAAGTACTATGAAAATAGCTGTATTGCTTAGGGTTAATGACAAGAAAAACACAGAGCCTGTACATATTTAATTGTCATCAAATTATTCCCAAATATTTCTGATTTATGATTGGTTGAATTCTCAAATGCAGAACCTGTGGAAATGGGGGGAGGGCTGTAATACATTTGAATACCTGATATAAATGTTATTTATCATTAACCTGAAAAAGGCTCTCGTTTTCACAGAGGGCCGGGAGGCCAGAAGAGTCACGTTCTCCATGCAGACAATGGATATGATTTTCACTCCTGAGCATGCCTCAGCTAGATGTGGCTGCAACATTGATTGATGCCTCCTGAGCAGAGGGAGGGTGCGGGGTGCTGAGTCTTTTTCAAAATTATGCATCAGGATGAACGGTATATTAGCAGCTGGGCCCAGAATTTCTCTTGCTGAGGAAACCATCTTTGTTTGGGGAAATCCTTCATGAGCAGCAGGGAAGTGGAAGGTGAAACTCTGATGACGCAGGACAGCAGGAGTCAAGGCAACAAACGAGGGCACTGAACTTGCAGCATGGGCTGGAATTTGCAAGTGAGAGGGAGACCCAAGAGCAGAGGGCTGAGCCACACAGAGGTTGGCAAGGGCTTCGATTTCAGGAGAGGCTGAAGGACTTCTGAAGAGAAAGAGCTAACAGTGCATTTTCAGCTGTCTGAGTTGGATATAAATCTCCCTGCTGTCTTCAGTTTTCAGTAAATCATTGCTCTCCTACATGAATGTGCTCAGACTGCCTAGTTCAGCAAAAGCAAAAGTCTGAAACCAGAGGTGACCTTGAGAGCATGAGCCCCTTGGGAAGCCATGGGAATCTCAGCACTCTGAAAGGAGCTGCCTCAATTGGAAAGATAAAGGCCCTGATCCCCTGCTGACCCCTGAGTTCCTTGCTCCAGCTCAGTCTGTCCACTGCTCTCTTGGGAGAGCTTTGAAATTCATGAGGAGAGCAAAGGAAATAGTCACTGTGTCTTAGTTACTTTTTCACTGCTGGAACACAATGCTGGACACCCACAAGTTAAAGAGGGGAGGCTCACAGTTTATAGAAGTTTCAGTCCATAGTCAGCTGGCTCCAGGGCAGACGGGCCTGGCAGATGAGAAACAGTCCATGTCAGGGGAGGCAGGAAGCAGCACCTTCTTTCACTTCTTATTCATCCAGGCTACAAGGATATTGGTTGATGCCACCTACACCAGGGTAGGTCTTCTGTCATCCACACCCAGAACTATGATAAACCAATCAGCGAACTACTCCTGTTCACATTTATGGTCCCATATTACACACCCATGATCCAGTCATTCCTAAAAGCCCCACCTTTGAACACCTGAGGCTGTGGGGGGACATCTAGATGGAATCCATAACACAGTGCTCTGGGCTGTGTGCTTCTGTCCTCCCCAAACTTGTGTGCTGAACCCTGCCAGTCAGTGGGATAGCATGAGGGGATGGAACCTCAGGGCTCAGGGTGCTAGTTAGGGCTGGATGAGGTCATGGAGGGCGGGGGGTTATGTCCTTATAAGAACAGAAGTGTGTGTGCGTGTACACACGCATGTGTGTGTGTGTGTGTACCATGGAAGGCCATCTGAGGTTATAACTAGCAAGAAAACCTTCACCAAAAACCTAACCATGCCGGCTTTTCTTTATTCCTTTACCGTGCTCTCCCTGTCCTTTCTCTACCCGCTTCCCTTTGATGTCCTTCTCCCTCTGATGAGTCTCACTTTTTTTCTACCATCTCTCCTTTGTTTAACTCTTACGTATTGATGTTTTAGGTTTGTCACATCAGAGGTCTCAGATGCCATCCCTTTTCCTGCTAAGGGCATGACTTCATTCTTCGTTATAGCGGAACAGTTTTCCATTGGATACAGGTACCACAATTAGACTTAAACCTGGCCCTGAAGGCCATTCAAGATCTGTCCTCTGCTTCCTGTCCTGTCTCTTTCCACCCCACTGCATTCTCTTCCCATGCAATGTGTCTCATTCTTTCTTGTTTCTCTTTCTCAGGTGCACAGTCTTCCAACGTGCTGTTTACGTTTATTCAACTAACATTTCCAAGTCTAATCACAGGGCACCCTGGGTTCAACTTCTCCCGCTCAATCAGGCAAAGACTGAAGGTGCATCAGTTTCCTAGGGCTGCCACAGTGAAGAGCCATGGAAGGGTGGCTTACATGGCCCAAATCAATTCTCTCACAGTTCTGGAAACCAGAAGTCCACAATCAAGGTGCTGGTGGGGTAAGTTCTTTCAGGAGGCTCTGAAGATAAATCTGTTCCTTGCCTCTTTCCTGGATCTAGGGTACTGTCAGCATTTCTCTTTGTTTGTTTGTCTGAATTTTAATTTTTATTGTTTGTTAGTAAATGTTTGCAATGCATAATTACATTCATCGTGAGAAGTTGCTGGATATTGGTAACACATCTTAAATAATTCTATATCACATTCCCCTCCTCTCTTTCCATCCTCCCTGTCTCTAGATTTCTTTCCCATTTGCAAAAAGATCTATTTCCCTGTTTCCTATTGTCTACCTTTTTAATTTTTTTTTTTTTGTCTTTTTTGACAGGGTCTCCCTACACAGTTCAGGCTGGCCTTGAGCTCACTTTGTAGCCCAGCCTGGTCTCAAACTCTCAACGATCCTCTTGCCTCAGCCTCCCGAGTGCTGGGATTACAGGCATGCACCACCATGCCTGGCCCTATTGTCTATCTTTTATTTTATTTTTTTAATGATTCATACTTTGGGTTTCTCATATAAGAGAAATTATACAGTATTCAAACTTGTGTGTCTGAGTTATTTCACTTAATATCATCATCTCAAGGTGCATCCATTTTCCTACAAGTGACTCAAATGTATTCTTCCATATAGCAAATTAGTACTGCATTGTATGCAAAAACATATTTTCTTTATTGATTCAATTGTTGATGAAAATATAGGCCACTTCCAATATTTAACTATTATGAGCTGTGCTTCCATAAATGGGTGTGCCTGCATCACTGTGATATGATGTCTTCAACTCTTTCAGTATGATACCCAGAAGTAGAATAGCTGGGTTGAGTGGAATTTCTAGTTTCTTTTTGGGGAATCTCCATACCAATTTCCATAGTGAATGCACTACTTTTTAGTCCCACCAAAATGTGAAAGGATTTCCCCCCACAGCCTTACCAGCATGTATTATTATTTGTGATCTTGATGATAGCCATTTTTCTAGAGTAAGATGCAATATTAGTTTTATCTTAATTTGCGTTTCTGTAGTGACCAGAGATGTTGAACATTTTTCATGTATTTACTGGCCATTCGTACTTCTGAAAACTGTGTATTCACTTCAGTTGCTCATATTTTGCTTGAGTCTTTAAATTTGGGAAATTTTTTTTTAAGTTTTTTATATATTCTAGCTATTAGTCCTTTGAGGAGTAGCTAGCAGAATCTTTTCCCAATCTGTAGATTGTCTCTTCACCCTGTTGGTTGTTTCCATTTTTGTGCAGAAGCTTTTTAAAATTGAAATAACCCAATTTGTTGATTCTTGATGCTATTTCTTATGCAATTGGGGTTCTGTTCAAAAAGTCCTTGCCTATGACTATGTCTTCAAGAGTTTTTATTATTTTATCTTATAGCAGATTAAATGTTTTTGTTTTACTATTTAGATATTTGATATATTTTGACTTTAGTACATGGTGAGAGATATGGGTCTAGATTCAATCTTTTGCATGTGGAGAGCCAGTTCTCACAAACCATTTATTAAAGAGTCTGTCTTTCCTCCAGTGCAGGGTTTTTGGTCCTTATATCAATGATCCAATAGCTAGATGTTCCTGGGATTTTTCTGCATCTGCTATTCTGTTCTGTTGAACCACAGGAGTGTTTTGATCCACCATCCTGCTTTTAATCACTGTAGCTTAATAATACAATGTGTAATCTGGGACTGTAATTTTCCTGCTATGCTCTTGTTGCCTGGGATTGCTTTTGCTGTTCTGGGTCTCCTCTGGTTCTGTGTGAATTTTAGGATTCTTTTCCCTACTTCCGTGAGGAATTCTGTTGGTATTTTGATTGAGATTGCATTAAATTTCTATATCAGTTTTGGAAGTATGGTCAT
Source organism: Chinchilla lanigera (assembly GCF_000276665.1). Classification (NCBI taxonomy): domain Eukaryota; kingdom Metazoa; phylum Chordata; class Mammalia; order Rodentia; family Chinchillidae; genus Chinchilla; species Chinchilla lanigera. The sequence goes on along the minus strand of NW_004955406.1, from coordinate 5,788,031 downwards.
TTTGAAAATGTTGGTTCCACCTATCCAGAAACAAGGGCATTTTTACATTTTCTGATGTCCTCTCTTATCTCCTTTTAGAGTACTGTAGTTTTCTCTATAGAGGCCTTGCATTTCCTTTGTTAGATTGATTCCTAAGTATTGTAAGTTTCTTGATGCTACTGTGAATGGTATTAGTATCCTAATTTCTTCCTCTGTTGGTTCATTATCAATGTACAGGAATGTTATTGATTTTTGAGTGTTGATTCTGTATCCTGCTACCTTACTGAATTTGTTTATTGGTTCTAGGAGTCTTTTGGGGAGATATTCAAGTCTCTGTGAAGGATCATGTCATCTGTGAATAAGGATAGTTTGACTTCTTCCTTTCTTGTACATTTTCCTTTTTGCCTATTTCTTCCTGATTGTTCCAGCTAAAGTTTTGAGTACCATATTGAACAGGATGGAGAGAGTGAACATCTTTGTCTTGTTCCTAATTTTACAGTAAAAACTGTTTTTCCCCCATTTAATATGATGGCAGTAAATTGGTCATAAATTATTTTTATCGGATTGAGATACATCCTCCTATACATATTTCCTTCAGTTGTTTTTTCTTTTGATCATGAATACACTTTGCATTTTGTCAAAGGCTTATTCTGTGTCAATGGAGATGTTCACGTGATTTTTGTCTTTGATTCTACTTATCTAGTGTATTCTGTTTATTTACTTGAATATGATGAACCATCCTTAAAGTACTCTTTGCCATAGACTTTATTTTTCTATCAACATTGAAAGATAGTTTTGCAGGATTTATCAGTCTGGGTTGGAAGTTGTTTCTTTTGAGGGCTTGAAACCCTTCACTCCAAACCTTCCTGGCCTTTACTGTTGGTTTGTGTTGTGAAGTCTGCTGTAATTCTAGTGGATTTACCTGTATCTGTGATTTGCTGCATTTCTCTAACAGCTTTTAAGATTCTGTCTTTGCGTTGGACTTCTGGGATTTTTAGCTATGACGTGTCTCAGAGAAACTTTCTCTGACCTTGGCTATTTGATGTTCTATTTGCCTCACCTACTGTATGCTAAATTCTTTCCCCATATCTGGAAATCCTTCTATTATTAGTTCTGTAAACAGGTTACTAATCCAAATTAATCTTAGATTTGTCTGAAATTTTCTTGGGGGGGGGGGATTTCTTTCTTTTTTTTTTTTTTTTTTGAGACAGGTTCTCACTGCCCAGGCTGGCCTCAGACTTGCAGCAATCCTCCTGCCTCAGCTTCCAAAGTGCTGAGATTCCAGGCTTGCACCACTCCACCTGGCTTGTCAGCAATTCTTGATCCTCCTGTCTTATGAATACACAACCTCAGTCTCTGCTTATCTTCAGATAGCCTCTCTCTTTCTCTCTCTCTCTCTCTCTCTCTCTCTCTCTCTCTCTCTCTCTCTCTCTCTCTC
>NW_004955406.1:5783391-5786514 GCF_000276665.1 Chinchilla lanigera | reverse complement strand
CTCTCTCTCTCTCTCTCTCTCTCTCTCTCTCTCACATTCTCTCTCTGTTTCATTTCTTCTCTCTGTCTCTCCCTCTCTCTCTCTCTCCCTTCCTTGATAAGGGCATCTGTCAGTGAATTTGGCCCTATGGTAATCTAGGACGATCCTATCTCAATATCCTTCTTAATTACATCTGCAAAGACTCTTACTCAAAAGAAGGTCATGTTCTGAGGCCTTCTGAGGGCCATCTTACTGAATACATACTCTAGGAGTTTGGATAAATGTTTTGTGTTGTTACAGCTCCAGAGTGCCTGTTATGATTTGGATCTTGAAGTCCCCAAATACCAGGTGTTGAAGACTTGGTCATAGCCTGTGGCACTCCTGGGACACGGACCTAAAAGTTGAGGCCTAGTGAAAGGAAGTTGGGTCACTGGCGGGGTGCCATGGAAGCCCTCCCCTTCCTCCCTCTCACTTTGCTTCCTGACCACCATCAGGTGAGCCGCCTCCTGCACTGTTCACTTCAGCCCTGACGTACTGCTTCATTTCAGGACCAAACGGGCGCAGGTAACCATAGACTGAACCCTCTGAAACCATAAGCCCCTCCTCTTTATGATGATTATTTTGAGTATTTTGTCATAGTGACAGAAAGCTAACAGTGCCTTCCTTATTTCTTGATTTTAAAAATTCTTTGAAATCTTGGTCATCCAGGCATGCTGGCACACCCTTGTAATCCTAGGACTCAGGAGGCTGAGACAGAAGGATCTAGTGTCTGAGACCACTTGTGCCTACCCTGTCTCAAAAAACAAAGGCAAAAACAAACCAAAAAAAGCAAATAAAAAGTTCTTCATCGGTTTGTCAGAAATTTACTCTTATTTTTAAATTTTAATTTTGTATTTGCTTTATTATTAAAGAATTGCTTGTGTTTCCTTATCGAATCACCACTTATTTCCTCATCTGTAATAAGCTACTACTTCTGTGCCTAGCATTTGTAAGGAGTCTTAATATAAATATGTAGAGGCTGTTTATATATTAAGGCTACTGGCATTTGCGGCAGTGTTCTCCCCTAGTTTTTGGTTTATTTCTCCTTCCTACCCTTTTCTAGATAAAAATCTGAGAAATGTTTTGTTTATACCTGAGGTTGAGCCCAGAGCTTTTGCCGTGAGCTACATCCACGGCCCTTGTCTTTTATTCTGAGACAGGGTCTCTCTGTGTCACTGTGTCCCTCAGGCTCGGCTCAAACTTGTGATTGTCCTGCTTCAGTCTCCTGAGTGCTGGGATTGCAAGTGTGTGTCATCCTGCCCGGCTTCCTGCCCCAGGTTTAAAGCAACAGTGAAGGGCCAGGCATACTGGTGTGTGCCTGTAATCCCAGCAGTGGGGAGGCAGAAACAGGAGGATTGCTGCAAATTTGAGGCCAGCTGGAGCTATATAGTGAGTTCAAGGCCTGTGTGAACTGCATAGTAAGACCCTGTCTCAAAAAGACAAAAAATAAAGTAATAACAAACCAGCAGATATTTTAGGTTGCTGATTCGTGTGGCTATCAGATAACTCCTTGTGGATCATGAGTCCTTGTTACGTGGGGGCCTGGTGCCCTGTTGCTAGGATGGGCTCGGGTAGGGAGCCACGGTGGTCAATAACAAGAGGCTGGACTGTTCTCGGGTGGCTGGAGCTCAGTCCTGGCTTCCCCGCCCCTGAGACACACGGCTGGGTGGAGGCGCTTTGTTTGCCTGAGCTCTGGCTTACTTGTGTGTAGAACAGAAGTTTAACTTTCTCTCAGTGGTAACAGGAAGATTAGATGAGACAGTGATTACAAAAGTGCCTGGGCTGAGAATGTCGCTCAGTGGTAGAGCACCTGCCTAAGAATTCACAAGGCCTAGATTTGATCCCCAGCATCAAAAATAGAACAAAAGAAAGCAAAGTACGCGGCTAGAGCGGCACCCAGTGGTTGTTCAACATCAGTTCCCATTGCCTTCCCTCCCCTGGGGTCAGACCTACACGCTGCAGGTGATCCCTTCCACTTCTAAAAAACTTTTAAAGCTGCATGTTCTGGCTCTTGCCTGCACTCTGGGAGGCTGAGGCAGGAATATTGCAAGTTTGAGCCCAACCTGGGCAATTTAGTAACTTAGCAAAAAGTTGTGAAAGAGGGTAAGTAATGTGTGCCGAACCAGCAGCTGCAGTAACCACAGTTTCAGCTTCAGCTCTACAACGTTTCCCTTGGCCAAAAACGCATTAGGTCCTCTTCTAGTTCCAAGCATTCAGCACACCGCGGCAAGGCAAAGCCACCAGAAGCATACACCTGATTTCCGTGCCCGATATGGCAATGCTGCACGAGGCGGTGGAGCGCACTATGTGTTACTATACAGACCTACGCAGCAACACACACTGGGATAGAACGGAACTTTCCCCTGTTAGCTGAGTCTCCCAGAGGGATGGAGAGATGGAAATCATGCCAGCTGATGGAATACGAAATTGTTTCAAAATCAAATCAGAATTGACACCAAGTAAAAGCACTGTGTATCCACTAAAATTGGTATATTAAAGCAATAAAGTACAATGGAAACCTTAAAAAAAAATTTTTTTAAAGGCTAAGGATATAGCTCAGAGTGAAAGACCTGGACTAAATCCCCAGACCTAAAAAAAAAATTTTTTTAAACACTCAACAGCTGATATCTAGCTGGGTGGGGTGGCACACAACTGTAATCTCAGCACTCAAAAGGCTGAGGCAGGAGAATCTGAGTTTCTAGGTCAGCCTGGGCAATTTAGTAAGATCCTGACCTCAAAAAATGAAAAGGGCCGGGATATAGCTCAGTGCAGAGGTGCTGGGTTTAATCCCCAGAACCACCAAACAAAAACAAACTGAGGAAGAAAAAAGGTAGGGGAAGGGGAAAAAAAGAATTTGGACCCAGCCTAACGCGGCTCTCCGCGGGATCCCGGCGCGGAACGGTGAGCAGGGACGCGGACCGCAGCGGGCGGAACGCGACCTGAGCGGCCCCACTGTCAGTCACCTGCAGACGTGTGCGGGTTACCCCCCGGCACGCCGCCTGGGCCCCGCAAGCGAGTGCGCGGCTCAGAGCGGACCCCGACCCCAGGGAAAGCCCCAGCCCCCGGGCCGATCTTCGGGACGCCCGCCCGGGCCGCGGCTGCGAG
>NW_004955406.1:5727366-5783239 GCF_000276665.1 Chinchilla lanigera | reverse complement strand
CCGCTGCGTGCAAAGCGCGCAACCGAGGGCGGCCGGCCGGGATCTCGGGGTGCAAGCCAGGAGGCCGAGGGTCGGAAACCCTCTCCCCGGGCGGCGATGAGGAGCTGCGTCCCCTTCAGGTGTCCGGTGCAGGCGAGGCCTGAGGCCGGGCCGTGGATCAGCACGCACGGTGGTCCCTCCATAAATGTTGACTGCTAGCCCAAAGCCATTCAGTGGCAGGGCTCGGTGGCTCATGCCTGGAACACCAGCACTGGAGAGGCTGAGGCAGGAGGATCGCCACAAGTTCAAGACCAGCCTGGGCTACATAGTGAGAACCTATCTCAAAAACAAAGAAAAAAAGCCATTCCATCAAATGCTATGACGGCAGAGAGGAGTCGTGTGCTACTGAACGAATTCTTGAGGGCCGGGGATAGATCCACCAAGAGTTCAGCGGCACAGCGCCTACCTGGCAAGCATGAGGCCCTGAGTTCGATTCCTGGTAAAACCCCCCCCAAAAAATTAATGAGATTCGTGGGTTTGATTAAACAACGTAGTGTTAAATCACAGGTTCCTGTAAATACACACGTCTTCGGCCGAAAGGAGAGCTCGGAAGTTTCTAACATTCAAAACTGGAGGTTGAGAGCTTGCCTAACTGTAAAGCAAGATAAACTCTATGTATGTCAAGTGACATTCTGTGGGAAAAAGAGTTTAAGCTGTGTGCTGTGGCACACACTTATAATCCCAGCTACTCAGAAGGCTGAGGCAGGAGGATTACGAGAATGAGTCATGCGTGGCCAAACTGGCAAGACACTATCAGTATGACAAGCAAAGAGGCTGGGGTGTAGCTCAAGCGTAGGGCACTTGCCTAGCACGCACCAGCTCTGCTTCCATCCCCAGCACTGCAACACTTTTGAAAGGGAGAAAAAGAGATGTTAAACCGTGAAGCACTACACTCCTGTGAAGAGTTTGTGGGGGGGGTGCCTTGTGCAAAGGAAATGTGTGAGCACCGCAGCTCTTACCTGGAGCAGGCACCAGGCACCCTGGAAGATGGCCTTAGTCAATTTACTAAACACAATGGCTCCGTCGATTGTCGGCTTGTATAGGTAATGACAGGGATTTCTTATTGAACTTTGTAAAGGCTGGGTGTGGTGGTGCATGACTGTAATCCCAGCACTCGGGAGGCTGAGGCAGGAAGATCGTCACAAGTTCGAGGTTAGCCTGGGCTACAAAGTGAGTTCAAGGCCAGCCTGGACTACATAGTGAGACCCTGTCTCACAAAGACAATATATATATATATATATATATATATATATATATACTTTGTAAATTCAGCATTTCAGATGAAAAGCTTTCAGTGCATTATTTTTCTTAATTCCTACATAATTTCTGATCTGCCATTGTTTAGGCCATTTTTATTGTGTTTCTGGTTTAAATCATTTAACTTTCTTTTCCTTCTCATGATCTTATGACTATAGCTATTGCTTTTCAATTCTGAGCTACCACTCATTGAATTTTATCATTATAATCCTTTCCTTCATTCTTCTCCGACTGCTTTCTCGATATCATTAAAACCCTCATATAAGCTGAGCCGGCTGGGCTGCACCTGGGGCTTCCAGTCCGGAGTCAGTTTCAGGATTTTATCAGCAGTGAGAGTTGCAGAAAACTTCTGATTTGGTGTCCTGATGGTTTTGAGTTTTCCTTAATTGAAATTGAAATTCAGTTTAATTTAAATTCTAATTTCTTTAGGACTTTCCAATGAAAATGTAAAGCTTAATTCACTTAAATCTAATTTAAATAATTGCAATATAGTTTTATTTGAATGCATTCAATTTTAGTTTGAATGTGCTATTAAAATTATTTTGTTTTAAACTGGACGTGGTGGTGTATGCCTGTATAATAACAGCACTCAGGAGGCTGAGGCAGGAAGATCACCAAGAGTTCGAGGCCAGCCTGGGATACATAGCAAGACCCTGTATAACCAGTACTGCTGAAAATTTTCTAAATATATCTCTAACCTATCATTTGAGAATCTGATAAAATAATATTAAAAATGTTTGTGTTCTGAAAAAAAAAATAATCCAGGGCCTTGCATATGCTAAGCACGTGCTCTGCCACCAAGCTGCACCCCCGCAGAAAGAACATTGTAAAACTTCCCAAAGAAGGCAGGTATGTCTGGAATCAATATCATCGCATGGAAGGCAAAACATCTAGGTTGAAAATTGTGAAACGTCTCATCTCATGTGGATTTCCGCTTAGAGTCTTTGGCTTGTTTGGGGCGATCTTTTTGATGTGCTCGCTTGAGGTAATGCTCAGAACCTCGTCGTTGCTGAATGAAATTGAGCGTTTCTGTCCACGCGGTTCCAAGTCGTCAGCCGCTCTGGTAAAGGCGGTGGTTTGTTGTGTAGGAGATTCGGAGAGCGGCTCTCGCAGAGACGCGCAGGTGCTTGATGTGGCCGCTGAAACAGCAGAGGGCGCCAAAGAGTCACTGTCGCCAGCACGGCCGCATTTTTACCTGTGCGCGGGAGAGCTCAGCGCTGGTACGTCTCAGTACGGTCATTCTTTGTTATTAATGGATAACCTCATGAAATTTCAATGTAATTCAAATTTCTAATCTAGATTATCACTCCCAAGTAGACTGTTATCTTAATTCTACTTGCTAAAAATATAAAGCGAAACTAAGACTCTGAAGAGAGTCTGCATAACACGTCTGTCCTTTCCGTGTCCCTCCGCCTCCCTCCCCTTCCCCCGCCCGCGTCAAGGACGGAAGCGTCTCCGAATCCCTCCATTCCTCTGGACCTTTAATTCTTTCCTTGCGGGTGCTTGGGGCGCCCATCGAGCCGGACGAGGCCGACCGTGACGGTGGACATGGGAAAAGAGAGCCTTCCCCGCTGTCCTGCCTCGCTCCCGTCCCCTGCGCCGCCTCTCTCCGCGTCCTGGTCTGCGCGTCCTGAGCCTCTTCGTCCCTGGAGGAAAGGGCCGCGGCGACAGAAGGGAGTCCCACAGCTGCGGGGTCCTGGGACCCCGCGAAATGGGGCGCAGCCAGCGTCCAGGGCTGCGGCTGAGCTCAAGGGTGGAGCTCTCGCCTAGCGTGGGGAAGGCCCTGAGTTCCAGCCAGGGTACCCACCATACCTAGAAAGCTTTCTAAAAAATTATTTAAACGCTATTTCTTTGACCATTAGTGTGAATAATGGGGCAATCAATGATAGGAAGTTTCTTTTCAAAATAAATGTCTATGATTTTAAAAATGGAGTAAATTTGAGCCGGGTGTGGTGGCCCACGCCTATAATTCCAGCACTCGGGAGACTGAGGCAGAACAATCACTTCGAGTTCAAGGCCAGCATTCACTACAAAGTGAGATCCTGTCTCATAAAACAAACAAAACAATGCAGTAAATTTAAAGAAAAAAAATTAAATAAATATTAGGAGGCTACTACTGATACTTTGTTTTTATTTTGTTTTTTGAGACAGGATCTCACTCTGTAGTTCAGGCTGGGCTTGAACTCACTATGTAGCCCAGGCTGCCCTTGAACTCATAGTGATCCTCCTGCCTCAGCCTCCTAAGTGCTGGGCTTATAGGTGTGTGCCACCATGCCTGGCTTACTGCAGATTTTTTTAAATTTTTACTTTATGTGTACATGTTTGCAGTTCGTGTGGTTTACAGTCATCATGGGGAATGGTTACATGTCCATGTTGCAGCATGTTTCTTTTATTTTAATCCCCTTCCCTCCCCCTCCTCTCCTCCCTCCTCTCCAGCTCCCCTATCTCCTTTCTCATTCCTGTTGATACCACTGTCTCAGCTTCCCCTCCTCCTCACTCCTCACCCCTCACGCTTGTTTCCTTGGACCCTTTCCCACTGCAGGAGACCCATCCCCTTGTCCCTTTCTGTCCATCCTTTGTCCATCTCTTTGTACTTTGCCTCACTCAAATGAGACATCCCACGTGGTGGTTAAGCTTGTGCATCTGGTTTATGTCACTCAACATTGTATTTTCTAGAGGCATCTATTTTCCTGCAAATGTCTCAGGTTCATCATTCTTTATAGCTGAGTAGTATTCCACTATATATGGATACCACATTTTCTTTATAGAGTCATCTGTGGAGGGCTGTACAGGCCGCTTCCAGGACTGAGTTATTACGAGTTGTGCTGCTATAAACCCTGGTATGTATGTATTGCTGGAGTATGATGCCTTGGGCCTTTGGAGATGATACCTAGCAGGGGGTGGCTGGGTGGTATGGAATTGCTAATGGAGGTTCTTTGAGAGGTCCCCACACAGATTCCCGTAACGGTTGTAGAGTCTGCATTCCCATCAACAGTGGGGATATTCTTAAGATGACGCAGAAATGGCTGAGGTTTAAGGCACCACTGCAGTTGGCATCAGGTATCTAGACACCCTCCTGACTCACGCTAAGGCCCCGTATGTGCCGGAGACCAGGGGCGTCTCCCCACCCTCCAGCCCTCACTCAGCGGCAGCTGGGGCACCCCTGCTCTGAGCCCCCGTGGTGCTTTCATCACAGCTTGTCACGGGTCACCTGTCTCCTGGGCAGACTCATCCTCCCCACCTGTGTGTGTGTGTGTGTGTGTGTGTGTGTGCGCGCGTGTGCGTGTGTGTGTGTTACTGGGGGTTAAATCCAGGGCCTCTGTATATATGTAACTCCCTTCACCCCAGACCTTCCTGCCCCACTCCTAGGGCTACTGCTGCCTCGCTTCGCCTGGCCGACACCTGCTTCCTCGGGACTTCCGCACCGGAGGCAGTCCCCCCTCCCAGCCCCTAGACCTCGCCTGTGTCGCTGCACTCTGCTCCCCGTCACCCGCTGCTCCCCTGCACTGCAGGCTCCACACCGAGCTCGGACTTCTCCACTGTCTCCAAGGAAGCGGCGGGTGCCTGGCTTGTCGGGGAGAAATGAGCGCACGGCGGAGGCTGGAGGGACGATCGAGTGCTCTGAAGCCAGCATCGTCGCCTCCTTTCTCGTAGACAGAAATCCGCAGCTCAGAGACGAGAAGTAACGCCAGAGGAGGAGAGCTGAGCGGCGCTGGCTGGGGAGCAGAGGCTGCACCCCGAGCAGCAGAGCTTGCTGTGGCAGCGTCCTCCAAGCCCCAAAGGTGCTGTGCCTGGCTTTCCCGCGAAACCACCAGCACCCGCCATCTCCCTGAGTCAGGCGGACCTGTGCAGCAGATACTGAAAACAATGGAAGCCTTTGGCTCTTGGGAAAAAGCAGCTTTATTCCAGCCAGGTGTGGTGGTGCTCTTCTAACCCCAGCACTCTGGGAGGCTGAGGCAGGAGGATCACAAATTTGTGCCCAGCCTAGGCACTTAATATGAAAGATCCTGCCTCCAAATAAAAAAGAAAAGGGGGGTAAGAGGGGGTGTAGCTCCATGCGAAGCTCCTGGGCTCCCCATTACCCATTAAAAAAAAAAAAAAGAGCTTCATTCTCCTTTTTGGCTGCTTCCCGGAAGGCACGCCAGTTTCCAGGCTGTGTTCATGTTAAACTTCCTCTTTCTCTCTGCTTTGTGGAAGGATCAGTAAGCCCAGAAGGGCTGCTGAAGACCAGGCATCATTCTCACCCAGGGCACAGGGAGGGCTGGGACAAAGCGATACCTACAAGGTTGAATGGGGCGGAGGAGCCCGGCTTTTGGAGCCCCGGCGGGGGCTGGGAAGCCGTCCGCGCCTCCTGGCAGCCAGCGACCTGGAAACAACCAATCAGACACAATCTGAGCCACCGGCCCGGTGCTCCGGGCTGCAGCGTGGGAGCAGTGGCTGCGAGCCGGCCCCTTGTATTCGGGGAGCCTGCAGGCTGTTCTGATGGGGACTCGGGGATCCTTCAGCAGCAAGAAGTCTGCTCGGACAGTCTCACCCCTGGCTGCTCCAGGCCGTGTTTCAGGAAGTGTTTTCCCAGGAAGGCCATGGTTCTGTTGTAAGCAACTTTCTAGAATATAAAGCATTGTATCACGACTGGCTTTGGTACGCACGGTCCTAGGCTCAGACCTCCCCAGCCGTGCGAACCTGAGCACTGGACTAACTCTCTGAACTTCCCATATCTTCCTTTCTGGTCCCGGAAGGATTACATAAGAAAGTGGATTAACCATCCCAGCGCCTACGTGCACACACACTCCACAGGTGTGAGCTCCATGACCTGCGCACGATAAACTTCACAAGTAAAGACAAGGCAAGGATGAGGAAGGTTGGGTGGACGCCGGGCTTCAGGGCCTGGATGCCCTGTCCAGGGCTAAAGCCCTGCTTCTCCGGCTGTCGGATTACTGCGGTGGGTGTTGAATGGTGGCAGGAAGCACACTGTGGATTAAGAGCTAAAGAGCAAAGAGCAGCACTCAGAAAGCTGAGGCGGGAGGATCACCATCGGTTCAAGGCCAGCCTGGGCTACATAGTGAGTGCAAGGCCAGCCTGAACTTGAAAGTGAAACCATGTCTCAAATACACAAACATACCCTCTCAAGGCCTGGCCTGAAAGACAGCTCTTATTGGGCAGGCACCAGGCAGGGAGCCCCGTCATTCACTTAGGTAAATACAAAGTCACGGACAGCGCCAGGCATCTTGGCACATCTGTCAGGACCTGGAAGGAAGAAAGAAATTGATCTGGGGAAAAACATCCGGGAAGGAGGCGCGAATACGGATGTATATCGGGGGCTGGGGTGTGACTCCGTGACAGCCCGTGTGCTGGGTACATGCCAGGCCGTGGGTTTGATCCCCAGCCCCACAAACACCCAACAAACAAAGGAGACACAGATGTGAAGGGTGAGTTTCCAGCCATTACCCGCTGGGGCCCCCGGAGTGCATTCACCCCGGGAAGGCGCTGCAGATCCAATGGGATGATTTGCGGCTGACTTTGGCCACTGGTCACCCACCCTACCCAGGGCAGAGACGGTGAGTGCACCGCGGGGCGTCCATGGCGGTGGGAACAGAGGTCAGGCCTGGGTCCAGTGCTGGGGGTGCCCACTCCAGGGCTGATCCAGCTGCTGCTGACCTGTTGCCAGCCAGCCACTGGGCACCCAGACCTTGGGGACATCAGTCTCATTTCACCCCATAAGGGGCTGCGGGTCTTGAGTTCGATCGGCCCATATTCCGGCTATGAGTTTACCTTTCCTACCCGCAGGGCCTCAGGCAATGTCGCTCTGCACTGGGCGCTTTTCCAGGTCAGCAATTTGCATGCAGATAAATCCACGTGGCTTTCCTAGAACATGCACCCGGCTTTGTGTGGCTGCAGGGATGCGCAGACAGAGATCGTCTTGTCCTTACCATTTCTTCGTTATCATGGAATCCCTTCCTTCTCGGGGCAGGATAGCAAAATTGCCAGCATTAAAACCATTTCACTCATTGAGCAGGGCATGATGGCGCACACCTGTAACCCCAGCACTCGGGAGGCTGAGGCAGGAGGATCGCTGCAAGTTTAAGGGCAGCCTTGACCTCATAGTGAGACCCTGTCTCAGAAAACAGGGGGAAAAAATCATTTTACACGTTAACTAAGCAAACTGTGATCTCTCTCTCTCTCTCCCCCTTTGTCTTTCTCTCTCTCTCTCTCTCTCTCCCCTTCTCTCTCTCTCTCTCTCTCATTCTAGGGGTGGAAGCCAGGGCTTCCTGCATTTTCATCAAGTGCTCTAACTCTGAGTTACACCCTCAGCCCAAATAACTTTCTAATTCAGTGGATCCTTTGAAATCCAGAGCTAAAATCATATGTTTCCTTTGATGTTCTGACTCCTCAATAAAGTTTTCATACTGTGTTATTCAGACGGACAAGTCTGACTAGTAAGCAGCGTTACAAAGGGCATGTGATGATAAAGGCAAAAAATGAAGGCGGTGTGGTAGTGCTGGCCTGGAATCCCAGCACTTGAGAGAGAGACTGAGGCAGGAAGACCTCCAGTTTGAGGCCAGCTTGGACTGCACAGCAAGACCCTGTCTCAAGAAACCAAACAAATGAAATCAAATAAAAGAAGGAAATACAGTGTAAACTGCAGCTTTTTCCCTCCACGTTGTGGGCATTATCTCCCCCCCTCCCCCGGTGAGTTTTATCCAGGCCGGGGGGTTGCAGCAGAAGTCCCCTCTGTCGCACACCTCCCGTGTCCCCACTGGCCCTGGAGAGCCACAGAGACCAGGGAGGGTTTCCTGGAGGGTCAGGCAATACTCTGCGGTAACCCAGAGAACCCTCTGTGGAGCGGAAATGCTGTTTTCCAGGGCTGGAGGTGGAGCGGAGTGCCCATGCACTGAGCTGCATGCCCCGCCCGGTTTCATCTTTTATATTGAGACCCAGTCTCACTGAGTCACAAAGTTGCCCAGGTTGGGCTAGAACTTGTGACCCTCCTGCCTCAGCCTCCAGTGCTGGGGTTGCGGGCCTGCGGCAGCCTGGCTGACAGGGGCCCTCTCCTTGAGGGGCCTCATCACATCCCCACATGGTGACGACCTCTCAGCCCTCTCCCTGGTCACCTGCGCTTGCAGCCAACGAGGATGGATGCAGGAGCTCCAGCTCCCGCAGTTACCCTGCCCCGCAGCGCCCGGGCAGCGCATCTTCAGTCGCACTGGGGAAGAGGAGCCACCTACAGGAGCGCCTCGCAGGCAGCTGTGGGAGTCCTCGCAGGCGGCGATGGTGGAGCTGGGGCGGAGCGGACAGCAGGGGCAGGAGCAGGAGCCTCAAAGTTTCCGACGGAGAGCTGACCCTCCTCAGGGCCGGAACCTGGGCCTCGGCGTGCTGGGCAAGCGCTGGACCCCTGAGCAGAGAGGGCCGGGCTCATCACCAACCTCCAAGGGCAGGTGCCTCGGCTGGACGGGCACCAGGCTGCAGAGGGCCGAGCTGAGCGGAAAGGCGAGGGCCAAGCGGGGAACCCCGAGCTCAGAGCCGGGCGGAGGCCGGGCTGTGGCCCCGGGGACACCAGCGGGGTGGCAGCCAGCGCGCCTGTCCCCGGGACCTGGCTCCCTGCCTAAGTGTGCGTGCGTCTCCGACTCCCACATCTCAGCCTCCAACGAGCTCAAGCAGACCCGCCTCCCCGGGGAGGTCCAAAGAGCTTCACTTTCTAGCAAGCAGAGTCAGCCTCCAGGTCTGTTCCCAAGCTTCTGTTTATGACAGTCACATGCTGTGCTGAGTCCAGGAAAGGCTGACTGGTTGTTATTTTAAGAAGAGTCGCTTAGGCACTTGGCCTGTTCACGGTGGAAGGGGATAAATCTTCTCTAACCTCTGTTCCAAGTCTCCCTCTCTCTGCCAGCTCTTACTGTACCAGCTCAGTCTCTAGCTCCTGGACTCTAAATGTCTCCTTTCTTCTTTCTGGTTTACTGGGCTCACTGTGCAGCCCAGGCTGGCCTCGAACTCACAGCAAACCTCCTGACTCAGCCTCCGAGTGCTGGGATTGCGGGTGTGCGCCACCTCACCAGGCCTGACCCTGCTATTGAGAGCTGCTGGGACTGTCAGGAGGCGGGTACAAGGAGGCAGAGCTTGGGTCATTGGCTGTGTCTCAAGAGGGGGTGTTGGGACCCCAGCCCGCTCCTGTCCCTTCCTCTTTGGGTCTTGGACGCTGACAGGGGAGCAGCTTTGCCCACACGCACGTCCGCTGCACATGCTGCCTCACCACAGACCCGCGGCCGTGGGCCAAGCCACCATGGACGGAACCCACGGCTGTGGAGAGTGAAGAAGAATCCTCCCTCCTCCGCCTAAGCTGCTTCTCTCCGGGATTCCATCACAGTGGTGGAAAGCTGCCTTGCACAGTCAGTTTATTAAGATACTCTGCACACAGCTCGATCAAGGGTGCACACTCTGGCCGACTTTTCCACAGGGCCACCCCCGTCCACTGCTGCAGGATCTCTCATGTGGCTCGGGTCCCACCCCACGCAGGACCCAAGAAGCCCTGGCCGGGAGTGTGACGGCACCACGTGGCACCCGGAACCCTGCTCCCACCAAAAGCTGCTCAGGAAGAAAACGGCCCAGCCCACTCCTCTGCCTGAAAGATACGCACTCCAGGAACACAGCTACATTTTATTTTTTCCATGCCCTTTGCTCTCCCTCCACCCTGTTCCATCCTAAGAGGTGGGATGCCTGGTCCAGGAGTCATCTGGTGTCCCACCTGGGAAAGCCAAACCCCAGCGATGATTGGCCAAATGCTGCAACTGGGGCTTATTTTCCCCTCGCCCCAGTCCAGAGGAAACAAGACTGTTTCCTTCTACCCCTGTCTCAGCCTGTAGACCTGAGTTCAGGGAAAGTTTCCTGGGAGAGTAGGGGCCTTGGGGCAGCACAACCTGGGGAAGGGAGGGGAAGATTTAGTTCATATGCGGAGGACCCCATGTACCACAGGGCACTGTGCTGACTGCTTTACCTAACGGCACACACCAATTCCAGTGTCTTCACTCTTTCTTTGTAGCTGAGGCACAATACCCAATACACACAGTATAAAGGAGGACAGGTTTCTTTCGGCTCTGTTGGTAGAGGTTTCAGTCCAGTGGGCTGGCTCCAAGGCAGAGTGGCATGGCAAAGGGACACCCCAGAGGGGAAACAGCGCATGGTATGGTGGCAGAGGGATCAAGGGAGGAGGAGGGAGACAGACCCTGCCAGGCCGCGCCCCCATGGCCTCCTCCGACCAGGCCCCCCTCCCAGCCTCACATTTGGCTGTAAACTCAGCAGCGGGCACAGGTGAGTAGCTGGTCCCCATGATCTGTCACCTCCCAAAGCCCCACCCATGGGTCCATGAGGCTTTGGGGGGCATCAAATATAACCCGTAACATTCCACCCCTGCCCCCTGAAACTCACGCATCTCCCTCTCTGCAAAGTGCATTTAGCCCACCTCTAAGAGTTGCCAAAGTCCTAAGCTTCAGCATTGCTGAAAAGTCTAAGTCTCAAGTCTCCAGTCTCCTCTGTGATTTAAGGCAAACTCTTTTCTGTTTGCCTCTGGAGAAATGAAAAGAAAACTAAACACTGCTGCCCTACAAAGGTACAGGGTAAAGGTTTCCGTTCCAAAAGGGAGAATCCGGGGGACAGAAAGAAAACCACACCAAAATCCAGCAGGGCAAACACTGATCCCGTAGTTCTGCGTTCAGCACTCAGCTTTGCCTGTCCAAGTCCTCACGCAGACTCGGCTGCCAGAGTTCCAGCCAATGATTTTACTACGAATCCTGATTTCTTTAGCAAAGAAACATCTTGAACAGGTCACAAGCGAAGGGATTTCTCTGACCAGGATGCAGGTGGCTATTCCATCCCCACCCACGGCGCTGACACCCAGCTGCCCAGGGCGGGGAAGGGATGGGGAGGGGCAGCCTGATGTGACTTGGCCCTACTCGAGGGCCCCTGGACTCCCGCACACAGCCTGGGAGTAGCTGGAGGATCAAATTTGCTCCTGGCTGTGGGATTTCTTTTTTCCGTCCTAAAGACAGACACAGACCTAGCTGGGAGTGCAAGGTCGTCTCCACCCGCAACTCTGAGCAGCCTGAAGCCTTTCAAGCAGAGGAAGAGTTTCGGTAAAGCTCTGGGGGCTGCAGGGTCCCCCGAGAAAGAGGAGGAGAGGACTGTGCTCTGCCCGGCCGCTCACTTTCTCCTACTTGAACCCTTCGCAGCAGCCAGACAAGAGGAAGTGGCTGGACTCCGGGCAACGCTCCCAAACAAGGTCCCGGTAAGACCGTGGTGCCCCTAGAAAGCTGCGACCCCATCCTTGAAAGAGCCGAGGCCAGAAGTGGCCGGGCTGTGCAGGTCCCCCAGGTCCCATGGCAGCTGGCCTGAAGGGCTGCCACTCTTGACAGGTGATACTAGAGCGTGACCCGCCGCGGCTGGACAAAACCAAGTTCCTGGTCCCGCAGGAGCTGACCATGACCCAGTTCCTGGGCATCATCCAGTAGGTGACGGGGGGAACAGGCACGTGGGGGGGGGCAGCCTTGGGCTTGTTCTATTCTACTGCATCTTTCGTTTGGGCAGTGGAAGCCTTAGGAAGAGGCAGGCGTGTGTTTGCATGTGTGTATGTGTGTTTCATTTTAAGATTCTGTAGTCCCCCGAAAAGATGCTCTTATAACTACTTTATTTTACTCTGTTTTTTTATTATTTTGTTTTGTTTTGGGGGTAAGGTCTCACTATGTACTTCCGCCTGGGCTGAAACTCACTACGTAGCCCAGACTTCCCTGGAACTCATGGTGATCCTCCTGCCTCGGCCTCCTGGGTGCTGGAATTACAGGTATATGCCACCACGCCCAGAAAAGTTACTTTATTTTACACAAGTGAGAGCCAAGTTTGGTGATATCTGCCTGTAATCTTAGCACTTGGGAGGCTGAAGCAGGAGGATTGCCTAGCACACAGGAGACCCTGGGTTCCATCCCGAGTGCAGCAGAACAAAATAAAGGAAACCAGCTTCTTTCCCAGCTGGTGGCAGCACTGCCATCCCCAGCTTCACCCTGTGCCCTTTGCAGAGCAGTCGTCGGCTCCCAGAGACAGCGGTGCCTGTGTAGGGCTCCCATATGGGGCTGGCTCGGGAGCATCTATGGGGGAAGTGAGTCTGGTTCCAGCTGCTCCACCGGCCGCCACTCCCAGACTTGGCCACCTGAGGGCTGCAGGCGGTGGGTAGTGTGCCGGGCTGTGCCTGCTTCTCCAGGGACAGCAAAGAGATGCGTTCTCGCCTCCCTCCGGGAGAGACTGAGCCCTCCTTTCTGCATCTGTATTGTCTCCGTGCCACCCACGCCTGGGTGAGTCAGAACTCGGGTGGCCTGGACGTGTAACGCCTGTCTCACCAACCTTCCGCCACCCTGCGGGGCCAGGGGCCGTGGGGGTGCGCACGGGGCACTCTCGGGGCGCAGGTGAGGTCCACAGTTTGTCACCGCCTGTGCGTCTCTGGCGAAGCTTTTCACTTCCCGGTAACCATGGCTGCTTCGCCCTGCGTCCCCGTGCTGGCGAGTTCCCTCTCACACAGTGAGGCTGCCTGCTCTGGGCCCAGCCCTGGTCCTGGGGAGGAGCCAGGCGCTCTTCCGTCCCGGGAGCACCCTGGTCCTGCACGTTTCCAGGCTGCCTCCCACGCTGGCCCCTCCCCGCCCTCTTCCCCGGCCAGGAGCCGCATGGCCCTGAGGGCCACGGAAGCCTTCTACTTGCTGGTGAACAACCAGGCCCTGGTGAGCACGAGTGTGACCATGGCAGAGATCTACAGGGACCACAAGGATGAGGACGGCTTCATGTACGTGACCTACGCCTCCCAGGAGACATTTGGCTGCCCGGGGACAGAGGGCGCCGATCTGAGGTCTGCTCCAGCCCGTGTCCAGAACTCGTCCTCTAAGGAGGCAGCAGTGTTTCTCCCGGGCCCTAGGGCGGGGCCGGGATGCGGGGAGGCCCGGACATCAGCTCCACCAGGGACAGCGAGGCTGTGGCCCTCCTCCTTCCCTTCTTGGTCCTCCGTGCTCCTGTGGTCTTTCTAAGAGAAGTTGGGGTTGCCTTGGAGATCTCCTAAACAGCAGCGCTGCCCCACGCCAGAAACGGTGATCCTGGGCTGTAGGCGCATAGACGTCTCCCGCAGCGCCTGTCGGCACCCTGCAGGCGGATGGGAGGCCGCGAGCGTGCGTGCGGCTCGGTGCACACGGGGCGGCCCTGGCCTGTCAGAAGGTCTCATTTCCTCAGCGTCCCTTCTTCTCGGTTATTTCCTCTGCGTTCCTTTTGTCTGTGCCACGCATCTATGTCCAGGCTCTGATTGCTCAGTAGAAAGTCATTAAAACCCTGCGCGTGTACTGTGTGCTTCAGTCTAAGCTCCTCATCACAGCTCTATGATCAACTCCTGTTAGGACGGAAGAGAGAAGGAAACAACCCCGGAGAGGCCAAGGATGGGTTCAGATTCACAGGCCACCACCTAGCAGGACTCAAGGCCAGGGAGTCCGGGCTGAGAAGCCAGGCACCTTGCGCTGGGCAAGGTTCACAAGGTGAGGTTGCTCTACTCTGTGAGCACCGACTGGACCCACGGGGAATGATGATACTAAGGTGGCCGCAGGGCATGTGGTTTTCACCCAGAGCGTGATGGAGCTCCACAGATGTGTAAACAGTTATTTCGTTCAGCAGCAGTTTGATAGCCATGAATGCTCCAAATCTGCTCAGAGAGCATTGATCATGGAAGGTTTTACAGGGAGTTGAGCTTGGGGTGGGTTTTGAAGCACGGATAAGAGTTTATGTAGAGCTGGGTGTGGTGCCACATGCCTGTAATCCCTGAACTTGGGAGGCTGAGGCAGGATGATTGCTACAAATTCAAGGCCAATCACTTGATATAATGAGTGTTCTTCCCAGCATCTGGAGGCTGAGGCAGGAGGATCACAAATTTGAGCCAGCCCTGACAATTTAGCAATCCCTCAGGTATGTAAAAAAAAAAAAAAATTAATTCTATTTTTGTTTAAGAAAGGTTTTGAATGAAGCCAGACATGGTGAAGCATCTATAATTATAATTCCAGCACATGGGAGAGTGAGGTAAGAGGATAACCCCTGAGTTCAAGGCCTATATAGTAAGTTCAAAGCCAGCTGAACTACATAGTGAGACCTTGTTTTAAAAAAGAAAAAAAAATGGCCCCGTTGTTCAGTGCGAAGGCCTTGGGTTCAACCTCCAATGCCTCAAGCTAAAAACATCAAGAACCCTCCCAAGTAAATCTACTTGCTATGACTGACTGAGCTCTGGGGGCCTTGCGCCCTGGACACCGGCCTGTCCATCCCGGCCGGCTCTGCTCCTCCTGCCCTCAGCCTTCTCCTCTGCCTGGTCGCTCATGGACCAGGACATCCACGACCGTCACCATCTGCAAGCCCCTGGCGTTCCCTGGGCTCATGGCCAGGTGGGCACCCGAGTCCTGCTGGGCTCTGGGACCCTCACTGGTGCAGCATCCTCTCCCGCAGGACTGGTTGTCAGGATAGCTTCGGCCAGCCTGTTCGGGGCAGCCTTTGCTCAGGCCTCAGCCGGACCCGCTGCCTAAGGGAACAGCACTCAGCCCCACCACCCTCAGAGTCTGTGCAAGGGGTTTCAGAAAGCACAGGAGCGGTGACTGGATCAGTGCCGAGATTGGGTCAGGTCCAAGGGCAAAGGATCCAAGAAGCCGAGGCGACACTAACCCGGCCTCGGGAATGGGTTTCAGCTGGTTTCAGGCTGTTCTCTTAGCATCTGTGCAGGACCTGAAAATCAGTGGGCAAGTTGTACTCTGTGAGCTGTGACCACTTTTCTCTTACTGTTATTTTCTGCTCAGTTTTGTTAGCTGCATACCTCCCTGCACACCACGTACACTCAGAATAACCACCCCGCTCTGATTGCATGTGCCGCTGATTCCATCACAAAGATGCCTTTTGTTTTCATGAGATCCTCTCCTTTGGGGCTTCTGAGGCCTCTAAAGGGACTCTTTCAACACCCAGATTATAAAATAATATATACTCACCCCATATTTTCACACTATGCATACCTTATGCCTACACTTAAGTATTTGAACCAACTGGAATTTATTTTGGTAGCAGAAGAACATACCCAGGTTCCATTATTTTTGCCACATGCCTGACCAATTCTCACATAGGTATTAATAAGTAACCTCCCCATGGGCATCTGACTTTACTGTGACTGTGTGTCTATGTCTCAGCACCACGAAAATTATTTAAGAATAGGGAGTGTAGACTGGGCTTGGTGGTACACACCCGTAATCCCAGCTCTCAGGAGGCTGAGGCAAGAGAATCACTGTGAGTTTGAGGACAACCTGGACTACACAGCAGGACCCTGTCTCAAAACAAACAAAGAAAATGCAGGAAACAAACAAAAAACATGGACTAAAGGCTGGCCACGGTGGCACACACCTGTGATCACATCACTCAGGAGGCTGAGGCAGGAGGATTGCTTCAAGTCTGAGGTTATCCTGGACTACGAAATGAGTTCAAGGCCAGTCTGAATTGCATAGCAAGACCCTGTCTCAAAAAGACACACACATACACCCAAAAGACCAAAACTATTGGAGGAAGAGTCTCCTCAGGAGTCTCAGCAACACTAAATACATCTTCTATAGCAAATTAGTTCGTGGAGATAAATTAGAGAAACACTGTGTCAACTTCATAGGGAGAAAACAGAGCGACTGAGTGTTGACATAAGCAGCGGTCTTCACCGCGATCGGGTCAGGCTGGGAAAGAGTTCTGCATTTTCTGAGGGAGGTCTCCTTTTCCATGCGTTCTGCTTCACACTCATGAGACGGGCAGGAGGCAAATAGCAAATGCGGCTGCTCCCGTGGACACACCCCGGACCTGCTGCGATGCCCAGCGGGGGTCTAAGCACTCCTGTCCACGGCCGGGAGCCGGGGGCTGTGTGCACGCAAAGCACGGTGGGAAGGGACCCTGCCCCGGATGTTGTCCCTGGCTGCTTCCTCGCCTCTGAATACAGCTGAGCAGGCGCAGTGCAGGCCGCAAAACATGCTGGGCCTGAAATGCCTGGGTCTGAGCTTTTATAGAAAATGTAGGTTTGCTGTAAAAGTCTATCATCAGGACATTCTGGGGGCTGGGGTGCGGCCTGATGGTAGAGCGCCTGCCTAGCAAGTGCAAGGCCCTGGATTCCATGCCCGCACCCCCAAAAAGAAGCGCTGGGGGACAAATGCCCGCAGAGGCCTTCCTGGCTGCGCCGGCGGGCCGGAGGCAGGAGCAAGCCGCTCCGTCCCTGCGCTAACGCCTTTCACTCCGTCAAGCTACATAAGGAAGATTTCTGAGTGTTTCGGCTCCTTTCACAACCGCAAAGAGCCAGTGCCCCCTGATTCCCAGAAATCTCCTTCCAGGTGAGAGGACCCACGCTTCTCCCAGCGGCGAGACCTGCGTCCTAGGCGGTCTAGTAGGATCGCCGGCCCTGCGCGATGGAGTCGCTCTTCGCTGTGTCTCCTGGAAGAACTGCGCTCTGTCACCAGCCGAACCTGCGTCCTAAACAAACTTCTGTGCTGTGTGGGTCTAGGGCCTGTTTTCTCTTCTGAAAAATCAACTCTGGCCCAGGATTCAGAACATGAAGACCCTCTGCACAGGCTACTTGCAAAGATCGGTACTCTTCGTCCCCCAGCGCTGGGACTGAGCCCAGGACCTTTGCACCGAGCTACATTCCCAACCTTTACTTTTTGGGACAGGGTCTTGCTAATTCGCTCTCCTTGGCCTCCCAGAGGGCTGGGATTGCAGGCATGCGCCACCACGCCTGGAAGGATTGGTACCCTTTGAGCTTCAGAGTTTTCCAGTCACTGCTATGTTCCTCACAAGTGATGGACTCCCAAGGACAGCGAGGGCCGCCTACCAGGATGCACCTGGAGCTGCTCCCTGCGGGGACCCCCAGCTCGCCCTGCACATTGAAATCGCAGCTGACAACGGCCACCAGGGGGCGCCAACTCTGCTCCGTTGAGTTCAGCTAAATCAATTGGTTGCCAACGGAAACCCTCCAATTTTTAAAAGTACTGATAGGTTTATTTAAACCTCTGAAAAGGCCAGTTCCAGCCAAAGGGAAGATCCGATATAAATGCGGGGAGGAGAACACAGAGAACCCTAAATGTGCCTCCTTACAGGAAGGCCAACCAGCCCATAAGGAAGAACTGCCGAGACCTTGGAAAGATCAGGCACCAGAGGAGAGAGCTGGCTTCCCAGCGCCTGGTGCCACCATGGCAACTGGTGATCACAGATGATGTCTTGGTGACCGGGCTGTGTGCAGGTGAATTATGGGAAAAAAGACTGTATGCATAAATAAATGCATGCATGAAAAAACCATTATTAAGACAGTGAACAACATGGGAGTGGAGGTGAACACGTATAATACTAACACTCCAGGAGGCTGAAGCAGGAAGGTTGCCCGAGTTCAAGGTCATCCTAGGCTATATAATGTAACTCTATCTCCAAAATAATACACAAAAAATTTTCTTTGTAGACATTGCAATTTGAATTAAAAGCAATTTTTACATGTCCTAAAATATTATTCTTCTTTTGATTTTTCCAAACCACTTGAAAATGTAAGGAATATCCTGAGATTTTATTTTATATGATTTTATTTTATTCAAATATTGGAGATGAAATCCGAAGCCTTTGTACTGAGCCACACCCTCAGGCCTTTTTTATTTTTCATCTTGATCAGGGTCTCACTAAGTCATTAAGTGGCATAGGCTGGGCTTGAACTTTCAGGCCCCCTGCCTTAGCCCCCCTGGCTGCTGGGATTACATGTGTGCACCACCATGTGGGCTTATGCTGAACTCCTGACTGTACCGAAACAAGTAGTAGCCAGATGCCATGATGTTAGCCTGTGTCCCAGCTACTTGGGAGGCTGAAGCAGGAGGTTCCCTTGAGCCCAGAATTTCCAGAGCAGCCTTGGGGCAAGATAGCAAACCTTATCTCAAGAGAAAAAAATCGACAGCAGTCTGGCTTTGTCCCCCAGCCAGAGGCCGCTGACCGAGGTCAGTAGCTGTGAGCCAGGGGCACTCTTGGGCTTTCTGTACGGGGCTGACTAAAGTCCTGGCCCAGCTCCCAGGGCCTGTGAGTCACAGTCTGAGGTTTACAGTGACCGTGTCTGACCAGTTCCCAGGAGCCTGGAGCTGCAGGCCTGGCCGCCCCACTTGGAGAGCTGCTAGCCAGACCTTCCCTGAGCCTCTGACCTGCTGCAGTCACGAGCTTGCTGGTCGGCCCTGGGGCAGTCACCCCCGCTCCGTGACTGACACGAGCTCCTGCAGCATGGATCCGCTGTGACCGCCGAGGCAGACAGGGCAGGGCCTGGTCAGAGGCGCGGTGGAGGAAGAAAGGCGGGCAGGAGGAAGGCTGCACCCTGAGGCAGGGCCAGGGAGAGAGGAGGGAGTCTGGAGAGCCCAGGCTCCCAGGAGGGCTGGAGCCAGCACAGCTACCCCGGCGAGCACCCGACCCTGGACCCTGGGCCCTGGACCGCAGGCAACCAGACTCCAAGCAGAGAGAGAGGCGAGGCCCGGCCTGGAAGGGACCGTGGGCAACCCGGGGGCTGAACTCCCCTTGACCTCAGTGGAGACCAAGAGCAAGCAGGGCCCTGGAACAACCCCAGTCCATACGGGGAGAGGGGCTTATTATTAAACTGGATTTGACCAGTGCCTAACTTGGGGGTCACCTCTGTCACCCAAGTGCTTTCTTGTGGTTTGAAATTCAGCGTGTCCGGCACGTGCCCCGTGGGGCAGCCACAGGGACCGTGGGCAGCCGGATCTCCGCGGTCCGGCCCTGGGCGGGGAGAGGACTCCGCGACCGTCTTGGCTTCGGTGCCGGGGACCTGGGGGAACTAAACCAAAGGAACGGGAGGAAACGCGCAGCTCTTGTTACTCGCGTGCACGGGCGGCACAGGGAAGGGGTCGGAAGCAGACTGAGCGTGTACGCGCCGTTCAATCCGAGGCGGTTTGCGCTGGGAAGGTCAGTCGCTCTGGGAGCATGTGGGGCGACCGGCAGAGGACCAGCGCCCGGAGCTCAGCTCCGCCCGCGTGGACCCAGCGGCAGGGCCGGGGGCGGGGCCGCCGTCACGGAGGGAAAACTCGAGATAGTCCTTAAGCGAGGCGGCACCTTCGGGGCTGCGCACACGGACCCCTCACGGCCGCCCCTAGTGGGGCGGGAACTGAGTCCCCGCGGCTGCTCTGGGACTTGGGCTAAGATGAGGCCTCGGGGTGCCCGCTGGGAAACACGGAGCTTGCGGGTGGCACCTGCCTGAGAGGCTCGATGGAGGGCCTCGTGACTCTGCGCGTCGTGAGTTTGAAGCCACGCGGGGCGCAGGCTAAGCACTAAGTAAGCAGTACTGGCGCAGGCACTTAGCATACACAGGGATGCCATGCCTGGGGCTCACACTCAGGGCTGCTGCTGCTGCAGTGCTGGAGGTAAACGGAACTGCATGCCCTCCAGGCAGGTGCTCTACCCTGGAGGTACACTCCCAGCCTGACATGGGGCTTTTAATGCAATGTATCTTTATTTTATTGTTTGGTTGGTTGTTTGAGACAAGGTCCCGCTGTGTAGTCCAGGCTGACCTCAACCTCGTGGCAGTCCTCCTGCCTCAGCCTCCTGCAGGCTGAGATCACAGGCGTGTGCCACCACAGCTGGCTACCTATTTTCTATCAGATTTTGTAAAAGTTCTACCTTCCCTCCTTCAAAGGTAGCAGTAGTAGGAGTCAGTGGAAAGAACCTGGGACCTTTTGAAGAGCGTGAGAGAGTACATCCAGACAAACTGCTGCTCAGGCTGGTCTCAGGGAAAGTAGAATCAGGATCTCAAAGACACATCTGCACTCCCACTCTCATGGCGGCATTATTCACAGTAGCCAAGACACAGAAACCACCAGAGGATCCATCACATGTGACTGCATAAAGGTGTACATATGTGTAAACATATACAGTGGAATATTATGCAGCCTTTAAAAAGGAGAGCTGGATGCTGGGCTCAGTGGTGCTCACCTGTAATCCCAGCACTCAGGAGCCTGAGGCAGGAGGATCACTGCAAGTTTGAGTGAGACCAGATTCCTACTGTTTATCAGACAATGTCAGGCAGCCTAAGAGCCAGTGGGTGGTGGCTAGAGCCCTGGGATGGCCGCTGGCCATGGTACCCAGACCTTCCCACAGGCACATGGCACTCCTTAAGGCAAAACCTTCTCTTGCCCTCAACCCTGGCGAGAACAGTGAGAGGGCAAGAGGGGCGCTTCAGCCTGCAGCCCCGTTCATCTCCACGCAGCGCATGCGCAGCCTGTGCACAACAGGACACAGGCAGGAGTGGATTTGGACCCCACCCGGGGGAGGAGCAAGGGGGGCTCCGAGGGCTGGGCGAGGGACGACGGGGAGCGGCTGCCTGGGGCTCCCCGCGGGGGTATGGCGGGAGCTCAGCCTCCGGCCTGGGGAGCCCAGTCCTCCGCGTTCCAAACACCTCATTGACCGCTGCTGGAAGAAAGCCGGGGACTCCGCAGTCACCCGCGCGGCTCAGGCTCGGGGTCTTCCCTGTGGCCAGATACGCAGTTTATTTAACAGTTACCTGAAAAGAGCACTTTTTTCTTGTAAATCATTATGATAATAATTATGGACGGGGGAGGGGGGCAGAGAGCTGGGCGTGGTGGTGCATCTTGTAATCCCATCTGCTAGGAAGCTGAGGCAAGGCGCTGGCAGCTTTGAGGCCAGCCTGGGCAATTTAGCAAGACCCTGTCTCAAAATAAAACGTGCTGGAAGTATGGCTCAGGAGAGCGCTGACAGGCCTGGGACGCTGGGTTCACTCCTCGGTGATGACAGCGAGGAAGGGGGCATGAGGGGTGTCGACCCTGCCATCCGTGACAACGTGGATGACCGTGGACGGCAGTGTGCTGCCTGAAACAGCCAGCAGAAGTAAAAGTACTGCATGATTTTTCTTATACGTGGCATCAAAACCAGCCTTCCGCATTCGAGAGCAGTCACTGGAGGAGGGAGGAAGGGGGCGGGCAGGGGGCCGCCACTGTGCTCCCCGCTACCTGGGAGGCTGAGACAGGAGGATCACTTCAGCACAGGATTTCAAGGCCAACCTGGGCAACACTGTGAGACCCCCATCTCAAAAACAAAATGAAACAAAACAAGCCAACATACAAGGTTAGAGAAGTTTTGTTGAAGGAGACTTTGGGGGGCGGGTAAGTGACGGCTGGCTCGGAAGCCAGGTGCTGCGGAAGGTTCGGTTGGCGCAGTTCATGAGTCACGAGTCATTGACCGATCGCCCATAAACCAGTGACCACGCCTCAGCGTGGTGCTCGGGGATCGAATGAACAGTACAAAGCGTGTGTTAACATCGGGAGAAAGACATTGTGCAGAAGTAAAGCACGCTTACTCACTTTTCCCACTTCTGACGGCTACCAGCTGTGGCCAGCTGTGTCACACGATTAGCGAGCATTTTCCCTCGCCGTGGGCGCTGCCCGGGCCCAGCCCGGCGTCTGCATCCAGCTGCCTGGACCCTTGCGTCAGCCCGAGCGCCGTTGCCATGGCAGCAGGCGGTTTGGAGGTTGCTTTCCTTCCGGAAGCTCTCCATGTCCTGGCTTTAGTCCTTCACTCTGCCGCGGTGGCTGAGAGTCCTGATGCCTTTGCCGGATACCTGTGTCACACAGGACCCTTTTCATTTCCCTAGCGGCTTTCCCCCAGCACTGACCTAATCCAGAAGGGCGGGCGGCAGGGTTCTGGGCGTCTCTCTATTCACCGGACTCGGAGAAAGTGGAGCCCTGTCGGTAGACTATACCCAGCTTCGAGCAGGATTTCTTCCTGCTTTCCACTCAAAACTACAGAATATTAAATTACGAAAAGGTTGGGGTGTTTTGTTTTGTTTTTGTGGCACTGGGGATTGAACCCAAGACCTTTGCATGAAGCTACATCCCCGCCCTTTTTAAATTCTTTGATTGGAGACAGGATCTTGCTAAGTAGCTAAAGTGCTTATGCTGGGCTCAGTCTTTCCATCCTCCTGCCTCAGCCTCCCAGAGTGCTGGGATTACGAGCCTAAACTGCCATGCCCGGCACAGAAGCTTCTAAATGGTATATCCCGGAGGCTTTACTCTTCTGCCAGGATATTTATGATGAGTGCTGGTCACATGTAAAATCAACTCGGATTCTGACAGCACCCACTTGCTGGTGAAGTAATAAAAAATCAGAATCACCAAAATCCCCAAAATTGCTACGTGGGCTGAGGTCGCTGGGGAGGGAGGCGTGGATGATGGCTCGGGAGCAATGCTGCCTGTGATTCCGGCCTGTTCTTTTCCCACTCAGGACGAATTTGGCTGAGTGAATTCATTTGTATGCAACACAAATAACTTGTCATTCGGTGCATACAGTGCAGGACTATTACCTCAGCGCCTCATAACAGAGCCGGGCCTGCGCCTCACTGCGCTGTCCTTGCTCCAGGCTTGGGCTCCCTGAGGCGGGAGCAGACTCCAGCCCTCAAGCTCTGCTCTTCCAACCACCGCCCTGGGAACAGCGTGCTTCTCTACCCCCAGCATTAGCCCTGGGCCCATGTGATGCTGGTTGCGTGTCCCTCCCGAGCTCCGGCTGTGCCACCTTCCCGGCCAGGCCCGTCACGGCCCCCTGCAGATGGGGGACAAAGTCAGAAACCTCCACAGTGTCTTTCACCCCTGACTTCTCTCTCTTCCACTCCCACCTCAAGTCTGTTCTCGGTCCCTGTCAGTCAGTTCTGCTTCCAAAGTACACCTGGGCTTTCCCCCCTTCCCCTACTGCAGCCTCTGTCACTTGTTCCCTGGCCCTCAATCAGTTTACTGTCATCTCCTGACGCTGCCCAGGGCTCGGCCTGTCATCTGCAGAGTGCCCCCTACCGAAGATGATCTCTGCCCCAGGCCTCCGTGACATCGATGCCCACCTGCCTTCCCCAGGGACCCTGTTCTGCCTATCCCCTTCGTCACTGTCTTGGTTACTTTTCTCTCCTTGCTGAGACAAAATGCCCAACGCCCAAAATTAAAGAGGGAAAGGTTTATTTGGTTCAGTTTGTGGAGGTTTCAGTCCCTAATCAGCTGGTTCCAAGGCAGAGTGGCGTGGCAGGGGAACAACAGTTCCTGGTGGCCAGGAGACGGCAAACACAGCCAGAGCAAAAGGGGGAGGAGCAGGGAAGGCAAGCCTCTTTCCCTCCCTTATACTGTATGCAGGCTGCCCGCTCCGGGGCGGAGGTAGCACTCACACCCAGAATCACAGCACTGGACCATGGATCAATCACAACCTCTATAAGTTTGCCCAACTGCACAAGGCTTTAGGGGGACATCCAGACACAAACCATAACATTCTGCCTCTGGCCCCCCAAAGATTCATGCACACCCCTTTATACAAAAGGCATTTAGTCCATCTCTAAGAGTTGCCACAATCTTAACAGCAGTGATGAAAAGTCCAAGTCCTAAGTCTCTTCCAAGATGTAAGGCAAACTCTTAGCTGTGAGCCCCTGTACAAAGGAAAAGTTAAACACTGCCAGCATGCAATAGACAAGATAAACATTATCATTCCAAAAGTACCAATAGGGGATACAAAGCATTGGGACCAAAAGAAGTCCAGAATCCAGCAGGGCAAACATTAAGTCCTGTAGTTCCATGTGCAGCATCCAAGGCAATCTGTGGTAAGTTGTGAGCGCCATGTGGCTCCACTTCTGTGGCACTTCTGGTTGTAACTCCCATGGCTTCTCTCTTGGGCCCACTCTGCTCCCTCCTTGCAGCTTTCCTTAGATGAGCCACATACCTTAGTTCTGAAAATTTGAATTTCACTTTGTTTTTCAGTATTGGGGATTGGGCCCCGGGCCTTCACAGTGTGCTATAACCCTAGGCCTTTATTTTAAATTTTCTATTCTGAGACAAGATCTTGCTAAATTTCCCAGGTTGGTCTGGAACTTGTGATCCTCCTGTCTCAGCCTCATGGGGTTACAGGTTCGTGTCACCACCCCCAGCTTTCACACCATTTTTTGTTGTCATTTTTATGAGATGGAGTCTTACTATGTATGTAGTTTGGGCCCAACTTGAATTCACAATACAGCCCAGGCTGGCCTGAAACTCATACCCTCTTGCCTCAGCCTCCTGAGTGATAGTCACATAATTTTTATATCTTGAAATATTCTTATTTTCCCAATCATTTACATACATGAAAACATCTTAGTTTATGAGTCTTATGCAAACAGAACAAGGACTTGATTTGGCCCACAGACCAGATTTGCCAACATCGATGTTTAAAATTTTTGGCTTGAGGTGATTTATTTTGCTTATCTATATCTGGGTCTCACTATGTACCTGAGGCTGGCCTTGAACCCACAATCCTCTGGACTCAGCCTCCTAAGTGCTGGGATTACAGGCCTGCGCCCCCAGGCCCATCTGCCTTATACTTTCTGAATAAAGAAGATGACAAAACTCGAGGGGACAGTGAGCAGTTGATGTTGGTAAACCGAAAGGCAGATTAGAGAGACACCGGCTGGGGAGAAAGGATTTGGTGCAGTTAGTACTGAAGGCGCAGCCCAAGAGCCAGGCATGGTGGTGCTCCTCTGTGAGCCCAGCACTTGGGAGACCGAGGCAGAAGGATCAAAAATTCAAACCCAACCTGGCCAATTTAGCAATTTAATAAGACCCTGTTGCAAAGTAAAAACTGAGTGCTGGGCGTGGTAGAGCATGCCTATAATCCCAGCAACCAGGAGGCTGAGGCAGGAGGATCATTGCAAATTCAGGACCAGCCTGGGCTACAAAGTAAGCTCAAGTCCAGCCTGAACTGCATAGCTAGACCTTGTCTCAAAAAGACCAAAAAACAAAAACAAATAAACAAAAAAAAAAAGCAAAGTAAAAATTAAAAAAGGTCTGGGGATGTAGTTCAGTGTGACGGTGCTGTGTTCAATCCCCAGTACTGAAAAGAAATGAGAAAAGAAAGCAGAAAAGAAAAAATATAGCCAATATATAGTAAAACTGTGAGAAGAGTCAGTTTCATTTTGTAAGAAGGAGCCAGTTACCCTTGGACTACTCAGATTTCGTTCTTCCTCTTCAGTGTTAAAATGTTATCAAGAAAAAATAAAAAATAAATGTTAACAAGAGCTTAGAAAGGACCCAATCCAATATTACTTAAACTGTGTTACTCTCTTGGCTTTGTGCTATGTGTTTGAAATCTTTATAATGACCACGATCCTATGCCTCACTGACAGTTACAAGCATTCCTAGCACACAGTTATGGCCTCCACATTGCTTTGAAGCAAATTGCAGTCATTGTTGTATTTTTTAAATTTATTTTGTATTTTCTTTTTATTGCATCAATTTTCAAATATGCAAAAAGCAAAGACTAAGTACTAAATCCTCACAACCAGTCACCCAGCTTTGGCAATGACCAGCCCTACCATGTTTCTGTAGAACTGGGAAC
This sequence comes from Chinchilla lanigera, assembly GCF_000276665.1. NCBI lineage: Eukaryota > Metazoa > Chordata > Mammalia > Rodentia > Chinchillidae > Chinchilla > Chinchilla lanigera. The sequence goes on along the minus strand of NW_004955406.1, from coordinate 5,757,508 downwards.
TGAACCCATGACCTGCAGACTAAGCTATAGCCCCACCTCATCTCAAAACAGGATCTCAGCAGGGCTCGAACCCATGCCCTCCCAGGTCCGCCTGCTGCTGGGGCCCAGGCTGCACATGGCCCTCAGCCTCACTATTTTAGATAGCCCCCAACATTTCATAAGTCTATAAAAAATCCAAAATATTACATAAACATTGTAATTTAATGGTGACAAAAATAATGGGGGAGTTTTATTTGATTTTCTCAAATTCCAAGGGAAAAATTAGTTTTAAAAGCTAGAAAACTCTAAGAGGACACTGATACTTGGTCTTTCTGGGTTGTTTCTCCTTTTATTTTGTCTGTTTTTGAGACATATCTTGCTAAGGTGTCCTTGACCTCACAACATAGCCCAGGTGGGTCTCGAAGGTGCGGTCGCACTTCAGGTCTGCACAGCTGAAGGGGCAGCGGTGGCCACAGGCAACGCAAGAGTGTGAGCTTCGTGACTGCAGAGCTTGAGGACCCCTGATCCTGAGCCTTCCCTCATCAGAAAAGAAGGGGAGGGACGGGGAAGGGAGGGGAGAGGAGGGGAAGGGAGGGGAGGGGACAGGAGGGGAGGGGAGGGGAGCAGAGAGGAGGGGAGGGGAAGGAAGGGAGAGGGGTGTAAGCAACTTGCCCAAGTCACACAGCTGGGCCCTGTAGAGTAGGCTACAGACCCAGGCAGCCCACTAGCACCCCAAATCCCACTGCCCCATTCCTGAGAGCGAGTGGCGCTCTGTGCAGAAGATTAAATAACACGCTTCTCCTCAACCACAGGGTCAAGGTCGCCCGGTGGAGGTCTCAGTAAACAAGAGGGACACGAGCGAGAGCCCAGCCCTTCTCCCTGGAGAGGCATCCACGGTGTGACAGAAGGGGGGCTGTCGCCCTCGTCCAACAGGGAGGTCGCCTGCTTCACTGGGGCAGACCTTCTCGTAGTGGGCAAAGATCCACAGTCTGTGGGGTTTTTAGCTTAAGGAAATGCAATCAAATCCAGGAAAAGTCAAGCTTTTAATTTGATTCATCCAGAAAATTCCACTGGCCTTTGTCACATCGTTGACTATTTACAACCCTGTGAGTTATTTTTTTCTTTTGAGATAGGCCCCCACTCAGTAATTCAGACTAGCCTTGAATTCACTGGTAACTCAGGCTGGCTTCAGACTGACAGTGATCCTCCTGCTTCAGCCTCCTGAGTGCTGGGATTACAGGCGTGTGCCACAATGCCTGGCTAAAATTCTGTTGATTCTTATACTTTTTCTTTCTTTTTTTCTTTTCAGTAAAAGATTCTCTTATTTTCTTTTTATCTCAGTAAATGCTCTCATTTGGCACCTTCCACCCTAAACCGAAGACCTCGGGCCCACAGAGCTAGGCGTGCCCACGCCACCCACCGTGGGAGCACCGTTCCTGTCCTTGGCCCCTCAGGGAGGCCGAAATCTGTCCTGCTGCGCTGATGGTGCCGGCCACGGGGTGGCGGGACAGTCCACGGAACCGCAATCCTGTAGTTGCGGCCGGCCCAGGGAGCCCAGGGAGCCCAGCGGGGCTCCGCGTTCTCGCTGGTGCCTGTCCCGGTGGGCACAGCGCTCTGGGCGCTCAGCCCTGGCGGGTCCCGGGAGCGGTGGGACAGGGTCCCGAGGCCCGCGCCGCATGGATCAGCCGGCTCCGAGCGCGGATAACAGGGAGCAGGCGGCAGGGTCACGGCTGCTCTTTAGGTCCTGGGGAGGAAAACGCCCAGGCGTAGTCCGCGGTGGGGAAGACGGGGGTCTGGGTTAGGCACAGCCGGGGACGGCAGGAGGCTCGGCCCGGGTCCGGGTCGGCTCCCAGGCCGCTGTGCGCCGCTCCTGCCCGACTCCCTTGGGGTCCGCGCAGTTGCTGGAGCTCGAGCCTGGGCCTGGCCCAGCGGCTCCTGCCCACCTCGGAAAAGACGCAGAGATGCCACTGGTGAAGAGGGGTGCGAACACGATCCCCCAGAGGCCTCAGTCCTCTGCCTGCTCCCGACGCAAGGAGAGCTAGGCGCTGCCTGTGCGCCAGCCCTCGGGACATGATCCCTCCTAACTGTCCCACAGGGTTACACTGCCCTGGGGACTAAGTTTCCAACATATGCACTCTGGGGACACAATCTTGCCAGGCACCTTGGACTGGCGCGTATTATTCTCCCGTTTCCACCGTCGGTCCGTTCTTCCCGACAGTGTTGGAAACGCCTGCGGGCAGGGATCCCCGTCATCCAGGAGGGGACCTGACCATCTCCGTGCCACCCAGGTCCTGGCCTGCCCCCTGCCCGGCCGGCTCTTCCCGCGGGCCTTACAGCCCTAAGCTCTGTCAGCCTGCGACAGGGGGCGAAGTGGGAGCAATACTTAGGGCAGCTCGAGGGCCCAGGGAGTATCTGCTCACCGTGATCCTCCTCACAACTGGTCCCCAGCATGGTGGTCCCGAGCCTCTGATTATCCATGCACCTGCTCACCAAGCCTACATGTGAGTAAGGCTTTTGAGTTTGAGGCCAGCATAGTCTACCTGGCAGGAATCTGTCTAAAACAAAGCCAGGCATAGTGGTGCACATTTGTAATCCCAGCATTCGGGAGGCTGAGGCAGGAGGATCCATGAGTTCAAGGCCAGCCTGGGCTACATTGTGGGTTCAAACCCAGCCTGAACTGCACAGGGGAGACCTTGTCTCAACTCCCCCATAAATAAAAAAAATTGAGGGGCTGGGGATTTAGCTCAGCGGCAAAAGCGCCTGCCTGGCATGCGCAAGGTCGTGAGTTCGGTTCCCGGTACCGGAGAAAAACCAAAAAAAAAAAAAAAATTGAAAACACAGAGCCGTCAAACGATTCCTGTGACCTTCACATTCTCTCCCTGGAAACTAATTCATATGAGAAGCCAGATTATAGTCGTCTCATTGCTTGATGAGAGAAAACAAGCAGATTATCCAACACAGTATTAAGCTCCAGAGTGAACAGCTTCAAGAATTCTTCCCGAGATAAGAGCTGGAACTCCCAATAGGGCAGAATGAGCTATGATTGTCCTCTGATCAATACAGGGACGGTGGCATCTATCACTGACTCATTCTCCTTTGCCTCAACTCCCCCTAAACTAGAATTTTCCCTCTGCTACGGGGGCCTCCAAAATGCACGTGCAAATTTGAACTTCATATGTACTGGGGAAAGATCTCATTCAATTTGATGAACTTTAAATGGGTATGTAACATGTATAATCTGTAATAATCATTAACATATAAATGCATTATGACTAATGCACTATAAATTCATTGGTAATATAGTATAACTTTATCCATTAAAATCAATTCCAATTAAAAAATACTCAGATCAACATAGGTTCACATATATGTACACATTTATATTTCCAATACAGTTTTACTACATACAGTAGATTGTTCAGTTTGTCTTTTGCGTAGTATAGTTTGGATATCTTTGTGTTTTGTTTTCACTTGGCTTGGTTTTGTTTGTTTTTGCTGGACCAGGGGTCAAACCCAGGGCCATGCTACCTCATCTCCAGCCTTTTCATCTTTTATTTTGAGATTTACTCACTGAATTGCTCAGGCTAGAACCAAACTTGCAGTGCTCGTGCCTCAGCCTCCCTAGTAGCTGGTGTCATCATGGCATGGGCCACCATGCCCAGCTTCACATAGCACTTTTACACTGACAAAAGTTTTCATGACAACAGCCCAGGATTCAATCCTTAGTACTACAAAAAGGAAAAAAAGGTTTTCATAAACTTAAAATTATCTTATTTTCTAGTAAAATGCGAAACTCTATGAACTAAGCCAGAGGTTGTAAAATACAAATGTGGCCCATGAACTAGCTTATTTAACCCACTTTTTTCATATATCTTAGATACTATGATTTAGAACCCACATAATTTCTTTTTTGTGATACTGGGGTTGAACCCAGGCCCTCTGCCCTGAGCTACATCCCCAGTCTTTTTTTATTTTAAATAGGATCTCACTTAGTTGCCAAGTTTCACAGGCTGAGTTTGAACCTGAGATCTTCCTGCTTCAGCCTCCCAGAGTGCTGAGGTTACAGGCCTGTGCCACTATGCCAAAGCTCCAGGAGAGAGGGCTCCTTATAAAACAGTAACAACGAGTTGTTCATGCCTTTGCACCAGGGCCCTGGCACTTTAGAAGCCAGTAATAGAAGCTAAGTACTGTTTTAATCCTCTTATTGGGGTGCTGGGGGTGGAACCCAAGGCGTGGTGCATGCTGGGCAATGCCGCACCCCTGAGCTGCACCCCAGCCCTAACTCGGGCATCCAGGATACAGCTGTGGGCATCAGTATCTGCAACTCGGCAGCCTTGCTTTGGCACAGAGAAAAAACGGATCTTTAAAACTTGGCATTGTTTTCTTGTGCATATGAGCTGCTTCCTCATGTGGAGAGTGTAGGCCAGGAAACCCTCTCCGCCTCGGCACGCGGAAATGGATAAGAAACCTCGCCTCTGTCAATAGGCGGTGATTTAGTGGCTCGGCGGGAGACGGTGCAGCGCGTTGACTTCCTCTGTGGACAGGTCTGTGAAAGGACGAAGACTTGTATTCACTCATCTACGCCTGCGACCCATTTCACAGGTAAACGATGTCTATACATGTTGCTAAACACTACATTTTCCTTAAATTAGAGATGAAATCCTGTTACAGTGAACAATTCGAAAGTCCTTGAGGTGTGTCTGCCTTTGCGTAGTATATGTACCTGAAAGGTGCGTAGATCTGGCTTTTATTGCTAGTGAACTTGCTGTTTAAAAGCAGTCCTGGTGGCCGGGACCGGGGAACCGTGCGCCCCACCCCAGGACGCTGGTCAGATCCCGGGATCATCGCTCAGACCGAGGCCAAACGCCGCCTACCTTGCGGGACGGGCTCCTCTTGCGCCGCCCAGCCCCAGCAGCGCCAGGCGGAGGAGGCGGAGCGGCCTGCAGGAGCAGAGCTCAGGAGCCGCACCCGCTGGGGCAGCCGGACTGCGCCAGGCTCCAGTTCCCGGAGGCTGGGCGGGGCTTTGAAGTCCAGGCGACCCGGATCTTGGTGCTGCTTTCGTGAGTTTTTGACTCTTGCAGAGGAACTGCCCACACCGCTGAAAAGCCGCTCCAGGGTCTGAGCCACAGTGTGACCTTCGCCGTGGATTCCGTGTTAAAAGGAGACCTGGAGAGAGTCCAGGGAAATCTCGGGAAGCCCTCTGACCAAGCCCGAGCAGTGTATGAGAAAAGATTGCGAAAGTTCAGAAGAAAACTGAGATCCTGCCAAAGAGGCGGGATGCTCGCACCGTGCTACCTGGAGCCGAGACTGTGGAAGAAACGAAACGGGAAGGCGCTGCTTTGGCCTGTACGCATGGTCCCTCCTCGAGCAGAATTCAGCCGGGTGCTGCGGCGCACAGCGCACGTCCCTCGAGGTGGCTTGGAAACTTGCAAGAAACAAACAGTACTCCAAACCTGGCTGCTGACCCAGCGCGCACCAGGCGGACCAGGATGAGGAGGAGCAGCAGCGCCGGGGAACGAGGAAAAGGCGCTGAAAGAAGGGCTGCGCTGAAGCCAAGCGCAGAGCAGGAAGGGTGGCCGGAGGGCAATGAGCCACGAGGCCAGGTGTGAGCATCGCAAACGCAGTGCAGACACGCGCAGGGCACACACACACATGCACACAAGCGCAGGGCACACACCTGCAGTGCACACACTCGCAGGGCACACACCCACAGTGCACACACGTGCAGGGCACAAACCTGCAGTGCACACACGTGCAGGGCACACACACGCAGGGCACACGGGCAGCCTGCACTGCCCCTGCTCCTTGCCGGAGAGCCGGGCCGAGGACACCGTCCCTGACCCCATGTCCAGAGCAGGCAGCGAAGGAGCAGGATGTGCAGCCCGGCGCTCGGCACCAACAGGCAGCGGAGAAGAGGCCCCAAGTCGGCCTTCCGAGGCCAGCAGAGCTGGGGAGAGCGCTCGGACAGCTCATGGAAGCCACCCTTGAGGCCGCTCTGCCGCCCCCCGGGAACAGCGTCGGCAGCGACTGTGGCTCGTGAGAACCCACGCGGCTCTCGGCCCACTTGGGTACCGGCTCTGTCTAGAAGGCGCTGGCGTCCGCGAGGAGATGCGGGTGTCTGTGTCGCCTTCGGTCACTGGGACTAGACAAACCCTGAGGTTCGGGACTCTTGCTTGCAAAGGATGTGGGAAACAAGCGATTTAATGAAATCCTGGAGGGAAACTTAACCAGCCCGGCCCCCACATCCACGCCCGCGTGTGACACGGCTGCAGGAAAAGGCTGCGTCACCGCAAAGCATGGCCAGCACCAAGGCAGCCCTGCTCCTCGCCCACTGCGGAATGAACTGCTGGAAGCCTCACACCCAGGGGTGCGCTTGCACTCAGGCAAATCTGTGCGGAACATGGAACCGCTGCTGGAACCAGACAGGAGCCAGGGACGCTGCATCGCACCGTCCACGCTGCGGACCACACAGCTCTCCATCCGGCTGCTTCCTGCTACAGCACCGTGGGCACCCGGGGAAGCAGACAGCAGGGATGCGCTCTGCACTGCTGGAGCTCACGCGCCACGCCCGGGGGTCTGAAGAGGTTGCTGAGGCGCCCCCGCACTGCGCATGCGCTTCGTGAACCTCACTGCGGAAACAGCTTTGGACGCAGTGAGGCGACGCAAAGCCGTCCCGTGCACAGACCTGCTGTTCCGGGCTCAGTGTGGCAAGGTCAACCCCAGGTCACAAACCGGGCCCAGTCCAGAGAGGTCGCTCACCCAAGAGAGCGCTGGGAGAAGCCACAGCTGCCGCAGCGGCCCGATCACCAGCTGGTGGAAAAGCAGTAAATCTGAGAGACGGACATAGAAGAGCTATCAGGTGAGCAGAGATTCTGGAGCAGAAATACATTAGAAATTAGATTGCTTTGACGAGATGCCCTAGAAACCTGAGCACACTGAGGGTTTGTTTTTATAGCATAACAAGCAGGCGTTTGGGTAGGTAGGGCAGCTGCAAGGTTGTCATCCAGCCCCCTCCCCTTGTGGCTGTGTGTACTTTGCCTGTGGCGTTTATCCCCATGGTCACAAAGTGGCTGAAGCACTTCGAAGTGTCACATCTGTGTCCCACACGAGCAAATAAAGCAAAAGACAGATCACCACCGACTGTACATCTCTATAGAGCAGACCGCTGGGAATCTGCTTCCCGCTCGCTGGTCAGGACCCTGTTCAGAAGGATAGAACCTGAGAACAGGACAGGACTGGAGGGTCACTCAGGCGGGACTCGAGGACCCGTAAGTTTTATTTCTAAATGCAAATCTGCGGCAGATATGGAAAGGCGTTAAGCAAGCTGATTGGTTACACGGGGAGACTTGAGGGCTTGCACACACTTCTGCTGTGTCAGTGAGTCTGAATTCGGCCTCTCAGCTTTCCTTTTTTCTGATGATGTCCTGGGGCCCCATCTCCCTGTGCCCCAGGGCCTCAAAGCTGGATCTCCCGGGGATTGTTCTCCACTGGGCCCTTGCACACCACCTCCTCACACGCACTTGTGTTCCGAGTCTTCACACTTGGCCCTTGGCCCTCCCGCGCCCTCGCATCCCTGCCCACATTCAGGGCCTGCACTTCTGCTTTTCCCTCCAACCCAAGCCCCCGGCCAGGCCTTTCACAAAGTCCACTTCCGGCCGTGAAAACCAGAACATTTACCTGATGGAAGCTGCAGGAAGCCCACCCTAACCATCTCTCCAGGAGACACTGCATGCTCGCCATATCCAGTGGCCCATTCACAGCTCATCCCCATCCTCCGGAGACCCGGACCGTCCTCATCCTCTCTAGCTGCTCCGTTTCGGTTTTGTGACCCACGCTACCACTCCTGGCCTCTGACTCTCACCAGCAGCCGGATTCCGGCTGCCCGGCCTGGGAGCCGCCGCCCCACGCCCAGCAGCGTGTGGCCTCCTCCTCCCTTCCTAGCTCACCCAGCTGCCCCTGCTCCTCCAAGGGCGCAGGGGAGGGAAAGCTCCTCCCCACACCAAGAGGCAGGGCACTTTCACTTCTCTCAGATACACAGCGGGCACCCACATGACTCCGGAGCAAGGAGAGGCCAAGGCCCTGAATGCAGCACCCGGAGGACAGGGTTCTGCTCCAGGTGGTGTCCAGGCTGGAGTCCCCACCAGAGGCAACCCGGCACCGCACCTGGGTCCTATGTTAGCTGTGATGCCAGAGAGGGGGAGCAGCTTTCTCACAGGGCTCTCATGGGGCGGCTGGCACACAGGTTCCTGCTGGGGACAGACCTGTACTAGAGGACGGCGCGGGACTTGGCAACCACCTTGCAGCCTTTCTGACACTGCGGGACTGAGGCCAAGGCTGGATCTGCTGTGCTCAGCCTGCAGCTCGCACTGCACAGCCCTGGAGACAGCCTAGCAAACTGTGGCTAGAGAAATGAGGCGGCCGGATGTGGTGGCACACGCCTGTAATCCCAGCATTCAGGAGGCTGAGGCAGGAGGATCGCTGCAAGTTCAAGGCCAGCTTGGGCTACAAAGTGAGTTCAAGCCCAGCCTGAAGGACACAGTGAAACCCTGTCTCAAAAAGACAGGAAGAAAGGAAAGAAAGGAAAGAAAGAAAGAAAAGAGAGGGAAAGAGAGAAGAAAGGAAAGAAAGGAAGAAAGGGAAGGAAGGAAGGTGACAAGGCCTGTCCCCTTCCTAACAGGGAATTGCCCCTTCCCGTGCCCCAAGGCCCTTACACACAGACCCAACGCCAGCATCGAGACAGGAGGCATCGATTTACTGATGTTCACATTAAGCCACGCCCCAGCAGGAAAAACAGGACTGTGTCTAAAGGGAATAAAACAACAAGGACACCACAGAGAACGCACTGAACACACTCCTGACAGGCACCTGGATTTCTTCTCGGCCAGAGCCAGCGGTGCCTGGGGCTTCTCCCCAGCGCCACTGTGGACCACCTCCCTCCTGTGCCCTCGAGGTTTCCGGTCCGGGACAGGAGGGGAACGGGCATTCTCCTCCAGGCCCGCACACCACGTGACCTCTCCCGTTCACTCGGATGAGCCTGCCGTATCCTGTCGGTGACGCAAGGTGCACACGCGGGTGAGGCAGAGTCTGGTGACAAAACAGCTAGCACCAAAAAGCGGCTCCTGCTTCCTCGTCACGAAGTAAACACAGTATCTGTTTATTTTTGTAAGGAAAGGAAAGTCTTAAAAATATATGGCACTAGAGTGTAAAACTACACAGCTGCGTCCCGGGAAGCGGCCGGTCAGATGTAGAGCTGGTGGGAGGCCAGGGTATCCATGAAGGGCCGCACCAGGTTGTCGGTGGAGAAGTAGAAGATGAGCCCGAAGGTGATAGAGATGGGCAGGGCAGGCAGCGCTTTCTTGAACACGGCGAGCAGCAGGAGGGTCAGACACAGGCCCTGCGGGACGGCGAGGGAGGGGCCGGCCGTGAGCACCCGTGGACAGGCAGGACGTGCAGGGCCGGGCTCCCATCCGGTCACAACGCCACAAGCCTGCTGGGGCCAGCAGTCGCACAGGACGGCCTCCCGAAGGACAACGAGACAAGTGGCCTGACTGAAACCCCCGTGAGGACCTCGGCAGCCAACACTAAGGAAACCAAAGGTGCCGCTGACCTGTGCCCTCGTGGCCCTGCCTGCCTCTGCCCCAGGCATCCAAGGCGGGGACAGGGAGCCAGGGTGCCTTCCTGCCCTTGGGGACAGCGGGGCTGAGGTGAGACAGTCCGGAGGGGCGGAGCCTGGGGTCCGTGATGCCCTCCCCGACACGCGGGAGCACCGCCCTGAGCCACGAGCCCTGCCCCCTGACACCCGTGAGTTCTCGGGGGCGGGGGGCAGGACAGGGAGTGTGTGCCGCGCGTGAGATTCGGCCTCTGCTCATCTAAAAGGAAGGCTCCCCAAGGTGACGGCTTGGGGTGATGTCCCACTGCTAGACCCTCCCGAGCCCCAGGGGACTGCTAGGCTCAGAGCCTGGGTGTCCCCGAGGCCTGCAGGGCATCAGCAGCTCTGTAGCAGGAGAAGCATCCTCTTAGCTTTGTGTGCATGGCTCTTAGACTGGTTCCCCTCCGTAAATTTCAGGGGTCACAGAGGTGTCAGGCAGCACTGGGCAAACCCACAAAGGTCCCCTCCATGACGCTGCCCCACAGGTGAGAGAGCCTCCAGGGGTGACCACACCTCCTCAGTGCTTCTTGGTGGCCCCGCCCAGGCCCCTCAGAGGGAAGATGGCAGCCAGAGGAGACCCCCGGGGCAACCCCGCACTCACGATGAGGATGGCCACGAAGCAGGCCAGCGTGGTGTTCCAGTCCCCGCTGCCCGTGGCCGCCGCCTTGCCCACCAGCACGCTGTAAAAGATGAAGTCGCCCAGGCCGAGCTTCACGCCCCCTGTTGGGAGGGAAAGAGGCCTGGTCAGTCCCAGAGCCAAAAGAAAGCAGGGAGAAAACAGGAGGCGAAGGACAGGGACACCAGCAAGGAGGCCCAGCCGCCCTGCAGCGCACGAGGGGCCAAGGCACCAGAGACTGGGGACCAAGGTGGGGGTCGGTGAGGCAGCTACATGGGGAGGAGGGGACCCAGGCCCGGGCCACGCACAGCCTAGGCAGAGAGAAGCTGGCGGCCACGCTGCGGCGCAGGGGAAGCCAGAGCTGGGCCGGAGCTGAGTGAAGAGCAAATAAACATGGCTGCCTGGGGCAGGGCACTCTGTCACTTCGTGCCAAGGGAATTACAGATATTCTTTGGAAATTTAAATTCACTCCTTTCAAGAACAGGGATAATAACATGACAGGGGCCTCCTAGAGACCCTTCCCTGTGAGGTCAGAAAACAGAATCCGTGATTCGTGCATCCATTCCTGGGGAGGACCTGAGCTCCCAGGGGCTTTCCAGTTTACGTAGTCCAGCGCCACTGAAGAAATGCGGCTGGTTTGGTTCAGGGCACAGCAGTGCATGCGTGGCCTCTGTCTGTGCCCCGCAAGCTCCAGCAGGTCCCCCGCTCGCCTCGGCATCCCCTCGCTCTCTCCTCATACCCCCACTCCTCCTTTCTAGCTCGCACTCAGAAGAGCCCGGTGCTGGCCCCCGGGAACCCACGTCCACCGCCCAGCACTCTAGCCAAGCCCCACGTCCCCCAAGGACACGTGCAGGCTCGTGCCGTCTGTCTGTCCCTGTGCCCCCCTGGGTCCCCCTCAGGTCCTCTCACAGTACGCTCTCTTCCTCTGTACATACCTCTGGCCCCAGGCTTCCACCTGTACCCGCCCGGCTGCCCTCTTGGCCACAGCCCCGACAACATGGATCGGGGCGGCCCTCCTCCACCCCGACTTGGGGGAGCCCCAGCCCGCCCTGCCCCGCAGCAGACCACCTGAACACGGGCACCTTACTTTCCTCCTCTTCCTCCAGCTCTTCCCCGGGGTAGCCAGGCATGGGGGGCTCGAAGACATCAGGGTACGAGGGCTCCCCAAAACTGTCATAGGAGTCTTCTTCTGGGTGTCCGGAAGAGGAGGCCACCATCAGCACCGAGAGGAAGCGGCAAGGGGGAGACAGACGCTGCTCAGAGGGCTCCCCGGGAACAAGGCGGCCCCACCTAGCATGGCAGCCACACGCCAAGGTGTCGCTGTGCCCAGCCACCAGCTGCCCGGGCAGAGCTGAAACACAGAGCCCAGGCGCAGGGCAACAGTCAACCCGCGCACAGTCCCACCCTGTGTGGAGGACTGGCTATCGGATGACACATGCCTCCCAGAGACCAGGCCGAGTGGGGTGCGAGGAGAAGGTGACCCCAGTGATGACAGGCGGGCACCCCGGTACTCACCCATCTCCGGGTCATAGGGGAGCTGCAGGGCGCCCTGTGAGGACGGGTCCAGCTTTGCCATGCCCACTGTCCACACCATGGCAGCTGGGGAAGGAGACGGGGCCACAGCTCAGCACAACCCACAGTGGCTGTGTCCCCAGGGCCCGCAGGACCCCCACTGCAGTCCTGGCTCGAGATCCACCTGAGGGGCTGCTGCAGCAGGGGTCCAGCGGAGGCAGACAGCACCATTCTCTTTTGTTTTTGCGCTCCTCACAATCAGTACAACAGTGGATGATGACAGTAAGGGCAAGCAGTCTGCTGAAGTAGTTGTTTTAAAAACTGTGTTTAAAAAAATACACAATGTACTACCTTATCCATGTCTGTTTTGCTTTGTTTTGTGGTACTGGGAATTAAACCCAAGGGGTGCTAAGCTATATCCTTATCCTTTTAAAATTTGTTTTTCTTTTGAGATGGGGTCTTGCTGAGTTGCCCAAGGTGGCCTCAAGCTGCAATCCTCCTGCCTCAGTGTCCTGAGTAGCTGGGATTACAACCAGGTACCACCAAGGCCAGCCATCTTAACCATTTTTAGTGTACACTTCAGTAGTACTCAGCGTATTCACACTGCTGTGTAAAGATCACATTTTTTGCAGCCAGGGGTGGTGGCCCATGCCTGTAATCCTAGCACTCAGGAAGCTGAGGCACAAGGATCACCTTGAGTTCAAGGCCAACCTGAGCTACATAGTGAGAACTTGTCTCAACAACAGCAAAAAAACCACTTTTCCATCTTGCAGAACTGAAACTCAGTACCCTTTAAACACACCAAACATATATCAAAAAACAAAGTAAGATGGGAAAAATCCTAAAATTCGTATGAGACCACAAAAGATCCAGACAAGCCAAAGCAATCCTGAGTTTAAAAAAATGCCAGAGGCACCACAATACTTGACTTCAAAACACACTACAAAGCTAGAGTAAACAAACAGGATGGTAACAGTATAAAATCAGACACAGCTCCCAGTGGGACAGAAGGGCGAGCACAGTACGAACCCACCCTCCCACAGACAGCCGGCCTCTGTCAGAAGCACCACAGTAGAGACACACAGTAGAGAAACGAGTCTCTAATAAGTGGTGCTGGTGGCAAAACTGGACACACATGTGGTGAGGAATAAAACTGGAGCCTGCCTCAAACCCAACACAAAACTCAACTCAACACGGATCAAAGACCTAAGTGTAAAACCTGAAACAATGAAATTACTACAAGAAAACACAGGGACCATACTTCAAGGCGCTGGTGTAAGCCTGTGATCTGTAGGTGGGTCTCCAAAGACACAGGCAACAAAACCAGAAATAGACAAATGGATTTAACAAACAAAGGAGCTTCTGTCCCGCAAGGGAAACAAGGGAAAGAATTAGGAGACAACCTACAGAATGGGAGAAAATGTTTGCAGACTATTTGTACAAGAGATTGATACACAGAATACATAAGGAACTGAAAAAGTTGATCACCAAACAAAGCAAACAATCCAACTGAAAAATGGACAGAACTAAATGACATTTTTCCAAAGATACATAAATGGTCAAAAAGTGGGTGAAGAAATGGTTGGTCTCATGCATGGGGAAATGCAACACAGGAAGAATGACCATTACCAACAAGAGAGAATCAGCCAGTGCTGGTGACGGTGTGCAGAGAAGCAAACTTACGCACTGGTGGTGGGGATATCGTTAGTACAGCCCGGGTGGGAAAACGGGGAGCCCTCAAAAAACTAAAACGGAGCTACTGCGATCCAGCAATCCCACCCCTGGGTATATATCCAGAGGAGGCCAGAGCGTTCCACCACGGGGTTATCTGCGCTCTGGAAATTATTATGGTACTACTCAACATAGCCAGGATATGGGGTCAACCCCGATGCCCTTCAGGATAAAGAAAATGTGTTGAATACACACAACGGGGTAGAATTCAGCCACAAAAAGAAATCCTGTCGCTGCAGCAGCGTGGGGAAACGGAGGCCGCTATGTTAAGCGAAATAAGCCAGGTGCAGAAAGACAGGCAGCAGGCGCTGTCACTCTGTGTGAGAAGCAGTGAGTCAATCTTGTAGGGAGCAGAGTGGAGTAGGGGTCACTGGAGACTGGACAGGGCAGGGGCTTCCTCCCGGGGCTACAGTCAGGTAACTATCGGCTAAAACAACCCGGCTATATTTCAAAATGACAAGAAGAACATGAAGTTCCAAGCACATAAAAATAACTAAGTTTGAAGAGATGGAAATGCTTACTATCCTGATTTGATTACAACACCCTCTCTCTCTATATATATATGTATATATATACATATATATATATACACACACACACACACACACACACACACACATACATATATATATATTGTGTGTGTGTGTGCTGGGAATCGAACTCAGGACCTTGCACTTGCCAGGCAGGAGCTTGTGCCACTGAGCTATATCCCCAGCATACAACACATTCTATATATGTATTGAATTACCATAATGTACTGAGAAAAGTATACAAATGACTCAGTATTTTTAAAACTATGTAAGAAAGAGCTTCCTTCTTCCCCAAGGCTGAACGGTTCCTGGCCTGGGTCACCTGCACTTTGCCCATCACTCTCACAGATGCCCTGCGGGCCGCATGTACCTCCCGGCTGCTGTGAACATGGATTGCGATGAGTCCCTGTGTGATCCCTGTGGAACTTCACACCCGCCCCCGACCACGCTGCTGTCTGAGAACAGGACCCCTGGGGCTGGAGGGTCCGCCCCATGACACTCGGCTGACACCCCCCTTTGGTGCAGTGACCCCCTCTGGTAAGACCACAGCCCTGCCCTGCAAGGTCGCTTTCCCAGGTGGCCCTCTGCAGCCTGGACAGTGGCGCAGTGGCCGAGGACTCGGGAATGCGGCCACGGCACAGACGGGGCGCAGTCACAGGGTTGCCCGTGCGCCCTCTTCCGCCTGCCCTCTGACCTTGCCAGCTCCTCTGTGTGACAGCTGGATACAGCTCGCCCTGGGCAGGGGAGGTGGACGTCCCCAGGAGCACCAGCCCGGCTCTTCCTTTGGCCGGGGAAAGAGTCAGCATCCCTGTCAGCTCCGAAAGCCACTGCCAGCCTTGTCCCCACCACGGGCCCCGCTGGCCCCACAGCCGGGCAGAGGCACCGACCACTCACAGGAGTATATCAGGGCAGGAAAGATGGGCTCGTTCCTCTCCTGGGCGGTCTCCACCAGCATCCTCAGAGGCCCTTTGGGGCACAGCACCGCCACGAGATCTGGGCAAACACAGGCATCTTTATTACATCATTTGTTTCCGAGAAGCCCCCTAGTGTGTGTGTGTGGCAGGGGCAGGCCACTATGGCTAGGAGCCCAGCCAGGCTCTCAGAACGTGCCTGGTGCTGGGCTGGCCTCCTGACCCACTTCTGGCCACAATTCACGGTGTGCACTGGCCTGAGCCCACAGTGCGGCCCACGGTAACGCCAGCAGGAAGCGCTCCGTGCCCGAGAGCCGGAGGAGCCCCGAGTCCCCACCCTTAAAACAGGCGCGGCGATACTGACAGTGGTGATGGTGCTAATGGGACCTAAGTAGCAGCTGACCTTCCAGGTTACTTACAGGCAGCTACAGGCAGCAGACCCAGTGCACTTGGGGCTGCTCTGAGTAACAAACAGCTCAGTGTGCCCAGCACTCATCAAAGCTCATGCTCGGGAGCAAGACAACAGCCAGGCATAGCAAGGAGCATCTGCCTACCAGGTTTCCTGCTACGCCACGGCGTCCACGAGACCCGCTTTACAAAGGGGCCCTCCCACCTGAGGCACCCTGTGTGGCAGCGACCATAACTCAGCCCTACACACCACCCCGCCCCGCCTACCATACACGGAGATGGCGCCCAGGATGACCCACGCGGACCACTCTGGGAGGTACTTGATGAACACCAGGGCCATGAGGGCGCTGATCATGATGAGGTAGGCCTGCTGCAGCACCAGGGGGCCCTTCCAGTGGATGCACACCATGCCCACCGCCCCGAAGTTCCACACGGTCAGGAAGAGCGTGGGGTAGTCCATGGCCACGTTGTAGGTCTTGAGCACTTCCCTGCGGGCGAGGCGGAGGCGTGGGGTGGGTGGGAGGTCCGTGGAGACGTCCCAGCCTGAACTGTGCCACAGCCTCTGGTGCCGTGAGCTCCCAGCTAAGTTTTCCAATCAGACTCTCTCCCCAGGGCCCCTCTCCACGGGCCTGCAACACCACCAAAGACGCATGCTTGGGGTGGTCACAGGAACGTGCCTCGGCGCCTCCTGCAAGACCGTCTGCCCGTGGAGAAAGCCCTCGGAAGTGTTTCCTGCCATCCTTCCAGCCTCTCCGGGCTCCTGGCTCCTGGCTCCTGGCTCCTAGCCCAGGGTGAGATCCAGTTTTCCCCACACACTAGGATGTCCCCAGGCCCAGCCCAAGAACGAAACGTAAACTGTGAGTGGGCTCCACACCCACTGGTGTTCGCAGTGTCTTCCATGGAGGCGTTGACAGTTTTATATCAGGGGCCAGGACAGACTCGCGGCCCACTGAATGCTCCCTGCCCTCTGTCAAGGCCCAAGGGAGGGACGTGGAGGCCTGGGCTCCGGGAGCAGCTGACACTGAGCTCAGCGGCCCTCCGTAGCCGCCCACGGGAGAGGGGCCCCTGCGGACCCCGCCACTCGCCACTCACCCGAGGTAGACGTAGGTGAACAGGAACAGCAGCATCAGGGAGGACACGATCAGCCAGCCGTGGATGAACTGGACAACACAGACAGGAGGGCGTCACGGGCCCGGCCCTGGGGACTGCGGACGGCGGCTGGAGCCTGGACGCCTCCCTTCTGACCACGGGAGGCCGCACCGGGCGGCCACTCACAGATAAAGAGGACCCAGACATTTGCAGGGCTCTCTCCTGCAGCCCCCTAGCCTGTACTCGGCCCGCCTGGCCTTGCCTTCGCTTAGCAAGGGTGCCCAGGGCAACCCCGCTGGCCAGCGCCAACAGCACTGGCAGAGGCTCTGGAGAGAGCGAGCTGAGGGTCTGCCCAGGGGCACATTCCAGGGAAGGGAAATGGACCACGCACTGCCGGGTGGTGGGGAGCCCTGCAGAGCACTCGCTGCCGGGACAACTCATGGGGCTGCTATTTCA
The DNA here is from genome assembly GCF_000276665.1 of Chinchilla lanigera. NCBI lineage: Eukaryota > Metazoa > Chordata > Mammalia > Rodentia > Chinchillidae > Chinchilla > Chinchilla lanigera. The sequence goes on along the minus strand of NW_004955406.1, from coordinate 5,740,627 downwards.
GAGTGGCTGGTCAGGACAGGCGGCAGGGGAGGGGACATATCTCCCCAGAGACAACTAGGAAGCCCCCTCCCACCCGAGCATCTACCGAGGGTACTCAGAAAGACCTGTCCTCCCCAGCCAAGCCCGCACTGGTCAAGGGAGAGCTGCTTCTCAACCAGACCTGCGGCCAGCCAACAGTGGCAGGCAGGGTGCTATCCCCTCTGGTCACCAGTCACCAGCTCCGCCAGTGAGACACCAGCAGTGACCTGGTCCCTGGTTCAGCGAGACGGGAAGAGGCTCCACTCGCCTTCCTTATCCTGAGCCACTGGGCCACTGTCAGGCCCCACCTGTGTGTCACAGACTCAGCAGAAAACCTGAGTGAATGGACCCACTAGGGCAGGCCCGGCTCCTGCACTCCCCCTGCTATCTCTAGCTGTCTGCAAGTGTGGACCCTCTGCTTCAAACAAGCGGCCTCCCACTCCCACCACGCAGCAGGACGGCCCAGCTCCCTCTGGCCGGGAAGCTACACCACTCCTCCCCTCTCCCTGCTCCACTCAGCAGCTGCAACAAACAGCCCTGCACCTGCACTGCGCCTCTGTGCCCCGAGCTGAACTTCCTCCGGTCCTTAGGGTTTCTAAGCCTTTGTTCGGCCCGCAGCCCGTCTAAAAGCTGAGGGCGTCTTTGGGGACAGATGATGCCCACAGCCCAGCCTCATCTCCTCCACTGCTCCCTGGGGTGCCGGGCAGCTGAGGGCGGGTCCTACCCAAATACTCCCAGGCCCGGGGGATCTCAGCACAGCATCTGAACAGCCCTGTCCAGGGGGGAAGGGGACAATAAAAAATAAACCTGGAGGGGAAGTACTGGGGTGAAGGGAGCCTAAAACAGAACCTCACAAGAAGTAAAATTAAGTCACTTCTCCCTGGGAAAAGCGATGACGGAATGTGGGATTGAGGAGCTCAGGACGTGGGGTCAGGTGGTCCCAGGTGGGGGAACATAGCAGAAGGGAATAAGCATCAAAACCAGCCCATTTTACACAAAACGAACCCCACTAGTTCTTTTTCTGAAGTTGCTTTCTCCCGGCAGGTGCCCCGGCAGGGCCACACAGCGGGCGAGGCAGCAGGGCGCAGGCGCACCTTGTAGCAGCGGTACTTGTACAGCACCACCAGGAAGATGGTCATGACCACGATGACGCTGATCATGATGAGGGTGTTCAGCACGGAGTTGAGGAGGCGCTGGCCCACGGAGGGCGTGTCCTCGGTGAATGGCGTGTAGATGCTGAGGAGGTCAAGAGAGAGAGGTCAGAGCCCCCCACAGCTGCGTCATACCCTTCCCTAAGTGACCCCCAGACCCCTCCTGGAGCCCTGGGGCCCACACTGCCCTGGCACTGGCTGGGCCCTGGTCCCAGACTTCCAGCTGTGCCTCGGCGCCCTGGCTCACAGCCTGTGTGGCAGTGGGGTGCAGAACAAGTGAATTCATCAAGGCCTCCCCTCCCCACCTGGCTTCACCCCTCCTGGAAGCCCTTTCTGCCCACCCTGCTTCCCAGCTCTAAGCCTTACAGCCCTCCCGCAACTTCTCCATCGGCCCCCCAGCCCAGCGGAGGCCCCAAAAGCTCAGGAAGCCGTTCACAAGCGCCTCACTCTGACCACCTGGGACTGATGTGAAGCGGCCAGGCGAGCCACACAGCCAGGAGGCAGAGGGTCAGTGTGCACCTTGGTATCCCGTTGCCCCTGCCAGGGAGCTGCAGGTGCAGATGCTGTGGCTGAGGCTGTCACTACAAGCCCATCCCCCTGCCCCTGCCAGGTGGCCCGGACTCCCGACTCACAGCTGACCATTCTTCTCGGTGTAGAAGCGCACGGACTTGATGGTGGCCACCACCACAATCATGCACAGCGTGACGGGCACGAACAGCATGATCACGTGCTTCGCCCCGTACTTCAGGGTCAGCTCCTCCTCCAGGCCTGGTGGCCGCCCAGGGACCCCACTGCAGATGTAGCGGTCAGGGTCATCCTCGAAGTCCTCCTCGCTCTCCTGGCTCCTCTGCGGGAAACCGCATGGTGAGGGGCACAGAGCACCCACGTGACAATCTACGGGTGCTGCACAGGGATCTGGGGCAAAAGGGAGTTGCTGCTTTCCAGTGCTAAGAACCAGTCTCCAAGCTAGTGTAGACCAGAGGTACTGGAATTTTAGGACCTAAGAAAAGCTTAGGAGGGGAAGATGTGGAGTTGGACCGAACACTCACAAACAGAGGAGGAGGCCGGCGCATTTCCGGCGCACAACTCTAGACTCTGGAGGACAGAGTCTGCCTTTCTCCTTCCTGTCAGCAGGGACACAGGGATCCACAGTTCTGTGCACCGCCCTCTCCTGAGCTGGGAGAGCAGCTGGGTTGGTGGTAGGAGGAAAATAGAAGAAAGCTTCGGCTGACCCCCGATAATAAGAACAGTCACCCGCGGGAGGCTCTCCTGAACTGCGCAGACTCAGGGACTGCAGGGGGTGAATTACTTCGAACTTTCTGCCTCCTGAAATCAAGTGAGTATATGCGCAGCTCGGAACCCAAGGCTGAGTGCACCAAGCATTCCGGAAGACCTGGCTCTGGGCAGGCGGGACAGCCCACAGGGCGAGCACAGCAGCACAGCGAGGGAGGGACGATGCCAGCCGGACACGCGGTGGGGTGGCAGGAGCCGTGCTGCAAGGACTTGCTTTGGAACAGTGGCAGCTCAGGGTCATTAGCTGCCTTGTTAGGGTTGCAGCCAAAGACCCAAATGAAATGCAGATTTAAAGGAAGACACTGCCCAAAAAAATGAAAAATACACAAACAAAAAAGACCTGGGTGTGGTGGCATGTGCCTGTAATCCCAGCACTCAGAGGCTGAGTCAGGAGGATCGCTGTGAGTTCAAGGCCAGCCTGGGCTACATAAGTGAGTTCAAGGCCAGCCTGCACTACATACTGAGACCCTGTCTCCAAAAAAGGCAGTGCTCCAGTATCCTTTCTTTGCAGAGACAGTTCCAGTCTAGGAGGTCAGGTGAGAAAGTTAATGCACAGGAACCAAAATAGCAAAAAGCATGAGCACTGCAGGAGACAAAAGAAGATAGGAGTGAGAAACAGCCGGGCAGTGACCTTGCACTGGGGAGCTTTCACAGGAGCTCAGAGGCCAACAGGCTCTGCTCTCAAAGGACGCGGAGAAATGAGCTCAAAGTTCAGCAAAGGGCAGAAGGCTGGCGAAGATTTCGTCCACATAGAGGTTTTCTAACTGCTATAACAAGCAGACAGGTGCGGGCAGATTCAGATGCCGTCTTGACTGACAGGAGAGAGAGGGCACAGCTGATGTGACTCTCCTCCCCCTGGGCACTGCAGGGGCTGTGACAGTGCAGCCCACCCACCCCAGCCCAAGTCACCCAGATGCCTTTCCCTCTTGGTAGCTCTTCCTCCTACCACCCTGAGGTGTCCGTGTGGGCCTGTCCCAGCATCCACACGCACTCACGTTCCCGTGGAAACCGTGACTGGCACTAGAAAGGTACAGCGGATGGGCGGGTTCACTGCAGAGAGGATTTGGGGCTTTAATGTGCAGAGTCTACTCAAAAAGTCCTCGGCTAAGCCCCGCTTCCTTCCGTGTGGGAGAATGTCTGGCTTTCACTCACGCTTAGCCTTCTGTCAGGTTCAACTTAAAAAGACAAAGGGCTCACTTGGGGCTGCAGTTCTGGAGCGGCCACTTCACGACCGACCAGCCCTAGCGCTCCAGGACCGGGTTGAGGAAAGCGTCACAGCACAAGTGCACGGCTGCTGACCTCATGGCCAGGCTGGGAAAGACCAGAGGAAAAGGACCCCAGTGACCCGAAGACCCCTCTGGGCCGATCCCATAAAGCTTCCAGCACCACAGTGAGGACAGTGCCAACACACGGGCCTGTGGGGGACGTGGGAGATCCAAAGCTGAACCGTCCTCAGCACAGAAGGCCACGGCCCCACCTCCAGGCCTGGCCGCAGGCATCACCTACCCACTGCGAAGCGCTGTCCCCGTCCTCCTCGCCCTGCCGGGCCTCCTGGCAGGAGCGCGGCGAGGGGCTCTCGGCCGACATCAGGGACGTCCGCTCGTCGCACGCTTCCTCCTCGCTGTCAGAGGCCATGAACGTCAGCATGGCCCTCTCAGGAAGGGGGTGTACCTGGAAAGGAGCACAGGGACCGCGTGCCACTGTCCTGGTGGAAGGCTGAGGCGGGGGCTGCAGATGGCTTGAAGCCCCGGACACACATCCTGCCGCAACAAGCTTCTGAGATACAGGTATTCAGAGACGGCTGTAACGCGGGAGTCCCTGCCAGCTACCACTGCGACTGCAGCAGCCTGAGACTTGTGCCACCCAGCCAGAGAAGTGAGGGCTGCTGCTGACTGTCAGCATGTGTAAGCACGTGCATTCATTCAATCAACAAATGTCTACGGAGTGACCACCGTGTGCCGAAGACTGTGCTAGGCTCGAAAGGTAGAAAGATGAGTAAGAAACACCCGTCACAATGAAGAAGCATCCAGTGTGACAGATAATATAATCCAGATGTTCATCAGCAGGCACAGAATACCGTCTCAGGGCCCGAATCTCAGAGACTGGGTTGTGTTCTGAGAATATCTGCTGGAGCTGGGCATGGAGCAGAGGCCGGGGAGTGGGTGAGGGCTGGGGGGTGAAGGGTCCCATGGGCCACATCAAGTTGGCCTACATCATCGCAGGCACAGATCTGTGCTTGCAAGGCTCATTCTGGCCACTGACTGCAGAGGGACAGGCCTGTGTCCGGGGGAGCATTCCCCGAGTCCGCGCAGTTCAGGAGAGCCTCCCGCGGGTGACTATTCTTATTATCGCGGGTCAGCCGAGGGTTCTTCTGTTTTCCTCCTACCACCAACCCAGCTGCTCTCCCAGCTCAGGAGAGGGCGGTGCACAGAACTGTGGAGTTTCTGAGTCCTGAGGCGAGGGTAAAATGTGGCGCCTAGAATGGCGGCCATGCTGGACAGAGCTGTGGGAATGGCTGTGACTCTGACCCGGAAGCTGCCCAATGTCTGGGGGGGTCTAGCGGGACCCTGGGTCAGGGGTCTGGGTGAAGGGAGACAGCAGCAGCAGCCAACGCTGGGGGAGGGGTTGGGGGTGGGTAGAGGCGCCCCCCCCCCGCACTAGTGAGTGTGAGCAAGAAGTGCACAACGCGTGGAAGACCGGTGCTGAAGGGACCAGAGGTGCGAAGCTCTGTCCTCAAGACCGCTGAGGGGTCCCATGTGGGGTTTCGACACGGCAGCACCCCGTGGAAACTGGTGCAGCCCCAAGTCCACATGCACATCCACTTTCAGGGCTGGGAGGGCTTCATATAAACCGAGGGGCATCTGCCCACCCCCACAACATCCTAGTAGGGACAGTTCCCGAGCTCTCGATAAGGCCCCAGGGACCTTTGGCTGAGTCACGCCATTGGGCAGGAGCCGTGCCAGTCTCTGCTGAGAGTCTGTCTCCAGGGTCAGCACTCCTGGGAGTTACCTGACTTGCGAATGAGGCAGGCACAGCTCCTCCACGAAGACAGCCAGTTTTGCTTCCCTGGTAGGGCCTGCGGCTGCCACTCTTTTCAAAGAGAGCCACCCTGGCTGCCCTGGGTTGCTCCTAGGGACTTTAATAACTTCATCCCGCAGTGAAAGTCACCGCCCGGAAGCAAAAGGCGCCCCCGCTATCTCCCGGGGTTTCCAAAAGAGTAAGTTCCCCAACCTGTGAACCTTCCACGCAGGACTCAGACAGGAGTTAAGAACAGCAGTGGGCAAAGTAAGACAGGCAGCAGGGAGTGGGTGCACTGCAGTTTAGAGAGAATCCGCCAGCCAGGAGGACTGGATGCTCGGTCTCAAGGACAGGAAGTGGCCTCAAAGGTGAGGAACACGTGCCACGCAGGGATGGAAGGAGGTGGGTTGTTCTGGGAAGAGGTAACCACTTAGGTGAACGTATATGATAGGGACCTACAGAGCCTGTCCCGACAATGTTGAGCAATCTCACGTAGTGGGAGGAGGGAGCCTCGTGGGGGGACCAGGGAGGGGCTGGGGGCCTCATGAGGAGTGGGAGCTGGTTCAGCAGAGGCGGCCCAGGTGTCCTACAGGAGGCTGTAGACAGAAGAGCACCGGATCACAGCAGGGTGACAGCAAGTGTGGGCGCCCCTCGCCCTTTCACTTGCACTTCTCAAGACCAGGCTCAGCCCAGGCCGCAGGAGCCCAGTGTGAGAGGACACGGCTGGCCATGGGACCCGGGCAGCTCTTAGCTTTAGCTCGTTCCTCTGCAAAGGAGAGAAGCCAGCAGGTCGGGGTCCAGGAGAGGAAAGGTCAAGGCCTTCCTCCCTCCAGGAGGCCTGGCCTCACACAGTACGTCCCAAACGAAGACTGCGGGTGGAGCTGTGAACAGCACTGCTTAGCCTGTGCAAGGCGCTGGGTTGTTCCCAGCACCAAAAACTAAAAGGGGTCTGAAATTCCTTCAAGCTAAGTCCAGCAGTTGGAAGAGCACCATAGATAGCGAGCAAGCATCTCTGGCTTCTGTCTCTCGTTAGCCAGTCAGGGCTGTTTGTTCTGGGTGCAAGTTAATCAGTTACCATTGCCCTCCTGTGCCTCTCGTGCCTCTGGGTGCCTGGGATTTATCTCCCCCATCCCTGGAGGGACTGGGGCTGATCTGGGAGTCCTTGTCTCCCAGCGGCACAGACTGTACCACCCCCACCCCAGGATGGGCCCAGTTTGCCCTTCACCCTGAAGGGCTGCCGTGTTCCCACCACAGGCAGCCTCTCCTAGACTCCCACATAGCAATTTCGGAGAGAAATGGATGAGCGGAGAGTGAGGCTGCTGCCAGAAAGGACAAAGGGCAAGCAGGACAGTGGGCACAGAACGGCGGGGCGCCTGGGCCCACTTCCCCTTTCAGCAGCAAAAGCTAAGAAGACGCTTCCCAGAAAGCACTGCTGCCTCAGTTTCCCTGACACCTGTGAAGTGCACACTGGGGAGGGTAAGCTTAGGACCGTGATCCTTCCGCGTGACACGGCACCGGACTCCTGGTGACCACTGCCATCCGCCCTCGCTGACCCGCTGACAAGTCTGGTCTCAAGACCTGACAGGTCCCTGGGGAGGAACATTTGAAATCCCACAATTACACCCTGTAGCCCACAAAACAGAACCCATCCAGATGGCTTCCTCACCAGAAACATGCTGCCCAGGAAGGCCTCCTCCTTCCTGCTTCTGAGAACCCCAAAAGGCAACCCTGAGCTGGGCCCAGGATGGAAAGGGCCTGGACTCCCAGCAGGCAGGGCAGAAGCGGGCTGTGGCGCAAGCGGACCGGGGGGTGCAGCTGGTCTTGGCTGGCAGGGCAAGGGCACCACGCAATCGTAGCCCGCCAGCCTGCTGGGCGTGGGGTGACACGTGGGAGGACCCTCGCTGAGTTCCCAGAACCCTCGGGCCAACTTAGCAATGGGAAACACAGGGCCCCTCAGGGTCACTGTGTCCCAAGGGGTCCAGGGCACCAAGGGGCAGTGGTGGGCACCGCCTGTGCAGTGCTTAGCAGATACTGAGCCCGAGAACCCCAGCTGTATGCAACTGTTCTCCCTGGTCTTACAGATGAGGAAACAGAGGTTTAACAAGGGATCAGACTTTCTCAGGGGAGGCCCTGGTGCTGGGGACTCAACTGGCCTTATTCCATCCCCAGCGCTGCGAAAAAGAAAAGTAACCAAGTGAAGGTTACCATTGGGCCGACACATTCTTCCAGGCTCTTCCATACTACGCTAGGTTGTGCATTAAAATCGCAGATTCCTGAGCTCCACCTTCACCCAACACTGGGCCTCTCCACATGTGATGCAGCCTCTGGTGGTTCTGCTGTGTGACGCCGCCAGGCTACGCCCTTGTGCTGAGACAAGACATCCCCACTGCCGGGCACCCTGGGGCTGCTGGATGCGGGAGTGAAAGGCTGAACAGCCCTTCCCATGGGATGGCAGGTGGGGAGGAACGAGACGGCAAAGCTCTCCGGCTGAAACCGTCCCCAAACAACGCCTGCTGTGATGAAGCGGCTGGACGGACCTGACTCAAAGCAGGAAAATTAAAACCTGAACAGACAATCATGGCTTCTTTCTGCTCCTAAAATGCTACTTCTCAGAATCTATCCTAGGAAAATAATAAAAGATTCACGTAAAAATGTGTCTCGCCAGCCCTGAGTAATTGTGAAAGAAACGTGAAAACAACTGAAATGTCTGACTCTTCAGGACGAGACGGGAATCCGCCCTTCTTTGCAGTCTCCCTTTCTGCCGTTCTAGTTACCTGTGGTCAACTGCAGGCCCGAAGTATGAAATGGAAAATTCCAGAAAGCATACTGTAATGAAGTAACTACCGTTACAGCATGTTGTTGTAATTGTTCTATTTTATTATGAGGTATCACTATCCACCACAGACATGGACCTACAGGAAAAGGCACCCTCCACACAGGGTTTAAGTTACCCACGGGTCCAGGCATCCGCTGGGGGTCCTGGCATGTACCATCCTCAGATGGGGACCACGAAAAACCTCATTTCAAACAGTATGTAACAGGAGTTTAAAAACCCTGATGTTAAGTTTAACAGAATATAAAACTTCACATAATCAGCTGAATTTTCTGTTGAGATGTGTGTACACCGTAGAGTGACAGGAACTATTACAAAATACTAAAGGTGGTCATCTTTGCATCGGCAGGATTGTAGATGATTTTCACTTTGTATTTTTCATCACTTCTCAACATTTTTATAATAAAGACGGATCGCGTGTTCAGGTTTTAAAGCTACTGATTCCTAAAGGGAAAAACTGAACATCAACTCTTAGTTTCCCTCTACCCCTGACCCTTTCTTCCCGAACCCCCTGGTTGCACTGGACGACAGAGGGGAATCCAGGCAGCCACTCTGCCATTCCTCCCCTTCCCCCCCACCCCCACCCCCGCCCCGGCCCCTGTCATTTACCAGGCTCCTGAAGGGCGCTGGCGTAGGTCCTTTTCCTTCTCTTTTGAATTCCTGAGAGCAGGCTCTGCACGGCTTCTCAATTGCTATTGAAGCCTGATGGCGCTGAAATCCTTGGAGGGAAAAATCACCAGCCAAATGTGCCCAGATAAACAACCCTGCTGGATGTGTGTCCACATCCCAGGGCCGGTGACGCAAAGAACTCCCGCTGGAGCCTGAGCAGGCAGGTGGGGCGGGGCCGGGCGCCTCTCCAGTGCTGATGTCAAACCCTATCAACAGCGGCAACTGGCTCTCCCATCTCTACCCGCCTCGCCTGAGGGTGCCGCAGGGAAACACCAGGAACAAGGCAGGTGGCTGGAGGCAGCCTCCAATTAGGAAGCACAAACCTCCAGAGAAGCGGCTGGCTGCTCCCATTACACAGCTGAATGGGATGGAAAGACTGGTGGGCCGGCCCTGGGGAGCGTGACCCAGAGAAGTTCCCCAGCTGGCTGGCCTCAGCAGTTCCCGTGATTATTATGGAGACCTGGTGACCCCATTTCCTCCACCTTCTTTTCATTGCATGGAAAAGCAAAGCTTTGACCTTAACACTGAAAGCCAGCAGAGTTGGGTAGGAAATGGATTTTCAAATGCTACAGCAAACCCCAGGGCCTCCTGGGAAATGATGGTCCAGAAGCAAACTAGGAATGACTGCTCTTGCCACGAACACTTGGGTCTGCAGAGAAACGTCTGGGGCCGGGACACTGGGTTGCTTTCCAACAGCAGGGCCAACTGAACAATGCACCCCAGCTTTCACAGAGCATGCGCAGGTTTTCAGCAGGCCACACTCAGTGATCACAGTCCCGCTTCCTCCCGCACTGCCATGACTCCTCCACACTAAGAAAGGGTTGCTGAGGTCAGGGGTACCCTGAGACATCCTGCAGCTTCCCCACCACCTGCCCCCCAACACCTGACCACGTATGTGGCCCCCGCTGACCTCTGTCAGTCCATCCACCTCAGCCTCTATCATACACACCCCCCTTGCTGGATGGTGCTCCCCAGCCTTAGGAGGTGACGCCCAAGTCCTAGACAGTCCCACAAGTATCACCTCCTTCCTTGGACCGCAGGCCCTAGGGATGTGGGTATGGGGCCTCCTGAGCCTTACCCGGGCTCTCTTAAGTTCCATGGCTCCTTCTTACTTAGAAGCCTGGGCCTGGGCCACTTCTGTCCCTTCCAGAAGTAGCCTGGGAAAAAGGCAGTTTAGCGGGTAAGTGGCAGGGGGTGCCCCCGCACACAGCCTCAAGCAGAAGCCAGAGTTTTTCTTATTTGAATGAAGAAGGGGTTGCAAACAGAGGCTTTGGAGACTAGTAGGGTGGAAGTCATTGCTTGTGTGACTTGAACCACATGCTCCCTGGCTGCACGGCCTGGAACCATTAACCCGACAGGGCCCATTTCCTCCTCTGTGAAAAGCGATGAGGCAGGCACACAGCGAGACGACTGTGGAAGCTAGACACGCTGTGTGCAGTGTCCGGCCCCCGGTGGGTGCGCAACAAACGGAGGTTGAGAAGGAGTGAGGCGTTACGGAGGCGGCTCCCTTAGAAAGCGGGCGCCTGCTGAGCCACCAGACACAGGAGCCAGCTGCCGGGCCAGGCCCCAGGGAGGGATCCTGTTTCCCTTAGGCCCAGCCCGCTGTTCTGCCTCGGACAGGGCACTTCCACCAGACGATGTCAAAGCGAGCAAAGGCCTTACAGGCCTTCTGGTCAGCACGCTACTTTACAGTCACGGAAACTGCACCCCAGAGGGCTTTATCGTGGAGGTCTCATGACCAAAGGATCTTATTACGTCTCAGGTCTCCAAACTGCTCACAGAGGCGCCATCCCTGCCCACTCAGTCCTGAGGCTCATGCTCGCAGTGGCTGGGGCCCTGGTCCTGTAGGCCGTCCACATCACACTTTACTGTTTGCAAGGCCATGGGCAGAGGTGTGTTGACAATGCCCCAGCCCAGGCCAGCTGAAGTCTCTCCTGTCCCCCACCTGCCCCCACCATGGCCCCCAGGCTCCCTGTGCTGCAGGTCTGTGTGGCACAGCCGGGAGGGGAGGGAGGTGTCCACCTGTGGCCACGCCCGAAGAGCTGGGCACCGCCTCTCTGCATGGGGGGCGTGTGGCAAGCAAAAACGGCTCACCTCATGGCCAGAAAATGAAAGCGAAAGCCACAAAGAGGAAGGGGCTGGGTTGCACCCCTCACTTCCCCAAGGGCCCACAGGCCTCCCACCCGGCCTATAAAACTTTCCACTCCCTCCCAAGGGCACAGCTCTGTGGAACAAGCCCTTCCCCAGGGGCCTTCAGGGACACCGAAGACCAAAGCAAGTATCAGCACACTCACATCGGGGCAGCTCTCACCATCACCAGAAAAAAACCAGGACGTTTCATCTACAGCTCGGCTACTTCTGTTTTAATGTATAGATACACATATGCGCGGAGACAGAGCCCCGAGAAAATAAATAAGAGTGATTATCTCTGGGCTGGCGGTTCATGAATGACTTTTTACATTTTTTTCTAAAATGTTTAGAATAAACAGACATTGCTTTTTTATTTTAATTAGAAGTTTCTGGCTAAGGCACAGCAGAAAAGTGAGCACCCTTTACATTTTTTCTTCTGCGGCTAGAATTTTAGAAAAGATGAACAGCAACCTATTATCTCAATAAAAAGGCTACCAAACAAAACAGGAAGGCTTTCCTAAAATTGTTCTTTTCCCCTGACAGTCATGTGACAGTGGTGGGGGGCAGGAAGTGACATCTCCAAGCCTGGGGCCAACATTTAGTCTACAAAGCCTGAAGCCCTAAAGATCAGAAGGGAGGGGTTCCCAGCGCCCCAAGCCCCTTCCAGGGGCGGCAGCTGGGGGCCAGGTGGGACCCGGTGTGGGAACAGTTCCTCTTGTCCCCAACTAAACAGCGTCCCAAACTCAGAACAGCAGCTGAAAAACAGCCCAGGATGTTTTCATTAGAAACAAGCATGTGACCTACACACACAGCTTTAGTTTCTTTAGGGAAAAAAAAATGATCGGTTTTTTTTTTTTTTTTCTTCTTCTTCTTCTTCTGGTTTCTCAGAAGTTGGTAACGGAGATGTCCGAGAAACTTTCTGGGCAGCAAGGCAGGGACCTGGGTTTGGCTGAGTACAGAAAGGCTGTGTTAAAACTCAAAAGATACACAACACAGGCAGCTCTGTTCAAAGCCCAGCGCTCACAGGCACTAAGGAACAACTCTTTAACCCCGCGAGCCTCAGTTTCCCCTTTTGCAAAAGGATAGTAACGATGATTATTACTGAGGTTAGCGTGATAACTATGTACAAAACGGCTTTGTACTGCGCACGGCCAACTCCTCAGACAAGGTACACCACACGCTGCAGTTACTAACGTCACGGCTTGGAAAGAGAGCACGGTGGGGAAATCTCTACAGCGGCAACTGTGCGGTGGTCGGGAGCAGCCAGAGGACTGCGGGAAGGGGCAGCAGGCTGACCATCTGCTCCTGCCGGCGGGCCCAGTGGACAGCTGCCTCTGGCCAGACCCCAGCTTTCTCTCATGCACAGCGAATAAGTGGACGCCAGACGCAATACCAAAGAACAGTTTCCCTGCAAAGCCTGAACCGACCTCCACCCCAACCTGCAGGCACATCTCCCCCAGCGCCCCTGTCCCGAAGCCAACACGAGAATCAGGGTGACCAGCTCCAGCCTGAAGCCGGGACCCCTGACCTCTTGCGCAGCAGGGCTCAGAGCACACATCGGGGAGGTTTCTCGGGCTCCCACCTGGCCAGCAGGCAGGGGGCAGGCGATGCTCACACACCTGCAGCAGCTTAGGCAGAGCCTTTAATTACCGCCAGAGGCTTGGCTGCAGCCTGGGGATCAGGTGTCTGCAGCGGGGGCCGCCTGGGCTCAGGGTGTCCATCCTGGACGCTGGTCGGCAAGTGCCCCACACGGGCTGCTGCTCCAGCGGCCAGCGGGGATGCAGCTACTCCACACTACCAGTTCGCATCTCTAAGTGGAAACGAAGCCACAGGCAAGGACCCTGCATTCAGCTTGCAAAAAGCTGCGAGGGGGCCAGCAGAGGCCAGCACCCCGGTTCTAAGCCTGCTTTGCTCTCTCCTACCTGGGCGACCTTGGGCTGTGTCACTTTAGCTCTGTGGGCTCAGTTTCTTCATCAGTCAAATGCAGAAGGGGGACCCGCTTGTGTTTTCGGGCTCCTTCAGCGTCCAACGCTGCGGTCGGGGCGTCTCCGCACGGCTGCAAAGCCCAGATAAAACAGGCAACCTGGGCGGCGAGCGCGGCCGGCAGCAGGCCCGGCTCCCCTCGGCTCGGCGCAGGCGGCGGGCGCCC
>NW_004955406.1:5725926-5727036 GCF_000276665.1 Chinchilla lanigera | reverse complement strand
GGGAACGCGCTCCGGACGCGGAAGGGCCGGCCCTGCGTCGCCTCGCGTCGTGCGGGCGACAGCGTCCACCTGGCGCTGGACACGGCGGTGACCTCCCTCCTCCGGGGCAGGCGGGCGTGGCGCCCGTGCGCTCTCTGCTGGGGGTTGCGGGTCCCGTCCTCGTCCCCCCGCAGGTTTTACTGCTTTCTGGGACCCTCGGTGGCCTGGCGCGCGCCAGCGCGGGAGGATGTCCCCCTCTGTCCCCTAGAGAGCTGCAGGGCCTCCGGGCGCTCCGGAAAAACTGGGCGGGAGTGAAACGGTTCCTGACCGGAGGCTTGAACTAGGAGGTCGGGATTCCAGGATTTAGGGTCCGCGGGGTGAGTTGAGGTTGTCAGTAATTTGACACTGTGTAACTTCACTTTTTTTCTTTAATTGTAAAATTCATAGGATACACGGTAAAATGAGCCATTCTAAAGTACGCAGTTCGGTGCCATGTAGTGCATTCACAGTGTTGTGCAAGGGCTGCTTCTGTCTAGTTCCATCACTCCCAGAATAATATAAAATAATAATATAAAAAGATAAAATAGATTACATTGTAATAATATAAAAACAATAGTGTCTTTAATATGTTCATGGTCACTAGTGGCTGGGGACCTCTGCGTAGTTTCACAATGGGGACTGATTGGTCCCAAGAATACTAGTCCCGGAATTATAATAAAATAAGGCAGTGGTACCTTGAGAACATTCTCCCCAAGCACAACCTTCCCAGCCTGCTAAACACCTTTCTGCCTCTGTCTCCACGGATGTAATGCTTTTAGATATTTCGCATAAATGGCAGCCTACGATATGTGTCACTCTGAGTCTGGCTCCTTTGCTTAGTGTGGTTTCAGGGGACACGAGCTGTGTCCTACTCCACTTCCTTCTGGCGACTGAATAATGTTCCACTGCGTGCATGCACCAACCACGCTCTGCTCATGTCTTCGGTGGACTCTGGGTTCTTGCTGCCCGTTGGGTGCTGTGAATATGCACGCACATGTTTTTGAGTACTTGTTTTCATTTTTGAGGGATAGAGACCCAGAAGCTGAATTACTGGATCACAGGAATATACAGTGTGCAACTTTTTTATTTTTT
>NW_004955406.1:5721857-5725707 GCF_000276665.1 Chinchilla lanigera | reverse complement strand
AGGGGCCAAACCAGCCTGCATTCCCACACCAAACTGTGAGAATTCCACTCTCTCCACGTCCTCACCAATATTATTTTCTCTTTTCATTGTTAGACCCATCCAGTGTGCATGGAGAGGTAGCTCATTCTAATTTTGGTTTGCAGCTCCATAATAACTAATTATTGGCTCATCTTTGCATATGCTGTTGGCCACTTGTATACCTTCTTTGAAGAATGTCCATTATAAAATCCTTTGCCCATTTTTCGATGAGTGTCTTTTTTTTGTTGAGTTGTAAGAGCTCTTTATATATTCAGGATTCTAGGCCCTTATCAGATATATATTGTGCAAATATTTTCTCTCATTCTGTAGGTTGTGTTTCATGTTTATGTGTTGTGACACATACAGGACTTTCATTTTGATGAAGTCCTGGTCTGTCTTGTCTTGTGTTGCTTATTAATTCACTATCCTGTCTGCAATTCCATTGTTAAATCTGAGGTCATGAAGACTTACCCTGATGTTTTCTCCCAAGTTTTCTGGTTTTGGCCTTTACATTTGGCTGTTGACTCATTGTAAGTCTTATATCTGCTATCAGGTCAGGTCCAAATTTATTCTTTCACACCTGAATATCCAGGGTCCCACTTGCATTTGTGGAAATTCTGTCCTGTTCTCACTGATCAGTCTTGGATCCTCAGCGGTAAATCAATTGTCCTTAAATGTATGGCACAAAACTTTTTCAAATGCAAATTAACACAGAAGGTAAAAGGACCAGGCCCGCATCTGAGTAGACAAAATAACCGTCCAAATAATGATCTTTGGTAAATTAGAGAGATAAATTACAATCGACTGAAAAAAATATAAAAATAATAGTGTCTTTAATATGTTTACAGTGACTAGTGCCTGGGGACCTCTGCATAGTTTCAGAACAAGGACTGATGGTCCCAAAGACCAAGGCTTAGTGACAGGGTTGAAACTTTTAGTCCTCCAGCTTTAGTCGTCCAGCTTTAGTCCTCCAGTCCTCCAGGACTTCTCTAAATCACCAATGGCCAATGACTTAACCAATTTGCCTTTTAATAAAATGTTCCCCAACACCACTGCATGCCCTAAGCAGTCAGGTCTGGAAGTCTTCTGAGTTGAACACATTGCTTTGTCAGGAGGGTAGTGAGCGGGGAGAGGCCACCCACACCCAGGCCTGTGTGTCTCTTCCACTTGGCTTTTCTGAGTTGTGTCCTTTGTAATAAACTGGGAACAGCCAGTAAAGAGCTTTCCTGAGTTCTGTTAGTCCTTTAGCCTATGAGCAAGCCTAGCCAGGGGTCGTCAGAGCCCCAGAATCCAGAAGTACAGGTAGCTGTACTGTGCCGTGGGGACCGTCCTGTGAGGCTTTTGCTTTGCGGCACCTGGGGCTGACTCCAGGTCGACAGCACTGGAAGCGAATTGGCTTGAAAGACAGCAGGGGCTGTCCCGAGAATCAGAAAACTGCTCTTTGGAGTGGAACAAAAGCTACACACATTTGGTGTCAGGAATGTGAGTACAAGCTGTCTTGGTTACTTTTCTCTCATTGCTGGGACAAAATACATAACACCCAAAGTAAAGAGGGAAAGGTTTATTGATCTCACAGTTTGTAGAGGTTTCAGTCCATAATCAGCTGGCTCCAAGGCAGAGTGGCACATGGCAGAGGGCAACAGTTCGTGGCAACAGAAGACAGCAAAAACAACAAGAGCAAAAGGGAGGAGCAGTGGCAAGCAGCCTCTTTTCCTCCCTTACACTGTAGGCAAACTACCCGCCCCGGGGCAGGTGTAGCACTCACACCTGTAATTCCAACATTGGACCATGAATCAACCGTAAACTCGAAAAGCCTGCTCCATGACTGCATGTGGCTCTGAGGGGACACCCAGACACAAACCGTAACAAAGCAGTTCCAAGAAATGTTCCCTCCTATTTCTTGCTAGATTTTGAGAAGCGCTCAGTCATCAGTCTGTCCGTCTTGTTTGTCCTGTTTGTGCAGACTGTATTCTTCACTGGGTGTAGAGCCTGAGGTCTCTTTGCTGTTGGCTCCATGGCCAGTCTCTGAGGTGGCACCGATTTCCTTAAACACCTGAAGACACTGCACCGAAAACACAACAAAGCATGGCCGCGCTTGCAGACTGGCCCTGAACTCGGGTGCTCCTCCGACGCTTGCTCAAGCCCTCCCTCCCTCCCTGGGACTGCACCTCCCTCCTCATGGGTCCCTGAGATCAGCCAGAGGTGTGAGCCTGGGGTCTTCTTAGGTCTGTCCTCAGTGCACGCCTGGCCGAGGCAGGTGCGTTTGGATTCCCCTCCAAAGCCCTCAGTCCCCCGACAGCGTCCTTCCCCGCCTCCCCCTTCCACGGTGACTCATCTGTCTGATGCTGAGCCGCCTGGCAGCACATCTCAGCTGTCTGTGGGTAATATATGTCTTTGAATGCTTTTGACACTATTAAAAAAAAGAGAGAGAAAAAAAAACCAAGCATGGCTGAGGCAAAAGTTCAAGAGTTCGAGGCCAGCCTGGGCAGGTCCTGGCACACCAAGGCCCTGGGTTTGATCCCCAGCATTAAAAAAACAGTAGGAAAGCACAACCACAGTGATTAGAGAACAATGTCCTGGGATGAAGAAGCCACAGCAGGAACCAGTCGTCTGAGTGCTGGACGCCTCACTGAAGTTGACACCTCCTCCTTCCATCGAGTGAAACCTTGCTTGCTACATGTTCCTAAAATTAGATTCCAGAATTCAAAACAAACAAACAAAAGCTAACTACTCACTTTCTCCTGCCTAACGGTTGTTCGAGGAAGGGAGTGGATTGCTGGTGAGTGTCTTTATTTTTTGAGACAGGATCTCTCTATGTTTCAGGTTGGCCTTGAACTCACAATGTAGCCCAGGTAGACCCTAAACTCACAGGGATCTTCCTGCTTCAGCCTCATTCCTGGCAAGAAGAAGTAGATTCTCGAAGATTCCCAGCCTGCTGTTCTCCTGACATTGCGCCTGAGGACCCTCCTTTCATTATGGGTAAAGCTTCTCCTCCACGCGCTGCAGTCCTTGTTTCTCTCCTTTGTCTCCACTGCTTGGTAGAGTTCTGTCCTCACTGCGCCTGCTCCCTTTGGGGAAGCCAGCCATACCCTCAGCTGCTGGGACTAAATCTCCGCCTTACTCCTCTCCCCAGGGCCCCGGACATGGGCTAACTGCCCATGAAATGCCCTGCAGATGCCCCTCAGACCCCTCTAAGTGAAGCGATCTAATAACTTCTGTTAATAGCATTGAAGAAGAAGGGGCAGCTCTTTCTCATCACTGTGCTTGCTATACAGACTGTGGAAATGATAGCAGGAGCTCAGGCAGCCATCTTAGATCAGGAAGTCCATGAGGATGGTGAACCAAAGCCTATTTACTACACAAGACCTTTCTAGCTGCATTCGCCCCGCAGAATGTACTCTCCAGTGATGCCAAGCTCCAGGCAGCCCTCCCTGTGCTGCTCCTCTGCACACAGTCACGGGAGCCTATTCCAGTCTCCCTCTCTGCCCACGGTGTGGTAGAGCAGACACCACAGCTTTCTTGGCCTTCTCTTGTCTGATAGTTAAGGCCAGAACGGTAGAGACAGAGACGTGACCATTACCTGCGCTTTACATTTGGTCTTATTTTGACTCTGGGGACAACTCTGGGAGAAAAGCACATCAGCATTGCTCCCTTGGCCCCGGGGAAATGGAGGTTCCTGAGGACAAAGCCATTTCCCGAGTGGCCCCTGCACCTGTCCCGATGCCCAGCACTGTCCCCGAACTTAGTCCCAGGTTGGCGCGGGGCGGGGGGCCGCTGAGTGGCCTCTGATGCGTTCCTCCTTTGTGGCTGTCCTCCAAAGTCACGGCTCTTC
>NW_004955406.1:5707333-5721757 GCF_000276665.1 Chinchilla lanigera | reverse complement strand
TTTTTTTGTCTTTTGAGACAGAGTCTCTCTATGCAGTTCAGTCTGACTTTAACCTTACTTTGTAGCCCAGGCTGGCCTCCAACTCACAGTGATCCTCCTGCTTCAGCCCCCGCAGCGCCAGGATTTCAGGCCGGTGCGCCACCTCTCTGCTGCTTCGCAACAAGGCCTGGGAGGCCCCGGGAGGAGGAAGGGCTTCCGCCCGGTTTTGGCGCAGGGCGCTGAGCGTTGTCGGAACACACTTGAGACCTTTGCCGCAGGACCCACAGGTTTGGGTCTCAAATCCGTCCCTTCCTTGTCTTTGCTACGAGACCCGGGGCGGTGGCTTCTCCTGCAGGGCCTCGGCGTCCTGTCCGGGGAGGGAAAGCACGATGTCCCTCAGAGGGTCGTGGAGATGCGGCCAGGTGACAGGAGCACAGGATGCGGCCAGTGTGAGGGGTTCCCCGGCCTGCCCCGCACGGGGCTGCGTGTGGCAACCGCACTGCTGAACCCGGCTCTCCCACGCCCTGAGGCCCCGGAAGGCGAGCGGAGCCCGGCCCTGGGACTGGACCACCCTAAACAGCAAACACGGCTCAGGTTTTGAAGGCCAGGAGGGCCGGGCAGGACCTTGCAGAGCCAGAGTCCCGCGATTTCCTTTGCAGGCCGAGCTGTGCCGTCATGTGGTAGAGGGGTGAGCCAGATCTTGGGGTCCCTTACCAATGCATTGATTGCATTTTTATAGAATTAGGTATCTTATTTTATTTTATTTTTCTGGTACTAGGAATTGAACTCAGGACCTTGCACTTGCCAGGCAGGTGCTTACGCCGCTGAGCTATATCCCTGGCCCAGATATCTTATTTTAGATAAAAATGTTATATATACTCTAGTAAGTAATATAATATAACTGAGTATTTGCTTAGGTAATAAAGGGTTAAGAAATGATTAAGGTTATAATCGAAGGAATGTAAATGTAAATCGATAGAAAGATATTTTCCCAATAAAATTCCAATAAAATTCTCAAATATTTGATATAATGGAATATTGAATACATTATTTGCAGTTGACATGTTTTTGCGTCAGTGCCGGAAAGCCTCAACAAATTTGATTTGTTGTTTGGCCCTTTTTGAAACTGGGTCTCACTATGTAGCCAAGGCTGGTCTTGAACTCACAGCAACCCTCCTGCCTCAGCCTCCCAAGTGCTGGGATTACAGGTGTACACCACCACACCTGGCCAACAAATATGATACACAAATGTTAGTCAGTTTTCTAGATGAGTCTTACAGTATGGAATATCAGTTGAGAATGATACGAAAGTTAAAAACACAGTCTGAAGATGAAGGGAGAGAAATGGTTGCCACACCTGACGTGATTCATGAATGGGCAGAGGGTGGAGAAAGGGACAGTGATGTCCCTAAGTAGAGCTACAGAGGGAAAAGCAGCCCAGGCAGAGAGAGCCAGGCTCACAGACGCGCTGCAGCTCAGGACTTTCATTTCTGAAGCGCTCAAATTCCTGCAAGCCTTGCGGTTTGAGCTCCGCCTTTCTTGTTGAACTTGTGATTTCCCAGCCGAGGTGCTCACCCTACTTGAGGGGGAAAAACACACACACATTCATCTCCAGTTTTGCCAGCTGTTGAGCTGAAAATCCAGCCAGGAGAATAAACCAAACCCAGAAGCAAAAATCAGTGTTTCCGGTAAAGAGCTTTATGCACTCGCGGGTTTTGCTAATAGAGAGGGGGAAGTGAGATCGGAGTTTAGGTTCTGGACTAAAGATAACTGGCAGGGGAGGAGAGGGAGCGGGGAAGGAAGCAAGGAAGCAGCGGCCGCCGGGAGGAGGGGCTGGCGTGACAAGCCGCTGCCCAGGCTCCGTTGCTCCTGCCTGGCCTCAGGCTTGGACAGTGCTGCCTTCCCGGCCGAAGCGGCCGTGTGTGCAGAGCGAGCTTCGGTTCACCTCCCCGTGCCAGGCACAGCGCGATGCCCGCACGTGTGCCGCCTCCTCCCACCTCATGCTCTGATCCCCTCCGGTGACCTGAGCACCTCGGCCTGGGCAGCGCACGGAGCTTTGATACGGAGCGTGGTCACCGATGCTCACAGATGTACGAGCTGGCGGTGGGAAGGGTGTGGTGGCATTCGGGGCTCGGTGCTTTTCAAATATAATGCATGGGGTCAAACCAGAGAATGCAGCCCCAAGCCTCCTGAGCCCCTGCACATCCACACACCTGCTAGGACAGCTCACGGATCTCAAGGCCAGAAAGGCTGTCGGTGCTGTGAAGAACTCAGAAGCAAAACCAAAGGCCTACAAGGTGCGACATGATGACCCGGCCCACTGTCACCATGAGAAATGATGCGTGGGGACACTTTTAGCGGAGATAGGACCGTCACCCCACCATATTTTATTTTAAAAATATTTGATCAGGATCTAAGGACACCTCGCTTTCTGTTTTTCACGTGAAGCATCATCGGAGGCAGCGCTTTCTCCCGGAGGACCCTTTATTTTGGCCTGTGACCTGCTAAGAGCTTCTGACCCCAGGTCATCTCTCCAGCTGTGCTAACAAAGTTGTGCGACACCGGGCAGCCATGAAAGTGGCCTTACTGCGAGGCCACCCACGGAGCCCTGAAGACAGGAGATCACTGGATGTGCAGTCTTTTCTGTGGACTCTTCTTTGGAAAAGGAGAAAAAAAACCAGGGGTGGTGGTGCACACCTATAATCCCAGAACTCAGGAGGCTGAGGCAAGAGGATTGCTGAGAGTTCCAGCCCAGCCTGGGCTACAAAGTGAGTTCAAGGCCAGCCTGAACTGCATAGTGAGACCCTGTCTCAAAAAAAAAAAACAACTAAAAAAGAAAAGGTGGAGGCTATATCCATAAAAGACTGTTAGTGATGAAGATAATTTTCTATGTACTTGAAAAATGTCGAACTATGACATTTCACTCTGAGACTGCTACCGCTGATACAAAAGCACCTGACTTTTCTGTTGTCTGGAGCTCGAGATCCTTGGTTTACACAAGAGTTTTCTAAAAGGCAATGACTTAACACTTTCTGAAACTTAGAAATTATACCCAGAGGACAACAGGACATTTATTGGCCGGGACTGTTGTGCCATTGCTTCCAGAATGCTTACTGGTGCCCACCAGCCAGGAATTCAGATACGGTGAGAATGAGATTCTCCAAATACACCAGCTGTGTCAAGGAGATACTTAATTACAGAGGAAAGGTAGGTATGAGGGTGTCGTCAGAAACCAGAGACATCGACAAGAGAAAGTAGGGATTGTTCCTGTTTTCAATATTTTAGACATCATAGGAAAGTCTGTGAAACACAGAAAATGGGAGAAAAATCATTTGCTAACACTTTCATTTCATTTTGTCTTTTTTTCTAGTATCATCTCAATAACTTTTTTTTTTCAGTAGTAAGGATTGAATCCAGGATCTTTGTACCGAACTACATTCATAGCCCTTTGTGACTTTTTTTTCTTTTGAGACAGCTTCTTGCTAAATTGCTAAATTACCCAGGCTGGGCTCCAACTCGAAGTCTTTCTGCCTCAACCTCCCAAGTGCCAGGATTATAGGTATGTGCCATGACGCCCAGCTGATTTCACAACCTATTTTCCTTCCTTCCTTCTTCCTTCCTTCCTTCCTTCCTTCTTTCTTTCTTTCTTTCTTTCTTTCTTTCTTTCTTTCTTTCTTTCTTTCTTTTTTTCTTTCTTTCTTTCTTTCTTTCTTTCTTTCTTTCTTTCTTTCTTTCCTACACAAGGTTTCACTATTCAGTTGAGGCTGGCCTTGAACTCACTATGTAGGCCAGGCTAGCCTCAAACTCATAATGATCCTCCTGCCTCAGCCTCCCGAGTGCTAGGATTATAGTCATGTGCCACCATGCCCAGCACAAACTGTTTACTTTCTTAAAACAATTGAGGACTTTAAAAGCTAGTGTTTATATAGGTTATATCTACCAATCTATCTACTTGCCATATTAGAAATTAAGACTGAAATCAAGTTAAAAAAAATTTAGTTAAATGTAAGAATAAACTTGAGTATAGAGGCACATGCCTGTAATCCTAACACTCAGACGGCTGAGGCAGGAGGATCATCCTGAGTTAGAGGCCAGCCTGCTACACAGTGACTTCAAGGCCTAGGCTCATGGTCCCTGTAGCTATCTTCAATGCCGGGAGCACAGCATCTTCAAAGCCTTTGTCATCATAGTAACTTTTCTTCTGTCTCCGTAACTAGATACTCCTCTTTCTCTCTGCTGGTGATTGAAACCAGAGCCTTCCCACTGAGCTGCATTCCCAGCCCTTTTTCATTTTGAGATAGTCTTGCTAAGCGGCTAATTTGTCCACGTTTGGCTTGAACTTGCAGTCCTCCTGCCTCAGCCTCCCAGAGTGGTGGGATTATAGGTGTGTGCCACCACACCTGACTCTGCCTTCCTCTTAAGAGGACATTTATGATCACCGTTGGGCCCCGGCTGGTAATCCGGGTAATCTTCCCTTGTCAGGCTCTTTAGTCACATCTGCAAAGTCTGTGTTACAAATTGGCTAGGCCGTAAGTGGACCTGACGTTGTTCTAGGTGTTTCTGTGAAAGTATTTTGTAGGTAAGATTAACATTTAAATCAGTAAATTTTTAGCAAGTCAGATTATTTCCTTAATGTGGAAAGGCCTCATTCAATCATGTGAGCTTTTTAAAAGAACAGAGACAGGGTTGGGGGATATAGCTCAGTGGCATAACGCCTGCCTGGCAAGCGCAAGGTCCTGAGTTCAATTCCTGGTACCAAAAAAAAAAAGAAAAGAAAAGAAAAAACAAAGACCGCCTCACCAAAGAGGAGAGTCCCACCTATCTCACACTGCAGCCATCTCACACTGCACCCCACCCCACCCACTGGGACCGGAGTCGCCAGATGCCGCGATTCCATGAGACAATCTCTTCATCTCTTCCCCCATTTCTCACACACACACATGCATTATTGATACTGTTTCCCTGGAGAATCCTAACTAATACATCATATAAAGTAACATTTATGTTTTAGAAGTAGGATCTATAAATATCTGGGGGCCATTAATCAGTCTATTGCAAACACTAACTTCTTTTCAAGTATGCATGGGGTATTTCCCAAACACTAAGCCATAGACTAATATATGCATGCCATATCCTTATACACATATTTGTCATATACTAATATATCCCATATATTAATAGGCATACCATATGCTAATATATGCCACATACTTGTATATATATATATGCCACATGGTAATATATAAACCATATACTAATATATAGTACCATATACTAGGCCATAAAAGAAGTCTCCATAAACTTTAATCTTACAGAGTGTGTCCTCTTGAGGCAAATGAAGTTAGAAATCAATACGATAATTAGAAAAACCCCATATATAGGAAAACTAATCAGCACCTACGGCACAAGGAAGAAATTGCCAGGAAAGTCAGGGTGTATTTGAAGCTGGACGAAAACGTAGCACGTAAGACTTGGAGAGATGAGGCAGAACACCGCTCAGAGTGAAACTGGCCCCACCCAGCGCCCACATTGTCCCTGGGTCTCAAGTGTCCCCCAAGCCCCATGCTGAAGGAAGGCTTGGTCACAGCCCGTAGCACTGTTGGGAGGGGTGGAGTGTCCAGGAGGAGGATCCTGGAGAGGGAAACTGGGTCACTTTGAAGGAAATATGGGGACACGGTCCTGTTCCTGCCTCGTCTGCTTCCCAGCTCTCCTGAGGTGAGCAGAGCTCCTCCCGTGTGTCCCACCATGATATCTGTGCTGCCACAGGCCCAAGCCAACACAGCCAAGGGACCATGGACTGAACCTCTGACATCGTGTGCCAAAATCAACCTTTATTCTTTATAAGTTGATTATCTCAGCCATTTTGTGATAGTGATAGAAAGCTACTAATATACACAGTATACTGGAGAAAGACATGTTTAACATCAATTATGTAAGTTTCATTTTAAGAACTAGGAAAGAAGAGTAAATTAAACCCCAAATAAGTAGCACAAGTAGTAAGAGTAAAAGAAAAGAATTAACAAATACAAAAAAATAGGGTAAATTAACAAATGTAACAGTTCTCTGAAAAGATTAATAAAATAGATGAACTCCTATAAGAATGATTAAAGAAAAGACAGAAAGAAACAGCAGTTATCAGTACCAGAAATGAAAGAAGAGATGTCACCACAGAGCCTACACGCATTAAAAAGATAATCAATTAATCTTATAAAGAGCATCATGCCATGAAGTTCAACAACCTACATAAAATCAGAAAATTGCTTGAAAAGTTTAAATCATCAAAATAGGCACAAAGTAAATATAAAATATAAATGGAAGTTTTACAAACATTATCTATGACAGATATTGAATTCCTAATTAAAACCCTTCCTTCAAAGAAAACTAGACCTAGCTAGATTTATTGGTAAATCATATCAAACATCTAAGGAAAAAAATAATACCAATATTATATGGACCATTTCAGAAAATTAAGGAGGAAGGAGTAGTTTCCAGTTTGCTTGCTGCAACCAGCAATAAATAATCTTGAAACCAAAATATAACAAAGATGCTGCAAGAAAAGAAAATTATATACCTATACCCTTCCTTTTTTTTTTTTTTTTTTTGTCTTTTTGAAACAGGGTCTCACTATGCAGTTCAGGGTGGCCTTGAACTCACTTTGTAGCTCAGGCTGGTCTCGAACTCACAACGATCCTTCTGCCTCAGCTTCCCATGTGCTGGGATTACAGGCGTGTGTCACCATGCCTGGCCTCCTGTACCCTTCCTAAATGTGACTGCAGAAATCCTAACAAAACTGTAGTAAATTGAGTCCCGAAATATATAAAAAGAATAAATACAAGAAGTACAAGAGAAGTTTTCTCTGCAGTGCAAGTTTGCTTCACATTGGAAATCAATCATTTAATTCACTGCATGAACAAAATAAAGAAGAAAAAAATCTGATCTCTCAGTAGTTGTACAATGAGTTTGACACAGTGACAATAAAAATTCTCAGAAACTAAGAATACAAGGACGTTTCCTCATTCTGACAGGCTATTTAGGAAAAATTTATAGTTTACCTCACACTGAAGTGTAAAATATTGAATGTATTCCCTCTGGGAAAAAGGTAAGAATTTCTATTCTGGTTCACACCTATTCAGCGTTGTGCTGTAACTCCTAACAATTGCAACTGGGCAAAGAAAAAATGAACGAAAGGCATAAGGATTGGAAAGAAGGAAGGAAAAGTGCCTTCCTCTGCGTCTGAAATAACCATCTAGAAAGTAACCATACCTCTAAAAAGTGAATTCAGTAAGTTCACAGAATGCAAGTTTGATGTTAAAAGTTAAATGTATTTCTGTGTGGTAGAAGAAAGCACTCTGGCAGTGAATGCTTACAATCCTAATAGCATCAAAAACAAAAACACACTTGGGAAAATTTTGTCAAAATGTACACAACATGAAAAGTATAAGAAGATCGTGAGGAAATCCAAGAAAACCTAAAAAGATGGTGAAAAAAATGCATGTTTATAGATTTTAAAATGTCTGCCCTCTCCAGGGCATATTTATCTATAAATATGTAGCCAATACCAATTAAAACTTCAAAGTGCCTGTGGTAGAAATTGACAAGTTGATTGAAAACGTGTAATGAAATATAAAGAACCTAGACTAGCCAGAACAGTTTTGAAATAGCTGGGGAAGTCACAGACCTGATTTCAAGACCATTATAAAGCCAGGGTAATCAAGACAGTAGGGTAGTACAGGTAAATAGATCAAGGATGAAATGAGAATCCACAGATGGATCAAAGATGCTAGAGTATTGGGGTTTTTCTCTGTTAAAAAAAAAAAAAAAAAAAAAAAAAAAGATGTTAGAGCAATTTAATGCGGAAAGAGAAGTGTACTTCACAAACTATTGGATAAATGTGTGAGAAAAATGAATCTTGGTCTTTATCTTATAAATCTAAATGTAAATGTTGGCACTGTAATTTTCCTCGAAAAATTTAGAGGCATAGTCTTATAACCTTGGGGATAGGGAAAGTTTTCTTACAACAGGTGTTTTTGGTTGACTCAGAATTTAAAACTTCTATAAGTGTCTAAAGACACTATTAATAAAATTAAAAAGGCAAGTCAGGTTATTAAAAATATTTGTAATGAATATATAAGGCAATAGTGTTGTGCCTGAATACATAAATAGCTCTTGCAAATAAATAACAAAAGCAAACCGCCTAATTTTTAAAAAGACTTGAACAGATATTTTGAAAAGGAAGATATATATTGCTAAAAGGAACAGGAAAAGATGTTCAACTGGGAAGCACAAATTAAATGAAGTATAATTTCTCACCCTCTATAATACAATTTCCAACTTTGCCAGGTAAGTGGAACTGTCCTACCAGGAGTACAAAATGACACAATCCCGTTGGAAGGCTATTACATATACATCTACCTTACACCCAGCAGTTCTGCTCATAGGTTTTTATACAAGAGGAGCGAGACAGTCCAGAAAAAAGTCTTGAATAAGAATCTTCTTGGTAATGTGATTTATAATGGCCAGAATCTGAAAACAAGTCCCATGCCTGTGAGTAGGAGACCAGGTGAGGTGTGGCGAACTCATACAACGTAAGTGTGCAGTGAGGAACGTTGAATGCCTGCGCTGTGTGTAGGGGGTGCTTATAACCTGCTGTAGCCCTCGCCTCCATTTAAAATGCAAGTGGCCATTCTCAAGTGACCACCAGGCTCCAGCCCCCTCTGCATAATTCCCAGGTCCGCAGCCCTCTCCCTGCCCCTCACCGTGCCTGATCCCCCTGCCTGCCCCTCACAGCGGCTCCCTAGGGGCCGTGTCATCGTGGGACAGCGAGGCGCAGCACCCTCAGGCAGCACGACCCCCTCCAACTCCACCTCCCACTCCGGCCTGCTTGTCCAAAGCCCCAACTAAGGCTCCTCATGGGATACCTGTTGGGATAATGCCCTAGGCTCAAAAAGGACTTGATCTCTCTGTCTCTGTCTCCCTCTTTTCCTCTCTCCCTCCCCCTCCCTCCCTCCCTCTCTCTCTCTCTCTCTCTCTCTTTTCCCACATGCTCCTCTCCTCCATATGTATGACCCTCAGGTGTGCCATGTACCCTCCATGCCCTGTAAGAAATAAGGACATTATTTCCATTTCATATCCCTCCTAATCATTGAAGTTACTCTCCATCCTAAGACTCTAATTCCATCTTCTGACCCTAAATTAAAACAGATGCAGCAGCACAAGGACATCTCAAAAGATTCTATACTTTAAAAAGGGACACAAAAAAATATCTACAGGCTGGGCTGGAGTTCAGTGGCAGAGCAAGCACTTGGTATAACACAAGGCTCTGGCTTTGACCCCCAGCATTTCTTTCCAAAGGATCTGCATGATTCTATATAGATGAAGATTTCTTTGTAAGGACTGAGGATTGGGGATTTTTTTGTTTGTTTGTTTATGTTCTGAGACAGGGTCTCACTCTGCAGTCAGACTGGCTGTCCTTGAGCTAGCAGTGATCCTCCTGCCTCAGCCTTCTGAGTGCTGGGATTATAGGCGTGAGCCATCATCCCCCGCCAGTACTGAGGACTGAACCCAGGGCTCCACACATGCTGGGCAAGCTCTTTATCACTAAACTACATCCCCAGGCCCTTAAATGAGGGTTGGGAACAGGCAAAATTAATCTATGTGTGTGACAGAAATCAGATTGGCAGTTTCCTAGAGGGGGCAAATATTAATGCAAGGGGGAACACAGAACTCTGAGTGATACAGCTGGATATTTTGTCAAGATAGAAGTTATATAAGGATCTACACTCACTGATCCAAATTTATTGAAAAGTGTTCTTGAGATTTGTATATTTTTCTGTATGTAAATTCTAATTTACTATAAATATTATACATGATATATATTTATATTTGTGACAGGCATTTCAACTGAGAAATAAATGCCACTAAAAGTGAAGACCAAAAGCAAAATAAAATACATTTAACTTAGCCGGGCGTGGTGAGGTACACCTGTAATCTCAGCACTCGGGAGGCTGAAGCAAGAGGATTGCCGGGAGTTCGAGGTCAGCCTGGGCTACACAGTGAGTTGAAGTCCTGGCTGAACCACATAGCAAGACCCTGCTTCAAAAAAAAACAAAAGAAAACAAGCAACAACAACAAAATTTAACTGGGTTTTTTCCTAACTCCTTGCCCAGAATAAACATACCTTAAATTAAAATAAACAATAAGGATTTTTAAATGTTTTTACATTATTTTTTTTTTATCATGCTTCCTCTGTGCAATCGAGAAGAGTTTTTGCCCAGCTAGAAATTTGGGGAAAAAATTATTTAACTTGTGTTTTCTTATTGTCCTTTTCTTTCAGCTCTCCTTACTCCGTCCAGAATCTGTTTGGTGGGGAGGATGCTTGCTTCTTATTTCGCGCGAGATTTCTGGCCAGGGGACAGCTGGTGGCACAGCCTGAGACAGCTTTTGCGTTGGGAGCCAGAGAGGGTGTCTATCTTCCACCAGGGGGCGCTGGCGCCTTTTCTGAACCAGCCTGTCTCCTTCAAATTAAAGTATTATCCTTGAAAAGGTAAAAAAAGGCAAAACAGAGATAGTCACTGAAAAAAACAGGAAATGCTCTAAATGGGCCCGAGCAATCACCTTGTGATACCTAGGAAGTGCTGTACGCCCATACATAGGGACCTCAGGGGGCAAATGATTAGAGGATGATTGGCTTTGGTCTCTGGTGCAGAAACGGGGAGCTGGGGGGGGGGGCAGTCTATGCAGAAAGAAGCGCCTGCCTGTGTCTGAGCCGTGTGGTTACCTAAGAGCTATGCTTAGTGGTTTATTTTGTTTGTTTTGCTTTTTTCATGTTTGTCTATTTTGTTTCACACACAGTCTCACTCTGTAGTTCAGGCTGAACTTGAACTCACTATGTAGCCCAGGCTGGCCTTAAACTCGCAGTAATCCTCCCGCCTCAGCCTCCCGAGTGCTGGGATTATGGGTATGTGCCATGCTTAGTGGTTCCCAGGCTTTATCCTTGGGCTAAATTAGAACAGCGGGTCTTGGTGTAAGAGGCAGAGAATATTGACGTCGCAGAGCAGTGGGAGAGCCGGGTCTCCATGATGAGCACTGCGCAAGCGTGGATCTGGACAGTTCCCCGAGGCCGCTGTGCTGAAGACTTGGTGCTCAGCCTGTGGCTATTGGTGGGGAGGGGTGGCGAAGCTTTTAGGAAGTGGGGATCATGGGAGGGAGTTCGGTCCTTGGGGCTGTACCCTGAAGGGGACACTGAGACCCAGCCCTTTCCGGCTTTCTGTTCTCTCTTCCTCGGTGCCGCTAACTGAGCAGCTCCTCCCACCACATCCCCCCGCCGCCCGGACGGGCTACTGCACACCGGACAGCAGGGCTATGTGACTGCGGAGCAAAACCTCTGCCACTGGAGCCCGAGTAAACCTTTCTTCTTTGTAATTAACTCCATCTGATTCTAATGAGTCTGTCAGTATTTTGTCACAGTGATGCAAAGCTAGCGAATGCAACCTCTGTGGGACACACCAACATCTTCAAAAACAAAAAGCAGCTGCGCAGGGGTCATTTTTCATAGAACTTGACGGCCCTTATTTCAGAATTACCTGGAATTCGTGAATGCCGTGAAATGTGGTAAGACAAAGCTGCTCACAAGTCACAAAGCAAATGCCGGGCGTGGTGCAAACACCTGTAATCCCAGCACTCGGGAGGCTGACACAGGAAGATCGTTGCGAGTTTGAGGCCAGCCTGGGCTACAGAGTGAGCTCAAGGCCAGCCTGAACTGCACAGCGAGACCCTGTCTCAAAAAGACAAAAAAAAAATTCATAGAGCTGCCGGGCTGTTACCCCCGGTTTCGTCCTCACAGGGGCCTCTCCCAGTGCCTCGCTTAGAACATTTTGTGGGCTTTGTCTGCTAAAACTGTTGTCAGAACCACAGATAATACGCATAGGGAGAATCAGCTGCATTTTCTTAATTCACAGAAGTTGGTTCTGAATAGCTTTTGGCTACTTCCAAAAACCAGCTCAGAAAGCGCAAAGACTTCTCACCATGGATGTGGTAAAGGAACATATTCACACTGTGATACACATTAGGGTTAGGGCTTAGTGTTTGCACTTGGAGTTAGGGTCAGGGTCAGGGTCAGGGTCAGCGTCAGGGTCAGGGTTAGGTATTGTCGGTACTGCCAGGACTTCCTGTCCCACGCAGCACTACTCCGTGCTGCTCTCCACCCTTGTGGGACCTGGGAAGTACGTGTTTGTTTGTTTGTGTGTTTGTTTGTTGAGATGGGGGTCTCGATATGTACTCACTGTGCAGCCCAGGCTGGTCTTGAACTCAGCATCCTCCTGCCTCAGCCTCCTGAATGCTGGAATTACAGGTGTGCGCCACCACACTCAGGATAAGAAATATGCTTCAGAGGAGGCTACAGCGTCACTAGCTAGGACCAAAACGCATGTTGGGCCTCCTAAATTCAAATCTGGCTCTACTGCTTGCCAGCTACATGAGTTATTATTATTGTTATCATTATTATTGTTGTTGTTGTTGTAGTTACTTGGTACTGAGGAGCTCAGGGCCTTCTACATCTCCAGACTATTTTATTTTATTAGTTTATTTTATTTTATTTTATTTTTGAGATACACTTTAACTAAGTAGCCCAGGCAAGACTAGAACTTAAAATCCTCCTGCCTCAGCTTCCTAAAGTGCTAGGGACAGGTATGGGCCACTGCACCTGGCCCAGAGGAGCTGTTTAATCTCTTGTGCCTTGTCAGTTTCCTTTTCATCGCCCTCCGTGCCGCCGCAGAAGAGCAGAGTAAAACCCCACACAGAAAGTGCTTCACTCGGCACCGGAGGCCGAGAGCCAGGCCCCTGCCGTGCGCCCCTGTCCTGGACATGGGGGGTGAGAGGGGGCTGACAGACGGCTCAAGCTGGGCAGAGAAAGGGAAGCCCTGGAAGGAAGAGAAGACCAAGGACCCGAGGACAGAGCCCTGGGAGCCAGCTGCCTGCCCGCTCTCTGAACCTCGCTACTGGGAATAAAATTAGTCACACTGACATCCTTTCCCCTTTGCAAACACATCTCCGAAGAGTTCCCTTAGGTCCATCCTGGCCCTGCCTGGTGTGCTTTATCCCCAAGGCAATCGACACTCTGGGCTCCTGGGTCCAGGTGGGGCAGCAGGGTGGGAATTCCAGGCGGGTGACAGATTGGGTGGCCGGGGTCGCCTGCAGAGGCGGAAGACCTCAGGCGCCGCGCGACTCGCAGCACGGCCTGTTGCAGCGGTTCTCCAGCCGGATCACGCGGGGAAGCCCCTGCAGGGCTCGGAGCGGACTGCTGAACCCTGCTTGGTTTCCGATTCAGCAAGCCCGGGAGTGGGAGGTGGTCTCGCTCAGCGTCCTCTTACTGTGAGCAACAGTGACACCTGGTGGGGAAGAGCAGAAAGACCCTCAGCCACCCGCAGGCCCGGGCGGGAGGCACCAGCAAGGCTTAGGCGGGGCCCCAGGTGGGGTGCAGGCGCCAGAGGCCTAAGGCCCAGTCCTGCTGGCCGCGCAGGCCCCAGACGCTGCAGGCCTGATCTTGGGCTGCTGGGTGTGCGTCTTTATTCCAGAACCCTATGTTTATTCTCATTTTTGTGAATCAGTTCCTTTTCTGGCAAAGAAAGCCCTAAAACCAAGGCCTGTGAGCCGAAGTCCAGCGGAGTCCAGCTGTGGGCCCTGGAGCCAGAAGCCAGACCCACTCTGCACTGGGTATCAGCCCAGAGGAGTCTTTTCGGCATAAACTGTTGCCCCTTTCGGCTCCACATCCGTCCTGGCACGACGTCCTTGCTGCCTGGTCTGGGCAGTGATCTGTGGGTGCACAGAGAAATGGGGTGATTCCTGCGGCCACAGGGGAGGGAGGCTCCTGAAGAGGGGTGAAGTCAGCAGCTGGGGTGAAGTGAAAGTGTCCCCGGATTTCGGAGAGCCCCTGCTCTTCCTGTCCATGAAATGGGCACGAGGCCAGCAGTCATCCACAGGACCAGGCCCTGGCGTTTGCTATGGGAGGCCAAACTCGTGGCCGCATCCCGGCACCTCGGCAGCCGCAAGGGGGCGCCAAGGGAGAGGACCGCTCAGGCCAAGTCCTTCCCTGTCCAGGGGCCGCCTGAGGACCAGGCTGGTGCGTTTCCCAAGGGCGCAGCTGGCCTGAGGTCCCCGGCATGACCGTGGGAGTCTCATGCCGGGAAGGAGAGGTTAATCATTAGTTTCCAGGTGAATGGGCGGGTAGGGGTCACGGGGGTGAGGAGAGTGGTGCTGCGGAGTGACTGCGGGGCTCCCACCCCAGAATCTTTGCCCCTGCTAGGCTGCAGCAGGGGACACTCGGGCCACCAGGCAGCAGGCTGGGGTTCCTGGCAGGAGCGGGCCTTCCCAAAGCCGTAAACCCTCCCTGCTGAGATCTCTCTCTCTCTCTCTCTCTCTCTCTCTCTCTCTCTCTCTCTCTCTCTCTCT
>NW_004955406.1:5662311-5707233 GCF_000276665.1 Chinchilla lanigera | reverse complement strand
CACACACACACACACACACACGTTGCAAGGTTATTCAGGGCTCCAAGTCCAGGAGACCCAGCCCTGTCTGGGAAAGATCTGATAATGAACTGACAGTAATCCTAGCACTCTGAGAGGCTGAAGCAAGAAGGTCACAAGGCTGAGCCCAGTCTGAGAAACTGAATGAAACCCTGTCTCAAAACAAAAATAAATAAAAATTACAGAGGGTTTGGGGATTTAGCCCCCGACAGAGGAGCCAGGTTCAATTCCCACTACCTGAAAAGGAAAATACAGGAAAAGCAGAATGTGGGGTACTTTGTAAAATACTGGAAAATACTTCCTCCAGGGGGTGCGGGGCCCTAGCAAGCAGAGGCTCCGCCCACAGATGGGGCCACAAAGCAGCCAGAGAGAGCAGACCACGACGTCCACGGCCCAGGCCAGCAGGGTGCAGATCTGCCCACAGAGCCCCTGTCCTTGCTGTGTGCTCTCCCAGGCTGGCCTCGCTGAACCCCGAGGAGAATCTGGGGGGCTTAGGTGGGTGAAAGAGACAAGCTGTGGGCACTGGAGCAGAAACCGGGGTCGTGGGTGAGGGACACGGTGCTCTTCGGAGGCCGTCGAGCTGGGCGTGCGGTGCTTACGGCACCTGCAAGGCTGGAGCAGAGTCCGCAGAGGTGCAGACTGGGAGACACGAGTTCACGCATCACCCCAGGCAGCCCTTCAGCGCACAGCGAGACCGTCCTTGGGCTGCGGGCGCAGCACATTCTGGGGCACACAAGGCCCTGAGGTTGACCTCCAGCCCTGAGGCTGTGGCAAGCCTCCTTCTCCGCACCAGCAGAAAGGTCATGAAGGGCCTGTGGGCGCGCTGCCAGGGCACTGCCAGGGCTCAACAGGCGCAGGGCGGAGAGGGAGGCCCGGGCCAGGGGAGGGGTGTGCTGCAGGGGAGGAAGTAGGCCGAGGGCTGGCGGCTGCGTCGCCCCATGGCCTCACTGGGCCCTGTGACTCCCTGCTTCGCCCAGTTTCTTTCTGGATTGTTGAGCGGGGTGTGGCTCCCACCAGCAGCCCGCCCCGCATCTGCCCGGCCAGGCCTGGGGCCAGCCCCGTCTGCTTAGGGTCCCGGGCCTCTCACTCTCCCCCTACCCACCTGCTCTGGCCACGGACAGAGGAGGTGCGGGATGGGGACCCTGGGCACTCACTCAGCTTGACGGTGGCTTCCAGGCAGACAAGGGGCCGCGCGGGTGCAAAGCAGCCCCTGTCCCTCCTGGGTGAGGTGATCCACACGAGCTGGACCACAGAAGATGGGGTGACGGGAAGCCAGGCAGGTTTGGGGGAGGCTAAGCTAGCGGCCAGCTCACACAGAGGAGCTCACCGCGCTGCGCCTCTGAGAGAGGCTGACAGGCCAGCCTGATGTCCCCTGTAAGGCCTGTCTTCCCCCACCAGCTGGGAGCCTCCCGGAGACACAAACCGTGCCCCTCCTCGTCCCCACCTCGTGCAGGAGGTGTGATCCTTGGTGCTAGGGTGGGAACACAGCTTGCTGGTCCAGTCTAGGCCCTGGTTCTACGAGTCACTGCGCTTGGCTCCTGGGAGTGCTGCGTCCCGGGAGCTCAAGGACATTTTCCACGCACTTAGGCGAACACCGCTCTCCCCCTCTTCCTTGCCACGGAGACAGGCGAGGGCCCGTGTCCCTCCCTCTGGAGGTGAACAGGAGGCTGCTGCTGAGGGTGGAGTGCAGGGTGCTGGGCTGATGCCCGCTCTCTGCTCGAGAGGAGAAGAGGAGAGAGGGGAGGAGGGGAGAGGATCTCAGTGGAGGGAAATCAGAGGCAAGGCACGGTGGCTGGAGAGAGTACGGCCAGGAGCAAAGCAGGGGCCAGTGGGCCAGAGTGCAGACGGGGAGTGAGCATCCCTCGAGCCAGATGAGGAGGCAGTCAGGTCCGTGAGCTTTGTCTTTATCCTCAGAACAAAGGGAAACCACTGAAGTCTCCCCAGGTGGGTGTATGTGTGTGGCAGGACTGGATCTGTGTTCCGTTCGGACTGAAGGACAGCATTGTGCGGGGTGGATTGCATAGGCCTGGGACAGATCAAGGGAAGAAAGCTACACAGACAGCTATTGCAGCAGGGAAGGGCTGGGCTAGGGATGTAGCTCAGTGGCGAAGTGTTTGCCTAGCTCGCGTGAGGTCCTTGGTTCCATCCCTAGCACCCAAAATGTTTCACCTCAGGCATGTGGAGTTGGAGCAAACTTTGAGACGTCCCAAAAGAGACATCAAGTAGGCAGGTGGCATCTCAGTGAGGACAGATTTGTGAGTCACTCGCAAGCTGTGTCCAGGAGAGGTGGCTTCCGATCACTGCCCCTTACAGGCACTCAGCCCCCTCGGAGTCCCCCCAGCAGGGTTGGACCAGAGCTCGGTCCAGCTCTAACGTTCTCTGAATCTGTGCATACACGAGGATGAAGCATTGTTCAGACATTCCTGAATCCGCCCCCCAGCAAGGCCAGGGGAAGAATTTCCCCCACGTTAGTGGTGTCGTGTCACTGGCATAGTCTTGTTGTGACCTGGCTGTCCCTTCCTGCAGCAGATCATAGACCTTCCTGAGCACTGCAGAGTCCTCTTTGTGGGTGGGAAGCCCAGCCCCTCGTGGCTGACGGAGAAGAGGGGCCCATCCCGGCCAGGAGGCGGGGTTGGAGGCATGGACTGTGGGACAGGCTGTCTCTCGCTACCTGCTACCCACTGTCCAGGGTTCTGCTCAGGGTCTTCCATTTGCTAAATGCCTCCCATCCTTTCCTGTCCCTGGCCCAAGCTCCCCCAAACCTTCTGCTCTCTGAACTCTTCCCAAAAATGTGCTGCCGGGGTCCTGGCTGTGTTTGTTATTTCACAGATGCCCCCATTCCTGAGGGTGCCCCAGGTTCCTCTGCCTTCTCTCAGCTGGAGCAGCCCACAGAACAGTGTCTTCTTGGAACCACCCAGGCCCTCTGCGGGTCTTGACTGAGAGACCGGGACCATTCAGCTGGGGCTCACCATTCAGGAGCCGCTGAGTGCTGGACACTGGACACAAACAAAACCCAACTCCCCGGCACCTGAGAAATCTCCCCAGAGGCTGGGAAGTGTGGCTGAGCACGACCACCCTACCCGGACTCTGGCACCCTCTCACCGTACTAAAGCTCTCTATTGCTCACTCTGTTTCTGAGTTGTCCCAAGTACCATTGGAGCTAGTGGTTGTCATGTATGGGGGCCCATGATGCCCCACTGTTGATAGAAAGCACATCCCATCCTTCATCTAATTTACTCTTCAGAACACCCTGTGAGGCTGTCCAAATGTATGGGAGCAGAGTCCCGCCAGCTCCCAGCCCAGGGGGACCACCTACTGTCTGTCCTGGAGACCAAGTGCATGTAAAAATTTGGAGCAAGGCCAGGAGTGGTGCTGTACACCTATAATCCCAGCACTCAGGAGGCTGAAGCAGGAGGATTACCATGAGTTCTAGGCCAGCCTGGGCTAGTGAATTCAAGGCTAGCCCGAACTACACAGGGAGACCCTGTCTCCAAAAAAAAAGAAAGAAAGAAAGAGAGAGAGAAAGAGAAAGAGAGAGAGAAAGAAAGAAAAAGAAAGAAAGAAAGAAAGAAAGAGAAAGAGAGAGAGAAAGAAAGAAAAAGAAAGAGAGAAAGAGAAAGAGAGAGAGAAAAAGAAAGAAAGAAAGAAAGAAAAAGAAAAGAAAGAAAGAAAGAAAGAAAGAAAGAAAGAAAGAAAGAAAGAAAGAAAGAAAGAAAGAAAAGAAAAAAGCTTGGAGAGGGGACACCCACTGACCAATTAAACCCAAACTGGAAGGGTCCCCTCTTATGCTCTGTGCTGCATCCACTGTAGTAAAGGTGGCAGAGATAGATACTCAGATCCATCTTTCTAGAATAAAGCCAGTCCCTCCTGAGCTGTCTGCGGAACAAGACACCCAAAAGGGGGCAGCTACTCCAACAGCCTCTGGAAGACTTGAGATTTCTCTTCAAATAGCAAGACTCCATGCCACCACAGGAAGCTGGAAATCTGAGCCGCTCCTCATCTTTGGGTTGATAGTGAGGGTCAGCCATCATTAACTCTTTTCTCATTGTTTCCTGAGAGAGCGTCCTTTCTTCAACCCAGCCAGTGAGCCACAACCCCTCAAACAGCACATGATTCCCTCCAGGTAGGGTCTACCACCCTTCAGCTGGAAGAGGTTAGAGATGACAGAGACCTCCACTCCCTCAGAGCTCCATAAAGAATTATGGGGACTTGTGTCTCTCAGGGGGAAATGAGGTAGATCAGGGCATGGCAAAGCTGGCTGGGAAGTGGGCGTGACCTGTTAATTACAGAGCTCCAGGAACACATGCGCAGAACAGTTCCCGAAGCCCTGCATGCGAACTCAGCAGGTTTTCAACGGCACGGCCTGGACCTGACATCAGCCTGAGGTGTGGGATCCCGGCACTACCTCTCAGGACCCAGATGTAGAAGTTCTTACGGGTTTCCTGGAGACTTGGAGAGCATAAAGGACACAGACACCAGGAAGAGTTTTTGACTGTGGCTTTCCTCATGGTAGCCCACCCTGCTTTCTCCAGGGTGTCCTTTTATATTGCGTTTTCTCCTTTTACTTAGACTAAGCTCACTCTGCAGAACCAGTTTCTCCCTCACTCTTCACTTTTACTTTTTTTTTAATAAACTTGGCCACTGCTTTTAAAAAAAAGAAAAGAATACCCTGTAAAGTAAGTTCTGTTTCTCTCACTTCACTCCTGGAAGGAGAGTAAGTCACTTGGGTAAGTTCAGACAGCTGGGATTCAAACTCTGGTTTCATCTGACTGAAAGATGTCAGGCTTTGGGGAAGACGCCCAAGCCAGAACCATAAAATACTAGATTCAGTAGAACCCGAGACTATAGGAAGCTCTTTGTCCCTAACCCCCAAATTGGGAGTGGTTCCTGGAGAACATCTGCTGAGTCAATGTGAATGAACGAAACATCTTGGAAACATTCCTTCCCTCCCACCCTGCGGTGCTGAGCATGGCTTTGAGAACTACGCCTTGCGTTTGGTGTTACAGATATTGATAATCCCTGAGGGTGACTCTCTAGCTGGAGTGCTTGGGATGTAAGGGCCTGAGGCAGCACTGTGTTTAAGTACTTGGTTAAACCATTATTAAAGAGACGGCTACTTACCTTTCTCAGCTACGTTTGAATTTTAAAACGATGAAAGCTGTTCAGTACACAATGAAACAATTGCTTTGGAGAAGAAAAGAGAGAACTGAAGCAGAATTCGTTTTTTTCTTGATGTATTTTTGCACTGAGAATTTAGATGTTGGCAAGGCTCCAGTCAAAGGCTCCCCAGTGCTTCGGGGCAAAGATCACAGTTCACCAGACCGCAACCCCATTTCTTCCTCCCTGGGCTTTCTCTGGCCTCCGGGTCTTTGTCCTCACCACTGGTCCCTTGGCTGCGATCACCTTTCCCTATGTCCTTACCTGGGTGAATTTTATTCATTCTTCAGATTCTAGGAGGCCTTCTGAAGTGCCTCCTCTACTTGTCTCTGCCTCTACGCTGGTGCCTCTTTTGTATATTCCCAGTGGCACCAGCAACCTAACTCAGCAGTATTTTCTAGGTCTCTTTCCCACTTTTCTTGTTTTTACCCCAACCTTGGGCACTCCACGTGTCTTAGTCTCCGCACCTCAAGCCATAAGCCTGGCCCATGATAGGTATCGGAGCTAGCCCTGAGTTTGGTAAGGCTTTAAACCTTACCAAATAGTTGGGGAATCATTTATCGAGTGCCTACTATGTGCGTGGCTTCTAAAGCGTATCATTACTAAGCTTCGCAACATCCTTACAGAGAGGTCTGGTCAGTCTGACTGTAAAAATAAACGTTTCAGAGCTCAGAGAGGTTTGGTAACTTGTCAAAGAGCACCCACGGGGAAAGAGGCTGGTCCCAGACATCAACTCAGGCCCACGTCACCGAAATCTCTTGTCATCTGAAAATTCCACACTCTAACTTAGAAGAAATTTTGCTTTTAGATGTTTGATCTTAGATAAGTCGCTGTATCCAACTCATATCAGTTCTGTCACTGGAGGGTGGGCCATATGAACTCCAAGGTAATGTGATTGTACAATTAGGGCAAGATGGGCCATCACCCGCAGGGAAAGGACACCGGAGAACGAAGCTAATATAGAAGTCCCCAACTAACCAGGGTTGAATTTAGGGATTTTTTTTTTTTCTACCTTATGACAGTGCAAAACCAACCTATCTTTAGCAGGAATGGCATTTTGAAATCTGAACTTTGATCTTTCCCTGGGCTGGCAATATGCACTAGGACACTCTAGCAGGGTGAACATTTGAGCCTGCACCATGGGCCCTCACTATGTGGAGGTTGGCTAAATTTTTTGAGACAGGGTCTCACTATGCAGTTCAGGCTGGCCTTGAACTGGTAGCAATTCTCCTGTCTCAGCCTCACAAGTTCTGGGATTACAAGCATGCACCACCACTGGCTCCCATGCATTTTCTAGTTACGGTCTTTTTTTCCTTGTGATGTGCTTCCCACACATGCAGTCTCACCTGAATCCAGGAGCACCCACAGTCCGCTGTGTTTTTTAATCTGCGCATGCTCACAGAGCTGGCATGGCCCCTCCTCTGGTGGGTGGGGCCAGGCTTGTGCGTGGTCCCGTCTGTGTGTGCGCAGACAGGCTCTGGGTGCGCAGTCTGTGGTGTTCCAGCCCCTGGCCTTTCATCTTCTGACTCTGGAATGTGGGCTGCTCTCCCCAGGCTTGGCTGGGCCCTTCCTGCTTCCTGAGGTCTTGGGGCCTCACTAGGGTGCTAAGCCCTCCCCACTAGCACCTGGCTTTCCTCCTTCCTAGCAGAAGGCAGCACTCCTTGGGGTGGAGCCTGGCTCACCCTCTTCCTCTGCGGCCTCCCGCTGCCCCAGCATCCTGGTCTGCCCTGCTCCCACCACAGAAAGAGCTTGGGCAGCAGCATGGGAGAGGCCGGGTCTCTGGGAAACACCAGAAAAGGCTGACAGGGCTTTGGGGTCACAACCATGCTCTTCATAATAATGGCATTAAAGCACAGGGGTGACAGGAGAGTGAGCAAAGGAGACTGAGTCATAAAGGAAAGGTAAAAAGAGGTGGGACTTCCTCAGATGAGTGTGAGGATGGCTTCCTCCCAGGTGACCTGGAACCGCACCTGGGACACTCTGGGAGTATCCACCCTGACCAATCAGAAGCCAGCTTGAGGTTCCTGACCAATCAGGACCCCCGGCCGACCAACAGCCTTGACCTTGTTTCTGCAGGATCCTGAGGCCTGCCAGCACTGTGAGCGCAAGAGGGAGGGACAGAGGCCATAGCCACCCCCAGGGAGACCCCGAGGGGCGCTGGGGCTGGGAAAGGGCAGGTGGGTGAGGGTGCAGGGCTCCTGGAAAAGAAAGGCGTTTGAT
The DNA here is from genome assembly GCF_000276665.1 of Chinchilla lanigera. Taxonomy (NCBI): domain Eukaryota; kingdom Metazoa; phylum Chordata; class Mammalia; order Rodentia; family Chinchillidae; genus Chinchilla; species Chinchilla lanigera. The sequence goes on along the minus strand of NW_004955406.1, from coordinate 5,699,838 downwards.
GTCAAAAGCCTGCAGTGTGGCAGGAAGCAGAACTTCGCAAGGACTCGGGAGGAGGCACCTCGCTGGCTTCCTTCCTTCCGGCCTGGCCCAGAGAAAAGCCAGAGCCAGGGAGCCTCCGCCCAAGCTCCTGCACCCCCATCCTCCCACCCCCTGCTATCCACACCACCTGGCCTCCACCTTTGCTCAGCTCTGCACCAAGAGGAACACCTCTGCAGCCCCCATCTGGGCTTGCCCGCCCCACGCACCAGACAGGGAGCCGGCCTGGGGCATCTCCTGGGGCCATGCTCTAGCCCGCCAAGAAGCCAAGAGAGTGAGCAAAGGAGCACATCTTCCACCAAGCCATCCTCAGCCACCCCTTCCCTCAGGGGGTCCTGGGACCCTACAGGCCATACTGCACAGGACAGGAAGGGAAGCTTTCTGCACTCCCCAGGGAACCGCTTGCAGCCTGTCATTCCCTGTCTTTTCCTTACTGCAGAGCCTGACATTTCGTTTGATTTTTGAGACTGGGTCTTGCTATGCAGTTCAGGCTGGCCTTGAACTCATCGTGATCCTCCTGCCTCAGCCTCCTGAGTGCTGGGATTACAAGTGTGTGCCACCATGCCTGGCTCCAGAGCTAGACTTTAGCCACAGCGCTTCGGTGTCTTCCTAAATCCAGACCTTAAAACATTGAGGAAGTGAAGTAGCTCAGCGTGAAGGCCTTGGGTTCAATCCCTAATACCAGAAAAACAAAACACTGGGGAGGGGCAGCACAGCAGGACAAAGCTTGCCTGGGAATCCATCGGACCCTGACTCCTTGGCATCTTGACAGAAGGTCCAGAGAGCCTGAGCTGTGGGCACTGGCTTGCAGCTACTGAGCAGGTTCACAAGCACCGCTGCTTTCCTCAGACCAGCCTCCTGCCTCAGGCGCTGCCTCAGGCTCTTGAGACAGAGGAAGCTCTGTGTCCCCCCACCCAAGGGCATGGCGGGGTGCATCTGCCTCCGTGCGCTGTGACCGACTCCAGGCCATGCTGGGCGGGGGACAGCCCAATCCCTTCCCTGGCCGGGAGGAAGCCCCACACCCACTGCCCCCCAAGCTTGGCCCAGACTCACACAGGCCTGGTCACGGCTCCTGGGGACGAGGGGAAGCCAGGGTCCTTGAGCTGACTCTGCCCAGGACAGGAAATGCTTCAGCCACTTTCAAAGGCACAGTCACCAAGGGAAGGAAGCCACATGGGATGGGTCCCCAGGGCAGGCCAAGGCCTTCCAGAAGGAGGAAGCAGCAGGAAGGCCAGGCCTGGAGCCCTGGGGAGAGGGGACAAATTATGTCCATGCAGCTTCCGTGTAAGATTTTTATTTACTCTCAGTGGAGAGAATCCTGAGCCTTAAAGCGATTATGAGAAAGTCATGCATGAGGTCATACCTACTGCAGCCGGCTGCCTGCTGCATCGCCCCAGACCACAGATCCCAGGGGCACTGGTCGCTTCCCTACGCCTGACTTCCTTTTCTGGACCCCAGAGACCAAGAGCGATGGGGCCAGAGACAGCGACCTGCACGTGCGCACCTTGTGTCCTTGTCCGTGGCATCAGATGTCAGCTGTGAAGTCAGCGCGGAACCCCGGGAGGCAGGCGCTCTTTGCGGCCGCATTTTACAGGCAGAGAAACTACTGTTTAGCAACCCCAGGTCTTGCTCAACCTCACAGTGATACAGGGCAGAGCCAGGACTGGAATCGAGGGCTGAGCATCCCCAGTGGCTGCCTTGGGCTTCCTGTGTTTAGCCCTTGCTAGCAGGTCCCGCACTCACACGCAGAGGCGAGCTGCAGCGAGGGCCACGTTGGCCTTCTCTTTTGTTGTCACTGCAGTCGTGTTACGGATTCAGCAGTGGCACCAGTAGGCTAAGTGTCTCTGCAGGACACCTCATCAAGTTAGTTATTGAGGGGCTCCTCCCCTCGCCTTCCTCCACAAGCCCCAGGAAGACCGTGAGACCTTCATCCTCTCCAGCGGGGCAAGCGTCACTGTGGGTTACCTGTCCTTGGCCCCACCGGTTGTCACAGGGGGAGGAAGTTGGGAGTGGGGTGGAGAACTCAGCAAGACGAACAGGACCAGGCTGTGCTTCAGGGAGGTGTCTCCACACGTCAGTCCACTCCAGGATAAACAGCTCCGCCCACCTCTCACTTGTGGGCGGACTAGAGACATCACTGAGACACTAGTACCGGACACTGGAATGTCATCCATCAGCTCCCTGAGCACCTGGACTGTCTCCCCAAAGCTATGGAAAAGCCTTGCCCGACACAGACCCCTGCTCGGGCCCCTGCCAACCCTGCCTTCCACCCCCTGGTCCACAAGGAATCCCAGACACCTAGGGTCTGGTGATATTTTCACTCAGGCATGGACAGACTGACTGGCTCAAATACCCATATTTCAGTTTGATCTGGTGGGAAATGGCCAGGAAGTTTGGAGGAGGTGAGGTATCCTATTCCTGACCTTAAAAATCCTCCAGATGCTCATGTATTGCCAGTAGAAAAATACATCATCGGTACTGTCCAGAAGGATTTTTGGCACTCTAGTAAGGCTAGCCCTAACCCTGCCCAGAAGGGCCACTTCTGGTATGAAATCAATATAAATTAGTGCTTTTGCTCTACCACAGGTGCTTGCAAGGATGGTACTGTAGTCCGGGTTTGCAAGGGAAACAATACAGGACACATAATTTATAGGGTTATTTTATAATAGTCACCCAAGAGTCAAATACAAAAGAGTGCAGAAGATCTGTCCACACACTAAAGACCCAAAGAATCCAGCTGAGGGCCTGGATCCCATGATAATGTCCTGCATGAATCCAGCTGAAGACCTATAGCCCATGACAATGCCTCCCACAAGTCCAACTGGAGGCCCAGAGCCTATAACAATGTCTCATGCAAGTCTGTTTCAAGGATCTACACTGGGGAGGCCTCAAGGTCAGTGGTGGAATCTAGAAAGTCTGCACCAGTGTGATAAAGGATCTGTGCCAGCAGGCTGAGGGATCTGCACTGGAGCCAGGAAGCAACCCTCAAAGTAATGACCAGAGCTCCCCAGAAAAGTACCATAGCCATTCTCAGCAACAACGAGGTCCCGAGCTCCTCCAACAATGAGAACAGCCAAGTTCATATCAGGAAAGCCAGCGAGACAACCTTATCCAGGACACTGAACAGTGCACCATCTTCCCCTCTGGAGCCAGGAAGCGATGCTCAAAGTAAGGACCAGAGCTCCCCCAAAGTGAACCGTAGCCATTCTCAGCGACAACAAGGTCCCAAGCTCCTCTGATGATGAGGACAGCTGAGTTTATATCAGGAAAGCCAGCATGACAAGGTCCTCCAGGAGAAGCAATAGCCCCAGTCTTCCTCTCCAGTTCTCCCTATAATGCTGCTGGAAACAATCCTTAGGTGGGCCCTCTACACCCAGCACCTCTCTGATTCATTTCAGCTGGGTGTTACAAGCTGACCACCAGTTGTCAATCCGCCACAAGTGGCCACAGCAAATTTACTCCAAATAGCTCTAAACTGACAACAACCCAAATGCCTATCATTAGGAGAATGGACTAATGTGCTGATTATGTATAGTTTTATGCAGCAATGAAAAAGAATAAACCAGTAGGCAGAACCATAAGCATGAGTCTCCAGACATACTGTTGGGCAAAAGAAGCCAGACAGCAGGGTACTTCCTATAGAATTCCCTTTCTAGGAAGGCCAAGACCAGGCAGGCTGAACTGCAGCAGCTACTTCTGCCACAGGGAGGCATAATTTTGGGGGGGGGGCGCGCATGAGAAAGCCTTGCTGGAATGCTCTGCCTGTTTGTGTGGATCGAGGTTTTAAAAGTGTGCATGTGTGACACGTATGTGTGTAAGTCAATTTTCCCATTGCTGGTACAAAATACCAGACACTCACAATTTTAAAAGGGAGAATTTCTATCTGGCTCATGGTTTCCAAGGGTGCTATCCATGGTCGGTTGACCCCAAGGCAGAAACACCATGGCAGAACAGTGTGATAGAACAAAACTTCTGAATTCCTGGCAGCTAAGAAGCAGAGCACAGAAGACCACTATGGAAAGATGTATCTTCCACGGGCACACCCCAGTGACCCCCTCCAACTGGGCACCACCTCTCACTGGGCCCCCCCTTCTAACAGCACATTCAGCTGTGAAATCAGTGCATTAATCCACTCGTGAGGACAGTGCCCCCATGACCCAGTCTCCTCTCCAGGGGTCTCTTAATCCAGCCAAATTGACCATTACAGTGAACTGGCATGGCCAGGCACCATGCAACATGCCTGTAATCCCAGCACACTGGGAGTCTGAGGCAGGAGGATGGCGAGTTTGAGCCCAGCCCAGGCAATTTAGTGACTTGGTGCGATTCTGTCTCAAAATAAGTAAATAAACAAACAAATAGAGAGCTGGGATATAGCTCAGTGCAGAGTCCCTGGGTTCAGTCCCCAGTGCTGGCGCAGTGTTTAAAACTCCGCCTGGCTGCACTCTGGAGGTTTGTAAACTTCATTTTACGTCATATCCTCCCACCCACAAAAAGAAGGCAAAAATATTAGATAGTTTAGTTTGTTTTTGTTTCTAATTTGTTTCACTGTTGGAATAAAGGAGCTGGCTGGCTGAATTTGTCTTGTCAGAGATGAACGCTGTTTCCTCACGCTCGGTCTTGCTACCTTGATGCCTTGCTCACTCGGAGACAGCTTCCCATGTGCACTCACACTGCGTAGGATTCACAGAGCAGACAAAAGCCAGAGGGCTCCTGCTTCACACTGTACCACCTGCGGAGAGATCAACCTCCACAAAGCCCACTCCATGCCAGGCACTGATCTGGCCACCAGGGACATAGCACTAAAACACCAAGATCTCCACTTTTGTGTCGATCGAGGCTTGACACGGTAGCTGCAGCATGGTGGAAGACAGATTCCTTCAGAGCTGCTCAGGGACACTGGGCAAGCAAGCACCCACTGGCCTCACATTTTTCAGGGCTGCCCCCTCTGTGGGGCCAGGGTGCCCACACAGCTCTGCTGATCTTGGCTGTGCTACACATCAGCACTTGACACTGCTTGGTCTTAAACCCAGTGTCACTAAAGCAGGAAGGGAAAATGCATCCCTAAGACCTTAGGTCACAGGGAAGGCAAACTTACTGAAGTTTGGTGAACTGCAGGGGATAAGTTTTGATCCCTGGTCCCCCGCCCCTTCTCCAGATTGCTCTGGGATGGTCCCTTAACCCCCAAGCCTCCTTCTTTCTCATCTGTAAACGACACAGTCTCTTTCAAACACTGCTGAATGCATTGAGTGAAATGGACCAGAGCTGCTGAGTGCTCAGTGGTTGTGAAACACACAGTAGCTATTAGAGTTCACTGGAGAGACAGACACACATACTCAAAGTGTGCCATTCACCACATCCCCCTCCCACTGAAAGTATGTGGGTCCCTATTTCCTCCGCTTTCCAAAGCTCTTCAAACTCCCACACTCTCTGCCGAACCAGGATGCTTCCCACCTTCAACACCCGAGACACACCTTCCTCAGCAAACCCTTCAGCTCACACCGCCACGTCCCTGCCGCTGGCAGAACGTGCTTCCTGCGCCTAGCTCCCTTGTCTTCATTGTCTTCATCAGACTTAAGCCAGGGCCATCTCAGAACCGGCTGAGCACGCAGACAGCAGCCAGGCCACAGCCCTTCCCTCAAGACCTGCAGGAGCCACGTGGCTTCTGGGGAATCGAGCTGTCCTCAGAGGCCACAGCGGAGCCTAGCTGACAAGGGGACCCTCGCTGGTCCCCAGGGAGCTCAGAGTCCCTGAGGCGTGGGCAAGTGTGCTGCAGTTCCTGCTGGACTCACAGCACTTTGCTCAGTGCCTGGTGCAGGGAAGCGCCATAAATACTTGAATGAATAAATGGATGGATGGACGGATGGAAAGATGGATGGATGGATGGATGGATGGAAGGCTGGCTGGCTGGCTGGCTGGCTGGATGGATGGATGGATGGATGGTTGGATGCATCTCCTGCCCACCATGCCCCACTCCACCACAGATCTGACCACACAGCCCCTTGGGGTGCAGTGAGGACAGACAAAGCTCTGTTTCCAGCAGTGACGTACTTCTTTTTTTTTTTTTTTTTTTTTTTTTTGGTTTTTTTCCGGTACCAGGAATCGAACTCATGACCTTGCGTTTGCCAGGCAGGCGCTGTGCCGCTGAGCTAAATCCCCAGCCCCAGTGACATACTTCTTTACTTTGCATTTGTGACACGTTTCTTCCTGGGTACAAGCTGAGTCAGGAGTCTCCTGGTTTCCTGCCCATTTTGAGCCTCCACTGCCCCTCCCCAAGGGACATGTTCCCCAGGAAGAGGCCAACACCCCCCAGGGCTCCCCAGTGGGCAGAGCTAGGGTGCAGGCTGGGCACACAGCCAGGGGCTAAACATCCCCTCCCTTGTTTGCTGTTTGTGTGTCTTGCACCTGGCACACAGGCCTGGCAGCCTGGGAATGCCCCTGCGTGGGCCCCCACTCCAGCTCCGGGGAGCAGCCCCCAGCCATGCTCGAGCCAGCCCTGTCCCCCAAAGAGTCTCCCACTTTGCCCGGCCCTGACAGGTGAGGTCCCTGTGAAAGCCTGAGGCAGGGGCCCAGGCCTGTGGGTGCTGCGGTGAGGGCGGCGGAGGGGAGCCTTGTGGGGGCCTGCAGAGTCGCAGCAATTGTGGGAACACGGTGACTTCGCAGAGCAGCAGCCAGGCAGGAGGGACGCCACATGCGAAAAATGACGCCCAGGAGAGGAGCAGGTGCCAGGGTCACGGGCACAGAGGCTGTGCAAAGACCAGTGCCCTGGAAATCAGGCCAACAGACAGCACTGCTGCCCACGAGCTGTGTGACCTCGGGCAAGTTGCTCAACCGCACAGTGCCTGAGCCTCTGTCCGAGACGGCTGCTGGAGGAATTCTCGAGTGAGCACACAGGAAGTGCTTGGCAGAGTTGCAGGCGAAGTATGTGCTCAATAAGGGCAGTCATGGCCATTTTATCTTTAACGTGGATTAAACACGCAAATTAAAGGCTCTGTATAATATGGCAGGAGCCAAAATGGACCAAAAACCCTGCTCTTCTGGAGCCAGCATTCCGGAAGGAGTGATGTTGATGTATCTCAGGAGAAAACGGCAGACAGGGGACCAGGTGCTCTGGGGACAGGAAGGGGCTGGTCAGGGAGAAGGTGAGAGGACCAGTGCCAGAGGAGGAAGAAGGCCTTGAAGTTGGTCGTTGGGAGGACAGTGGGAACTAGTGGGGAGCAGTAGCACATCCCTGTGATCCCAGCCCTCGGAGGCTGAGGCAGGAGGATCGCCTGAGTTCAAGACCAGCCTGGGCTCCATAAAGAAACCCTGTCTCAAAAACAAACAAACAAACAAACAAAAACAAGCAGAGGGACAGCAGGGCCTGTGCGGTGTGACTGTCAATACATCTGCAGCCGCAACACTGAGAAGTTTCAGTGAGGGCGACGCCAGATGACAAATGCCCACCGTGCTGTAGACAGCAGGACTTGTGAGCTGCTGTCAGTCACTGGGAGTGGTTGGGGACTAGGGATCTCAAGCTCATGGGTGACGGCTGCACATGCGCTGCCACCTTCTTGCTCCGGGACCTCAGCTAGGGACACGGTCATCACTTGGGCCAGGCGCTGATCCCATAGCACTTGGAGGCCGATGAGGAATCTCTGGAGCCTCGGGGAGGTCCACAGGGTGAGGAGGGAGCAAAGCGGGGCCCCTGCCCCAAGTGGAATTGCCACATTTACTGAAAACCAACAAACACAAGCAGAGCCGGGGCACCTGCTTAACTCCAAATTTCAGATAAACAACCAGGGCCCTGGCCGGACCTGGGCAAGGCTCACCCAGCAAGCGGGCGATGGGTCCTGAGCTTTCAGACTGGACCGGATCTGCCCCTCCTCTGGCCTAGCCCCACCCCAACCTGGGGAGAGGGCCCTCAGGATCAGGGTTCACATGTACCGCCTCCACCCCTGCTCCCTGCTCCCCTTCAGCCCTGGGGCCCCTGCCTCATCCCAGTGTTTGCTTTCTCAGGGGGCCGAGGGCATCAGCCCCGGATGGGCCGCAGAGGCGAACTTGGGCTGCTTCGGGCTGGGAGAGTGAGAGATGGCCAGCTGCAAGGGCTGCTGGGAGCTGGGGAGTCCCCGCCCTCACTCAGGGAGAACCCTGACTCCCTCTGGAGGAGCTTGTCCCCAAGACTGAGGGCCCCTGAACAAAAGCCACCAGGGGGCACTGGGCTGGGACTGGGACTCTTCTCCTTTCCCCACAGAAAATACCTAGAGCAGTGCCTGGCACAGGGGAGCGGCTGCCACCACCCTCCTGCAGGCAGAGGTCACACACCGCCTCGCCTATTTCTCCTGCCCCATGGCCGGTGACTTCCTCAGGCACAGGGGCTGTGTTTGCTCCTCTTAGTCATCTTGGTGTCCGGTGTGGACAGATAGGCACTCCCTGGAGCCAGGCCCAAGGAGTGCATGGGTGTCTTTGATTATTCCTGCCCTGTGTAGCTGCACACCCCTCCTCCTGTGCTAGGGCTACAGATGGGATCCCGATCAAGTGTTGCTAGCCAGGCCTGAAATCCTAGCACTCTGGGAGGCCAAGGCAGGAGAACTGCTAGTTCAACCCCAGCCAGGGCAATTTAGCAACATAGTGAGACCCTGTCTAAAATAAAAACTCAAACTAGAAGGGGTTGAAGATGTAGCTTGGTGCAGAAGCCTTGGGTTCAATCCCCAGAACCACAAAAATAAATAAATAACTAAAGTGTCAGTGGCTCTTTCATCCATCCTTTTGCCCGGCCTCAAACTCTCTTGTTTTGGGGTTTGCTTTTTTCTTTTCGGTCTTTTTGAGACAGGGTCTCGCTATGCAGTTCAGGCCGGCCTTGAGCTCACTTTGTAGCGCAGGCTGGCCTCAAACTTGCAACGATCCTCCTGCCTCAGCCTCCCGAGTGCTGGGATTACAGGTGTGCGCCACCACGCCCAGCTTGGCCTCAGACTCTTGACCCTGGCTCATCTCGGGATGCCTCCACCTGAGCTCTGATGAGCCCCCTGTGTCACTGGACACCGCTCAGATGTCCTTGGCACTCAGGAGACGGGTTGGCCTCAGTGTAGGCACTGTGTTCTCACCCGCACTGCGCTGCCAGCAGCTCACCCTCCGGCACAGGGCAACTGAACCACCCACCCCATGGCGCTCCTAGTGGGAACAGCAGTGTAACCCTACATTGCAAACTTAAAATCTCTTCTTGTCCCTTAAAAAATCAGTACCTCAAAATACAAATAAAGAGCAAAAGTAAAGACAGGTGATAGGAATAGGGAGGTAAGCCAGGTGTGGTACATGCCTGTGATCTCAGCACCTGAGAGGCTGAGGCAGGAGGATTGCTGCAAATCTGAGCCCAGCCTGGGCTCCATAGTGAGTTTAATGCCAGGCTGGAATACATAGTGAGGCCCTGTCTCAAAAATACTACAAAAAAAAAAAAAAAGAAAGAAAAAGAAAGAAAGAAAGAAAGAAAAAGGAAATAGGGAGGTAGATCTTTCACAAAAGGGAAGGGGAGACAGGGGAGGGGGTGGGAAAGAGTTAAGATGTGTTCTGTACCTGTACCAACTCCGTACAAGGAATGTCACCACTATGTACTGCTAATAAAGCTATTAATAATAATAATTTAAAGCTACTAATAATAACAATTTAAAAACGATTAAAGAATTATGCAAAAAAGAAATCAGTCCCATCTGCCTTGGGCAGCCCCTCCCCCAGCCTTCTATTCCCCATAACACCCTGCTTGTGGCAAGTGGAGCCCCCCAACCCCCATCCACACCCTGAGACCCAGACGCCAGCCCTGGCCCTGCTCTGCGCGCCTGTGAGCCGGTCCATGCCCGACACTGTCTGGGGCCAGGCTGGGTCCTCCCTGCCCCAGCCACGCGGGATTCCGTCCCGCTGCTCCACTGCACCTGCAGGGGATGCAGCCTGGGGGAGCATCACCCTCTCTCCTGCTGCCGTGCACCTGGAGCCTTGCATGATTATGTGTGGGAGACCACTCAGGGCTCAGGCTGTGTTTTCTTAGCCTAGTGACCTGAGAACAAGGCAAAGAGGCCCTAGAAAGCCAGGAGGCTGCTGGGGTGAGTTTAGCTCTGCAGTCAAAAGAGAAAATGAAATGAAACCACCACCACTCAGGTTGGGCGCGCCCTGTGCTTTGTTTTGGTTTAGCTGTCTTCTTAATAAATTTGTTTGTTTTGTTTTTGTTTGTTCTTTTGGGACAAGGTCCTCTCTTCACTGTGTAACCCAGACTGGTCAGGAACCTGAAGCAGTCCTCCTGCCTCAGCCTCGCAAGTGCTGGGATCACAGACTGAGCTGAACTCTCTGGGTCTGGCTGTGACTTCTGCCTACACTGGCTCCTCCTTCTTTGCCCTCCCGTCCCAAACCTGAGGGCCCAGCTGACCTGGTCACCAAAGCTGCCCAAGGCGCTTAGCCTGCAGCCTGAGCTCACCAACCACTCCAGCCTGTGTCCTTCTCCACAGAATCCCTGCGCAGGAGAGGCCGGCCTGGCTCCACACAGCTCAAAGGCACTTGCTCTGATTCAGAGGAGATTAAATACTGTCTCAAAAACCCCAAGTAAAAAAGAATTTAAAGACTATGTTTGCAAAGCCCCTAGCACTGCACCTGGCACACAGGGGCAGCTTGGGGAAGGGAATTCTTACAAACCAGTGCCAAGCATCCATTGTGCCCCCCAAGGTGGGTAGCAAGGTGGGGACACCTGTGGGTCACAGATTCAAGATGAAAGGTGCAACCAGAAAGAGATGCAAGAATCCTGCCTCCAAGGGGCAAGCAGGTAGAGGGTGCCCAGAAGCCTTTTTTTGTTTGTTCATTTTGGTTTTGATGTTGGGGATTGAATCCGGGACCTCTGCTCAAATTTGACACCCTCCTGCCTCCGCTTCCCAGAGTGCTGGTGATTACAGGTGTGCACCACCACACCAGGCTCCAAACGTCTTTGTAAAACCAGCTTAACAGTCAAGACTCCCACTTCCTGGATCACTTGTGACCTAACACAAGATGCGTAGCCCCTGAGCCTCACCCGTACCCTGCGTCCTTTTTGGTTTCTGAGCTAAGGTCTTGCTAGTAATTCAGACAGACGTTGAACTCCCTATGTAGCCAAGGCTGGGGAGGATGTGCTCAGGGAGTTCGATTCTGCCGCCCCTTTTGCTCACATCAAAGCCCTTGAGAGCAGCCGGCACTCCTCAGTCGGGACTTCTCTCTCCTGCTGTCTCGGCGGTGCCAGCCCCGCCCCCGTTCCTGACCACCAGAAGCCCCCTCATCCCGGCCCGATCCTCTCTGACATCTGGCTGGCCCTTGCTCTTTCTTTCCCTATGGGTTTTTCAGGGAGTCTCACCATGCAGGTCAGGCTGGCCTCGAACTCACTGTGTAGCCTAAGCTGACCTGGAACTCATGGCCTCAGCCTCCCGAGGACGGCGATCAGCGTGCTCCACCACACCCGGCCTCCTTTCTTCTTCTTTCAGGTCTTTGCCTGAATGGCACAATGCCACAAAGTGACGTGTGCTTTGTTCACAGCTATAAAACAGGAACCCCTTTCCCTTCCCTGTCTTATTTACTGTCCTTAACACTCTTTGCCACCTGACTCACTCACACATCATCCCTGTCCCCCATTAGAATGTGAGCGCTGCAGGACAGGGGCTCCAAGTGACTGACGGGAGCGGCCTTGGTGCCTGGGTGACGGTGGCTGGCAGGGGAGTCCAATTGCATCTATAGTTCATTAGAGGTGGGTGTGGCCATCACAGGTGTGACGGGAGGCCAAAGGGCCGCAGCCAGCCTGGCAGGCCCTGCGGGTCTTGCCACACACCCGGGGAGGGCTGGCCAGGTCACAGCTGGGGTGGAAAAGTCTCTGCTGCAGGAGGGAGAAGCCTCTTCACCAGGGGAGACTGCCCTCTGTCGTGGGCCCGGGCACGGGGAGCGCTGAGGCTGCATTTTCTGGGAAGCTCTCTCCCACTAGAAGGAGCAGTGGGAGGGGCTTCTGGCCAGGCAACCTCCTCCTTTGACAGGATGTGGAGCCATTCGGCCTGTCATTCTAGCTTCTCAGCCCGTGCCTCTGCCTCAGCCACTCTGTCAAGCCCTTGAGGGTGACAGGTGGCAGCGCCCTCCTCCCTGGACTTCCCTGCAGGACCTGCTCCGCCCCACAGGGTCCTCTCTCTTCCAGAAAGAGCTCGGCACGCTGGGGATGTGACATCTCCACCTCCCTGTCACCCAGCCTTGCTACACCTTTCCCTGCTGCTCTCCTCACGAGTCCAAGGGGCAAGAGGCCAGCGGGGTGCTTGGATGCCAGGATCCAACCTGAGATGCCAGAGAGCAACCCGGGAGTTCTTACCCCAAAGCACCTCTCGCCCACACTCCTGCTGGCCAAACACCAGGTTTCTTCCACATCTCGGGCCTGCTGTGCTCCTCAAATGGCATTTGCCTTCTGCAGATTCCTCGAGGGTTGTCATAACCTCCGCGAAGGTCGTCATAACCAGTGAGCACAAGAGTCCATTTCTACTCACTCCTCCCGACTTCCACTGCAGAGCGAAATGAATCCAGGCTGTGCCGCTGGGATCACCAAGTCACGGAGCTTCCCAAGGGAGGCAGCAGGGAATCACAGCTGACAGGAAGCACGCTCCATCCCCAGGTTCCCTGCGGCCAGGTCCTTCCCACCACTCACATGCTGGCTTTCGGGACCTTCTGGGACTGCCCTGTGGCCGTGCTAGGCATATGCCAACTCCCAGGGCCTGCTTGGGCCAGGGGTGGCCAGGTTTATTCTGTCACCACCCACCCCAGGTCATGCGTCCCTACTTCCAGAGCAGGGCTGCTGGTGACAAAGGGGACCGGGTAGGAGGAGCCCTGGGAAGATTGTGGTCTGGATTCGGGAATTAGGCATTTGGGTAGAAATCGATCCCTCTCCACCCTTCCATGCCCACCCCAGCCCGTCTGCCATCTCCAGGCACCATCTCCACCCTCCTGACCCCAGGAAAAAGGAATTTTCCCCAGCTCCTGCCTGTGAAAGCCTAAACACAGCAGGCCTGGTTCATCGCCCTGTAGGTTCCCCTATAGGGAGGAAAAGTCTGTCCATTTGGAGGAAGGAAGAAAAAACTAGGACAGACAGAAACAAACATCTGAGCCAACACAGGGACCTCTGTGTTAACAGGTAAAGAACTGAATTGCAGAGAAGCCAGGTTTTCTGCCCACACAGGAGGAGCCTCTGAGCAGCCGCAGGCCCCCAGGGCAACTCTGCGGCAGGTGCAGGAACTTGGCTTCTGCCAAGATGGAACCGGCTCTTGGTGACATCCGGGCCACACAGTTTATACGACACAGGAACCCTGGTTCCTAGTAGGTTTCTCTCTCCAATGACTCATCACTCAACAAGTTTGTACCCATCCCTCTGCTGGGAACTGTGGGAAGATTTAAAAAGGAGTCTAAAAATAGTCCTCGGGTGAGAAGCAGTTTGCAAATAGAAAAGGTTTGTGTTGGCTTGCAGTGTGGGGGATTTCAACACCTGTTCCAGTGGCCCCATCGCTTCAGGTCTGTGGCCAGGCAGCACATTGTGGGGTGGGTGTGCCGGCGGAACAGAGGCCTCCTCACCTGGCTGGGGTCTCACATCCCCGTCAGGGCTGGCCTTCAGTGAAGTAAGACCATGGCGCCCTGCCTCTTAAAGGGTGCCTGGGCTGGGGCCTGAGCCTCTCATACCTAGCCCCGTGGGTCACACTGAGATCCAAATGAGAGTGTTCCACCCAGAAGGTTCATGTCCACCTCTCAGTGTGAAATACTTTCTGTCTCCAGAGTCCTCACTCTTCCAGCATTGCTCAGAGTCCAAGCCACAGGCTCCTCGGAGGCTCTAGGCAAACTCGGCTGTGAGCGCCTGTAAAAATAAAAAAGCAAGTGCATCCTCCCAAGGTACAGTGGCCCTCGGCAAGCACTCCCATTCCAAAAGGACAAATAGGGTGGCAGAAAGGGGGTCTGGGACAAGAGCAAGACCGAAACCCCGCAGGACAAATACTACAACTGTCGCTCCCTGTCAGGGCGCGCCGAGGCAGACGTGGTCGGTGGGCACGAAGGGTGCTTGGCAGCGGTAGTCACCAGGGAGATGCAGATCTGAGCAGAAGAGACAACCGTCATGCACACTCACGAGAGTGACCGTCACCCAAGCCGTGGAGAACGGCAAGTGCCAGCAGGAAGAGCATCGTGGGACCCTGCCCATTCGGCTGGGACTGTGGAAGGTGCCGCACTGTACAGAACCACACGATGGCTCCCAGTTCTTCTGGGAGAGGACAGCATGCGCGTCTGCCCCGGCAGCTCCTCCAGGTAGACACCAGAAAATCAAAGCAGAGGCTCAAGCAGATACGTGGAGTTCAGCGTTCATATCAGCATCGTTCTCAATAGCCAAATGCCAGCAGCCTCCCAAATGCCTATTGGAGGATGAGTGGATAACAAAATGCAGTGTGTACCTGAAGTGGAATATTATATTAGTTGGCCTAAAACGGAAGGAGATTCTGACACAGGCTACACCACGGGAGAACCTGGAAGACACTACTAACTTATGAGCCGAGCACCCAGGACAAGAACTGCGTGAGTCCACCGACCTGAGCCGGCTAGAATGGGCAAGCACAGAGAGACAAGAAAGTAAGCAAGGTACCTGGCTGGGGGCTGGGGGTGGTTAACAGCCGGTGTTTGGGTTTGGAATGGGTAAATGTGATGGGTGGTTACAGAACAAAGTGTGTGTACTTAATGCTCCTGAATTGTCCATTTAAAATGGTTAGATGATAAATTTTATATTATGTACATCTAATCACAATGAAAAATAAATCAACTTTAAAGATATCAGCATGACCAGGTCCATATCTTATAATCTCAGCTACTTGGGAGGCTGAGACAGGAGGATCCCAAGTTCAAGACCAGCTTAGGCAACTTAGAGAAAACATGAAAAAGGGCTGAGGATGTAGAGCAGTGGTAGAGCTCTTGCCTAGCATGTGCAAGGCCCTAGGTTCAATCTCCAGCATCACCAAATATATATGTGTATGTGCATGCACACGTATCTAGATAGATATGCATATATGTGTGAGTGTGTATATGTGTACACACATGTATCAACACAAATAGGAGCACAGAGACTGAGAGAAGACAAAGACATGTCAAATTTCCTATCTTATTTGGGGGATTAATAACCAGACATTGTAGCCAGGCGTGGGGGCACACACCTGTAACCCCAGCACTCGAAAGGCTGAGGCAGGAGGTGGCCATGAGTTTGGGGCCAGCCTGGTCTGCATAGTGAGTTCAAGACCAGCCTGAACTACAAAGTGAGACGCTGTCTCAAAAATAAATAAACAAATGAATAAATAACCAGACATTGTTAGAAAAAACATGTTTTAAAAAATCGTGTTAAATATTTAAAGGATTGAAGTAACTACAAGAACAATGAAGTAAAATGTAAGACTTTCTAATCAATAAAAGAAATAGAATGGAACAGACAGTAAATACAAAACTATAAAGCATGGAAATGACAAAACACATAAAATGTCATGAGCCAATACAAATGTATCAGTAGTCTCAATAAATATGAATAGATTAAATTTGCCTATTCAACTCAGAATATAGGATGGATTTTTAAAAATACCTAAGTGTAGGCTGGGTATGGTGGTGTATATCTGTAATCCCAGTGCTCAGGAGGCTGAGTCAGGAGGATCACAGTGAGTTCAAGGCCAGCCTGAGCTACATAGTGAGACTGTCTCAGAAAAAGAGAGAGAAAGAGAGAGAGAGAGAGAGAGAGAGAGAGAGAGAGAGAGAGAGAGAATAGTACATGTCAAACCTGTAAGGATTTAGCTAAATCAGAACATCTGTAATCTTACAACTAAATCATTGTAGAGTTCAAAAACAAATGTGTTGAACTTTAATAAAAGGTGGTCACAAAAGAGAAAAAAAATGAACCCAATAGAAATAGAATGAAGAAACATATTAAACAAAATTATGGGTTTAAAAATTTGCGTTTCTCTCTAAAATTTAATGAGGGTTCTTAGAAAAAATCAATGAAATGGAGAACCCTTTGGCAAATATTTTGAGAGAGAGAAAAGGCAGTGAAAACCAGAAAAACAAAAACTGCATCTGAAAGGAGATTTTAATAATTCTAAGGCAAATTCTAACCAGATCGTCAAAAAATAAACAGCATCTAGTTTACATAACTCCTCCAACAGCATAGAAAAATGGTGGAAAGCTACTGAACTTACTTTAAGGACTAGCATAACATTGATTCTTACATCAAAGAAGGGTATCACAAGAAGTCTAGAAGCCATTACCATTTTCCACACAGAATCTGATACAGCAACAATCTTAAAGAAAACATTGGAAAATCAAACCCAGCATTAGATTAAAAGACAAGGCATGGATTGAACCCAAAATTCAAAGATGGTTCAACATTCAAAAATTTATGAGCCAGGCGTGGTGGCACACACCTGTAATCCCAGCACTTGGAAGGCTGAGGCAGGAGACTTGTCATGAGTTCAAGGCCAAAACCAAAACAAAACAAAACATCAAAAAAATACATAAAAAGCAGCTTGTGATAAATTCAAAATCCACTCATGTTTTTAAAAATAAAATAGAAAACTATGAGGCCAGCTTCCTAAACTTGATAAAAGGCATTAACCAAAACTATATATAATAGTAGCCCTGGTGGCAGATACCTGCAATCCCTGCTACTCAGGAGATGGAGGCAGGAGAATTGTAAATTCAAGTCCAGCCTGGATAATGTGGCAAGACCCTGTCTCAAAACATAAAAATAAAATAGGGCTAGAGATGTATTTCAGTAATAGAGAGCTTGTGTATCATGCATATGTATGGACCTAAGTTTAATTCCCAGCACCACAAAAAAAAAAAAAAATCGAAACAATAAAATAAAAACTATAAAAAGAAAATGTGGAGCTGCGCAGGCACCCTGGAGGCGAGCAGCAGGCTCCTAGGAAGCCATGCGGCGGCGCACGCCAGCCCTTGGGCCAGCCACCGCCGTGCGGTCAACAACTATCATGCCACAGAGAAGGACCAACACAATCGGCCCACCCCACACCCGGGGCGGAGGCCCCCCTGGGGACGTCCGTGAACCATTCTGACATGGAGAAAGCCCTGGGAAAACACGCCACACAACGGGTCGCTCTTGGCCCTGCCCTTGAGAACCAGAAAGGTCCAGAGTCAGCAGAGGAGCAGCTGCTGAACAAGGACTCGGAGAACATGAGAATACAGACAATGCCCCACAACTCAGAGGTCGAGCTGACTGGGGACACGGGAGCCATTCAAGAGCTGGAAATCAGGAGGACCTTGCACAGTACCTGGGGAGACCCCTTGGAAGCCATTCTCCCCCTAACTGTACAGGCTGCGGTGGAGCAGCGCGTGGAGGTCCGGAGAGGTCTGCACCGAGATTTCATGGATTACACGGGGGCCCAATATTCAGATTCTGAAGAACCGCCTTCATGGAGAAGATACGTGTCTAGGTTACCTGCCTGGGACACTTTGCACCTGATGGTGCTGAGACTGACTAGGGGGCCGAGGACTTCTCTGCATATTCCCGCCACCTGTGCTGACGGTTGGGGAGAGGACACTAAGTGGTTGCGGGGTCCCAGTGTGCTGGGAGCCTGGAGAGCTGATTGGTGTGGGTGCACCATTGACGGCTGAGATGGAAGCTAGAAAAAAAAAAGGAACACCCCTCTGCTTTCTTAGATGGCTTACAAGAGGCATGCCTATGTATGGACCTCTCTGTTTTCCTGAGAAACCACTTTGAAGATACCACCATGTATTACAGCAGCCATTGATAATTTCCTAGCAATCTGTCCATAACTCTGTAATGTTTATATTGTTCCTATGCTATTTTATAAATGGATGTATATTTATTACTATGTGTTTTCCAACAACAACCAGAGTAGTCAATGATTATTTGATTGATCACTCATGCATAGCTCTATTTGTTTTCTCTAGAAACCACTTTTAAGACACCAAAGTATAGTACAACCACCATTGATAATTTCCTACCATTTTTGTCTGTAACTCACTATTATTTGTCTATTTGTTTTCCTGAGAAACTATCTTGAAGATACCAATAGCTATAATAACAACCATTGATAATGTCCTACCACTTTGTCTGTAATTCAGTAAGACCCCCATTAATATGTTATTCTTCTTTTACTCTTTAAAAAAAAAATGTGTAGGGTGTGGGGGCACATTTCTGGAATCCCCATTTTTTGCAGGCTGAGGCAGGAGGATTGCACATAGGAGCCCAGCTGGAGCAATTTAATAGCAGAGGCTCAAAAACAAGGTGGTCAGGGAGGGGAGGTGTAGCTCAGGGCTCCCTTGATTTAACCCTCAGTACTGAAAGAAGGAAGGGGAGAAGGAAGGAAGGAAAGGACAGGAGGGAGGAGTAGGGAGGGAGGAAATTAATTAATTTGTTTTTATGAAAAATTAAAAACTTCTGTGTACAAAAAGATACCAGAAACAGGGCTGGAGATGTAGCTCAGCAGTACAGTGCCTGCCTGGCAAGTGCAAGGTCCTGAGTTTGATTCCTGGTACCAAAAACAAAACAAAACAAAACAAATTCCAGAAACAAAGATAAAATATGAGCACTAGCCTAGAAAAAAACAAATATTTAATATACAGATATATTTTTAAAACTCTTACAAGTTATTAAGAAAGATTTAAACCAAAAAATACCCCAAATGACAAACAAACCTATACAGAGACCTGAGTGCAGAAACTCCCCGCATGGGTGCGGAGCACGGCTCTGCCGCGAATGGGAGCGCCGGCCCAGCACGCTCAGTCCGCTTCCATCCCCAGCATGCACTGTGTGTGTGGGAGGTCACTAAGCAGGAATGCTCTGAGGCCAAAACCCAAGAAAAGACGCTCCACTCTTCAGGTACTTGGATCTATGCAGACTGAAACAAAACCACAAACTCCTGGCAAGAATCTTACGTCTAACACTATGAACATCCCCAAGGGCTCTCATGCATTGGCAGCTCTGTGCAGGGTGGTTTGGCAGTACAGTGGCTCTTCAATTTAATTGTACAGACCCCGAGACGCTCAAAATCAGCCTCCTAAAAGGCAAGTGCCTGTGTGCAAGGAAACACACTTGTAGATGTTCTCTGCAGCACGGTCTCTATCAGTACGAACCTGATCAAATACACTTATCACTAGGGGACCCTGGGCAGCAATGCCAGGTGGGACGGTGGTTCTTTGTGTCATTCAACAACTGCAACTGCAGGTTGTTGAATGAAGAACAAGTTACTAAATGATCCAGGTAGCCCCGCATGGTGGCACATACCTGTGATCCCAGTACTTGGGAGGCTGAGGCAGAGTGATTGCTGTGAATTCGAGGCCCGTCTGGGCTACATAGTGAGTTCAAGGTCAGCCTGAAGTGAATAGCAAGACCCTGTCTCAGACATGAACAAATAAGTAAATAAACAGAGGCAGGTTGTAGACATCCTCCCCGCTCCAGAAAATAATCCTGCATGAGTTTATGTAGGTATTCACCTTAAACACACACACACACACACACACACACACACACACAGGTCTTGATTGATAGGGCCCACACCAGTGATCCCCAAAGAAAAGTGACTACATCAGATGACAAAGCCATATATGAACACATCAACAGAAAAAAAAAAAAAAACCATTATAGGACACTTCCCTAAGTCTTGTTGGAATTGTTTTGTTTCCTAGATGAACGCATATACGTATAATTTGTGCAATTAAAAATTAATTTCTTTCTTAAAGTCCCAGAGTCGAGGAGATTGCTACGGCCACATTGCTATGGCCAGGGGTGGCAGCTGGTACACAGGCTTCCATGCCTGCAGGCTAAGTGTCCCTAGATTGCCGTGACAAGCATGCACTCCGTGACCACTGAGACCCGAAGCATGTTTCTCCAGCAAAAGCTTGATTCCAAGCCCGCCAGCACCCACAAGCCCCACACAGGCTGGGAAAGCAAAAGGGCAATGAAATCCTTTGATTCTATGACTCTGGCCACACCCACAGATGTATTTCATAGGAAGCAAACACAAAACTACACATACCAAAATCTGGGTTAGTAAACCAAATCCTTAGAAGATAGTGAACCTACTTCTTTGTTTTTTAGAGGGTTTGTTTTTTGAGACACGGTTTCTCTATGTATTTCGATGGCCTCTAACTCTCTGTGTAGCCCAGGCTGACCTGGAACTCAATATGATCCTCCTGCTTTCACCCCCCCAAATGCTGAAATCATAGGCTTGTGCCACTGTGCCTCACTTAATTTTGCTTTTTTTTTTTTTTTTTTTTTTTTTTGTGGTACAAGGGATCGAACTCATGACCTTGCACTTGCCAGGCAGGCGCTTATGCCATTGAGCTATATCCCCAGCCCTAATTTTGCATTCTTAAAACACATACCCTATAACTCTTCCCAAAATAATGACCTCTCCTTAAGACAGGTTCCAGCCGAATTCATCTGTAAGTGATGTGACTCTGAAATGACACAAAGAGAATACCACATCCCACAGCCAAGGGGAAACAGTCCCCAGGCCCTGCTCTACCGGGACAGGCAGGCAGAAGTTGATAGAATTCAACTAACTTGTCTGATATGGCGCCCTCTCCACCCCCACCTAGCTCTTCTGATGCATTGGGAGATAGATCATCCACCCTTGCCAGCTGGAGTCTGAATGTCCTGGGTACTTGATGGAGACTGCTACAAAACAGCTCTGGGCAGGATTTAAAATTAACCAATTGGCTTTCCATGTTTACTTGTGAGTCTGTCCAAGGCCTAGGCCCCTTGTCTGGAGACGGGCAGCAGACTTATAGTAAGTGAACCTCTGTGAGTCACTGATCCAGGCTAAGGCCAGTAATGGCCTGTGAGGCTGTGATGCCTGGCTCCAACCCCAATTAACTAAATAGAGACTGTAGCTGTAGGCATCTCACTCCTGATGTGGTGAATGCCAACATGGAGATAAGGTAGTCACCTAATTAGCATAATTTACTACCTGGGGAAGTCTTTGAACTGACTCCCCAGGTCCTGCTCCATTCCCAAATTTTCCTCAGTATCCCCTTCCTTTGTTTAAAGACCAAATAAATACAGGCTGCCCAGAGAAGTTCTTTGTCTCAGCCCCTAGAGAATCTTGAATTCTGCTAGAGAGTTTTGATCCTCCTAGAGACCTAAAATCATACCACTTGTCTCTTTTGGGAGGTTGTGGGCCTGATCAGTCCTTGATAGGCACTGGTGCATGTTCCATAGCTGGACAAATACCTGATGCCTGCAACTTAACCTCAGTTTCCGAGGTTTCAGCCTGTGGTCAGCTGACTCCAAGGCAGAAACACCATGGCAGAAGAAAAGCCGCTTACCTCATGGCTCCCCAGAGGCAGAGAGCAGAAGGAGACACCAGAGAGGAAGGCGCAGGGAGCAGACACTGTCCCCGAGGCCACACACTGTGACCCACCCAGACACACCCAGAGTGTGCTGTCCTAATCTCCTAAGCGTCTCTCGAGCCGGTCAGGTTGATGATCAAGATTAACCAGCACTCTTTGGACCATAGGTTATCAACTTCCGGCTGAAGATGAGGGAAGGGATAGAGCAGGGGTATGGCTGCTCCCGCAGCCCAAGAGGGCCCCAGGGAATGGGAACAACCACAGGGATGCTCACGGAGATTCTGCGGAGTGCTAATCCTCGCATCCCTGCCCGCTTGTCCGCATTTCCCAGCTCAGTAGCTGGCTCACTCAGTATATAACTCACCAGTGCAAGTGTGAGCGCTAAAACCATTCTCTGGTTCCAAAGTCCCTGTCCTCCTTCCCCCAGCAACGAGCTGTCCTTTTCCAGAGAGACGACACTGAGCAATGATGCCTCACCTTGTGATCAAACTTCTGCAAAGCTTTAAGAGTCCAGGGAGCCAGGCGCTGGAGAGAAACCCAGGCTTGGCAAGATGGCCTTGTCTGCCGCTCTTTGAGTGCCACAGAGGCTGGCAGGCTTTGAGCTGACAGTTCGTCCCCACCGGGCTGACTCCTGTCCCCAGAGCTCTGATGCATTACCGGGATGATCACTGTCATTGCTCAACAAGCCCCGCCCCCAGGGTCACTTCCTCTCTGGGCCTCCAGGGGCATGTGGTGGAAATCCAGCCGGTGCGAATATCTGCTCCGAGGAAGAAGCTGTCTGCTCCAGGACCTCGGCCTCGGACCTTCCCCAAGGACATCTGCTCCTCCTGGTCATGAGAGCCAGTGGCCGGAGTCTGGGGTCTTTGTCCTTTCTTCCTTCCCAGGGGCTCCTTCCCCATAAATCCTGGGGGCAGGGGACATTGCTTCCCTGCTCCCTTCACATCTGCTCAAATCCCCTCCCTCAGTCACCCAGGCTTTCCAGCTTTTACCTCTGTTCATATCACTTGCTCACTCATTTTTTTCTCCTTGCAGTTTAGCACTGCTTCATCTGCTCTACTTTTGATATCTTTATCTTGCCATCTCTGCCCTTCCGGAGTGTGGGTTTCACCAGGGCAGGGACAGTGTCTGTGTTCACTGTCTGGTCCCCAGCCCTATGACCAGTGCGTGCCACCTCACTGGTGCTCAATAAATATTTGGTGAGGGAATAAACTGATCCCTGCTCCAGAGGGCAACAGTGACATCTTAGAGAAACCCTCCCACAAGGTTAAAGAGTGGCAATAATCAAGCCAACAACAAGAGCTTCGCAGGCATCGGTTTGGCTCTAGGCCCAGCTAGGAGAACCATACTTAATCTCACTCAGTCTCATTTTGTGGTTGGCCACAGGAGGATACCGTTTACCTCCTCAGACTGCAGTGCACGGGCCAGCAATAATTGGCCAAGCAGATCAAGCATTTATTTATGGATTCCTCTGAGGGAAGGACCTATGGATCCGAGACCTATTGGATATCTCCTCTCAGAAACCCACTGGAGTTTCTTAGACTGGGAACTCTGTGAAGGCAGTGGTTACGTCCATAGGCCCAGTTCTCACATGCCATAGGTGAGCGCTAGGCATCTATGGAGGAAAGGAAGGAAGGAAGGAAGGAAAGAAGGAAGAAACAAGGGAGGGATGGAGGGAGGGAAGAAGGAAAGAAGGAAGGAAGGAAGGAAGGAAGGAAGGAAGGAAGGAAGGAAGGAAGGAAGGAAAGAAGGAGAAGGGAAGGGAAGGGAAGGAAAGAAGGAGAAGGGAAGGGAAGGGAAGGGAAGGAAAGAAGGGAAGGAGGGAAGGGAAGGAGAGAGGGAGAGAGGAAAAGAAAAAAGGAGGGAAGGGAGGGAGATAGGGTCAGAGAGAGGGAAGGAGAAAGGTGGGAGGAAGAAAGAGAGGAACTCGCAAGGAGCAGGCGCGGGGGCCCATTGGAGACCCACATAGACGGCAGCTGCCGTCATGGCTCCAAGGGAAAAAGAATGGCAGGAACGCAGGCGATGTTTCAGTAGACGCTGAGGAGAACTTTGCTCGCCGCCTTGCGTCTACTGTGGGAAACACAGGACAGGTGGCACCTACACAACCCGACCAGGAAGGTCCTGCCCACTGTGCTCTGTCCCCTGGTCACCCTGTCATTCCTTGACACCCGCGGTGACCTGGGAGTATGGCCCTAGGCTTGGGGCTCTGGCTCTGGCTATGTTTCCCGCCTGATTGTACCCTTTGTGTTTCCACCCGTTTGGGATGTGATGGTGGGTGACAGGTGACAGATGATGGGTTGAGGAGGCTGCTGGGTGAACTCTGGGCAAAGAGGGAAGGCCCTGGGGTGGGAGTGGGAGGAAGGTATGCAGTAGAACAGGGCATGGGAGGTGCTACTGTTGTGTGTGAGGGTCCCTGACCTCTGCCTGTCACAGGCGTGGTCAGCCGCCCTTGGCACTGTTGGGAGCTGCTGCCAGCATTAGGAGGCAGGGCCTAGTGGGAGGCCTTTAGGTCCTGGGATGCTCTTGAAGGGACAGTGGGACCTCGGCCCCTTTCTCTTGTTCCCTTTCCTATTTCTGGCTATGCGGTGAGCAGTGCTACTCCACCACACACTCCCACCATGGTTTGGGCCTCACCACAAAAGCAACAGGGCCCATGGATCATGGACTGGACCCTCAGAAACTCTCAGGCAGAGGAAGATTTTCTCTTTGCAAGTCGACGATATCAGCTACTGGTTATAGTAACAGAAAGCTGACTGGAGCAGGAGGGTGGAGAGAGGGAATGAGACCTCCAGAGATGCACTCCACCCTGGGCCACCAGGGGTCCTTCTGTCACAGGGGATGGGGCTTGGACGCTCAGCGGGGTGCTTCTTTGGCTCTTCAAGGATGTATGGGAATTGGCTAGGTGGCAGTAGAGATGGCAAGAGCAGTCCACACTGAGCAGACCGTGTGCATGATGGAACGGAGCCCTGGCATAGCACAGCCCCGGGGACAGCGTCTGGTGCGTTGGGCAGAAAGAGTTTCAGGAGGTGGCAGGGGGATTTGAGAAAGAGGGAAGCTGGTGACAATCGCTGAGCTGTCAGCAGGATCTTACACGGTGGCCCAAGGCAACAGGGAGCCACTGAAGGACCTTACACAGAAGCACACATTGGAACCCAGTGCCGAAACGATGCCTCCCATCGCAGAGCAGCGCCAGAAACATTTCTTGAAGAACGGATCAGATCGATGTTGGCAGGAGTCTGAGGATGGAGCGGAGGAGGCCGGGTGATGGAGATCCAGTCCAGAATTTCGACCACGGCTGGGGGGATGGGCTACAGGATAGAGCTGACAAGCAGATTCAGACATATTCTGAGCAAAATTAGGGATCATCACAGCCCAGGCCAAATCTTCTGAGAAAAATTAATAAAGACCACATGGACATAATTGCTTACATCACCCCTGAGCTGTTAACATTACACAAATTTGTAACACCCTAAAATGGAATGAGGTTTATTTTATTTATTTATTTATTTTGTCTGTTTGAGACAGGGTCTCGTTATGCAGTTCAGGCTGGCCTTGAGCTCACTTTTGTAGGCCAGGCTGGTCTCAAACTCACAACGATCCTCCTGCCCCAGCCTCATGAATGCTGGGGTTACAGACATATGCCGCCACACCCTTGGAATTAGGTGCTAAATTTGGAAGTTGAGTGCTAAACACAAAGGTCTGAGTCTTATATGCCCGTGTCTGGTCCTTTTTAATTGGACATCCAATACAGAGCACAGTTTGCTTCCTTATTCCTTGCAAGAGGAGCATTCATTCAAAAGCCATCATCTCCTCAGGCCCCGGAGGGACTGACAGCATCTCCCTACACGTGATCAAATGACCGTGACTCTGGGCTATAGAGGTTATTGGAATCCCAATAAGTAAATTCCAATCTACCACTCCCAGTGCAACGCATGGCGAGAATAAAGAGACAAACAGCTATCTGTAGTTGTGGGGAGTCAAGGGGTCCTAGGTCCAGTCAGAACAATGGCTAACTGGAACAATGGCCACCACCCAGGCCAAAGCCAGGTTTTATTGACTTGTGAAGAGGAGAGTGGCTGAGGGTTGAGTGACTGTGAGATTGGCAGGAAGCACGTGAGTGCTGTGAGCTGGGCTAGGTAGGAGGAACAATAGCACCTCTGCAATGTGCAGAAAGAGGTTTACAGAGTAACACTTTCCAGTAACAGGCAGCCTGTAAGTCTGGAGGAATCTGCATAGCATAGCTTGAGGAAGTAGCTTGTGTTTTGGGGTTGGCTGCCTCAGCTTTGATGTCTGACCTTCGTGCCCTGGATCATCACAACTCTTTCTCTTCTCAAGGCTCAGTCCCAGCCGACAGCCACATCTCTCTGCCTAGCTGGAGCTTAGTAGCAGGGAGCTATAGGCAGGGTTTCACTGGCCTGTCCCACTGCTTCAAAGGCTACACACCAGCGCCTTTGCTAGACTGTTTGCATCGCTTTTTTTTTTTTTTTTTTGGTACTGGGAATCGAACTCATGACCTCAGGCCTGCCAGACAAGCGCTTATGCCACTGAGCTACATCCCCAGCCCCGTCTGCATCGCTTAAAGCCAGTTGAGGAGGTAGAGCATTGTCCTAGCCAGCTCTGTACACATCAATACAGAGAATTAGGGCCAAGTTTAGCCAACATGGAGCAAATGGTCTTCTTTCAAGACGAGCCATCCCAGTGTCCTCCACACTGGGTACTGAGAGAGACATGGAACAGGGTTCTGCCACACCCTGGAGATGACAGTGTTCAGCCCCCCATTTTCCAGAGGGGGAAGTGGGCCCTAAGAGCACAGCCACGTTGTGCCAGCTGCAGTCACGCAGGGAAGGGGAGAAGGCCAGAACCCAGGCCTCTGGGCGCCGGGGCTAGGGTTCTTCCCGCTGTGTGCACCCCTGCCCTTTGATGAAGTCCTACCCCAGCTGGGACGGTCCAAGATGCTATCACATCCATGCTCTGCCCTCAACAGAAACCATAGCAGGCCTCCCACGGCAAGACGGCAGGCAGCACACGCCCAGAGGCCACCACCGCCGCACCACCAGCTCCTGCTGCAGCCTACACACATAGTTGGAGAGGTCTTTCCTGTTTCAAGCCTCAGCATTTCTCCAGAGGCAATGAGCTGCAGCCTGAAGAAGCCCGGCCGAGCAGGTTAAACACCTGCTCGCCCTCTGGAGACACCTGTCTCCTGCAGGCAGTGTTTGTAATCAGAGGGACCTGGAGGACAGGGTCAACGGGCTGAGCGCAGGGGTCCATCAAGGTCTAAAGAATCACTAATTAGAGCTGGGGGAGCAGGGAGGAGGAGGCCAAAGAGGAGAAGAGAAAGGAAGAAGACGTAGGAGGAGAATAAATGTGGCTTGTGTTTGTCAAGCACTTCAAGAGCAAGCACTGTTCAGAATGCTTTGCTTATGTCAGTGCGTTTAATCTTTAGGGCAATCCACTAAGAAAAGTATTATCATTCTCTTCCTCTTTTAGGTAAGGCAACTAAGTGAGTGGGTCCGGACCTGGAACCCAGGAAGTCTGGCTCCTGGGCTGACTGTGGGGCGGGACCCAGGCCCAGGTCGCAGAGAGGAGCACGGAGCCATCTGAACAGGGCCGGGTTCGTCTGCCGGCTCCTCTGCTTCCTCTTGGTCTGGGAGAACCTCCAGTCCCTGCAGTGAGTTTCTCTACCGTAAATCACACTGAGTTCACAGAGCAGTAGCGACGGAGGTGTGGGCTACATCAGCACGGTGTCAGAAGATAAAGCAGGGGGAGCTTTAGCTTTTGGTCTCATGTAATCCCTGCAAGACCCCTCTAAGTCTGATCCCCATTTCCCAAATCTGAAAACTGAGGTCCCAAGAGTTTCCTTATGCCTCCTAAGGGGTGGGGACTGGAAGAACAGGATCACAAGAAAACAGAGAGGAGGAAGACGGAAGGGAGGAGCAGCAAGCTCTCAGGGGGACAGAAAGAGGGGAAGCAGCAGGAGAGTGGGGCAAGGTGTGCGGTGCTCTAAAGACATCCAGGGAGGCTTCAGGGTTTCCAGAATTAATCCACGGGACAGTCTCCCGGGAGTTCTCTTTTGGTTCAAACTTGATCCCTTTGTAACACACGAGTTTGGACTCCCACCAAATCCCTTAGGGAATTATTCACCCCTTAAGCTCAAAATCTCAGCGCACGAATGAGGCACGGGTACAGCTAAGGAAAGTTCCTCATCATATTGCACATATAACATGGCCTCTCCTTCCTGCCTTAAGCCTCGGATCAATGTTATATAAACTTCCTTATCCAACATGTCATTGTAGAAGCATTAAACAAAAAGTTAGACCAAAAGTCATACCACCATTCAGTGCTTTTCTGAGAAAATTTTATTTACAACTTAGTCTGCAATTTAAGTTCAACAGGGCAGAGTCTTTGTAATCATAAATACAATCATTTAATGTATCCCTGATAGAATTTATGCACATATCTGTACGCATTAGTTTTTTACTGCTGCTGCAACAACTTTGGAGACAGTGTCTTACTGTTCTGGAGGTAATAAATCTGAATAAACACAGATGTCAGCATGACTTGGTTCCTTCTGGAGACACCCTAAATGGGACCCAAAGAAAAGGAACTATAAAGAGAAGAAAAGGCCTGGGATGGTGAATGACTCTACAGTGAGTTCTTTGCCTTTTTCAGCTTGAGGCCACCTGCTTTCTGTGGCCAATGCCTCCTTCCGCCATCTTTAAATCTAGCTGGGTGTGGTGGCACATGCCTGTGATCCCAGCACTCAGGAGGCTGAGGCAGGAGGATCATAGTGAATCTGAGGCTAGCTTGGGCTACATAGTGAGTTCAAGGCCGCCCTGGACTGCATATGGGGTCCCTGTCTCAAAAAACAAATGAAAAATCTAATTGCTCGTCTCTTCCTCCTCTCTCTCTCTCTCTCTCTCTCTCTCCCCACAATCTCTGCCTGTGCCTTTTCTATCACTGCAGCTGATACATCTTCTCGAACTCTCCTTCCTCCTCTCTCAAGGACCCCCATGGTTATATTGGGTCCACCTGGATTACCCAAAATAAGCTCCCTTCTTGAGATCTGTAATGACATCTTCAAAGTCCTTTTATTCGCAGGTTCTGAGGATTAATGGACATCTTTGTGGTGTGCATTATTCTGTCTACCCAAAATGCTACCTAATTTTTCTAGCTTATTAACTTTTTTTTTTGAGACAGTGTCTCACTATGTAGTTCAAGCTGGCCTTCAACTGACTATGTATCCCAGGCTGGCCTCAAATTCACAGCAATCCTCCTGCCTCAGTCTCCCAAGTACAGGATTACAGATGGGCACCACCAAGCCCAGCCAAATTTCTATACTTAATAAGCTGGGCATGGTGGCACACGTCTATAATCCCAGCACTGTAATCCCAGCAATCTGGAAATTGAGACCAGAGAATTTTGGTGAGTTTGAGGCCAGCCTGGGCTATATGGTGACTTCAATTCAAGCCTGAACTACATAGCAAAATCTTATCTCAAAACAAACAAAAATAAGTATATAAATTTGAGACCCAGTAGATTTAGCAGTAAATACTGTCTCATCACCAGCACCTGCCAGAGGAATCTAAAACCTGACATAAGAGCCCAGGGCAGGTCACTAAAGGCCACCCTTGCTCCAGGCTTCAAAGAGCTCTGATAAACTGCCTGACGTGGCCCTCTCCTCTCCCTCTTCACCATTGGAAGTTAGAGGCAGTCCTTCTAGACTTTGATGTGGATATTTCAACATAGATTATAATAAAAGATGTTGGTTTTGAACCCTTTACACATTGCTGGAAACCTAGTTTTTACCATACACTTCAAAAGAGCTATCGGGCATCCCGTGGCCAATTCCAATGACCGTGGTTGCATTTGGGTGGCTTCCTTTATCAAGGGTAACCTTTGTCAGGGACTCTTGGCCTCAGAAATCGAACCTTCGGATGGCTGAAGCATGACTTCCGGACTGCAGCATGAAAGTGAAGTTCATACAAAATGTGAGGTATCTACGACAAAGGAGGGGGCTGGAGGTACTCTGGGTCCTTTGGGAAAAGCTCAGCTCGAAGAGGCCCCCACAGGTGAGGTGCCTGGGCGCTGGGCGGGGCAGGGGTGCGTAGGAGGAGCCCACAGTTGCTCCGAGCGTCGAGGGTTCTGCACTGGAACTGTCGCACTCAGAAGCGCTTCCACCCGGTCCAAAACCGAAGTCTCCTCCATCTCCTCACCCACGCTTACCTCCTTCAGCCCGGCTTCTCCTACAGTTTTCAGCATAACCCTGAGAAGATGGAAACCATGACTGTTCTGCTGCAGTAGAGTATTTCACACCAAACTGCAGATTTAGCTTAAGTGAAAACACTACTAGTTTGTAAAGATTCACACTGTCCGCATGGCTGGATTAAAACCAAGAGAGGATTTAACCAACAGGCAATGTTATTTTTCTACCCCACATAATATCTGATGCTAAACTAAGTCTAATTTAGGCATGAAAATTCTGATTTTGCAGTTGGTGACTACTTTCATTTTTGAAGATAAACATCAGATGCTTTGAAAATTATTTTTCCCAGGGCCACCTATCTGTGACCTCAGCACTCCGGGAGGCTGAGGCAGGATGATAGTTAAGTTTAAGCCTAGCCCGGGCAACTTAGTGACTTAGAGAGGCCCTTTCTCAAAATTTAAGATAAAAATTTAAAAATTTTTAAAGGCTGGGGGTGTAGTTCAGTACAAAGGCCCTGGGTTCGATCCCCAGCCCCCTCCCACCATCTTTCTTTTGTTGCCTGTTTTACTAGTGTTGAGGACATAAACTGTTTCTACCGGTGTTCGCGGGGTGGAACTTAGAAGGAACTCATTTTTATTCATTATGCAGTCGGTGTCAAACAGTCCAAAGTGACAGGCAAGCGGGCTCCCTGCTCTGGTCCAGTTCTGGCTGAGTACTCGCAGTTACCAGCTAGATAACTGAGTCAGGAGTCTTAACACCTCGATTCCTCTGTAAAGACCTAAAGGCATATGAGTGACAATGTGCCTTGCATGTAAAAAGCACTCGGTGCATTTCAGCTATTAATGCTATCTTTCTCCATTCCTGCCATTCCTCACCATCCAGCCAAACACCTTTAAATACCTGCACCGGGCTAGTCCCTGGGCAACATCCTGAGGAAAGACGGGAAAGCAGTCCTGACCTCATGGTCCACAATCTAGAAGGAAACTGCTTTCCAAATAGGCACAACAGTGTCACAAGTCACTAATTTCAATGGGAAGAGGCTGTCACCATGGAGCTGGGGTAAAAATGAGTGCCAATTCTGAAGACTCATAGATGTCTGTGAAATTTCTTTAAAAACAATCTACTTGGCTTCCTTAGCATATTTTTGTCTACTCCAACAGCAACACCTCTCACCCAAATGTGCAATCCATACTATACAGAATGATTTTTAGGGAACACTGGGAGATACTTTTTGAAAAAATTATCCCAGGAGGTGATTTTTTTTGACACATCCAATAAAGGAAAAAAAACTGGCCAACAGCAATTCTGATACCCTTGACACCTTGAGCACAAAAACGATGGGCGTGGCATCAGCAGAGGTGTGGTGTATGTGAATGTGGCCACGTTTGGGAATTAGTTCAGGCTCTCAGCATTAAGTGGAAAACTGACTTCTCCCAGCATCGACAGTCACCCCACTGCGTCCTGTGCGGTACTCTGTCCACCTGCTCATCGCGTATTTTCCTCACCACCTTCTCCCTCAACCCCAACTCTTTCCCTCTCATCTGTGATCTCAACCAACACCTTCCCCAAAGGCCTTCACCACCTCCCTTGTGAAAACCTCCTGCCCTCGGGAGTCTCCCTGGTTACCCACTGCCATTTGCCCACTGATTTTTCAACTTTCTCCCAGCCAGTTCAAGTTCTTTCAATAAATTATGGTACTAAATTTGTGATAGCCCCAAGGGTCACAAAATCCTATCAACCTACTAACTTTTTCACGTATGTAGATACAAAACACCTAATGGTCCCAGTCTTCCTCCACACCCCGCCTCTGCACACTGGCAACAGGTGGTTTAAACTGTAATCTCCCTCCCTTTCCATACCTGAAACCCACTTTTCTTCTGCATAACCCACCCTAGTAGAGGAGGGGAGGCCACATACACAAAGTGGATATTAAAATTAGTTTATTTTTCTACTTAACTTTCAATAAATGAGAAGAAACACAGTAGTCTGTCTCATATAGAACATTTATAATACATAACAATCCATAAAGCCTCATGGTGAGGTAGGAACAGCTTTGGAAAATAACATAGTCATAAAACATACAAAAAGGTAAACTGTTGCAGCACTAAGACATTTTATCTGCATCTGCGTTTAATGAGATGATAACTGCATTTAACTGTGCCAGGTCTGACCCAAAGGCAGGCAACAGCAGACACAAGAACAACACAATATGGAAGTTTCATAAAGAATCACAGAAGACACCGATACATTTCATTGTGCTGTTTCAAGGCAGAACCATAGCATGGCATTTTGTGTCTTTTTATATATAACTACATAGTCATTGTATGTTACATTCCCTTCGGCATCTTTTGGCCAAAGTCACTGAACCATAAAATTTTTGGTTTAAAAATTTAAATTGAATAACATACAAAAGGCTTTTGTGCCGGTGAAAATGACTGCTCAATATTCCAGAACTTGTTAGTAGAACAAAATAGCATTGCCATATTATCGGTAGAGCTACATCAAAATAGTGCTATTACAATTGCCATTTCAGAACACGGTAAAACACTGTATGACAGTTTCAACTTAAAAAACAAACAAAGAAACCCTTCCACCTTCCCAAGAGTTTTAACACTGTTTTGTCAACTTAACTGAAAGTCAGTATTAAAATAAATTATTTTTATATTGTAGAATTACTCTGCATACTTGTATATGTGTGAACATCTTAAGACAGCAGGTTAATGACATGTTCATCATTCAAACATTTGCTTTATAAAGTAAAAATCTTCAACTCAATACCAGTTAACCTACTAAATACTTCACAGTAGGTTCCATAGGTTCTTTCCCCTCAAAACTTTCCCAAATTCAAAACTGAAGATAGCAACAAGACACAAACATGTTAACAGTCTTCTGAGTACTGTGATTTTTTTTCCAAGGTGTGCTTGGAAATTTTCCCTATACAACTTACACACCTTTGGATAAAGTTACTCAGCAATTTAGTTTCAGCAAAATGAAGATTTTGTCAGGTTCTAGCCCATATTTTTGCAATATAGTAATCTCCAGGAAGAAAAAAATGATCACACAAGCGAAAAGCTGACAATGGAGAATTAAGTTTCCCATCAGTGAGGCTGCACTTGGCTTGAAGTTTTCCGGTTGGTGTTGATTCAATCACATGCAGCACCTCCTTCTCACTAAATGTAGACAATGGACAAGTTGTCTCAACACACATTCTACACTGCCCTTGCTCAAACATACGAGCCGGGAGGAGGGGTGCAACCCTAAAACTGATGCAGCGTATGGAACAGCATATTTAAGTAATGGGCATAAGTCTCCTAATGATGAGGGGTATTTCTCTCATAAGCTATTTTGGAGAAGTCACGTAAATCCCACAATATTTAAATATAAAAACATGTTCTTTCTTTAAGGATAATGCTAATATAGCTAAACATGGGTTAGAAAGTGCATTGTAAAGAAATAAATAATTGCTAAAACTCAAAAGGTTAAGTCAGTGCCCACTGATTCTGCTATGACAAAGTCTTTCGAAAAAAAGAAAATCCTGCGGTACCCGTGTGACAGATCAGCTACTCAGAAAGTATGAAAAGTGAAGTAACTAAATCTAAAGTCTCTACCTTCAAAGCACTTTTGAAAAATAAGCCATAGCCCTTACTCCACGCTCATCCTTCTCCAACACCCTCACCTGAGTGACATCTTCACCCCCAGGCGGCGCAGCACCCTTCCCACAGACCAGAGAGCATTTGTACAGAAAACCCACCGAGGGCACCGCATCTTACCACTTACCCTGGTGCATGGTTGCCGAGATGTTTACATGACAGACTGTTCTTAGATTCTACTGAAGTGTTCTGCGACGTGTTAAGCCAGCGGTGTACACGACACAGTACAATTTGCAGCTTTCTCTCCTTCACCCAGGTACATTCTTCCACTTCAGGTTTAAAACAAACAAACAAACAAACAAACAAACAAACAAACCCAACCTTTTTTGCAAAATTCAAAGTAACTACTAGTTAAAGAGCTGAATTACACAATATCAGATATGAGCATTACAAGATTAAGATGTATTGCAAATTGGCAGGTTACGGTTTTGGCCCATTATAGTAAATGTGAATTCACAAACTATGTTCTTAAATTACCTCATTGTCACTGGAAAAAAAAAAGTGAGCTGTTCTTAAATAGGCCCATTGCCAGCAACAGGCTTAGAGCAGGGAAAGAACACACCATCTCTACCACAAAAGATTACCCCTTTTCAAAGTTACTGTCATATCCCAATACTTTTATCTTAAGACCTATTAAGCAATGAATTACTTCAAATCCCAAAAAGTAGCCATCCCAAAAGTCCTCAGTTATAAAAGTTACTGAAGTAGTCAGAATACCTTGTTTCTAGAAAAATAGAGCTATACATAACTGATATTAGTACTCATTCTTTTGAAGACAAAATCTACATTTTCTTTACAAAGCGTAACTCTTCTCAAGAAAAATATAACTTAACACCCTTAAATATTTGTGTTGGATCCGAAATCTACAGCAATAACGAAATAGCCAAAAAAACTTTTTTGGGTGGATATTGTGACATCCTACAAGATTAGCCCCTGGAGGAACTAAGCAATGTCAAGACACGATGACTTCCAAATCTTCATCTTTTCAAGTTATTTTGCTAAGAATTTAATATGCAAATTGATTAGCCATCTGATTTTCTTCTCTCAAGTCCGGGGCTCTGCAACACACAAGCACCGCTGGTTGTGCTCAAAGCTGTTTGAATCCATTATTACTACAAAAATGACTAAGGTTTTTTAACAATGCAATTTGAAAGGTTAATAGCTTGCATTTTATTTTGTGAGTACACTTTCAGCTCAATGTTTCTAAAACCAGTCTCTGAAAGAAGTAATGCTGGTGAATGTGTCCATGTTTCAGACAAACTTTGGTAAAACAAGATGAACTGAAATTCTCAATATTTAGAGATGCGTTCCAAATGTTAATATATACTAATTTCAACATTTCGCTGGTGAACGCTCTTGCTCTTACCCCCTTCATGCCCTACTATGTGTAAACTGTAATTGTTTGTTAATTATCTCACTGCTTATTACTCAGCAACACAGAACAGAGTAGTAACTGATCTTACTTCCTGCTAATACTCATGAGTCACTCGCAAAATATGGTGCCATTATGCTATGTAATGATATCAAAGGGCAAGTAAACATTCCTTAAAACGTCAAAGGAAACAAATGTGCTGATTTCAAAGGTCTAGCAATTATAATTCTAACAAAATACAACAATGGGGGAAAGAAAACCAGAGAAATTCCAGTAACAATTTTATTTATCCCCCTAATTTTTGTCATGAGAAAACTGGAAATCAAAAGTCATTGTTATATAAGGTTTATACTTTCAATAAAAATGTAACATAGTGTTCAAACTGGCTTTCAAAAGTTGTTACAGCATGGCTGTGCTGTGTGCTAATAATCACAAAGCTGTAATATAGAACTCTGTTATGCAGTCCCATTATGTTCTTACAAAAATAGAATTAAATGTGACCAGACAAGGACTTCCATTACACTGCTTGGCAAACTCAGAATTGCAATGGAGTCTTTTTCCTCTTGCAGTTTAAAGCAAAAAAAGTCAAACACCACCTCTTTTTTTCAAGACTCACAAAGATGATTCGGGTTTGTTTGGCACTTTTTTAACTTCTACCACCACTGCAGGGCTGTTCTCACTTTTAGTCCTTTTGGGCTTCTTCTCCAGATTGTCGCTAAGTTCTAAACAAGAAATGCTAACTGAAGGGACCTTTTCTGAATCCTTGCCAGAGAGGGCTGGCGGTCGCGTCCCGCAACACTGCTTCAAGGCACACTGAGTTCGGCAGGCGAGTTCGCACGGGACCAAGCTCGATTTGGAGCCTACGCTAGCAAATTCGGGCTGAATGGTGGTCGCGTGAATTCCGTGGTTATGGAAAACGTCCTTAATGGTTTTAGCCACCTGCATGTAGGAGGTTGGGTCTTCACATTTTATGTGAGCAGTGGCGATGATTCTGCTGCCAGCAAGCTGCCAAACATGCAGTTCATGAACTTCCTCGACCCCTTCAACATCTCGAAGTTCTTTTATCAAATTTCTGATATCAATTTGTTTAGGAACAGTTTGTAGAAGAATAAGAGCAGATTCCTTAAGCAATGGGTAAGTTGTGTAAAAAAGTATACAAACCATGACAACACAAAGGCTTGGGTCTAAATACAGCACCCAGCAAGGCCCAGCCCCAGAAACTTCTGGGTGCGATTTGTTCATCAGTTCTACAAATGTTTTGCAGGGGTCAGAGAAACATGGGTTCACACAGACATCCCCTTCAGGACAACCTTTCCAGTAAACATAAAAGAGAATGGCATTGACCACCACAATCACAGACCCCATGGCGTCTCCAAGCACATGCAGAAACACGCCTCGCATGTTGAGCTGCCCCGCTGCATCGTCCTCCTTCGAGTCCAGGTGCTCAGGCTCGCGGATCAGATTCCCGTTCACCTGTAGTTCCACGGCATCTTCACTCCTGGGTTTTCCGGGTTCTAAAAAGAAACAGAAACTGTTTATCAAATCATCTCAAGTGTTTCTATAAACATTCCCCTCTAATTCCTCTAAGCGGTGGGGAAGGTGCAAACCTGTTCCTAGAGCAAGCACACCACAAGTGCGTGGAGCCCTTGAACATGAACTGACGCCCTGGGAGCGAGCCAGGACCTGGCAGCAAGGCCTGAATGAAGTCATTACGATACTGCTCGGCCCCTCCGCGCCTCCCCCGCACCTCCTCCGCTCCCAGAGTGTGCCTTCTCCCCCGACAGGGGCCCGCGTGCACCCTGCTGGGTTTCTGGGCATTCCCAAGACTATTAGGAAAGCTGCAACTAAATGAGGGCTACCCTAAAACCTTTCAAGTCCAAAGCGTTGGTCTTTTAAAGGAATTAAACACCAGAGCAGCTTAATTTTCTTTGGAGTAACACGGTGCCACATGGAATGAGAAGAAAGTATCAATTAAACCTTTTCAACACACAACAGCAACTTCGATCGTAGCCTGCACTTGGAAAGGAAAACTGGCTCTGTAGCATGACACAAGTAAGTAAATATAAATGGAAAACAGTAGAAGGAAATACACCAAATTGTTAATATCTTTAAACATGGAGCAGTGGTCTATTCTTTCTCATTTTTTTCAACATTTTCCAAATTTCTTTCAAGAACATGTGTTTAAAAGGAAAAGTTTCCTTTAAAAATGTAAGATAATGCCCAGCATGGTGGCACATGCCTACAATTCCAGCACCCTGCGAGGCTGAGGCAGGAAGATCGCAAGTTCTAGCCCAGCGGAGACAACTTCGTGATTCTGTGACACCCTGTCTCACGGCAAAAAAAAAAAAAATAAGCAAATAAAAGCTGGCTGGGGATGCGGCCCGATGGTAGCAGGCCCTGGCTTTAATCCTCAGTACTGCAGAACAAGATAACTCCATCACAGCCACTTATTTTAGTACCAAAGTCCTAAGCGAAGTAAATGTTAAACATGCCCAGTCAGGTTCTAAAGCCTGTGATTTTCAGGATTAGGGGCCAATTAACTGCAACATACACCGCCGTTCATAAACGAAACCTTTAACCAGGATTTATACGCGCCGAGCGCATCATTATCAAAGTCCTTCAATAGGCCTAAGTACCACTTGGGCCAAGCGAGGTTTCCCACACCCAACAACTAGTGAGTTGGGAAAATGTGGGGGTTTCCTGTTTCCCAGGAGGGCGAAGGAACTGAATTAGGAAGCACGGGTGATGCTCTGGGGACCCTGACCGGAAAAGTCCCTAGTGACAGCCGAGCGCACTGGGGCGGTGCGCAGCGGGATGACAGTGGCCCGTGCACCCGGCCCGACCGCGGACCCGCGCCCGCCTACCTGCCGCGTCCAGCTTCAGCCCGTTGGAGTTGCTGCTGTTGGCCACCAGGGTGTTGG
>NW_004955406.1:5649890-5660761 GCF_000276665.1 Chinchilla lanigera | reverse complement strand
GGCTCCCGGGGCGCCCGGCTCCCTGGACGTCCCCTGGGGCGCCGGCTCCTGCCGCCGCCTCCCGAGCCCCGGGCGACACTGGCGCTCGCGAGCTGGTCACCTGAGGACAATGTAGGGTGCAGACTGAGAGCCTCGCCTGTCCCCCGGGGCGAGCCCCCAGCCCCTCGCGCCCGCGTGGCCAGCTCCCCGGCGAAGGGGACCGCTGACGGCGCGCACACCCTGAGGCGCTGCGATTTGACTCTTTATTCGCAGCCCGCGTAGGGGAGCCCCGCGTGGGCTACGAGGAGGTGGGGAGGCCCAAAAGAATACAAAAGAAAGCTGTCCGCGGGGAGTAAAATACCCTTCGGTAGCCGCTGAGCCGCGGGCGGGGGTGGCGCTGAGGCAGGAGCGTCCCAGACTATTCGAGGCCAGCTAGGCTGCGTAATCCCCGTCAGTCCGGACTACGCAGCCGGCCCCAGTCTCCAAAACAAAATACGACGGAAAGCTTGACAAATCGTGCTAACGCTGGCTTGCATGCGTGTGCAGTGTATATACAGTTTATGGTGGAGTACACCTGGACGTGGAGACTTCCCGGCGGAGGTGGGGTGGTGGAATTCCAGAGCAGGACCCCAGAAGCTCCCCGCAGGCCACGAACAGCAGGAAGGACCCGGTTGCTCCACGTCAAGTGAGATTCCAGCCTTTGCCTTAGGATGTGCATGTGAAGCCTGCAGGGAGCTCTGGATTTGTTGTTTGATTTGCCTTTTTTTGAGCCGGCTTCCCTGTGTAGTTCAAGCTGGCTGGAACTCTTGGTGATCCTCCTGCCTCAGCCTCCCAAGTGCTGGGATCACAATGTGTGCCACTACACCTGACATTGAACAGACTAAACTGGGAGGTTTAGTTTTGGGGGCTTTTTTGTTTGTTTTTGAGACAGGCTCTTGCTATGCAGTTCAGGCTGATCTTGAACTTACTGTGTAGCCCAGGCTGGCCTCAAACTCATGACAGTACTCCTGCCTCGGCCTGCCAAGTGCTGGGATTACAGGTGTGTGCCACTATGCCCAGTTTAAATTGGGAGATGTTCATACCCACGTAAAGCAGGCATTCATGGTCAGCTCAGCAGCCCCTCAGGAGAACCTACTTGATACACACATTTAACCTGTTTCCCAGACTGAGCTTCATTCCTTGGAACCAGGAAGGGGCTGGGCATGTATTCTAGTTTGTAGAAAAGCCATTACCATGAGAGGAATAGCATTTATTTACATAGCAGCAGGGCACCAGGTGTGGTGGCCCAGGCCTAGAATCCCACAGCTCTGGAAGCTGAGGCAGAAGAATCACCACAAGTTCAAGGCCAGCCTGACCTGCATAGGGAGACCCTGCATCAAAAAGACCACACATACCTAAGAAATAGCAGCAGGACATCTGAGTCAGACAAACTTCCCTTCCCCTAAGCTGGGTAGGCACAGTGCTTGGGGAGCTGGGCTCAGCTCTGTCCCTGTCACCTGGTCACACTTCTCAGCTTCCTCACTCAGTAGCCTGAGGAAGGCCTAGGAGATATGAAACAGAGCTCTGGGTATCAGGGGTTGTGGGTTGGGCCCCGAGGACTGGGGCTGCCCCCTTATCCGGCTTGCCTGCCCTGTGTCCTGGGAGGCCCAGGCTCTCCCACCTTGAAATCCTGCCTTGGGCCAGCTACCCACAGGCAGAAACTTCCAGAACCCGTGATCCAGAGTAACTCCTTTGTCCTGTAGCTTGTCCCAGAATCGGGAAGGACTGATGGAGAGACCATTGTAAAATCTCCAACATCCTGAGAGCCTGTGGCCCCAGGTTCAGTGAAATAGCTGGGCCTTTTCTTCCTAATTTTTGAGAGGTCTCCCAATAGCTCGAGTAGTAGCTGAACCCAACATACTTTTTTTTTGGTACCAGGAATCGAACTCAGGACCTTGTGCTTGCCAGATAGGCGCTTATGCTGCTGAGCTACATCCCTGGCGCAACATACTTTAAAGATGAGAAAATCAAACATCTCCTCTGGCAAGGAGGCTGCCAATTTGAATGCAAGTCAAGCGCATCACACGAGACCTCCAGGTGCAGCCCTCTGGACCTCTGCTCGAGCTTGGTCAAAGTCTGAAGCGATCTTGCTGGATTCTTGGAAAAACCACCAATCCCAAACCTCTGAATTTTGGTTAGCAAAAACTAAGAGCGTATAGAGCTATGCCTGGCTCTGAATGAGGGAACAAAACCAGATGACACCGCACTGGGGCTGCCTTCTGATGTTCAACCTCAGAGCAGAGTTCATGGGGGAAACCGGTTCAGTTTATTTTTTTATTCTGTTTATTTACTTAT
Organism: Chinchilla lanigera; assembly: GCF_000276665.1. NCBI lineage: Eukaryota > Metazoa > Chordata > Mammalia > Rodentia > Chinchillidae > Chinchilla > Chinchilla lanigera. Next base: position 5,658,448 of record NW_004955406.1, on the reverse strand, counting down.
TTACTGTCTTTTGGATCGTGCTGGAATCACTGCCACAAATATGAATGGAACTCTGTAGCCCAAATGTGAGGGCCAAGGTGTGATTTTTTTTTTAAGCAGGTCCAAGAGGAACAAGCAGCAGGACAAACCAGGTAGCAGTGCAGGAATGAAGTCAGAGCCCACACAGGAGGGCTTGGCGTTGCAGGGGAAGCCAGGGAAAGAAGCCGGGAGGTGTGGGAAGATGAGCCACAGCCCGTGCGCAGGGAAGGAGGCTGCACAGGATCGAGGAGCTCTCCTGCCTGCTGCTGAAGCATAGCCTCGAGCAGGGCCAGCAGGGAAAGCAGATGCATTTCTCTCAGACTGAAAACTGGGCCGAAGGCGAAGGACGCATGGAAGTACAGCCAGGTGCAGTGGCACATATGTATGATCCCAGCCCTCCAGGGGCTGAGGCAAGAGGATGACGAGGTTGAACCCAGCCTGGGCAGTTCAGCGAGATTTAGTGAGACCCTGTATTAAAAAAATTTTTTTTGTTGTTTTTTTTTTTGAGACTGGGTCTTGCTGTGTAGTTGAGACTGGCCTTAAACTCACTAACTAGCCCAGTCTGGCCTTGAACTCATAGCCATCCTCCTGCCTCAGCCTCCTGAGTGCTGCAATTACAGGCATGTGCCACCATACCCAGCCCTATCTCAAAATTTAAAAATGAAGAGGTGGCTAGGGATATAGTTCAGTGCATGTGAAGGTCCTGGGTCCAATCCCCAGTACCGTAAAAACAAACCCAACACACTAAAGTACAAAAGCTTAAACAGATGTGGTGGCACACACCCATAATCCCAGCACTAGGGAGGCTGAGGCAGGAAAATCACCATGAGATTGAGGCCAGCCTGAACTATATCTTGAGAACCTGCCTCAAAATCAACAACACACAAAAACAAAGGTTTAAAAAACTAAAATTCAATTTAAAAGCATGTTTTTATGATGCTACTACTCCTGTTTGTCTGTAAAGACGACACTGACCAGTGGAGCATCTTGAAAGACTCACACACCTCATGAGCTGTAGAATGAGGGAAGGTCAGGAGCTGGCCCTCGAGGGTTAACCTCAGGGTTAACCTGAGCAGCCCAAGAGACACCAGGGACAGTTCTGAGTGTCTGGGAGATTCAGGGGCTATGACCTTGGGGACAGTGTCTGGTCCTTGGCCCCTTTCTTCCTGGCTGTTCTGCTGCTCTGTTTCCCAGGTGATTCCCAGGGCAGTTCTGCCCCACCATTCCCTCTGCCATGATGGTCCTGCTTTGGAAGAGCTGACCATGGACTGAACCCTCGGCAACTGTGAGCCGAATTCAACCCTCTCCTCCCATAAAATGTGTGTGACAGCAGTGGAGATACATGATTAATACATGACTCTTCAAAGTTACTGTGTAAAAATAAAAAGAATTAAGATGTGTTATGTGCATGGACCAGTTCCCAGTGATGAATATGATTATGTACCACAAACATAACAAAATAAACATAAAGTGTTTTATATGTAGGAAAGGATTACTTTGTACCTTTGGACAAGTGTGGCATGTGCCACCATACCCAGCTACAGCACCTCTTCTTGGGGTCGCTGTGAATCCAGGGCTGCATTCTAAACTGGAAAATTCAGGAACCATTTTTTTTATTTATTTGATCAGTTTTTTGAGACAAGGTCCCAATAAGTAGCCTCAGCTGCCCTCAAACTCACAGCAATCCCCTGCCTCAGCCTCCAGAATGCTGGGACACTGGGCAGAAACCAATGGGAAGGAGGCCATGCGGAGCTGGAGCTGCCTGCAGGGCAGGCCTTCTGCAGGGAAGGGCTCCCCCTTCTCCAGGCAGGGATGCTGCTCCATGGCCCGCCTGTCCCTCTCAGGGGATGCTCTTCCTTCCTCCTCCCTTCCTGAGTCCTTGCTTGTCCTCAGCACTCAGCTCAAAGGTCGCTTCCTCCAGAAGCCTTCTGGCCCTGGCGAGCAGGCTGGCTGCTGCAGGGCATGCTCTCCGATCCTCCCACCACCCTTTTGTGGCTCTGGGCATGAATCTGTTCTGCATTAAGTCAAGAATCTGGTTCTGGGGAACTCCTGAAGGGCAGGTATCCCCAGCCAGCCTGGCATGCGGGCACAGTCCTCTGTTCCAGCTTTTTGGGAACACCTTGCAGTTTCCCAGGTGGCTTCTACAGATGGGGGTTGAGACCCAAGCAGCTGACAAATTCGCTGCCAGACCACACAGCCTGTAAGCTCAAGCTCCTCACTGCAGCCAGAACATATTTAGTTCAGTTTTGTTTTTTTGAGACAGGCCCTTGCTCTGTAGTCCAGGCTGGCCTTGAATTCAATGTGTAACCCAGGTTGGCCTCGCACTTGTGATTATCCTCCTGCCTCAGCCTCCCGGGTGCTGGGATCACAAGTGTGCACCACCACACCTGCTCAGGACGTGTTTATTTTGAATTTCATACCCAGGTTTGGAAGGTACAAACTCAACCTGAGCATCCAGACCCCATGTGCACTACTACAAATCCTACAGCTCATTGAGTTCTAACAGTTGCCATTTCTGGGATTCTCTTACTCATTTGTAATTACAATGAGGACCGAGGGGAGGTGGCCTACTTGTGAGTGACACCTCTTTAACAGGTCACTCCAAGGTCTGATTCTCCAGCGATGTGCTCCAAAACCAGGGCCTGTTCACACATGTCTGTAGGGTGAATTAGTTAACTGTTTCGCCTACTATTTTCTTCTGTTTCTTTAACACGCCGATGTCTCTGCTTGCTGTCCAGTGTTTTCCATTCTTTCACACACACCAGCGTCCTGCGGGGAACTCATCAGAATGCAGACTCTGATTGAGTAGATCTGCAGGTCTGCATGTGCACGAGCTCCAAGGCTGCTGGTGATAACCTCAAGCCACATTCTGAGTCCCCAAGCAGAGTGAGCTTGCCCTTGTTTGATTTTAAGTAGCGTCTTAACTGTGTTACCCTGTCTGGTCTTGCACTCCAGGGCTCAAGCGATCTTCCTGCGTTGGTCTTCCCAGTAGCTGGCATACAAGTGCATGCCTGCATACCCCACTCAAAACTTACACTTTCCAGCCCTAGAAGGAGGGTATTATATGGAGTTAAGATATTTCTCAGCCAGGAGGAAAGCATCCTTAAAAATTTGTTAATTTTCCTTTTCATTTTTATAATCATCTGCCTTGTTTGAATTTCATTTTAAAATGAACAGATTTGCCTTTATATTAAAATCCTAAGTAAAGGCCACATGAGACTTTAAAATTAACCAAAAAATCCATGGTGCAAATAAGGATTTCCATTTTTGCTTATATAGGGTCAGAAAAAAATACTTACTCTTCAATTTTTTCCAAACATTTTGTTGGCCAGGCCTGGTAGTGCACCCCTGTAATCCCAGCACTTAGGAGGCTGAGGCAGGAACGTCCCAGTGAATTCAAGACTAGCCTGGGCTACATAGTGAGTTCAAGGCCAGGCTGGACCACATAGCAAGACCCTGTCTGAAAAAACCACAGAAGAACATTTTGTTGATCCTCTGGAGTCTCTTGCCTCCAGCCCTCCATTATCTAACAGGAATCCTCTGAGGTGCCACTGGTCATTCCTTCCCAGGACCCTGAACAGCTGAGCAGCTACACAGAAGCAGCCGCAGCAGCGGCAGTTGCAAGCAGAGGGCCGGGGCAAGTGGTGACATCTGTCCTACTGCTGCTTCTCTTTCTTTCTTTCTTTCTTTTTTTTTTTTTTATACCAGGAATTGAACTCAGGACCTTGCGCTTGCCAGGCAGGTGCTTATGCCACTGAGCTATATCCCCAGCTATTACTGCTGCTTCTCATGGAGACAGCAAAGATAGAAACCGCCAGCTCCTCCCCTCCACACTGCCTCCCCAGCCCTAGGCAATGACCGTGCTGCTCTCTGGCTTCACGGTTGCTCCATCGTGAGGTCAGAGCCGACTATTGCTTCCCCTCAGGAGGGACATTGCCCCATCCCCAGCATGCCACAGCCCTCCAAGTGACCATGATCAAAACAGTAGAGAAAGCTGCATTGCTAGGAGCGCTGCCTGCAGGTGCCTCCAAATCCCCAGGGCAGTTCTTTAATGGGAGACCTTGCATCTGCTAAAGGGGCCAGCGGAGCCCTATCACCTCTCAGCCGTTTGCGTGCCAGTGGCAAACAGGAAGACAGAGGAGCGAAGCCTAACGGAAAGACTCGGGCTCCACATAGGTGGGCCGCACATATGGGGGTGAAGAGACGGATGAGATGGTACGTGTCCTTTCCGCTTCTTCCGGGGCCTGGGCCTGCATCACCATGCACAGCAATTCTGGGCGCCTTTGCTGGGAAGCCCTGCTGGTCCATTTTCCACAGTGCTTCCTGATCAGGTGCCCGACAGCCATCCCCACCTGCTGCTCTGAATGGAAAACACCGTGAGTGCCCATTACTCACAGAATAATGCACAACCCCGCATCCAGGTATTTGGAGTATTTTGAATGTGGCACACACCTGCAATTCCAGCATGAGGCTGAGGCAGGAGGATGGCAGTGAGTTTGAGGACAGCCTGGGCTACATAGTGAGTTCACAGCCAATGTGAACAACACAGGAAGACCCTATCTCAAAACCCAAAATAAGGACCAGGGATGTGGCTCAGCGGCACAGTGCCTGACTGGCAAGCTCAAGGTCATGAGTTTGATTCCTGGTACCAAAAAATAATAATAACAATAATAATGACGGTGATGTTTCCTGAATGTGACCTTAATTAGCTTTCCCAAACTTCCCTCGCTACTCCTCAATCCTAACTTCCCACCCAAGTCAGATTCTCCGGACTCTTCCACGTGACCCTTTACCTCCATTTTCTCAACAGGGACTAAAATAATAACCTGTCTCATGTGAATTAGAAAAGTCAAAATAGATAAGTTGAGTTGGGGCTGGTCGTGCATGCCTGTGATTCCAGCACTTGGGAGGCTGAGGCAGGAAGATTGCCATGCGTTTGAGGTCAGCCTGAGCTACATAGTGAGATCCTGCCTCAAAAACATAAAAATAAAAATAAATTGCTTAAGATGGCATCTGGAGAATGGAAAGAGCCAATGACAGGATGGTGGCTCCCCGATGCTGCACAAGTCCCTCCCCTTATTCCCAGAAACCGTAACCCTTACCTTATTTGGATCTGTCATCTTCTGCAGATCTAGTTGAGGCTCTTGAGATGTGGAGACCATCCTAGATTATCTAGGTGGGCCCTAAATCTGATGACAAGTGTCCCTGGACACACAGGGAACACTGGACCGAAGGCCGAGGTCAGGCTAACACAACCACGAGCCCATGAGTGCCTGCGGCCACCCTGGTTCAGAAGAGGAGAACGACTCTCCCCCAGGACTCAGGAGGGAGCATGATCTGCCGGCAGCCCGATGCGCCTTCAGCCTTCATAACAACAGTGAGACAGTGCCTTTCTCTTGGGTTGAAGTCATCGAGTTTGTGATCATTGGTTACAGCAGATGTGGGGGTTTTTTTTGGTCTTTTTGAGACAGGGTCTCTCTATGCAGTTCAGGCTGACCTTGAGCTCACTTTGTAGCCCAGGCTGGTCTCTAACTCGCAGCGATCCTCCTGCCTCAGCCTCCCGAGTGCTGGGATTATGGGCGTGTGCCACCATGCCCGGCCAGCAGATGCCTTTGCCAGAGGTATGGGGCCCGTTGCATTGAGCCGTCCTTAACAACTCCTACATACATGTTGTCCTTTTCCTCTCACCGCCCTGGTGTCTGCCACGGTGCCCCGCAATTAAAAAGTGACCAGATGGAAAGTAAAACAGGACCGGACGAGTGGAAATGGAGGCAGCTGAGTGAAAAGCTGGCCCTGCCACCGCCCGGATGAGCGCTGTTCCTCGCCATGCTGTCCCTTCAGGCTTGAGCACAGCAACAGGACAGCCATGGCCAACTCCCTCCCCTGCCACCCTCATGCCTCTTGTTTGTGTGTCTCTGTCCCTGTACCTGTCCCCAGAGCTTCCTGAGGATCACGAATGTCGCTTGTAACTTTGTCTCCCTGGGACCTCGCCAGGGTCAGGCCTTGAGGTGTTGTTCCCCGCCCACTCCCCAGCCCTGGCTCCCCAGGCCTGAGCCTGTACAGCGCTCCCCTTGCCATGGCAGCCATGCCCTCCATGCCTCAGCTGCCTTCCCTTCTGCCCCTCATCAAGCAGGGCGGGGTCCCTCAGCTGTGTGCTGCAGAAGCAGGCAGATCCTGTCCGGGAAACGGGCAGGCACTGGGCCAGTGCCGGGAGCTGTGGGTTTTCCTGGTGTTTCCCTGCTGTTCCTCCACCGCTGACCCAGGACCGCAGGAGAGGTGGTGAGCTGCTGAACTCCAGGCAGCAGCTCAGTTCCAAGCTTCGCCAGGACGATTATTCCCATGGCTCAATGCCAGTCATTCTCCCGGTTCCAGTTCAAGAAGTCAGCATCTGCCAGATGTGGGGGCACGCGCCTGTGAACCCAGCGCTCGGGGCTGAGGCAGGAGGGTCACTGTGAGTTCAAGGCCAGCCCAGGATACACAGGGAGATCCTGTCTCAAAAAACGGAAAAACCTTAGCATCTGACCCTCCCCAGCCAACTGATGTCAGATTGACTCAAACACAGAATGTCTCATTGGAACACGCATGTGGGCCCGATGTCTGATGGTTCAACTTAAAAGTTTTCTACTTTGTGATGGTGTAAAAGCCACATGCAGATGGTAGAAACCATACTTGGAAGTTTGAGTTCTGACATTTCCCAGCCTAGCAAAATGCAGTACCATACTCTGTCACATCATGAGTCGTGGTGCTGGTCAGCCCTGCGGTGACAGGTGACCTGTCAGGTCAGACCTCAGCAGCAAGCTGCACTGCCCGAGTGTAGTGCCTAGCCGGGCACACGTGGTAAACCTCATCGTGAGGAAGGCACACCTGTATTCTCCAACTTAGAAAATGTTTCAAGGAACACTGTATGCCCTGTACCTAGATTTACCTATTGTAGGCTTTACCCACCTTTTTAAAGTTTTAAATTTTTGTTTTGTTTCTAGAGATAAAGTCTACTATGTAGCTCAGTCTGGTCTATAACTCACTATGTAGCGCAGGCTGGCTTCAAACTCACAGTGATTCTCCAGCCTCAGTCTCCCAAGTGCTGGGATAATAGACATGTGTCACCACGCCCAACAGCTTGTACACTCTTTCTCTCTTTTCATTCACATGAGGACAAGTTACATATATCATGATCCTACATCTTTAAATAACTTACTGTTCATTTCATAAAAATAGGAGCATTCTTTCATACAACCACAGGGCTTGGTGGTGCACACCTGTCATCCCAGCACTCAGGAGGCTGAGGGAGAAGGATCATGGTGAGTTCAAGGCCAGCCTGGGCTACATAGAAAGACCCTGTCTCAAAAACACAAAAACAGGGGCTGGGGATGTAGCTCCATGGGTGAGTGCTTGCCTAGCATGCACAAGGCCCTGGGTTCAATCCCCAGTACCACCAAAGAGAGAAAAAAGTGACTCAGGTGACCACAGTCCATGATCACGTGTGTACAGTTACAGTCCAGATTCTGTCCGTATTCTAATGTCAGTCGCCCTATTGATGTTTGTCACAGGATTATCTGCCTCCCTGTCCTGCACAGCATAAAGTCTACAGCCAGGAGTGTCCCTTTCACCTCCTTTAATCCAGGATATTCCCGCAGCCGTCCTCTGTGCTCTGTGGTGTTGACATATTATTTTCACTTTCTTTATTTTAAAAAGAAAAAAATGACAGACTTCCAAAACAAGACGATAGGAAATTAACAAGGGCTATTATATGGCATGTTGTTATCTTCAAAGTAGTTGCTCAGATTACCAGATATAGGAATGCAAAACTGATCAAACAATTTAAACACTAACTGTTTCTTTCAATGAACTAATAGAAATTAGTAGTACAATTATCTTACCTAGCTTGTATATATTTTTTCCTCCTTGTTTCTATCTTTCTTCTCTCCATTTCCACATCCCAGTTCTTTTCTCTTGAGCAGTTTCTTTCCCTTTCACAGTATCTTTTATACCTTTTGGATCTCATTTACTCTTTCAGTTTCTTACTCCAGGGAGACAATACAATGTTTATAGATGCGAGTCTGATTTCTTTTACTTGTGAGTGTGATCTCTAGTTGCATCCATTTGCCTATAAAAAGCCTTGAGTTTACCTTTCTTTATAGCTGAGTAGTTCTGCGTTGTACAAAAATACCACATCTTTTTTATCCATTCCTCAGTTGATGGGCATTTGGGTTGTTTCCAAGATATAGCTATAATAAATTGTGCTGCTATAAACATGGGTGCACACATATCGCTGTGATGTGATGTTTTCAGACTGGAAAAATACCCAGAAGAGGACTAGCTGGGTCAAACGGGAATTTTCTGAGGAGTCTCCACACTGGTTTCCACAGTGGCTGTACCAGGCTACGCTCCTGCCAGCAGTGGAGAAGGGCTCCTTTTCCCCACAGCCCCGCCAGCATTTCTTGTTGGTTGATTTCTTGATGGCAGCCATTCTTTCTGGGGTGAGATGGATTCTCAGTGTTGTTTGAATTTGCATTTCTCAGATGACCAGTGATGTTGAACAT
>NW_004955406.1:5611705-5646225 GCF_000276665.1 Chinchilla lanigera | reverse complement strand
AAAATAACAACTGGGATGAGGAAAGAGGAAAAGAAGGAAAGAAGGGGTAAATATATATATATGTATATATAAAATACCTAAGATAATTGTATTACTAGTTTCTATTGGTTTATTGAAAGGAACAGTTAGTGCTGAATTGTTTCATCAATTTTGCATTCGTCTATCTGGTAATCTGAACAACTACTTTGAAGATGACAATATGCAATATAAGGACCATTGTTAATTTCCTATCATCCTGTTTTGGAAGTCTGTATTTTTTTATTCTCTTTAAAATTAAAAAAAAAAAAAGAAATGAAAGCACTTCACCCTCAGATTTATCATCCAGTGATAATTCCTGCCTGGTCTTCTTTATCATGATCATTGCCCGATGGTTTTCTGGCTCCTATGGCCCTCTGTCTGCAGTTGACCTTGAGTGTCCTGTTGTACAAGGGAGCCCTGCTCTGCTGTCATTTATTAGCAAAGTATTATAAATTGCTATTTCTTCAAGGGCTTATAATTTACCACTGCGTTTAACTTTGGTGGTGAACTTCTCCTACGTTTGGCAATGAGACCCACTCTGAGCTGGCTCTTATGTCAAATAGCCACTTCATGAAGGTTCCTGAATTTCAGTTGCATAAAGTACAAGCTGATTGTAGTTCTTCTCTGCCTGTTGGCATAATAGAACCTGTGGCAGTGCATAGGGGTTTGGAATTTAGTTTTTCGTTGGTTTGTTTGTTAGTTTAGTTTCAGGATCTTACAGTGTAGTTCGGCTGGCCTCAAACTCACTACACATCTCAGAGAGGCCTCGAACTGGCAGTGATCCTCTGCCCCAGCCTCCTGAGTGCTGCGATTATGCGTGTGGGCCACCAGGCCCAGCTGACTGTTAATGCTGCTGGAAAGCCCTCATCCGTATCTGCTGCGCTTTCACAGTACATTTCAGGCACCATTGTGGACTCAAGGGCCCCAGAGACCGCAGGGCAGTCTGCTCTTTTGCTTAGGCGTGAGAAGTGAAAGCACTTGCTCCAGGGCAGCGGGGAAGAAAGGCAGAGCCGGGAGGGGTCGCTGCACCCCATGCTCCCATGCCGTGTCCCACGCTGTGTGGCCATCCCGGCAGCATCCTCCTGGCCTGAGCCCCAGTGCAGGGCATACTCTGAGCTTGAGCGGGAAGGATGTGCATGAGTCATCTTCATTCCAAGATTAAGACGCTCCACTTTCGTCCCGGGCCTTGCTCTGGGTTTCACCTCTCTGCTGCCTCAGGGCCTCTGCCCGCGATGCCGCCCAAGCCCACCCCGACGGTGCTGTTCCTCTGGATTGCAGGCCAGGTGGCAGCCTCAGATTCAGGCTTGTGTGCGGCAGGTAGGAGCTCGTGACGGTCCCCTCCGATCCGTGCTTTAGGCAGCACGCCCAAAGGTCCTTAGCGTGCAGGGGACGCACGTGACAAGCGCCTGCCGGTGCCTCGAGCGCAGCGGGACACATGCGCTCCTTGCAGCCACCTCCGGAACACTCCAGGGACCTTCTGAGCCCCTTGGAGCAAAACAGCTGGGAGGAGGAGGTGAGCCATTGGCTCAGGCTTGCGGGGGGAGGGGAGGAGGGGGCCTATTTTTATGGTGCCAAGGTTTTTAGTTTTGTGCTGGGTTGTTTTTTTTTTTTTTGGAAACACGCTGTGACCTGAATAATGCAATGTTGTGTGCATCGAAATGCTAGTAAAATACGGAAATATTTACAGATGGGATGATAGGATGTCTGGAATTTGCTTCAGAATGATCCAGGAGAGGGAGGAAACCAAGAGAGATGTAGATGGGGATGGAGCCGGAGTGGCCCTGACTGATGAAGGGCGCGAGGACACGGGGCCCTGTAGCCCTCTATGTGATTCAAATGATGTATAATTTTAAAAGTCTCAAAATGCTACTTTAAATTTTCAGCTGGGGAAACAGCTCAGTGGCTCAAGTGCCAGACTAGGAAGTGCAAGGTCATGAGTTCAATTCCCAGAATAAATAAATAATAAATAAACAAATAAATAAACTTTCATAATTCTCATATTACTTCTTTGGTTCCTTTCTGTTGGCTTGCTTTTTTTCCCTGCCTCTCCAAAACCTGGACGCCAGTTAGGCTGTGCACTCTCTTGTGAAAGCCCCGGATTACTCCTTTGATCCACTAACTGCAGGGTTCTGTTGCACTTAAGGTCTGCTCCGTGCCAGCGAGAACATAAATGTATGTTGCCCCGAATTAGCCTCGGTTATTTCCGGTGGGTTAGTCCCAGATCCCCACCAGCCTGCAGGATTTTAAGGGCAGAGATTAAACCTTGGACTTCAGGAAATAAACACTTCCTAACTGACGGCCGCGATTGTTGGAAGACACGGGTGAGGAACATCCCCAAAGTGTCGATGTCTTGAACAGGTTGTTGCTTTGCCATACTTCTTTCTTTTAAAGCGTTTTAGGCAGAATTTGAAACGTCACATTTTACCTTCGGGAGAGCTGGCTTCTTCTCCTGATGGAAGTCGTTCGTGTTAGGTAGCAGTTCAGGAGCAGTGGGTGCAAATGCTAGCACATAATTTACCCCGAAGGAGACTTAACAAACCAAGATCCTGTGCATGAGAATAACCGCAGAGCTCCATATCTCCTCCCACTGCATGGGTAATTACAGGAGGCAGGAGAGTGGGAAATAGCAAGAAGAAGATGTGGGTTGTTAGTTTTCCACATTTTGCCCGGGGAGCCGTGGAGGAACCGTCTCATTTTAGGCTTGCCCATGCTGGTTTAACGCAGGGTGAGAGCCAGATTCAAAGGGGATCTCGTTTCGTGTGACTCGCTCATTAGTTTCTTCACACACTGCTCTTTCGAAATGCGTAGCATCAAAGCTGCAGGTGAAGTTTCCCCATGAACCATCCTCATGGTGACTGTTCCCCTGCCTGAAAGCCCTCCTGGGAAAGAGACCTCACAGCTTTTCTCTGGTTCAGGGCCCATTAAACAAATAACTACCAAAACCAGACTACCCTGCACTTACACCCTGCAGTTTGTATGCTCATGAATACTGGTCCTTGATAGCTTCTCTTTTTTTTTTTTTTCTTTTGAGACAGGTTCTTCTGCCAGATTGGCCTTGAACTCACTATGTAGCCAAAACTGGTTTCAGATTTGCAGCAATCCTTCTGCCTCAGCCTCCTGAGCTGCCATGCCTGGCTTCACTTTCTTCTTGCTACATTCCACTGACTTTCTCTCAGCCTCCTCTTCTCTAAAGAAAATAATACCTGGAGAGAGCAGAGCAAGCAAATACAATTGTCTAGCACTCCAGCAGAGCAGACCAGAGCAGAACAGAGCTCCGGACTTCTCTGGAGGCCGCACACTGGGCAGGGTCTCTCTGCTAAGCCAGGTCACCAGCCAGAAGGAGCATGTTGACACCACAGGAAGATGTCCTGGAGGTGGGAACGAGAGGCTGGGGCCTCAGGAGTCCGAGTTCAGTGATCATCAGCCCCAGATGGTTTATTATCCAGCCACAGGGAAGCGAGTGAACCAGGTGACCTGCTGGAGTCCCTTCTGCTCCAGTGTCCTTTGGCTCTAGATGCCCAGCCAGCTTCCCTTCTGCTCTGGTGAACTCTGAACCACATGGCAGCGACCTTGCCCAGGCTTTAATTATTCAGCCCCTCGATTTCCTCGACTGTAAAATACTAGGACGGGTTCCAAGTCCAAGTGTCCAGGAAGCTGCAGTAGCCAGATCTTTGCTAAACAAGGTGACGCTTTTGAGATGGTTGAGAATGGTATGTGGCTTAGCTAATAACGATAAACTTGTCATTCAGAGGTTGGACAGAAGTCTTCCAGAGAGCTGGGCATGGTGGTGCATGCCTGTAATCCCAGCACTCAGGCAGGATCGCTGTGAGTTCAAGGCCAGCTTGACCTACATAGTGAGTTCAAGGACTTTCTGGAATATATAGACCCTCTTAAAAAAAGTTTTCCAGCATATTCAAAGGAGTAACTTTAGGGTTCCTCTGTATGTCCTGTGAACATGGAAACTATCTTTCCCAAATAGGAATTCTGCACCCACTGACGTTTCCTCCCCAATAATGTAAAATGCCTTCTTTTTTTTCTTTTTCTTTTTTTTTTTTTTTTAAGACTGGATCTCACTATGTAGTTCAGGCTGGTCTTGAACTCACTATATAACCCTGGTTGACCTCAAACTCTCAGCAATTCTCTTGCCTCAGCTTCCTGAGTGCTGGGATTACAAGTGTGTGCCACCACGCCCGGCTCTCCTAAAATGCCTTCTAACAACAGCTTGACTAAACTTTGGCACAATTCTGGGTAAATACTATTCAGCAAATACTTATTTTCTGACTGATGTTATGGGCTGTGTCTCCTGCTTTTTTTTTTTTTTTAAAGGAATATAAAACTATTTACTGACCACTGCTCACCATTATTTACACTAAAGTAATCAGTAATCAGTAACACGTAATCAGTAGTACGGTAAGATAACATTCTGACCACTACAAAGTTATCTTCCTGGCTTCTGCTGAAACAGTAACCAAAATACGGAAAACACTGAGCCTCCGTGTAAGGAACGAGTTGGTCAAGAAGAACATGCAGGTCAGTAATTTCGACTACAAAAGTTTGTTCACTCCTTTATTCTTGCAGGCCCTAAGCTGCGGACACCCCCAGCCAGCTCAGTAGTTTTCCTGGGGCCAAGACTGAGACATCCACAAGTCATGACTTTTGAGTACACAGATTTCGACTTATTGTAAAGGAACGGGTCATGAAGAATCCTTATTTTTTTAAGTTAATTTTATTGGTACATTTTAGATATACATAAGGATCACATTCACTGGAGGGAGTTTGTTCCTGTATGTGATATATCTTGATTCTTCTTTTTCCCCCAATCCCCTCCCCGCCTTTCAACCTCTCTTCCCCTCATTTACAAAAGCTTTGTGTCCATTTTTCATTCCTTCCCTTCCCCCTCCTCCCTCCCTTGTTCCCCTTCCTACTTGAACATTTTCTTCCTAATTTCCGAAGAATCTAGGACTATTCCTTAACAAGTCTTGCTGAGCTAACTCAAACAGCCAGGTTTTGGTTAGTTTCTTTATTTGTGGTTGGTAGGGTGTTGGTGATATAATTTTTCTTTTCAGGAAGTAAACTGTATCTTTGTGACTAAAGACACTACTATAGATTCTGATATGACTGCTTTGAAAATATCCACTATAAATTGTCTAACCACAGAATCAATCATCTATTTAACTTGAAAGCTAGGGCTTCAGGAAAACTTGCAGTTTGACAGAAAGTGATTTATTAAATTAGTCCGAATGTTGACATCTCAGAAAGCAGTCCTTCTTGCCTATAGTTTTTGTTTTGTTGAATGTTTAAAAGCAAAACAAAAACCATTTACGTAAATATTTTATTTATAAACACACAAGCAAAAAACTCAGAGTGGTCCTTCAGCATGTGAGCTAAAAATGAGTTCTGACTGGACAGTTCCCCGACATGTAGAAGAGCAGAGGAAACACATCAGGCTGTCAAATGCTCTTTTCTGACGGAAGCCACTGCAGAAAGCTTTTATTTGGTTTTTCAAAATAACCAGTACTATTAATGCAAAACAAAACCCAACGACTCCCTCAAATACAGCACTACTTTCAAAAGCAGCATGTTAAACTTGATTTTCATTAGCGTGCAGCTTTTTTCACACTAGTAAATCGAAAGCCAAGACCAGTCTGTCTTCATAAAAGACAATTACAGTTTGAGGACTTTTCACATTCACCCCTTTGCCTCACCAAGTCAGCCGCGTCTGAATCTTCCCATTTGTGGAGAAAACAACCCTGCTCTTTCCACCACGAATCCTCCAGGCTCTGCACCTCCAGGTGTTTTCCTCTTCCCGTTGTGTTTCCTTCTCTTTTGCACTGCAGTTTTGCTGGAGGCCGGTTTTGATTGCGGGTTTAAGAGCTGTATTCACGCGCAGCCTCAGCCTGCCCGCCCGCGGCCGCACTCACGCCAGAAGGAAGCCCCCCACTCTGGATGAGAGTGTCGAATTCGTGGCTCAGGTAGAAGCCAGCAGCAGGAGGGACAGCAGCAGGGTTCTTTGTCAGCAAAAGCCTTGGGCTGACTGTGACTTCAAGTGGGGTTTGTACACAGACAACCACAACCACAAACCACAGGATCTGAAGAGTGTGTGTTCAGGAAACCAGGGCGTGTGTCACATGTTTCTGCCACTTGTGTGCTACTGTGGTTGGGGACAGCATACAGGACAGAGGTGGTGACAGCTGCTGCTCCACAGCAGGCTTGTGTGGCCCTTCGGAGCTGAGCTCACAGCCACACCCCGTCCTCTGGGAGGGCTTTGGAGTTACCAAGGACAGAGGTGGTGCCCAAGGGGAACACTCTCCTCGCCCTTGTGCAGGACCAGAGGCAGGAGAGATCCTGTGCAGGGTCCCAGGCCTGGCTCCTTCACAAATGGCCTTTATCACCTTAGACGAATTACAAATTGCGTTCTCTCTCTGGGGCCCAGGGCCCTATCTGCTTATCAGGGATCAGCTTCGGCAGAGGTTGTTCAGGCCAGGGAGCCCCACCAGGCCTACTGGGATCATCTGCAGAGGTGAAGGCTGGGCAGGCGAAGTCTGCAAAAGATCCCAGGAGAGTCTGCTGTTCATGCCAAGAGCAAAACCACAGAACTAAGAGGTTGCTACTTCTCTTTTTTCTTTTTGAGACAGGGTCTCCCTTTGCAGTTCAGGCTGACCTTGAACTCTGTAGCCCAGGCTGGCCTCAACCTTGCAGGGATCCTCCTTCCTCAGCCACCTGAGGGCTGGAATGACAGGCATGTTCACCATATCCTGCTGAAGTTGCTGACTTCTCTTCTGTCTTCAGTCGGGGACCCTTCCGTGGGCAGCCTCCGGCAGCTGACAGTCCACTGCAGCTCCTGCTCGTGCTCCAGGGTGGTCTGGGACTGCTCACTCAGCAGTTTCGCCAGGTAGTTTCTGGACTTGCTTTGGAAAGTTTGTACTGTAGAACGCTCATGCCAGTATACTTGGGCCTGGACTACATTGATAAATAATTAAGATAATTCTGTAATCACCAGACATGACCTCATGAGTTACCCTTATCCTAAAGGAATCTGCTGAAGACGCATACTCTCCCTTTCTTGGGGATGTGATCTACAGCCTCAAAAATCCTCCTGGGAGAACTTGGGAGCTGCTGCCCAGCGAGGCCTGCAGACACCGTCACACTGCAGTGCCTTGCCCAGACCTCACCCACGTCTGTTAGTTGGCAGTGGCTGTGAAGTTGAGGTGGCATTGGACGGGGTGTCCAGGAAGGCCCAGACTCTGTCCTCTGGCCAGCAGGCCTGTCCACGAGTCCTTAGGGAAAGCCAGACTCGGAGGACGTGACCGCACACGTGGGCCCAGCGGCCCGTTTGCCTTCCATCCTGGCTGAGTCCAGCGTCCGGCTCGAGCTCATTGTGTCCCGGGGAGAAGAAAGCCCTGGCTACAAGAAGGCTCCCCAAGGTGCAAGGGGCCAGGGCGACAGGGCCTTTGCGTCACTCCCCGAGCAGAGCTAGGCCAAGGGGTGTGGGCTGTGGCCTTCCTTTCCTGAGAGACAAGGGCGAGAACCCGGAAGAGCTGAGGAGGCATCCAAAGAGAGAAGGCGACAGACCTTCGAGAAAAAAAGATGATAGGAAGTAGAGAACTTTCTCAGAGGGGAGGGGGGTCAAGAGATGGAGGGAGTGGAGATGAAAAGGGAATGGAGATATGTCGAATTCATGAACCAACTCCATGCAAGGAATGGAAACTTGTGCTATAGACACGTACTGGTAGTGAAAAAATAAGTGGCACAGAAGGCCTTAAAAGAAATTGGACACTGGGGGCTGGGGATTTAGCTCAGTGGCAAAAAGCGCCTGCCTGGCAAGCGCAAAGTCGTGAGTTCGGTTCCCAATACCGGAGAAAAACCAAAAAAAAAAAAAAAAAAGAAATTGGACACTGAACATCAAAGGGTGTCTTCGTTTCAATCAAGAGGCTTAATTTCACAAGAAAGGCTTATCCAATAGCACCTCTTGAGAAATAAGTATTATTTTTTGTTCTGGGTATACAGTGGGACCTCGGCTCACAAATTTAATTCTTTCCGCAGTTCTTGTCCCAAACTGAATCAGAGAAGAACCAGTCCATTTCAGTGGTTAGGTTCAGTGTTGGCCTTGATGGGGACATCTCGATTCTGTTCTTGTCCAGTTCGTTTTGTGACCAAAATAATGCAGAGAATTAAGTTCATGAACTGAGGTACCACTATGAATAATATTTAAAATTGTTTCAGAAAATACAGCAAAGTATGAAGAAGAAAATAACCATCTCTCATTATCCCTCACAAATTCATTACTAACTTTTTTTTCTATAACTTTTCAGATTGTTTTTCTATTTATACATGTGTTATATATTGTAAAATCTATTTTGTGGATTTGAGTGTGTGAGTGTGTGTGTGTGTGTGTGTGTGTGTGTGTGTGTGTGTGTGTTTTGCTGGGGATGGAACCTAAAGCCTCATACATGCTAGGCAAGCTCTCTACCACTGAGCTACAACCCTAGCTTTTGTGGAATGAGTTGTTTATTGTTTGTCTGTTTATTTGTTCTCGGTACTAGAGATTGACCCAGGGATTGCTGAACTACATCACTAGCCCTTTATAAACTGTATTTTTATGTTGAGACAGGGGCTCCCTAAGTTACTCTGCTAGGCTTTGAATGTGTGATCCTCTTGCAATGGCCTCCACAGTAGCTGGGACTGTAGGCATGTGCCACCATGCCCAGAGTGGAATGTATTTTAAAGAACATATTTGAACATTGAGCACTGCTTTATATTTATAAATATTGAAATAATTATTTAATGACTGCATGGTATTATAATTACTTAACCCACAGGTGGTCACTGAGGTGGTTTCCAGTTTTTCACTCCTGCAGTCTTAAACGTCTATTCTGACATGCCTGTGAGGTTACAACTCTATGATACATTCTCAGAAAAACACACAGAGGCACATATAAGAAAATCTAATTTGAGAGGGTGCGGATCAAAATTGACTGTTTTTTGCCCATTTTTTCTGTTGTTGACTTAGGAAAGTTATTTACATATTAAAGAGAGTGTCTTAGGTTAAGTTGCCTAAAAGTAAACTGGGAGACAGAGTCCCATGCAGAGGTTTACTGGAAGGCGGAAGGCACCCTCGGTTCAACCCAAGGGGAAGCGAAAGGCAGGCTGAGACAGTAGTTGGATCAGAGCAGGGCCTCACCACACCAACCCCACAGGGGCCCCAAAGCTAGGGTTAGTCTTACAGTGCCTCTTTCCTGGCCTATCACTGGACTAGGGACACCCTGGGCCTGAGCAGGACCTCAGGCAAAATGGCTGTCTTGTCAGGATGTGGTGGCACACACAAGTAATCCCAGTACTCAGGAAGCTGAGGCAGGAGGATCACCATGTGAGTTCAAGGCCAGCCTGATCTATATAATAAAACCTTGGTTTTCTTAAAAAAATTTTTTTAAATTCATTTTTTTCTTTATGATGTGTGGCTTTATCATTCTTTTTAAAAATCCCACTCCAAAATGATTAAAAAATCTGTGTTTTCCTCCAGTATTCTCATTTCCCCCCCATTTATATCTTTGATTGATTTCTCTGGAGTTTCCTTTGAGGTAGACATCTTTTTCTTTTTAATGGTAAAACCAGCTTTCTCAGCACTGTTTATTATTTTTTTAAATGTTTTAAAATTTATTTTTAAAATAAAAGAAGGAAAACATATTCACAAACAGGCATCCATTTACAAAATAGCATCAGAACAATACAAGCAATACTGAATTACTTAGTGGTAGGAAATTAACAATGGTTATTGTATCACATATTGCTATCTTCAAAGTGGTTTCTCAGGAAAACAAGTAGAGACATGCAAGATTGATCAGATAAGTAATCATTAACTGTTCCTTTCAGCAAAGCGATAGAAGTCAGTAGTACAACTATGTTAGCTTTCCTGCATATACACACATACATAATTTCCCCTTCTTTCTTTTCCCTTTTCCCTCACCCCAGTTGCTCTTTACTTTTGAGCAGTTTCCTTTCGTTTCACAATGTCTATCATACCTCCTAATTTTTATTCACTCTTTCAGGTTCTTACACTAGTGAGACAATACATTGCTTACACATGGAGGTCTGGTTTATTTCACTTATGAGTATGGCCTCTAGTTGTGACCATTTACCTGTAAAATCCTCGAGTTTATCTCTCTTTATAGCTGAGTAATATTCCATTATATAAAAGTACCGCAATTTTTTTATCCATTCCTCAGTCCAGCACTGTTTATTAAAGAGTGCATCTTTCCCCTGTGGATTTAAACTGCCATCTTTAGCAAAATGGATGAACTATTCATATTTGGTTCAGTTTCTAGCTTCCTGTGGTATTCCATTGTCCTGCTTATACCTGTCCTGCTGTAAGACAGGTGGGTTTTATTTTGTTCTTAGTTTACATAGAGTGAAAGTCAGGCTGTGGGGTGTGTAGTTCTGAGTTTCCCCAAATGCACGGGTTGGTGTAACCGCCACAAGTTAGATGGCGGACACTCCCGCCAGCCCTCCAAATTCCCTCTGCTGCCCTCTTGCGGGTAACCACTGATCTGTTTTCCATCTCTGTTGCTTTGCTTTGTCCTAAATGTTCCATAAACAGACTCAATGTGTAGCCTTTTGAGTCCAGCTTCTTGCACTCAGCATAGTACCCTCAAAGCCACTCCAAGTTGCTGCCTACACCAGAGTCTCTGCCCAGTAGTATTCCACAGTGTGGAATGGATGTACAGTTCATCCCCAAACTGAGGAACATTCGAGCTGTTCCCAGGTTTGTTAAAGCTGCTATAAACATTTGGATTTTGTGTGAACATAGTCATTTCACTTGGATCAGTGTGTGGGGTCACACTTTTAATTACCAGATGCATATGTGGATATTCATAATGTGTATTAATATACGGAAAGGAAAATGCCTGCCTCATTACCTTATTACTCTTCTTGTCCCTCCTCTTCTCCTTCTCTTTTATTCCATGAGGATATGAATTAGAAGCCAGGCAGGGTGGCACACAACTTTAAGCCCAGGACTTGGGAGGCTGAGGCAGGAGGATCACCATGCGTTCAAGGCCAGTTTAGCCTACATTGTGAGTTCAAGGCTAGCCCGAACTGCATAACGAGGCCCTGTCTCAAAGCCCCTGCCAAAAAAATATCAAGTAGAGTTGCTCTAAATCTATTGATTGGTTTGTTGCAGAAAGCCATCTCTTTTTTTTGTACTGGTGATTGAACCGAGGGCCTTCATACTAAACTACATCCCTAGCCCTTTTTACTTTTACTTTGCAATGGAGTCTTGATAAGTCACTCGGTTCCCCAGGCTGGGTTTGAACTTTGATTCTCCTGCCTCAGCCACCCAGAGAGCTGGGATTACAGGTATGCGCCACCACGCCCAGCTGAGAGCCATTACCTTGAAGTTGAGATACGGCCTGGACAATACGTTTCTAGAGCTAAGCCAAAAGCCACCCTCATCCCTCATTCTCAGACAAACTGTGCTTTCACTCTGGTTCTGCTGTTAGTAAGAGAGGTATTCCTGGCTTTGATTTATATGAAAACAAGTCGTTTCTTTTGTAGTCAAGGTGCGCAGACCCAGAAGGGTCCGCTTCCTCGGCATCAGGTAAACACTTCTGTGTGAAGCCAGGGGCGAGGAGAGGGCCCTGGAATGAGGTGGCAGAAAAGCCAGGTGACCCTGGCACGGGGCAGCACTAATTCTTCTAAGCGCTGCCCGTCAGTGTAGGGAAACGCAGGGCCGGCTGGCCAGAAGAAGGGTCCTGGAGACCTCGCCAGGTCCCTGTTGGGAGCCAAGATCCCATTTTTAGCAGATGAGTAGCACACACCATTTCCTCCAATAGCTGTTTTGACTATGTATCCACTGTCACCATCTGCGTCTCTAACCAAAGTTTTCAGTGCGTTTCCTCCCAGCCCTGGCTCTGAGATGACATGGGCAGACTCTCGCCAAACAAGAACTACTTGTTCAAAGCCCGCTCCTCCTGCGGAGGCTGCTTTCTTCCTCAGCCAGGCGGTTCTAATTAGGTTGTTTATCCACTGAGGCACAGGAGTCAAAGCCACCTCGGGGACTGCCTTTTAATTTGTTTGTCTCCTTTTGTTAATTGGATCAGCTATGTGAAATGAAGTATTTCTTATGGCAGTGCCTAAGAAAGATCCCGGTGTATCCGCCAGCCGGCCTGGTGGCAGAGGACACAGAGAGAAGTCGACACTGCCTGTGCGCTCTGACCCGGGTGGAACCCGAGGCTGCCCTATCCTGCCCGGGCCAGGGGGAGCTGGTCCCCTTGCAAGGCTCCCATGCCCCTTTCCCCGCAGTTTGCAGCCGCGGGTGGTGATGATCCCACAGCATGGTCTTCAAGGAAGACCTCCGAGCTCCTGTCCAGCAGCAGTGCGTCCAGGCGTTCATCAGCCAGAAACGCAGGTTTGGAGATTAGGAACAGAGGCTGTGCAGTCAAGTTGGGAGGAATCTGGCTTCTGTAGGGAACTACAGGCCACGTGGTTTAGGGAGCTTATTTAAGAAAAAAGAGTGAAGTGTTACGAACACAAAAATAGGCACGGAGCCACAGCAGGGAAGAACCCTGAAATCCTAGCTCATTCGTTCCTTAGAAAGTCCCCTTCTACACCAGGCACGGGACGGTAGTGATGGCGGTCGTGCCCATCTCCTCCCCCTCTTCCTCTTTCCCTCCTCCCCCACCCCCGCCTTTCACATTCCCCTCTCCCTACTCTCCCTTTTCTCTTCTCCTTTCCCTCCCTCTTCCCTCCCCCTTATCTCCCCCTCCCCCTTTTCTCCCCTCCCCCTTCCCTCCCCCTTCCCTCTCCTTTTCCTCCCCCTCCCCTCCCCCTTCCCTCTCCTTTCCCTCCCCCTCCCCTCCCCCCTCTCCACCCTTCTCCTCTCTTTCCCCTTCCTCCTTCTTTTGTGGTACGGGTACTGAACTCAGGACTTTTGCACTGAGTTACATCCCTAGCCCTTTTTCACATTTTCACTTTGAGACAGGGTCTTGCTTAATCACCCTGTTGCCCCCACTGGGCTAACCCTCTTGCCTTGGCCTCCCACACTGCTGGGATTACAGATGTGCACCACCCAACCCAGCTTGCACAAATTTAAATCTCAGCCGTGTGACCTCGGGAAAGTGACTCACCTGCCCTCTGCTCAGTGCCCTCATGGGCAAGGTGAGAAAAGCAAGAGACGACAGAATACACTCCAGGTGCCCAGAAGCCCCCGAAGCTGAAGACGAGAAGCGTCTGTGAGCACCCACCGCTGGACGTGGCTGGTACATGGTCAGCAGTGCCTCTTAGTTGGGTGTCCTTATCATGGGGTGCTTGTGCCCCGGAAGGGGCCCCCAAACCCAGCTTCCTGAGCAGAGTTCGGGACTGAAGAGAGGATGGAGTCCACGTTCACGCAGCTGTGCGCACGGCACGCACGGGGGTGACCGGGAGACTCCGCCCCTGGGTGACACGCATGCCACATGCAAGTGTCTTGTTAGCCACGGCACATGTTTCCATAGCCCGCGAGCTGATTCATGCTGAGGTCATAAAGCATTTATCTTCAGACACTGCCTTAATATCCAATTGTGCAATGAACCCACACCCACCTAGTTTTGCCTTCCTTGAGTGAAATGCGTTTATTTAGCATAAGTGAGAAGGGTAAACAAAACTAGTCTTTTTTTTTAAGGTGCAAGGAGTCGATTGGTGATAATAAAACCAGAAATGCCATTTGGATGAAGTGACACGGCTTGTGCTTGCATAGTGTACTCCTGCCGTGATGTCCCTGTGAAATAGGTAAGCACAGCACGTGCTGCCATAGGGCACGTCTGCAGATTGGAAACTTACTGTTCTGACGTTTGCCTTGGCTTTTCTTTCAAGGCCAGAAACCAGCGACAGAGACAGAGATGGTCAGGGGGAGGGGCGAGAAAAGAAAAAAATGAAGGAAGAGAAAGGGAGGGAGGAAAGGAAAAGACACGATTGCCCTGTATGTCATGTCACGGACGTGGACCCTGAGAGCCCGCTTCTGCTTGTGTCTCCCTCTGCAAGAGGAGGGCTGAGGAACTGGAAAATAAAAGGACAAACAAGGTATCAGAGCAGACCACGGCTGCCTCCTCGCCTTGAAATGTTCTTGGACTCGGGAAGTCGATAGACAAGATGCAATTGTGTTTCGCTACACTGGGGTCTCCGGCACTCTGAGAGGTGCCCGGGAGGAGCGAGCCCTGAACTGCCCTCTTCCCGGCGCCCTTCACGCCGTCCAGGAACAGCCGGCTGTGTGGACTCGGTTGCAGCAGAGCTCCGGCCCGCTTCCTAAGCAGCGCCTCGTCTGGCTGCGTGGACACCCTGACCAGCAGAGCGGGGAGTGCTCGGTGGTAGCAGCTCACTGAGTTCTCCTGGGGTAACGTGGAGGGAGGGAGAGCGCCATTCTTAAG
This sequence comes from Chinchilla lanigera, assembly GCF_000276665.1. Lineage (NCBI taxonomy): Eukaryota > Metazoa > Chordata > Mammalia > Rodentia > Chinchillidae > Chinchilla > Chinchilla lanigera. Next base: position 5,631,811 of record NW_004955406.1, on the reverse strand, counting down.
ACCTCAGACGGAGGACAGTTGTGCGATTCCCTCCTGGCTGCCGCTGTGAACCCTGACACCACCAGCCAACTCGCTCCTTTACCATTGCTTCCCCCTCCTGCCTGTGTATTCAACGAGTATTTGTTGAATCAAACTGAGAACCACAAAGGGAGAAGGCGGGGCAGGGAGTCCCAGCAGAGCAGGGGCTGCAGTCTGGGCCAAGCCTCGCAACCTGGCACGGGGCTGGCGCCCAGGGCTCCACGCAGGTTTTTGGCCAGCGAGACTCGGAGGCCGGCCAGCAGCGCACCAGTTGCTCTTCTGCTCGTTATCTGTATTCAGGGTGGCTGACGTAAGACGTAATTTAGGTGAACACCAGCAAGAGAAAAATGCAGTGGGCGTAAGAAGAATTAGGACGTGTTATGTCCAGGCACCAACTCCCCTCGGAGGATGGAGTCATCGTGCGCTGCAACATGGACTAACCAAGGTAAACACCTAAAAGAAACAAATGCCTATGTGTCCGACGGCTGATGTTCTCTGAGCTTTCTGAGAGTTTTTAGCATTTAGTTCATTTAAAGTCATTCTTCAGAAAATAAAGACAGAAAAAGTCTTCCTCCTTCCGGGTGTGAGCACACCTATGATCTCAGCACTCAGAGGCTGAGGCAGGAGGATTGCCAAGAGCTTGAGGCCAGCCTGGGCAACAACAGTGAGTTCAAGGCCAGCCTGCACTACAAAGCAATACCCTGTCTTTTTAAAAAAAAAAAAAAATCAGTCATTATTCATTATTCTTATAGAAATCTTTCCATTCAAATAATCTTCAAAGATGTCTCAGGTTTTTTTTTTTTTTAAATAGGTGTGAATTGAAAAAGAAGCAAGCCACGGGTGGTGGCACCTGTAATCCCAGTACTTGGGAGGCTGAGGCAGGAGGATCACTGTGAGTATAAGGCCAGCCTGGGCTACATAAGCGAGTTCAAGGCCACCCTGCACTACATAGTGAGACCCTGTCTCAACAATACCAAAAAGAAAAAAAAATACCAAAAAGAAGCTAGCAAAGTATAATTCATCCCTCCATCCCGCTCCCCTCCCTCTCCTTCTCCTTCTCCTTCTCCTTCTCCTTCTCCTTCTCCTTCTCCTTCTTGCTCTTCCTCTCTGGGGACTGAATGCCTAGAATTCTAGTTCTTCAGGAGGCTGAGGCAGGAGGATTGCAAGTTTAACCCCATCCCAGGCAAAACCTTGTGTCAAAAATATAAAAAGGGCTGAGGATGCAGTTTAGTGATAGTGTGTGTGCTCGGCTTGAGGTTCAAGCCCCAGTGCTGTCCCCCTCACCACCAAATGTGTATACAAAAAAGCCAGTGTCTTCCAGGATCCAAGAACAGGAAGTGCGTCTGAAACCCAACAGTGCCCCCTTCAGAGCCCCATCTGCACCCGCTTGCGGCCTCTCCTGGTGGCACACCGCAGTGGCGTGGCCCCTCTGACCATGTGGCAGAGCCAGGTCTTGGCTGGGTCGCCAGCCGAGCCAACCGCATTGCTTTGTGGGGTCGGTCCCAAGCCGGGAAGACATTCTGATCTGTCCCAGTGGGGCCGGGGTCCCTGGACAAGGGCCGTGCGACAATGCAGCAGGCTGCACGGTCCCCAGACGGGACAGGAGCGGGCGGGCGTGTCCCAAAAGGGAGGAAAGGTCCAGGGGCAGAAACGGAGCCGAGCCCGGCTGCCCCAGCCGGGGCACCCGGAGCCCTTCCGGGGCCGCGGGGACAGCAACCCCCAAGCTTCTCCCCCCGCAGGCCTCCGCCTTGCTCCTTCTCCTCTCTCGACGCTTCGCGGGCAGCGCTCCTCTCCTCGCCGCCTGCCTGCCTCCACCCTCAGCCCGGCCCCGCTCTCGCAGCTCTCGTTTGTTCGTAGCCGAGCCTCCCCGAGCGAGCGCAGCCTGCGTGGCTTTGTCACCAGCGCCCCGGCCGCCTGCAGAGCGAAGCCCCCACCCTTCAGCTGCTCGGCAGCCTTGGCCCCTCTGGCCTCCCCTAGCAGGAGCTCAGCTGGGGCACAAGGGCTGCTCCCCCAGAGCGCCCCCCTCTCGGCCCCAGCAGCGGTCCCTGCCACCAGCGCCTTCAGCAGGCCATGGTCATTGGCCCAGGGTGGCACAGGAGCCCGGGGGACCCACAGAGGGGGTTTGGAGCGCCTTCCTCCTCCTCCCCTCCCCCTTTCCTCTTCCCCTCCCCCCTTCCCCTCCCCCTTTCCTTCTCCCCTTCCCCCAACAGCCATGGAGAAGCCCGAGGTCCAAGCCACTGCTGCCAACCATTGTGTTCTCAAGAATTGCTGGAAGCAGGGCAATTTGCCTAAAAACAACTTTCTGAAAGCCAATTTCTGAGTCAAATTTAAAATATAAGCATGTTCATTGACTGTTTTAAAGAATATTCCTGAAATCATGTTTTTGGCAAGCTGGTCATCTGGTGGCCTGGCTGGGAGCCAGGAAGGCTGAGTCAGGACAAAGCCTCCATCAGACAGTGGGAGGAGGCAAATGGGGGCCTTCCTGAGGCTCTGCACTCCAGGTCACCACAATTCCCGACTTTCCCACCCACGTGCTCGGCCCGTCCTCCTGGTGCCACCCAAGCTGGGCTAGGTTTCCTGTCCCCTGCGGGCGCAAGCACCTGCCTCTATAGCCAGACACTTTCCTGAGTATTTCCATGTTCCCACCGGCCAAGCCAGGGCACTCAAGTTCACCCAGATCCACCTCGCACTTTGCCACACAGGTGGCCCCTCCAGCCCCCTGCCTTGCCCATGTCCCCACCCCTCGCCCATGTGTCCCCCTCCTGCTGAGGTTCCTGAGGCCACCACAGCCCCCCGCAGCCTGGCTTCCTTGGTCACCAGGATGTGACCCCCTGCAGTTCCCCGGAGGCCGTCAGGGGCTCCTGGTCACCCAGCCGTGCTATACTCTGCTCCCTCTCTGCCCACTGTGTTCCTTCTCTGGGTAGTGGTCTCTTAGTCACAACTGTGCTGCTGTGACATTGGCTGGAGCTGCACCACAGCTCCCACGCCCGCCTGCCCCAGGGGCCCAGCCAGACGCAGTGCATGCGGCTGGTCTGTGGGCAGCCAGAGGCAGGGTCAGGTGCCCACCCTGCGCCAGACCTGGGGAGGTGGCCGTGGTGACCCTGCAGGCCGCTGGCCTTTCAGCACTGTCCCCCAGCTGTGTGCTGCCCTGTTGGGCTGTTTAACATACCGTTTATCATCTGAATGTGTTTATTTCTTATCTGTCCACCTGCAGTCTAGAGCTCTTGGCCCTAAACGTCTCTAATAAAGCGCTGAGGTCACCAACACTTGCCTCGCAGCGGGTACAGTTCTACCAGCTTCACCAAAAGCCCACACCATGAGGCTGGCCTGTGGCACCTGCCCTCGACAGATGACAAAGGTGAGGCTGAGTCACACACCAGAGGCCCCCGAGCTGCACCCGGAGCCCTGGCGCCGCGCTCCGGCCGCGTGGCTGGTTCTCGGGGATGCCGAGCTGGGGCCCCACAGTGCTCTACCTCACGTTCGTTCTCACCACACTTCCTTCCCTGGATACTTTCATTTTGGCAGAAAGCCTCTCTGGTGGCAGATCGGTGCCAGGGAAATGTCACTGGAGCGCAGAACAGTGCCTTCCAGCCCACACCTCCCTCTGGGCCCGCACAGCTCCTCGGCCAGAGGCCGCCTCCCTCGGGCCTCCCTGGCACAGCCCGAAGAAATCTCCAGGCAGCGGCCACGGCACAGTGGCATCTGTGGGCCCGTGCAGTGGCTGCATGCACACGAGGGCACCATGCCAGCCGCAAAGCCCTTCGGCTGCCTTGCGTTCCATGCCAGGTTGGGGGAGGGGAGTGGCGCTAAGCCGGGCTCCCTATGACCGGTGCTAGGCATCCTGGAGTTGAGCACCCTTAACCCCCAAGCTCCAGGTCCCCAGTGATGCCCCAGCAGAGACAGCTGCGCTTCTCCTCCCCTGCCCTCTGCCAGGCTGCACAGGGACAGTGGGGTGCCAGGCAAGAAGGGCACTTGAAAGATGGAGCTGAAGACCCAGGTGTGGTGGCACATGCCTGGAGTCCCAGCACTCTGGGAGGCTGAGGCAGGAGGATCACGAGTTGCAGCCCAGCCAGGACAATTTAACAGCCTAGCTAGACCCTGTTTCCAAAAAGTAAAAGAAAACATGTGGGCAGGCAGAGCATCTTTGGGGCCAGGCAGATCTGGACAGTTGAGCTGGTCAGGGCACGAGGACATTCAGGTTATGGGCAGAGTGAGGCCTCTTCCTCTTTAGTCCCCAGCTTTCTCCTCTCTCTGCCGCTCTTCCCACCACCCGCCCACAGGCCAGGCCTCCTGTGTCCCCTCCGCTCCCTTGGAGCCTTCCCAAAGCTCACTCCTCCTGACGGGGCCAGGCTGGTGCAGAGGGAATGGGACGAGGGACAGAGGCTCGGCTGACTGTGCCTAATGGTGCGGCCGGAAGCCATTGGGGCAGGGGCCAGCCTTCCAGTGTCTCAAGGTCCTGCCAGAGAGAAAGCCGACTACGGAAAGGGGGGCATCTGCAGGGACAAGGAGCCTCCCCACCTCCCTCTCATCCCCAGCTGCTGTCTGGCTTCTCCCGGACAGAGCGGCATTTTCTAAACAGGCAGGAAAGGTCAGAGGACCAGGGACACATCTTATCCAACCCTGTGTGTGTGTGTGTGTGTGTGTGTGTGTGTGTGTGTGTACATGTATGTGTGTGTGTGTGTGTGTGGCTTCTGGGGATGGAACCCAGGACCAGGCACATGCTAGGCAAGCGCTCTACCGCTGAGTCACACATCCCCAGCTCCAAATGCTGCCTTTTGTTTTGTTTTTTTGAGACAGGATCTAGCTAAGTAGTTCTGACTGGGCTTGAACTCACAATGGAGCCCAGGTAGGCCTCCAGCTGGCAGCGATCCTCCTGCCTCAGCCTCCCAAGTGCTTAAATCACAGGCATGTGATACCATGCCTGGCAATCCCAATGCTACCTTTTCATAATTGAGGAAACTAAGCCCCTGAGATGGAGCATGCCTTGATCAAGGTGACATGGTGACAAAGCTAATGAATGATTAAGGTGAGATAAGAAAACGATGCTCTTCATACTACGAGAGACTGCCTCTTATTTACCCATCCACACAAGAGATACCCAAGGAGAACATGCAGGCCCTGTCCCCAACACGGTGATCAAGCCTGCCCAGGGGCTGTGCCTAATGCTGTCATGAACCCTCTCCTTTATCCTGGTGGGTGATGCTCTCAAGCAGATCCCTCCCGGAGCAGCCCCATTCCGCAGCACTGGGGCCTTCTCTGATCCGAAGCCTTTGCCAAGCCAACCCTGCTGATCCTGGAGGGGCAGAAGCTCGGGCTCAAAGGGCTTCCAGCACAGAAGCTGTTTCCAGCACAGACCCAGCCACACTGGCAGGTGCTGGGTACCTTTGTTCCCTCTGGGCTTAGGGGCATTTTGGAGGGCTTGTTCTGCATCCTCTGCCTCAGGCCCACAGCTTCCCATCCTCCGCTGAGCAGAGGCCCTATTGGACCCCTCTGGGAACTCCATGGAAAGAACTTTGTCCTCGTTTTAGCCCTGACCAAGGTGAACAGGCTGCCATTTTGAAATCCTAACAAGTCTAGAATTGATACCGTGGAAGCTCAGAACCTTCCAGAACCTTCCAGGCACTGGTCAATGCCCAAAGCTGTGACTTCTCTGTCTCCATGAGGAAAGGGCTGGAGTGGGGGAAGGCTGAGGAAAAGGGCCTCAGGCTTGCTTTCAAACCTGAGAAAAGTCAGGTTGGGTTTCTGAGGAGGGGCTGCTCCTACACGGCTGCACACGCTTAGCCTCTCAGGCCGAGCAATGTGAGGATGCATCAGCAGGCCAAGAGGCGCCTCGAAGGCAGGGGAAGTAGGAGCTGTGACTCTGCACTTTTGAGCAACTTCTGGTTCCTTCCCCTCTTTGGGTATGCAACCTGTTTGTACAGCAATGCATTAGCAATGTTGTAAGTTCCAATTCTGAAACCAAAATTTATCTTATTTTATTTATATTTTGATACTGGGGATTGAAACTGGGACCTTCTTACTGAGCTACAGTTCCCAACAGTTTATTTTTTATTTTGAGATAGGCTCTCACTAAATCGCTAAGTTGACCAAACTGGGCTTAAACTTGGGATCCTCCTGCCTCAGCCTCCCAGAGGGCTAGGATTACAAGTACAGGGCACCATGCCTGACTCTGAAACCATAATTTAAAGCAGCAATGACACCCAGAGAGCCCTTCCCCCTACTTCCTCTCCGCCACTTTTTCTTTGCTGACTCAATCAGGCAGCAGAGAAGAGGCTGCATCTCTGTACAGCCTGGCCAGGGCTGTCGATGGCTCTGTGTGCCCTCAACCACGGGCTGCTGGGATGAACTCTCAGAGCAGATCAGACACAAGAATGGGCGGGGCCATGTGACAGGTGCTGTGTTTCCTTCTCACAGTACCCTCACACCAGCACTGCTATGGCACAGATGACAAACCAAGGCCGAGAGCGATCAAGATTCTTGCCCGGGAAGCCGCACCTGCTGTCATCTATCAGGCGTCTAACCATGCCGGGGGCTGGTGCAGTTTAAGACAAAGATGTCCACTGTGTGGGCGAGGAAACTGAGGCACAGAGGGACAGAGGTAGCCCCAGGGACAGCAGCACCTGACTCCCGAGTCTAAGCTCTGTCCAAGCCACTGGCTGGCAGGGACTCCAGCCCCATCCTTGCCCGCAAGTCACCCACACCCTCTGCTGCTAGGAAAGGAAGCTATGTACCCTGCCCTCTCAGAAGGACATCTGTGCACCCTCATCGTGCAACGAGGGCGGTGCTGAAAATCCCACCATCAGAACGAAACTTAATCAAGTGCCCAGAAGCACTTTCCTGGGCAGACCACACTGCTGGCCCCAGGTTGGACTGCCGAGCCTTGAAGGTGACAGATCTGACAGCTACCTGCTCATTTTCAGCACATCACAGAAGCTCTGGGGCTCAAGGCTGGGTACAGAACACTGACCTCCCAGGAAGTAGGGTATAGAGCAGATATGTGGGGTCACCCAGGGGGGCTCCAGGGGGCATTTTAACCTCTGCTTCTAAGATGCTGCAAATGGCAGGGAGCTTGAGAAAGCTCGGGACATTTCCACCACCAGGGAAACAGGTGACAAGTCTTCCTGAGCTATTTCTCCAGCCACCCTATCAAAAATAGCCTTTCTTCATCTGGTCTTTACTCCTCTTTTTCACATCCTTTTGCTCTGACTCGAATTAAACGGTATTAGGTACGACCCTGTCCCACATAAGAATGTGAGCTCCACAAAGGTAGTGGATCCTGCTCCCTGCTGTCCCTGTGTCTAAAACACAGGGCAGCCCTCAGGTGAAAGAACGGGGAAATGAGGATCATTTAGGCACCTCAGTATCTCCAGGAAGTGGGTGGTACAGTGCAGAGTCCTCCAAACCTGAACTTCTAGCTCAATGTCAACCACATGGAGAATCTTCAGAGCTCTGCCCTATGGGGAGGGGACTGGGTCAGCATCATGATGACCCCCCTGTTGAGACCTGTTGAGCCTTGAGCACTGATGGAGGAGACACAATTCCCTCCTCACCCCACAGGGACTCCATTTTCGAGAGTCCTGACAGGAAGAGGCCAGGCTATAGCCAGTTGTAGAGGACAGGGAACTTTCCGGAAAGGTCCAGCCCCAGTGATCATAGGCCACCCAGTTACCCAGTCCAAGCCATCACCCTGTGTGGCTCACCATTCCCACACACTCACAGGAGGAGACGCTGGCAAGTATGGCTCTGTTCCCAGGCCCCAAGGTTACCAAGACAGTTGGTGAGTTCTGATCAAAAGGGGTTCTCCCTGAGGTGGGCTGCCTTGCCCATTCCAGGGGGCTGTACAGAACGGGAAACCAGACCTTGAATTCATGATTAACTCTGTTGTGGAGAGTAAAGACTTCCTGTCAGAGAGAGCCGTCCTGAGCCAAACACTGAAGGCTGGCCAGCGGCCATCTTGTTGGGATGGCTCTTGGCAGCCAGGCCTGGCTCCCTCTTCAGCTAACCTACTTGAGGCAAAGTCAAGATGTCCAGGCCAAAAACAATCCCCCAGGGGAGCATAGTGCCATGACCTGAGCGCTTTCTGGGCCAAGCCTGGTCCATCTTAGTACGTCAGCTGCTTCGCCACATCCAGTGTGAGCAGGCTGAAGGCCCTTGCTCACTGCCGTCCTCAGGCTTTCTGAGAATTTCTGAGGTGTATTAGTGGAGGAAGAGGACACCTCGTGGAATGGCTGAAAGAAGTCTGAGGAGCAGGGGAAGGCCCCTCTGAGTTAGCCATGTTTGTTCCAACATTGGTCTAAGCCAGTCAGGCCCTGGGCTCCTGGCCTAGTGACCCTAAACTGGCTAAAAATCAAAAACATCTGGAGCTCTTGGTACAGAAGCAAATCTCTGAGCTCACCCTGGGTGTTCTGATGTGGGGCCTAGGAACCAGAGTCTAACACCTTGTCCAGCGCAGCCCTCAGAAACTCCCAGGGGAAAGGACCATGAAGAAATGAAGGCAAGAGTGAAAACGAAAGCTGAGGTTGGATGCACCCCCTTTTGGTGGAGGAAAGAACTGCCCAACTGCTGACGATCATTTATTCATACATGAGGCAGGTTGCTGTCAGGTGACACCCCTTTGCCTAACAACTTGTTCACTTGGCTCGCATCAGGCGCTCGATGTTCTAGGGGCCGGCCTTGCTCTAGCCCCGCACATGTGGCCAATCTTCAGCTCCAGCCGCTCCCCAGAGTCTAAGAGGCCCCAGACCATCTTGACCCTCTGTCTGAGTGCCTGTAGCTAAGGGAGATCAGGGAACAGGATTCTGGCCTGGATTCTGCCCCCATGACTCAGGGGAGTCACTTCACTGCTCTGGGCCTAAGTTTACTTGGACAGAGTTCGACAGTTTGTCCCCATCCTCAGAATGTGGCTCAAGGGAGGGTGTCGCCAGGGCTTTCAGGCAGCAGCTATGGCCACGGTTCCTAGGGATGCCCTGACCTTGCGGCTGGCCTCAGCTGGGAGGAGGTCTCCTTGGGAGGCTTTGGTTATAGCAGGGACAGCTGGTGCCCTGGATTCAGAGGCAGACCTAGCTAAACACTTGACCTGGGTTGTCTCATTTTATCTTTACAGCAACCCTGCAAGGCGGTGCTCACCCTTCCAACTTTCTGAAATGGAGGAAATAATATCTGTCCCTGACCACGTGCAGCTACTGAGCATCAGAAATGTGCCTGGCATAGCTGAGAAGATGGACTTCTACCTAAATTATGATTAGATTTAAATAGCTACACGTGGAGCAGGCATGGTGGCACATGCCTGTAATCCCAACACTCGAGAGTCTGAGGCAGGAGGGTCACTATGAGTTCTAGGCCAGCCTGAACTACATAGTGAGCCCCTGTCTCAAAAATCATAAGTAGCGCACAGGGAGCCTCGGGCGGGGAGCGCCAGTCTTTGGACCGGCGGCCCACTCCCGGCCTCGTAGGCCCCCGGAAGGAGGGCTTCCGGCGCACAAGGAGCCACGGGTGGGGAGCGCCGGTCTTCCGGCTGGCTAGCTTCCTGCCTCGTAGGCCCCCAGAGGGAGGGCCCCCAGCACATGGGGAGCCATGCGGTGGCAAGCGCTGTTGCGCGCCGGCCCATAGGCCAGCCGCCACCACTCAATTGGGATCTATCATGACACAGAGAAACAGTGACACAATTGGCCCACCATGCACCGACTGCAGTTGCCCACCCACGGATGTGTGTGAATCATTCAAACTTTGAACAACCCCTGGGAATACATGCCATGCGACGGGCCACTCTTGCTCCTGCCATTGAGAACTAGAAAGGTCCAGAGCCAGAGGAGGAGCAGCTGCTGAACAAGGACTCAGAGAACATGAGAATGCAGAATAAGCCCATGGAGTCAGAGGTCCAGTGGACTGGGGTCACGAGAGCCGCTCGGAAGCTGTAAACCAGGAGGACCTTGCACAATACCTGCAGAGACTCACTGGAAGCCATTCTTCCCCTGACAGTACAGGCTGTGGTGGAGCTCCGGAGAAGTCTGCAGCGGGATTCCTGCTGCCTGTGCTGACAGTTGGGGAGAGGACACTAACTGGTTGTGGGGTCCCAATGCGATGGGAGGCTGGAGAGAAAACGCTACAAAAGATGGCTTTCGCCCCAGACGGCTCACTTGATTTTTGACAACCCTTAGGCTGTAACTACTTGTTAGATCCTTCTTGTGTATCTCTGTCTTCCTGAGAAACCACTTTAAAGATACCACCATGTATTACAGCAGTCATTGATATTTTCCTACTAATCTATCCATAACTCTGTAATGTTTGCATTGTTCCTATCCTATTTCATAAATGGATCCATGTTTATTATTATGTGTTTCCTACAACAACCATTGAGATTTATTGAATGATTATTCAGTAGGTCACTCATGTATAGTTCTATTTATATTCTTTAGAAGCCACTTTGAAGATACCTAAGTATAGTACAACAACTATTGATAATCTCCTACCTCTTTTGTCTGTAACTCACTATGATTTGTCTATTTGTTTCCCTGAGAAACTATCTTATAGATAACAATATGTAAAACAATAACCATTGATAATTTCCTACCACTTTGTCTGTAATTTGTTAAGCCCCTCCTATTATTATGTTATCTTTCTTTTACTCTTTAAAATAAAAAAAAAATCATAAGTAAATAAATGAATGAATGAATGAATGCAAGCTACACATGGCTAGTGGCTACCCTAACAACAAGCACACCTCCAAGGAATGGACTAGCATTGTTCTTCTTAGGGGGAAGGTAGAATTAGAGAGGGACATGACTGGTGAGAGCTGGGACCTGAATCTAGATCTGAGGGGCTCCAGAAGCCATGCTTGCCTGGTGCATTTGCCAAAATGCCCGTCACAGTCAGGCGGGCAGGACCCAGTCCCACGCTGCCTCTGGGAAGTTGGCTGGGACCTCTCACAACAGTGAGGGGGGGTTCCAAGGTCCTTTATGCTCTGACACAGCCCCATGTGTTGGAGTGGGGTGGGCAGAGAAGGAGGGACTGCAGCTATGACCCACTCTAGGTCACACAAGTTGCTGACTCCTCCAGACCCCCGTTGCTACATTCTACAGGTGGACAAGGCTTCATAACACCTCACTAAATTCAGCGGTAATGAGGCAGGAGATTAGGGCATGGAAAAAACTGGTTGGGGAAGTAGGTGTGACCTGTTAATTGCAAGATCCTTGACACATGAGTAGAACAGTTCCCAAAGCCCTACACACGTGGACTTCTCACAAGAATTCCAGTGAGGCATGCCTGTAATCCCAGCACTAGGGAGGCTGAGGCAGGAGGATCATTCCAAGTTCGAGACCAGCCTGGGCTACAAAGTGAGCTCAAGGCCAGCCTGAACTGCATAGCGAGATCCTGCCTCAAAAAGGCAAAAAAAAAAAAAGAGAGAGAGAACTCCAGGTTTTCAATAGGACAGCCTAGACCTGAGGTCAGCCTGATCGGTGGGATCCCTGCACCACCTCTCGGGGCTTGCATGTAGAGGTTCTCAAGGTTTCCTCAAGATGTGGACAGCATATAAAGATGCAGCCGGCATGAGGAGCCCTCACTCGTCGCTTTCCTCATGGTCGCCCCCCTTGCTTCTGTCAGAGTGTTTTCTCTTCTCTCAGCCAAGCTTGCTCTGTACAGCCAGTTTCTCTCACGCTTCACTTTTACTTCTTCAAATAAACTTTGCCATTACTTTCTGCTCATTTCGTCCAATTCTTTTTTCAAGACAAGAAGAACCTGGAATCTCACTCCACAGGGAGAGATGAGTAACCCAGGACCCGGGAATATTTAATTGGTGAGCCACTTTTAGAAGGAGCTACCCAGTAACAATATTGTACCCATTTGCCGATGAAGAAATGGAGGTCCAGCCTGATGACCAACTCGTCCAGGTACCCACCACACGTGAGTGGCAGGGCTGGGAACTGAACTCGGATCTGCAGCTCTCCCCTGGCCACGTGTGTCGGCAGGGTTGGGCTGAGGCCCCACAGACACATTCATTGTTACTGGTCTGTTGTCAGGTATCTTGTTTCTAAACAGCTCGCCCACTAAACTAGGTTCTGTACTGCTTGTCTCTCCTGGAGTTGGACTCCAGGTCCTTCTCCCCTTGAACAAAGACTTGAATGAAACAAGCAATAATCAGTGGCAAAGTTTCTTGGTGGGGGTTGGGGAGAACCCCACCATGCACACCACCATGCACACCCAACCATACATTCGCCTGCTGTCGTGACACATGGACTCACACACCCCGTGCTCGTGTGTATTCTCACATGTACTTCCACAGCCTCACCCACACGATCCACACGCTTACACACCTACATGCACGCCCACACACATCTACACTCACCAGCACACATCCACGAGACTTGGCCTGGATCTGAGCCAGGGCAAGGCTTTGTCCCTTTGTTGTCCCCAGGGGTGTCGGGTGAGGCGGGCCCTGCCCTCCTGCCCTGCACACAGCAAGATAAAGGGAGATGGCGCAGTGTCCAGCTCACACCTGGGGAGGTCTGAGCTTGGGCTGCTGGCCTGGGCCATGCCAGAAATCTCAGCAGCCTTTGAAGCTGTCCCTGCCCCTGGGCTCAAGCTCAGGTCAGGGCGGCCAGCCCCACCGCCTGGTCTGAGCCAAAGCTGTGTGCAGTTGCTAGTGAGGAAGAGACTGGGAGGGATAGACCCAGGGCCTTGAACATGGCATGTTCTGACTTCTCAGGGATTATGACAGACATGCAGATGGGAGATCCTGACCAAGACAGCGCTCTCTCCAGCACAGGCCCTGGCAGGCTTCGCCCTGTGTCCCCTGGACTGTCAGGTGGCCCAGCCCCTAGCAAGAGCCTGGGAAGGTTTTCCAGCCTGGTCAGCTGGAGATCCCCAGCCCCCAGAGGTCTTGCAAACCACAAACCGGCCTCTCCAGCTGCTCCACCAGCCCGGGAAGCCTCCTATCTTCTCCTGGCCTCCAAGCTCAGCTTCAAGATGGAGACTAAAATCCAGGGTTGTGGGTTCTCTGGGGCGTCTGTGAGACAGCCGGACCTTCAAGCCCTGCCAGCCCCCTCCAGATCTTTTTCCTAAGCCCTGAACCAGAGGTTCTCATCCCAAATGGTCCTTCTTCCCACTCTCCACAAGGTAACGTAAGGGCAATGCTAGATATCAAATACACCAAGTTTGTGTTCCCTGAAGTTGAAGAATGAATTCTAAGAAACAGTGGAGGTTAAGAGTAGGAAAATTTATTGGAGAATAGGAATGGGGAACCGGGAATAGGAATAGCTCCTGAGAGACAAGAGGCATCCAGAATGGGTTGCCAAAGAACCCACCTCTCAAAGGAAGTTTTATCGAGCAAAATTCTGAGGCAGGTACAATGTGGGTCAACCAATAAGATCATTTAGGTAATACTGATCCGATGGTAGCAAGGGGACATGAGTGACACCATTAACCTTGATCGATAATCTATAGTTTTAACCTGTCTTTAACCTCAGCAGTCTTAGTCTTAGTGTGTGGGAGAGGGTGACCTACTCCTAATGAGACAATGGGAAATCTTAGAAGGGCGATGCCAATAATCCCAAACCTCCATTCATCCCTCAGGGAAATATGTAAATCTGGCCACTGTGACTTTAATCTTCAGATGCACCCCCAGCCACAGTTCTGATGGATTCTCATCTTCTGTACTGACTCCCTCAAGGGCCCAGCCCTGCCTGACTGCCTATTTCTACCTCACCGAGCTATCTATAATCCTACAAATGGCACCCATATCTTCAGTGGTCCCAGATCCCCACAGGGCCAGCGTCCTAACCCTGGATTCCCTGCTGTTCACTATCTGTGCTTGGACGTCCTCACACCTTCCCCCTGCTCCTGCCTGACCGTGCTTGAGCAAAGAGCCCAAGGGAGTGGGCAGGAAGCTTCTGCATCCACTCTCACAGCCCCTGTGGCTCCCTGCAGTGCCTGCCCTGGATTCCTTCACAGGACTTCAAGTTTATGCCCCCAGTCAACCTCAACTGCCCAAGTGCAGGGGGCTGCCGGTCTTTGAGCTGGGGAACATGAGGAAGGAACCAGATTCTGACAGGGAGCGGCAGCCAGAGGAGGAGGCAGGAAAATGGGGCCTTCCAAAGTCACCCACCAAGCCCAGCATGGTGGTGCACACCTGTGATCCCAGCATTCAAGAGGCTGAGGTAGGAGGATCACCAAGAGTTTGAGGCCAGCCTGGGCTACATAGTGAGTTCAAGGCCAGCCTGAACTGCATAGTAAGACCCTATCTCTAAGTTGTTATCATCATCATCATCATTATCATCACAGTCATCCACCATTGGCCAGTGGCTTCATAGCCCAGCTGGCAGGACACCCTGAGGAAGCCCAGGCCTTCTCTGTACCCATCACCATCCCAGCTTCAGCCTGGCCCTAAGATTAACTGGCACATTCCTTTGTTTACTCCAGAAATAAGTTCCTTACACTGAGAGGTCTCTCCCCATCCCTTGCCAGGCTGTCTGGGTCTTCTGGTTTTTTGGTTTTTATGGGGGTTTTTTGTTTTTGTTTTTGTTTCTGTTTATTTGGGTGTTTGTTTTCTTTTTTTGGTAGGTTTATTTGGTTGGTTGGTTGGTTTTTTGAGACAGGTTCTTGCTATGTAGTTCAGGCTTGTCTTGAACTCACTATGTAGCCCAAGCTAGCCTGGAAATCTCAGCAATCCTCCTGCCTCAGCCTCCAAAGTGCTGGGATGATAAGCATGAACCACCACACCTGGCTACTCCCTTCTTCTAAACAATGATTATGCTTATAAAACCATGAGCTTTCAGGCTATAAAAGGCAGCAGCTAATTGCTCAGAAACTGTGGGCAAAAGTGACAGCATGTAGCTGTCGGAGAGTATAGAAGCAGTGGTGCTCAGTGCTCATTTAGAGAGAGTGGACGGTTGAGCGGTGTTGGCTTGTTTCTAGATGTCCCCCCAAAGCCTCAGTCACAGGTGGGACTTTTCCGGAGGTGGCTAGGTCTCGAGTGTGTGCCACTAGAATCAATTCATGATGCAGTGCTAGGCTCAAGGGCACTAGGATTAAGGGTGTGAGTGCTACCCATCCTAAGTAGCCTGGCTAAAATAAAAAGGCAGAAAGACACCTTTAAGGTCTCTTATTGCTTTGCTACCTTCTGTCCCCATGAACTGTTGTCCCTCTGCCATGCACTGCCCTGCCTTGGAGCCATCCTGTGATGGACTGAAACCTCCACAAACTGTGAGCTAAATAAACATTTCTCCCCTTAACTTGTGGGTGCTGGGTATTTTGTCTCAGCAATGAGAGAAAAGTAACTAAAACAAGTGGGAATGGTGGTGGGCTTGGGGTTCCTCTAGTTCTGACCCTTCTGCAAAACCTTCTGCAAAACCAGAAGAATGCCATTTGATGCTGGTTTCTCCTATCCTTCAACAATCCCTGATGTTCCTCTATAGCAGGTTGGTGGTAGGAGTGTGTGTGTGTGTGTGTGTGTGAACATATCAACAATGGTAAAACTGTTTAGTTCTACTCAGCAGAGTCATCAAATTCTTCCCAAGGGCCTTCTAGGATGGATATATCAATGAGAGACCATCATTTTTCTCAAGCTCCTGCTCAGCAGGTCTGGAACACAAGAACCCAAGTGTCCCCTGCTAAACAAGCCTGCTTATTGTCAAACTCTATAGGGAAACAGCAACTCCAACTCCATAAGACAGGAGTAGTCAGTCACCAGTACGGCCAAGCCCAGGCTCAGTGCCCTGCACAGAGACACAGAACAGGGGCTCCAGGAAAGGAATGTGATCCATGTGCTGAACATGAACAGATTTTTAAAAACCAAAAATTAAACCAGGAATGGTGGTGCACATCTATAATCTCAGCACTCTGGAGGCTGAGGCAGGAGGATCACCATGAGTGTGAGGCCAGCTACATAGGCTGCATAGTGAGTTCAAGGCCAGCCTGAAAAGTATAACGAGACTGTCTCAAAAAAAAGCAGAAATATGAAATGTCAAAAATCAGAGCACGACACCTAAGATAAGAAACTGGAACAAGTGACCCAAAGGAAATGCAATTAATTCAGGGAACTGCAAGATAATCTTCATTTTTTACTGTAGAGAGATCCAAGACAATATGGATTGCACCTAATAACCAAAACCAAGTTGATGGGAAAATAGACAGCTAAAGAGGAAAAAAGGTCTTGGGAATTAAAATAACCATTATCAGTGGGGTGTGGCAGCACACACCTGTAATCCCAGCACTCGGGAGGCTGAGGCAGGAGGATCACTGCAAGTTCAAGGCCAGTCTGGGCTACAAAGTGAGCTCAAGGCCAACTTAAACTGTACAGTGAGACTCTGTCTCTAAAACACACACAGAAAAATTTTTTAAGTAAACACTTAATGCAAGGACCAGAACAAAAGGATTGCTCTGTCTCCCAGAATATGTGCCCAGAAGAAAGAAATGGAGTCAGAGAATCCATCTAAAAAAAGCCAACATCCAACATAGAAAATAAAGGGGAAGAAATTACAAAAGAAATAATGAAAGTTTCCCACATCTTAAGAGGAAAAAAACAAACCTCCCAATTTAAAAGGGCTTAGCAGAGCCAAATGTTATTACACACCAGAATACTCACATTCAGGAGGTTGAGGTAGGAGGATCGCTGTGAGTTCAATGCAAGAATAGGGCATTTAAGGCTCAACCTGAGTTCATACTAAGACCTTATCTCAAAAAAGAAAATTAAATAAGTAAAAGACCAAGCAAGTACTCTGCAGGATGAATAGCGGGGGGAGACACAAAACCCTCTCCGCTAAATTACCTTCCTATGCAAATTCTAAGAGTCTTTGGCCACAGACCATTAGCAGGCCCCAGCTGCTGGATTGCTAATGATGGCTGGCTCAGGTGGGCCTTGTGGGCCTCTCTGCCAGCCTGATAGGGCAGAAGCAGGCTTGCTGAGACAGCATCCTTCCCCGGGCTTGCTTTTTCCACGGGCAAGAAAAGCAAGTAGGCTGCAGCTTGCTGATGAATTTATATTCTGGCTGCTGCTCCCCAGCCGCTGCCCCCTACACTGAGTAAGTGGCTTTATAATCTTCTGTGGAGAGAATAAAAATGTAGACGGAGCCGTGCTGTCTGGGTTTGGGTTCTGGCTCTGCCTTTTACTAGCGTGGGCGACTTGCTTAACTCTGGCACCGCCTCGGCTTTCCCACACATAAATGGGGATGTAAACAGCACCTATCTCAAAGTGCCACTGGGAGGACTCAGTGTTGGGTAGCTCCGAAGGACTTAGAACAGCACCTGTTCTGAGAACGAGCACTAGACAAGCTACTGCAATTTTATGTAAAGGCACAAAAGCAAGAGAAGAAAGGCGAAGTTGCTTCCAGGTGATGAGCAGGTGGAAGAGTGGGCGGCAGGGAGGTGAGCTGGGTGCCTGTGTCCAGCGGGGATGCTGAGGGTGACAGGCCTGGAGTCCATGGAGAGTTTCTCTGGGGTGGCTGAGGGTACCAAGCCAACCTTACCCTGATGCACTCATTCTTGGTGGCTCCTACGCGCGTGCGCATTACTTGGGTCCTGCACACATATGTAGCTGTTCTAAACACACGGCACCCAGGCCTGATAGGCCAGGCCAGATGAGTGCTTGTCCCCATGGTGACAGTCAACCCTCCCATCACCTGCTAAAAGCACCAAAGAACAGAAGGATGGGGAGACACCTTGACATCTGTGCTCATCTTGAGACTTAGGGGGTGGTAAATTGTCCCCCTCTGCTCTTCAGAATGCTTTAGTGAGCCCGAGTCTGCCAGATTCCTTCAGCATTCAGCTGGCATTACAGCTGAGCCAGGGGCTGTCCTGGTGAGAGTGCTCTTCTGACACAGTAACAGGTTGGGGAGGGACCCTGGATGTCCTTTATTCATTTATGTGGAACCTGAGGCAAGAGAATCGATGTGAGTTCCAGGCCAGCCTGGGCTACGCAGTGAATTCAAGGCCAGTTTAAAATACACAGGGAGATCCAGTTTCAAAAAAAAAAAAAAATCAGCAGTCTAGAAACTTCCAGGAAGATGGTGGAGTGATGAGCAGCAGAGGAACAGCCTCTCTGAGATTTTGGATCCAGGCACCAAAATATAGCAACATGAGAAAGAAAGGGAGGGAAGTGGGTCCCCAAGACTCAGCAAGGATCTGAAGGGAGAATTGAAGCCCATAAGGAAGAGTGAAGAGAGAGACCTCAATGCAGAAGGAGGTTGCAAGCAGCAATTTCTCCCTGAGCCCCGACTCACTGTGTGGAAGGTGTGGCTCAAGCCTGCAGATGTATAGTGACTCCTGGCAACCCCAGAGGACTCCACAGAGAGACACGCCAGTGGAACAGAGCAGTGTATGCAGTAGACTGCAGTGGCTGGTGAGTTATTAGGGCTCAGATGTCCCCCAGGAGAGGGTGATTGGCTGGTAGCCTGCTTGAAGAGGGACCAGTGGAGCTCAGAACTCAGAGCATCTGAGATTGGCTCCACCTAGTGGCTCCCAATGTCAGGATGAGTTGGAACTGAGTTCAAGTCAGGGGGAGGTCAAGGAGCTGAGTTCAAGTCAGCAGGAGGCATGTGGAGTGTTGCAGGCTGAACAAATAAGGTTCCAGCCTCACAACCAGTGGGCACAAGTGAAATGAAAGAAGAAATTGGATGGTTTCTACAGTTAATAATGCCAATACAACATATTGGAACTTATGGGATACACTGAAAGCAGGCCTGAGAGGGAAATTTATAGTGGTGGATTTTCATGGGAAAGAGCAGAGGAAGCTCAAATAAACAACCTAATGATGAACCTCAAGCTTCTTGAAAAAGAAGAGAACATTAAGCCCCATGCTGGTTTGAGGGAGAGAATAATAAAGAGCAGAGCAGAAATTAATGCAGTGGAAAATAAGAAAACAATGCAAAGAATCAGCAAGTCAAAGAGTTGGTTCTTTGAAAGATCAAATTAAACTGGCAAACCATTACCCAACCTTATCCCCACCCAGAAAAAGAAAGAAAAGACTCAAATCCATGCAATTAGCGATGGAAAGGGTGAAATCACCACAGATCCTGCAGCAATCCAGATCATCAATATGTACTTCGAGAACCCGCATTCTGAGATAGACAACACAGAAGAGTTGGGCAGATTTCTAGATACATATGAATTACCAAAGCTGAATCAAGAAGACATAAAAATTCTAAACAAACCAGTATCAGTCAATCAAATTGAAGAGGTAATTAAAAACCTACCAACAGGGGCTGGGATTTAGCTCAGCGGCAAAGCGTCTGCCTGGCAAGTGCAAGGTCGTGAGTTTGGTTCCTGGTACCGGAGAAAAACAAAAAACAAACAAACAAAAAAAAACCCTACCAACAAAGAAAAGCCCAGGCCCTGATGGAGTCACAGTGAATTCTACAAGAAATTTAGACAAGATCTAACACCACTACTTCTCAAACTGTTTAATGAAATCAAAAGGGAAGCAATATCCCAAATTCATTCCTGGAAACAAGCATTACGCTGATACCAAAACCAGGGTCAGATCCAACCAAAAAAGAAAAGTACAGGCCAATCTCTGTAATGAATATGGATGCAAAAATCATCAATAAGATACTGGTAAACAGAATGCAGCAAACCAACAAGAAGATTATACATCATGACCAAGTAGGATTCATCCCAGGGATGCAGGGATTGTTCAATGTATGCAAATCAATAAATGTAATATACCATATTAACAGAGCCAAGGAAAAAACCATATAAACATCTTAATAGATGCAAAAAAGTGCTTGACAAAGTCCAACATTCATGACAAAAACACTACAGAAAATCAGAAGAGATGGTCTTTATCTCAATTTGATAAAAGTCATCTATGACAACCCAACAGTCAACATTATACTAAATGGACAAAGACTGAAAGTTTTAACTCTAAAATCAGGAACAAGACAAGGATATCCACTATCACCACCCTTATTCAGTATACTTCTGGAAACTATATTAGCCAGGGCAATTAGCCAGGGCAATTAGACAAATGAAAGAAATAAAAGGAATAAGAACAGGAAAGGAACAATCGGGAGGCTGAGGCAGGAAGATTGTTGAGAGCTCAAGACCAGCCTGAGCTGCAGAGGGAGACCCTGCCTCAAAAAAAAAAAAAAAAAAAAA
>NW_004955406.1:5568579-5611605 GCF_000276665.1 Chinchilla lanigera | reverse complement strand
CTCTACAAAGAGGGCCCCTGAAACAGTTTTGGGATTATGGCCATTTACACAGTGTTGGTTATTCTTATCCCTGAGCAAGGAATATCTTTCCATTTTCTGAAATCCTCCTTGATCTTTTTTTTCAGAGTACTATAATTTTCAATGTATAGATCTTTTACTTCCTTTGTTAGATTTATTTCTAAGTATTTCATTTCTTATGCTATTGTGAAGGGTGTGATTTCCCTAATTTCTCTTTCAGGGAGTTTGTTGTTTGTGTACAGGAATGCTATTGATTTTTGAGTGTTGACTTGTATCCAGCTATGCTAATGAATTTGGTTATTATGTCAAGAAGTCTTTTGATGGAGTTTCAGGGGTCTTCTTTGTAGAATATCATTTCATCTGCAAATAATGATAATTTAACTTTGTCCTTTCCTATCCTCATTCCTTTATTTCTATCTCTGACTTAATTGCTCTGGCTAATTTTTTACAGAACTATATTGAAAAGAAGTGATGATAGTGGACATTCTTATCTTATCCCTGATTTTAATTGAAAGCTTTCAGATTTTGTCCATTTAGTATGATGTAAGCTTTGGTTTGTCATACATGGTCTTTATCAGATTGAGGTAAAGACCATCTATTCTGATTTTATGTAGGGTTTTTCTCATGAATTAGTGTTGGACTTTATCCAAAGCTTTTTCTACATCTATTGAGATGATCATATGGTTTTTGTATTTGGTTCCATTGATATGGTGTATTACATTTATTGATTGGTGTATGTTGAACCATTTCTTCACTCCTGGGATGAATCCCACTTAGTCATGGTATATAACTTTCTTGATGATTTGCTGCATTCTGTTTGTTGTATTTTTTTAAAGGATTTTTGCACCTATGTTCATTCAGGAGATTGGCCTGTAGTTCTCTTTTTTGATTGGGTCTTTGTCTGACTTGCCTTCAGAAATGAGTTAGGGAGAATTGCTTCCTTTTCAATTTCATTAAAGAGTTTGAGGAGAATTCATGTTAAATCTTCTCTAAATTTCTTGTAGAATTCAGCAGTGAATCCATCAGGCCCTAGGCTTTTCTTTATTGGTTTTTAATCATGTTTTCAATTTCATTGACTAGTACTGGATTTTTCAGGAATTTTTTATCTTATTGATTCATCTTTGGTAATTCATGCTTCTAGGAATCTGTCCATTTCTTCAGTGTTTTTCATCCTATGATAGTAAAGATTTTCAAAGTAAGTATTGACGATCTTCTGAATTTCCACTGGATCTATAGTAATTTCACCCTTTTCATTCCTTACTGCATGAATTTTAGTTTTTTCTTTCCTTCTTTTTTTGATAAGGTTGGCCAGGGGTTTATTAACTTTATTTATTCTTTTAAAGAACCAACTCTTAGATTCATTAAGTCTTTGTCTGGTTTTCTTAGTCTCCATTGCATTAATTTCTGTTCTGATCTTTATAATTTCCTCCCTTCTTTGGGCTTTGGGCTTGACTTGCTCTTCTTTTTCTAGAAGCCTGAGGTACAGCATTAGGTTGTTTATTTTAGCTAATTCTGTTTTCCTGATATGAGAATTCACTGCTATAAATTTCCCTCTGAGGGCTGCTTTCATTGTGTCCCACATGTTCACTATATTGTGTTTGCATTTTTGTTTGATTGTAGATATTATTTAATTTCTTCTTTAACTTCATTTGTGACCCATTAGTTGTTCAGGAAGATGTTATTTAATTTCCATGTGTTTATGGAGTTTTTGTGGTTTCTTTTGTCAATAATTTCCAATTTCATTGAACTATGGCCAGATAATATGCACGGGATAATTTCAGTTCCTTTGCATTTACTTAAGTATGTTCTATGGGCTAGTATATTGTCTATTTCAGAGAACATCCCATGTGCAGCTGACAAGAATGTGTATCCTGATGTCAGATGGAACATTCTGTAAAGGTCTACTGAGATCATTTGTTTATAGGTTTTGTTCAGTTCTGATATTTCTTTACTGATTTTTTGTCTACTTGATCTATCTCTGTGAAAATGGCATGTTAAGGTCCCCCATTAAAATTGTGTTATTGCTTATTTGATTTTTCATGTCTATTAAGAGTTGTCTTATATAGTTATGTGTTCCCATATTTGGTGCATATATTTATGATTATTATCTATTTCTCTTGAACTTTTCCCCTTACAAGTATGTACTGACCTTCTTTATCTCCTTTGATCATTCTTGGTTTGAAGTTCACATTGTCTGCTAGTAGAATAGCTACCCTTGCTTTTTTCCTGTCATATGGAGTGTTGTTTTCCATCCTTTGACTTTCAGTCTATGAATTACCTTTTGAGTTAAATGTGTTTCTTGTTGTTATTGTTTGCATCTAGTTTTCCCCCCAAAGCCTCATGCAATCATGGGGTGGACTTCTAGAGTTTATGACTGATCCATGGTCCACTGCTGGGATTATGGATATGAGTGCTACACTTGCCCTGGGGTGGGTAGTTTGCATACAATATATTTTCATATTCTTCCCTTTTGTTCTTGTTGCTTTTGCTATTTTCCACAGCCATGAACTGTTGCCCTCTGCCATGTGCCACTCTGCCTTGGAGGCAGCCAAGTATGGACTGAAACCGCCACAAACTGTGAGCTAAATACACCTTTCCTTCCTTAATTTTGAGCATCAGGTATTTTTGTCTCAGCAATGAGAGAAAAGTAACCAAGACACTTGTGTACAGCATATTGTTGGACTTTGTTTCTTGATCCACTCTGCCAGTCTGTTTCTTTTTATTGGTGAATTGAGGCCATTTACATTAATGGTTATAACTGACATGTACTGACTTATCTTTGTCATATTATTTTCCTGTGGTTGGTTTTCTACTTTTCCCCTCTGTTTAATTGTTTGCCCTGCTTGGTGGTTTCTTTCTGTTGTTGTTCTTGGAATTGTGATCATTTTAATCTCTTTTTAGAATGTCTTTCAGTACTCTTTGTAGGGCTGCTTTAGTGGTCTCAAATTTCTTCAGTTGTTCTTTGTCATGGAAGTATCTTATTTTTCCATTAATTTTGAAAGACAGTTTTGCAGGGTACATCAATCTGGGTTGGAAGCTGTTTTCTTTCAGGTTTTGGAATACTTCACCCCAAGCTCTTCTTGACTTGAGGGCTTCTGTTGAGAAGTCTGTTGTGATTCTGATGGGCTTTCCTTTATAGGTGATCTGTTTCTGTTCTCTAACAACTTTTAATATTCTGTTCTTGTGCTGAATTTCTAGGAGCTTGATTATTATATGTAATGGTGCTGATTTACTCTTGTTATGGCTAGTTGGGATTCTATATTCCTCACTTAACTGTATGTCAGATTTTTTTTCCCATGCTTGGGAAATTTTCTGGTATTCTGCAAATAGTCTTTTTATGTCATTTGTGTTGACTCCCGCTTTTTCTTTGACACCTATCAGCCTTATATTGTTTTTCTTTGTGTCATCTTGAAGCTGTTGAATTGTTCGTTCTTGTTTCCTTGTTATTTTTAAATGATCTTTCCTTTCATAATCAATAGCTGCAACCCTGTCTTCAAGGTCTGAAAGTCTATCTTCAGCTGTGTTCAAGCAGTTTTGTCAGCTCTCAATGGAATTTTTATTTTTATTTTTCTGGATATCTGTTTGAATCTGTTTCATGCATTCTAGTTCTTTCCTATATTGTTCATTCAAGGTTTTCATCATTTTCCTATGCTCCCTATTTTTTTATCTATGTCTTCTTTAGATATGCTGAGCAATCCTTTCATTGTGGTTGTCATTCCTTTTTTCTACTTGAGAGATTATTTCTGATCTGTTCTCCTCTATAGCCTCATGGAGTTGTTTCTTTATTTCTTTTGGTGTCATTTCAGAAATTTTAGGGTATGTGACTTCCAATTTCTTCTATGTTGATGTCTCCTGGGCTTGTTCTGGATAGGCTGGAGGTCTGAGATTGCATTTTGCTCCTTTATCTTGTCATTTTCTATGTTTAATTTTTATATTGTTTTCTGTGATGATCCTTCTCAGTTTTGTGGTAGGTAGTTATATCACTAGTATCAAGGCCTCTCTAGGAAAAGCCTGTTCTTCAGGGATATCTTCTGTGTCTAGGAGATTGGTTGGTGCCTGTCCCAAGATCCTACCTTCCCAATTAATTGAGAGTGGGATGTTGGTTTTTGTTTGGCTCAGTCCCCAGCCTTTTGGTACAGGCCTCTGGTGAGGTCATTACCCCAGAGTTTCCCAATATTGTTACACAAAGGAAAACAAGTGATTGCAACAGATAAGACATCCTAGATAAAGTAGTACAATTAGCAATAATGATAGCATCGTGCACAATTTTGAAACTGAAAAACTGTGGTAACTATTGATTTCGTACTTTAGACCATAGGAGCAAAGTCTATAGTTATATATCAGAACCAATCATAAATTAGGAGTTTGTATGCAAAGTGTTTCCCTTGTTAGAGTGGAACCCTCCCAGGGTAAATCCTCTCTAACAAGTGGCTTTGAGTTCCTGGGTTTCTGGACAAGCCGATTGCTGAGTCCCAGGCACTTCCCATGTTGGCTGTCCAATCCACAGTATAGGGAGTTGGGCCAGGCACCTGGGTTCCTCTAGACTGAGGTTCCCATGGTTGTAGAGAAGCAATGAGTATTCCTTATTCTTGAGAAAGGAGAACCAATATAATTAAAATGGCCACACTTCCTTAATCATTATACAGATTTAATGCAATCCCAATCAAAATACCAATAGCATATCTCACAGAGTTAGAAAAAACATTCCCAAAATTCATTTGGAACTTGAGGAGACATGCTTCCAAAAGCAAGTCTGGGCAACAAAGGCAGAGCAGGAGGCATCATAATCCGTGACTTGAAATTATACTATAAAGCTACTGTGATAAAAACAGCATAGTAATGGCAAAAAAACAGGCCCAAGATTAAAAGATTAAAAGATGCAGAAGCATCTCCAGACACACTCAGCCACCTTATCTTTGATAAAGGGGCCAAACACCTTCACTAGAAGAAAGATAGCTTCTTGAATAAATGGTGCTGGAAAAACTGGCTTTGCACATGCCAAAGATTAAAATTGAACCCATGTCTTTCACCATGCACCAAACTAAAATTAAACTGGATCAAAGATCTAAACATAAAAACAGAAACACTAAATCTGCTGGAAGATAGAATAGGTAAAGCCCTTGGAGACATTGGTATTGGCAAATACTTTATGAATAAAACCCAAGAACAAAGGAGCTATCACAAAGAATATCAACTGTAATCTCATCTTATTAAAACGTGTTTGCACAGTAAGAGAAACCACCAACAGAATGAAGAGACAACCCATACTGTGGGAAAAAAATTTTGCCGGCTATTCCTCAGACAAAGGACTAATATGTAGAATATATAAAGAACACAAAAAATGAGACCCTCCCAATTTACAAACCCAATCCAAAAATGGGCATCTGAATTGAATAGATACTTTTTGGATGAAGAAATACAAATGGCAAATAAATATATGAAAAAATGTTCAACATCACTGATCTTTTGAGAGATGCAAATTAAAACAACCCCAGAAAGAATGGCTATTATCAAGAAATCAACCAATAACAAATTTTGGTGGGGCTGTTGGGAAAAAGGAACCCTTCTCCACTGTTGGTGGGAGTGTAGACTGGTGCAACCACTGTGGAAATCAGTGTGGAGATTCCTCAAAAAACTAAAACTAAAGTTTCATTCAACCCAGCTATTCCCTTTCTTGGAATCTTCTTGGAAGAATTAAAAGCATCATACCATAGCAATACATGCATACCCGTGTTTGGAAACATCCCCAATGCCCATCAACTGATAAATGGATAAGAAAGATGTGGTGGGTTTTTGTACAATGTAGTACTACTCTTCCATAAAGGAGGATAAGCTTGAGACATTCCTAGCTAAATGGAGGCACCTAGAGACTATTCTCTTAAGTGAAATACACCAGACACACATGTGTAAATACCACATTGTTTCTTTGGTGTAAGAAATTGACAGGGTAAATAAGGATCAAAATGTATAGTAGATATTGGAAAATGGAAAGAAAATATTCAAATGAGGAGAATAAGGGAGGGTGGAGGGAGAAAGGAAGGAAAGGACAAGAAAAAAAGAGTAGAAGGAAAAAAATGGAAACAAAACTTTTGTAAATAGGGCTGGGAAGAGGGCTTGAAGGAAGGGAAGGGGAATGGGAAAAAGAAGAATCAAGATATGTCATGTACAGGTACAAATTCCCTATAATGAATGTGATCATTATGCATCTAAAATGTTCCAATAAAAAAGAATAAAAAACAAAATGAATTTTTAAAAAAAGCACTTAGGACCCACAAGAAGCCATACCCTGGCCCTCCGCATACTTCAGAGGAGGTGGGTGTGGCACTGATTTCTCCTTTCTGCCACAGGCTGTCTTTGAGGTGATTTGTCAGAAGTCAGCTGTGAACCTTAATGAGTCTGGCAACGACTTCCATCACCCCACAGACGTCAGAAGCACCAGGGTTTCCAAACAGCACCAGGGAATCCACAAGTTGGGATTGAGGCGACCAAAGACTACAAGCTGGGGCCTTTAGGGAGCTGGGCTCTGCTCCAACCCCTGCACCAGCAATGCTCCAGATTCATCCCCCTTGGGCCTCAAAACAGCCTGGAGCTCTGACGGGGGCTGGGAGGGACGGCACCCTTAAAATAGCAACCCTGGGTCAAGATCAGAGGTCGAGGAGCTATTTCCATAGGGCTGACTTCACCTGGCTCCTTCACAGTCCTGCACCAGCCCTGTGGGCACAGGTGACCTGAGAAAGATCTCATCACCTGCAGCAACATAAGGTCAAACCCCAAGAAGGTGAATGGTGGTCACACAAATAACTGCAGGCCTGTCCCTTGAGGAGGCCAGCCTGGCCAACCTCAACAGGAGGGGAGGACAGCTGGCTAGGGGACTCCCCCTAGGCCACCAAACACTCCAACTGGACAAGAGCCATCCATTGCTGGGAGAACTCTGCTTTAGAGAATTCTACTTGGGAGCCTGACCTTTTAAATACACCCATGCACACCCACAACTGTGTCCATAACTCCTCCCAAGGAAGTAATAAAACATACACATATCTGGTGACAATAAAAAAAAAAAAATAACAACAACAACAAAAAGTCCAGCCTGAACTACGTGGCAAGATCCTGTCTCAAAAAAAAAAAAATACTAAACAACACATTGCCACCATCTCCCTCAAATCCTCTGCATTTCTTTGAACACACTTATCCCATTGTTTTGAGCTCCAGAAAAAAGTGCCCCTGGATCTCTAGAAGGTTCTGCTCTACAAAGCTGCAGCATTCCAACAGTAGCCACTCTCCTGTGCTGTGATTTAGTCTGTCTGCTGAAAACACAGTTCTGAGGTTTTTTCATGGGGTGAGGTTAGACAGAGTTGGGCCATGCTCACACCTGCCCTAGCTTTTCCAGCGCCTGAGCACAGGGCAAAAGGCTGGCTCGCTTGAAGCCATCCACACTCTCTATCTTCCATAAGGGGCAAAGTTTCCTACTGTGATACACTTTTTGGTTTTTTTGGTGTGTGGTCCCTATCTGTAGTTCATGCTGGCCTTAAACTCAGAGCAATCCTCCTGCCTCAGCCTCCTGAGTACTGGGATTACAGGTATACACCACCATGCCCAGCTGTAATACATTTTTGAAAATTAAAACATTCAGTGTAGATTCCGATCACTCCTCCTACATGGACTGAGCACTGTCACATGTTAGGAACTAGGTCCAGTGATCCTCAGGCTGGTCACAACCCCCTTGTAACTGCTCCCTGCCTGGCCAGGGAGCCATGACCAAGAAACCCTGCCACAGCCTGCAGAACCCCAGTGTCACCTGGCATCTTGTGAAGCACGAGTGACAGGGAGTTTCTGATTCAGTAGAAATTGCAGGTGTGGCCAGAAAATGCTCATCTGCAACAAATTCCCAAGCTAACTTTCACTCTGTGAGAGCCGAGCTGGGAGATTCCACGCCAGATGGTGACTCCCCAGGGCCAGAGCTGCAAGATGGACCTGCTTCCTGAGTCTCCCTGTGACAGCCAAAGAGCACGGAGCTGAGCCCTGCACCCGGTGTGGAGAGGATGACAACGTGCTATGAAACACGCACACATGCACTTGCTTGCCGCCAAGGTCAGGGCACCAACAGTGTCCCCTGTCTTAGCGTCACCAGATGGCTGAGGTCTGTGGTCTTGAAGTCTGGATGGGACCCTTCCTCCTCCTCCTCTTCCTCTTCTTCTCCTTCCAGCTTCTCCTCCTCCTCTTCCTCTTCCTTTTCTTCCTCCTCCTCTCCTTCCAGCTCCTTTCCTCCTCTTCCTCCTCTCTTCATCTTCCTCTTGTTCCTCCTCCTCCTGTTCTTCCTCCTCCTTTTCCTCCTCCTCCTCTTCCCTCCTTCCTCCCTCCCTTCTAAATCCTCTTCCTCCTCTTCTTCCCCCGAAACAGCACACTGCTCCCTGGGGCTGTTCCATCTGTGTCAGAGACAGAACTTGGAACCTCGGCTGTTCCCACTGGAAGTGCAGAGGGCTCAGGAATTCCAGACAGGACTCTGTTCAGAAATTTCCTTTTCCTGAAGTAGCTATTTTTAGATAAGAGAAAGCAGGGATAGGGGAAACATAGTTTGTTTTGATTTTTTTCCAGTACTGGGAATCAAACTCACAACCTTGTGCTTCCCAGGCAGGTGCTGTGCCACTGAGCTAAATCCCCAGCCCCGGGGAAACATAGTTTATATGTGTGTCTGTATGTGCATCTTTACTACCTAGTGCTACCCATCATATAGTCTGTAAAAGAGGTTTTAAACCAAGTGAAATGGTGCACACCTATAAGCCTAGATCTTGTGAAGCTGAGGCAGAAGGGTTGCCTAGAGTTCCAGGCCAGCCTGGGCCACATACTAAGTTTAAGGCCAGCCTGAAATGTCTCAAGACACTGTCTTAAAAAACAAACAAACAAGAGGAGCACCAAGATGGAGTGGTAAGCAGCAGAGAAAGAACCTCTCTGAGAGCTGCTGTCCAGACACTGGAATACAGCAATTCAAGGAAGACGAGGAGGAGGGAAGTGAGTCCCCTGGACCCAGGAAGGATCTGAAGCATGAATTGAAGTCCATAGAGAAGGTGAAGAGAGAGAATATTCAATGAAGAAGGAGGGAGCTGGTGGTGCCCTCTCCCTGGGACAGAACTTACGAGAGAGGATCAGTTCAAACCTGCAGACACACCGGTGACTGCTGGCCACCCCAGAGGCCTCCACAGAGGCACAGAGGCCCTCCACAGTGGAGGGGAGCAGTGAATATGAAGCACTGCACTAGCTGGTGGTGAGTGATGAGGGCTCAGTCTTCCTACATGAGAGAGCAACTGGCTGGGAGTCATCTTGGAGAGGGGCCAGCTGACTCAGAACTCAGAGTGGCTATTGGCTCCATCTAGCAGCTCCCAGCTGAGCTCTGGCCCACAGGAGCTGTGCTGATGGCTGCAGGCTGAATGAGTCTGGTCTCAACCAGAAGGTGCAGGCTTGCTGAGATTATCCACTACCCTGCCAAAAAGCTACTGCTGGTTTGCTGGGATAAATCAGCACAGACTGGGACTCTGTCTCCACACCTTGTCTACCAGTGACAACAGAGACACACCTGGAAATGGACTTTTTTCTTTCTCTTGCTCTCACATTTGGTTTTTTGTTGTGGTGCTGCTGGTGGTAGTTTTGGTTTTGTTTTTTGTTTTTGTTTTTTGATTTTGTTTTTTTCTCCTTCATTGTTTGATCTTGTTTTTATATGCATGTGAACATGGTTTCTAGGCTCTTTGTGGTTATGATCCTGTTCTGTTCTTCTTTGTAGCTCTTCCTTCTCTCCCTCCAGTCTTCTGCACTAGTTTCCCAAATCCCCATTTGTCCTCCAGCCTTACTTCTAATCTTCTCCTCTTCTCCCACTTCTCTATTTTCTCCTTAACCCATTTTAGATTTTAACCCCTGAGGGGGAAATTGACATATTAAGGACTCCTATATACACACACTGTCATGACACCCAGTTCCATTGGAGGCCCACGAATCTTAGGAAGACAAGACTCTCCTCTGTGTTGTGAGCTGCTGCCAAGCCATATACCATGGCCTGCATATCTCTGTGGCTGGGAAATCCAAGGTGGCAGCTGTCACCCTGAGCCCAGGGATGGGGGCCAGGGGACAGATAGGGCATAGATGGCCTCACTGGCCTAGTATTAGGTCCCTTCCCCAGGGCTATAAGCAGTACAGTGACCCAAGTGGGAGACACCAAGGCACAAAAGAACTGATGGCTGCTGGGCAAGTTGGCATTTGTCTATCATCCCAGCCCTGGGGAGACTGAGGCAGGAGGATTCCCAGGAATTCCAGGCCAGCCACAGTGAGATACTGTTTCAAAACACCCAAAGGGGAGAGGGAGAGCTGGTGGCTGCTGGAAGCAGCTGCCCTGAGGCTCCTGCTGAGGTTGACCCAGGCACCCAAGATAGCCTGGGCCACACCCTGCCTGTGTGGCTGGTGAGAGATTTCTGTGGTTTTCCCTCAGAAACCATGCGCTGCTTCCCAGCTGGGCTTCCACTCCCACTGCATGGCCTCGGGACCTCACTCCCACCCAACCCAGGGACCTGCATGGCCTGGTGCCATGTGTGGGGAGGGAGTCGCTGCAGCCTGGGATAGGAAGAGCGTGGGGAAAGGGAGTCTGGGGCGGGACGCCCAGGTCATGGCTGGATCCTGAGAGAGGTGGGAGACCCTATCTCAAAACAAACAAAACAACAAAACAAAACACAGCCCAAATAAAAAAACAACGCAAAAAAGCAAAACAAAGAACATACATTGGAGAAGAAAAGACCAGAAGTGTGAGCTACCTGACCTCAAGAGGTCCAGTACAACACAACGTCCTCACCACTAAGGGCAGGGATCCTGCCTCTTTCCCCTTGGTGTCCAGAGCCCTCCAGATGCACAGCAGGAACCCAGCATGTTTCTTAATTGAGTGACTAAGTGATTGACAACTAGCATGAGTGTTGGCTTCCTGTGCCCTTAGAGCCTCCCAGGTCTCTTCCTTCCTGGGGTCCCCTGCTCCTTCTCGGTCCCAGCTCTCCACTGACCTCCTGCCCTCCTCCTTCACAGGCCTGTGCCTTGATAAGCAGTGTTGTCTCTTGAAGCTTTGATAAGCACTGTCAGTGCCAGCACCCAGACCGTGCGGCTCCTTCCTGAGCCTGAGCCTGTATTGAGTCCGCCCATTTGACTTGACCTTTGTCCTCCTCGGAAAGGCATGAATCCTCTTGAGTCTGAGTCCTTCATTCAATGCGGCCCCTGGAGAGCCTGGAGTGACAGGAATGAATGGCACTGCCCAGAGGTGCCACAAGCCTTGCCTAATCTGGGAGATGCTGTCTATCCCTAGAGTCTCGCTATGTAGCCCAGGCTGCCCTTGAACACTGGGCCATCCTCCTGCCTCAGCCTCCTCAGTGCTGGGATTACAGGTATGGGGTACCACTCCCAGTTCAATAAAGCTATTTTTAAAAACAAACAAGCTAATGAAACAGGCCCATAATTCCAGCACTCTGGAAGGCTGAGGCAGGACAATACAAGTTTAGGCCTGGCCTAGGCAATTTATCAAGACCCTTCCTCAAAATAAAAAATGTAGTAAGGGCCTGGGATGTCACAACTTTGGTACCACCAAAAAAGGAAGTCCGTATCTCGCTCTCTGGAACCGTGAGTATGGGAGCCTCACAGGTGGCCTGAGTGGGAGATTTGGAGAGGCAAAGCTGCTCTGTGGGCTCAGTATGATCAACCACGGCTTCTGTGAGCTGGTGTAGACGAGGCCAGATGTGGGCCCCTGGCAGAGGAGTAAAGTGCCTGGGCAGAGCCCCAAGCCATGTGGGCAGCCCGCAGAGCCTAGGAAGGAAGCCTGTTCTGCCCCTGCAGAAGGGCCTCAGGGATGGGCACCTTGATTTCAGCCCAATGACAGCCGTGGCAGGTGCTGACTTCCAGAATAAAAATAAATGTCTTGTTCTAGGGCACCACGCTGGTGGCACTTCGTTAGAGCAACGGAGGAAACAGTTTCAGAGGCAAGGTCCGGTGGCGGGGGGCTTGGGAGTCATGAAGTTACATGGATCCAGGAAACACCACATTGCCCCATGCAGTCCAGACTGGCCTTGAACTCGCGGCAATCCTCCTGCCTCAGCCTCCCAAGTGCTGGAGTCACAGGCGTGCACCACCACGCCTGGCCTGGCAGAGTTGTTTGTGATAGACACTATCGAGCAGTCACAGATAAGAATGCCTCACACTGTCCCAGCTTTGTTCATTTCCTTACCGTTTAGGATTGACACAAGTGACTCCACTTTGATTCTGACAACTCACACTTCATTCACAGTATTAAGAAACCCACTTTACAGTAGAGGAAACAGAGGCCCAGAGAAGTAGGTTTCCACAGGATCACTCAGCCGACAAGAATCCCAGGGCTAGTTCAAGTCATTTTTCCACCAAATGGTGCTGAAGCTCAGGAGACCTCATCCATAGGTTGAGGTGGATGGGCCATGTGAGTGCCCTGCACAAGCCTTTAATCTGGTTTCTTGAGCCAAGATTAGAGGCACTCAAGAGGCTGAGGCAGGAGGATCTCCATGAGTCCAAGAGCACCCTGGGCTACCTAGCAAGTCCAGCCTGAACTACACAGTGAGAACCTGTCTCAGAAAAGCAATAACAATAATGTTGTCTGTCTCTACATAGCTGCACAGTATTTGTTCAGTGAAAGTATAAGAAAACTCAAGCTTTTTTTCAATAAGTCTTTCTCTTTTTTTTCTTTGGGGGCAGGTGTGGAATCACTTATTGAATCTGGGGCTCCCACACTGAGCCACATCCCCAGCCTTTTTCTTTCTTATTTTTGAGATTGGGCTGTGCTAAATTGCCTAGGCTGGGCAGAACTTCCAATCTTCCTGCCCCGGCCTCCAGAGTGACAGGATTACCAGCATGCACTGCCATGCCAGGCTTCTCTGTAAGTCTTTCTTGAAGGGTCAAAGTGAGGGATTGCTGACACACACTGGATGTAACAAAAGAGCTTTGCCAAACCCAGTCAGCCTCTCTGTCATCTTCTGCCCTTGAGCATTAGTCACTCACACACGTCAGTGAGGCGGCTTGCATAATTACAGAAGCTAAGTCCTGTGCAGATGTGTCTGCAAACGTTTTCCCAGCATTTGTGTCAGCAAAATATTTTCCACTTTTTCATGGTTGATCGTTTTTGTTTTCTTACTCATTTTGCAGTTTGATGACTTCAGGGGATGCCTCGGTTACACAGCTGAGAGCTGTAGGAAACCAACACTCTGTTCACAATGAAGAGGTGCATTGTTCCGGGATCCAGGTCTCTGGGGCAGCAGCTCAGCCCTGCTCCCGGCAGCCCTTGCGGCTGCACTTCGGGAACCAGAAGGTGGAAGAAACATATGTCCACCTGGAATGAACAGATAAACGGAAGGTGGGATACAGGATCAATCCTGAATATCAAAGAAAGGCTCTAAAGAATGATGACCGCTGGGCATGGTGGCCTGTGCCTCTCATTCCAGCACCCTGGGAGGCTGAGGCAGGAGGATCATAAGTTTGAGCCTAGCCTGGGCTACTTCGCAATTTAGCAAGACCTTGTATCAAAATAAAAAGTAAAGAAGGGTTGAAGATGTAGCTTAGCATGAAGAAGGGCCCTAGATTCAGCCCCAAGGAGAGAGGGAGGGAGGGAGAAAGAGTGTGGAATGACTCCCTTTCTTTGGGGATAAGCAAGGACTACTGCAATGTGAAACTCACTTATCAGGGAGCCAGTGGCACATTCAAAGGGGCGGGCTAAAAGGGAAAGCAGGAGAAAAAGTGCACACGAGTTATTCAGACACAAGAATCCTTGCTGACCAGGTTGCAGGCTACTGTCCTTAGGGAAGCACTCTTGGTGCCGTGAGATGGGGCTTTGTGCCCAGTCATCTTCTGACCACCTCTTCCACCAGTGCTTGTTAGCAGGCATAGGTGCATAAGATGCCCCCCTTCCCAACCTCCCACCTTTATTTATTTTGTATATATTTACTTATTTTGTATATACATATGTGTGTGTGTATATATGTATACGTATATGTATATGTATATGTACATGTATATTTCTTTCTTTCTTTTTTTGGCTAAGCCTCAACCCAAGTGGCTTCCTTTTGAGTCTGATAACTTTCACAGCACATACCTTGGAATATTATTCACTCTTTAAAAAGGAAGGACATTCTGAGAGATGCAACAACATGGCTGACTCTTGTAGACATTATGCTAAGTGAAGTAAGGCAGTCACTAACGGACAGACACCAGGCAACCTCTGCTTCCAGAAGAATCTTGAGCCAGGTTCATGAGACAGGGAGGAGGATATCGGCTGTCAGGAGCCAGGGAGAGGGGAGAATAAGGAGTTCTTATTTAACGGGCCCACAATTTGAGTTTGGGAAGATGAGAAAAGTTGAGGAGACAGATGGTGGCAGTGGGCATACAACAGCGTGAATGAATTTAGTCCCACTGAATTGCACACTTAAAATGGCTAACATGTAAAGTTCATGTCATGCTTGTTACCACAGATTTAAACATGGCCGCTGTGGCCCAGGGTTTCCACCACAGGCTCCTCCTTAAGGGAAAGAATGCTCGGGAACAAACCAGCCTCTCATTAGGGTCACATTCTCTCATTCCTAAATCATCCCTGTGGCCAGGGAAATTGTTCCTTACTGACTGTCTGAGGCCTGGGCACCTGACCCAGTCACTGTAACACAGGGCTTGGGGTCACCCTCAGACCAAAGAGGCCGTCTTCGTGGTAGGGCGAGGTCAACCTCCCTGGATCCCTGAATTAATGGGAGAAGCAGGAGTAGGAAAGGGACACACTGGTGTGGCACAGACTGCTGGCCGCCTTCCAGCATCCATTCCCAGCTCTTCCTGGACTCAAAGCAGGCCCCGAGTCCAGTCTCCTCCAGCCTGCCCTGGGCCTATACTGTAAGGAGTGGCCGCCTCCCCTAGCTCTGTCTTCCTGTTGTGGAGGTGAGAGCACCTACGGGAGTGGGGTCTGGCCTGAAGAAGTCAGGCACTGGGGGAACCCCTGGTGGGGTATCACACCCTAACACCTTCCTGTCCACCCCATGCTGCCGCCATGATGCTCTGTGCCCAGGCCCAAGCAACCAGATGGAAACTGGGAGCCAAAGTCAACCTCTCTTCTTTTTAAGTTGATCCAGCCCAGGCATTTGTTACAGCAGCAGAAAGCTGACTGACACAACTGCTTTTGCTGGAGGACAGAGTCCAGCAGTCCCAAGAGGACTGCATGGGGTCTGGCCACAGCCACAGCTGCCCACTGCTGTACTGGCCCCTGAACCTGCACTTGGGAGCAAGGAGGCCAAGTCCCCGTTGCAGGGACTCCTGTGCCTGCCCTGACCTCCAAGTACGAGGTTGTCTCCTGACGCTGTCGTTCTGGTGGACCCGCTCTTCCTTGTCTTGGAGGCCATGAAGAGCACCTGTGTGCCAGCCCAGAGATCTCCCATAGCAACTCCCTCTTCCTCCTCTCAGTCACCATGCATCAGATCATGCCCAAAGAGACCCTGTGGAGGACATGGTAGCACACACTGGTAATTCCAGCCCTCCAGAGACTGAGACAGGAGGATCACCATGAGCTCAAGACCAGCCTGGCCTACATAGCAAGATCCTGCCTCAACACAACTCCCCCAAGAAAAAGGGAGAGAGAGTGTGGATCATGCAGCTGGGCCTAGATTAGAAGTCTCAGACCAACATCTAGGAGTTGAGGAGTCTGACAGTTTTCCACCAGGCACTGTCATTGGCATAGCCAGAGAGTGGTGCCGCTGGACCCAGAGGCCACACTGGAGCCCACAAGAGTGGAGTGACCGGCTGGCAAGCTCCACCTCCATGGACACCTTGGGGACTGACCAGCACTTCAACCTGTCCCTATGGAGCACCCTCAGCTCTTCTACAAGCTAAACTGCACCTTGAGCTGGCTGCTACTCTATACCTGGTGGCAGGACCATGGCTACAGTGACGTCTTAGAGGCCTACATCCACTGTGAGGGCCCTGGCAAGCTCTACCATGGGAACCACGGCACCAATCCTGGAGGACTAGGCCAGGCTCACTGCTGTTGCTGCAGGATCCCAGGCCTGGGTGAGCTGGGGTGCCCCTAAGACAGGCACCAGAGCCACACCTACTTCCCCAGAGGGGAAGAGATGAGCTGCAGAGGTGAGCTTTGGGACCCAAGGGTACAGATTTCAGCCAGCTGGTCCCTGTCTTGAGGCCACACCGTGAAGACTGGCCTTGGTGTCACTGGTGCTTGGGACCTAAACTTCAGCATCACAAAGGACAAGTGCAGAGACATCTTCAGGTGGGGTGGAAACAGCACATGAAGAGAAGAAAGGAAAACAAATGATGCATTTGCCCATGAAGAATCAAAATCCTTTCAATAACTGGCCTTTCTTGCACCAAATATAAGTTTGATTCAAATCAACAGGCTTGTGTTTTGAGAAAGAACACTGCAATAGCTCCAGGTGAACTTGGGGTAGTGAGCCAGACTCCCAGCAAGCAGCCAGATCTCAGCATCCCAAGGAACCCTGACCTTCCTCATCCTCCCCTGGGGGGCTGTGTGCTTCCTGTCAAGATGTCACGTGCTTGGCTCAGGCTTCAAGTACGCCTGTCTGGGGGAGACCTCCAGGACCAGCTGGGGCCCTCGTAAGAAGCTCCTTATTGTAGGGCCCACAGCTTTATCTACCAGTTACATCACAGAACCCCTGTACTCCTCATTCCTTACCCAGACAAGCCAGCCCAAGGTGACCTGACTGTACTAAGAAACCAAGTTCACCACCGAAAAGAACAGAGATTGGCCACTCCGAGAATGTGCAGTAAAACCATCTGGACTGGGAAGTTTGATTCCAAAGAGCAGCCCAGCCATTCATGAGCACAAGGCTTATACTCATTCTAGTCTCTTTGTTTAAAAAAAATCATCCTCATTGTTTCCCATGTACACCTTGTAGAAACTAGGGCATCATTTTCTTATTTCTCCTTTTGATGGATTCTCTAGTCAGTAAGTTGCAAATCAGAAATCCATCATAGTCCCTCTTGTTAATAGTCCAGCTGATGTCTGGGCCCAGAGATGTTGAGGAATGTTTTGTTGTTGTTGTTGTTGTTGTTTACCTCATTTTATTTCAGTTTCATTACTTTTTACTTCTTCTCACTATGGTTGAGAATATAATAGAAGAAATTTAACCCTATAGCTTCATGATTGGACCATCAGACTCAGCCAGCCGTAACTACCCAGCTGCAGCTCAGAGATAATTTGACTCATCTCTGTCTGACCAGCTGCACAATGGCCTGCATGCATATCCTGTTTTGCTATCCCATTTCAAGGACTACCTACCAGGGACAGGTTAATTCTGTCAAGGACACACTTAATCTTATCCACTTGCCCAGACCCTGAATTCCCCCAGACCTTCCTGCCTCGTGATGAATGGCCCCCTCTGATTAAATCTGCCCAAGACACACCTGCCTGACAATGTGTGACCAAATATATGTAACCAATTATAAAATAATCTGTTATCAACTCTGTACTTGCTGCTTACAAAATGCATGTAAGTTCGAGGCTGGTGATTTGGACCTGGTTCCCACCAGTGTAAATAAAAGTTGCCCTCCAACTCGGTGGTGCAAAGTGTTTTCCATCTGGTTCAGTGTAGATTTCCACAGTGTTCTTGGTGTGTCAGCAGAGAAAACACTGTACTGACCACTTGGGTCATGGGTGCAGGCCTGCTGGCTGTAGCAAGGACTCACCCTCCAACCTGCAGATGAGAAGGCGTGCCCTCTGGTTCTTTTTAGAGTCTCCTCAACATCCTCCTCCTGAACTGGGAGCCCCTGTGCAACAGCAGAGACCTAACTGGACAAACAAAAGGAGACAGAACACAACTGGTTTGGACCCTTGGACAAGGTAGGACTGCCCTGGGATGTCTCTCAGTCAGTGTATCTGCTTCTGTCCCACTGGGGATGGACAAACAGATCACTCCTTGCCTGCCTGTGTTAGTCAGGACAGTTTCAGTTTCAGCTAGACTTTGCCTATGGGGTTGGGGGCTGAAATGTATAAACCCCTGTGTGTCTGTGCGTGAATGTGTGGGCTGATTGTGAACAGCTGATGTAAGCAATAGGTTGTTCCATCTGTGCTCCATGGTGAAAGACCCCATGGGAGCTCAGAGCTACAGAGCTTGATTGGGCCCTAATCTGCAGTTCAGTGGATGCATCTAACATTGAGATCTCTCTGGAGTTTTGCCAAGGACAAAACAGAGAACCTACCAATGCTTCTCGTTAGTCCAGACAGTCCCAACATTGGCGAGTGCCAAGCAGCTGGGATGGGGGTGCCTGAGTGGTCTCCCATTTGTAAGGGGCAACTACTCTTTGTTTGTTGTGACACTGTTCAAGGGCTCACAACACACACTATAAGGAGTCATTATGGGCACAAACCAGAGTAAAACTACCCCCCCTTGATTGTGTGCTGAATAATTTCAAGAAAGGATTTTTGAATGACTACAGAATAAAAATGAAACCTCAACAGCTCCTTACTTTCTGCAAGGTTGAATGGCTGTGCCTGTGTCCTGATTGGCCACTGGAGGGAACTCTAAATGTGGAAGTGGTTCTCCAAGTTTGGGACAAAATAACAGCAAACCACATGATCACCCCAATCAATACCCTTATATCAGCTCCTGGCTTGGACTGTGTCAGAGCCTTCCACCTTGGCTTCATGCCTGTGCTTCTCAAGAGAAAGGAACTCTCCTGGTGGTTAAAGCTGATCAACCAGGTCACAAGTCCACTGTAAAGATGACACCAAAGATTGAAAAGATTTACCCCATCCTGCCTGATGACCAGAAGGAGGACTTTCCTCCCCCATATGCCAGTGACCACCAAATCCTGCCAGAGATGCCACTACTGCCACCTCCAGAGGCAGCTCCCAGTCATCTGCCAGCCATTCTCCCAGATTCTACTGCTCCATCTCCACCAACTGCACCACCCTGATGCTTACACTGGGATCAAATGCCACCATGACATCATCCATGGAGGAAAGACTGCTGTGGCCCAGCTCCTGAGTTGCTACTATTATATCCCAAAGTTGACAGCAATCTGCACAGCCATCAGCCAGAGATGCCAAAATTTTTCCAAGACTGAGGCCTCAGCAGGCCCTCCACCCCACTGGGAATCCAACATATACGACTCTCCCCTTTTGAGGACCTCTAGGTAGATTTCACTGAAATTAAGCCATGCTGGGGCTACAAATATTTGCTGGTCTTTGTCTGTACTTATTCTGAGTGGCCAGAGGCTTTCCCTACCAGAATCAAAAAGGCCTCTGAAGTATGCAGAGTACTGTTAAGAGAAATCATCCCCAGGTATGGGCTGCCCCTGACCATAGGCAGTGACAATGGACTGTCATTTGTGGCAAAAATGACCCAAAAATTAGCTAAAGTATTGACGATTAAATGGAATCTTCACACTGCCTATAGGCCCCAGAGTTTTGGCAAAGTTGAACAGTTGAACAGAACTCTGAAATCAATATTAACTGTTATTAGAGACTATCAAGAGATTCAGACACCTTGGCTGGACTTGCTCCCAATGGTCTTCCTGAAAATAATACCACGAGGACCCACTGGGTATAGCCCTTCTTCAGTCCCATTGGGAAGACCCTCATCTTTAATAAAGGGCCTCTGGGAAGACTTGTGCTAGTTGGGAAATATTTCCTTACAGGAAAAACCTGTTCAATTAGGGAAGACTTTCTCCCAGATACATAAAAATAAAGCTGAAAGGGTAGCCCTTCCCACTGATACCCCTGTTCATCCCCATAACCCAGGTGACATGGTCTGGGTTAAAGATTGGAAAAAAGACCCCTTTTCTCACGATTGGAGGGGCCCATATTTTGACTGCTCCCACCACAGTAAAAGTAGAAGAGATCCATCCCCAGACTCATCACTCCAGAATCAAGCATGCTCTTCCCAATGACTGCTGGAAGGGCTGCCCTGACAAGTCTGCCCCCTTGAAGACCACCCTGAAAAGAAAACAGACTCAAAGCCCTGCTCTCATCACTCAGGAAGTTGACAAGTCAATGTACAGCTAAAGACCGATTGAGCACCATACACCAGAATGTCCACCCTAAAACTCATGTACTGCTATTCTGTTTGGTTTCAGGCCCCTTTCCTTTTCTTAATCTGTATGTTTGCCCTGGGACTCTGGGCTATAACCCCAGAGGACTGGAGAGTTCCACAAAATGTTGCTTTTCTACATCTGTGTAACCATTGGATTGCCCACCCTCAAGTGTCTCTGATTTGGAACCAAAATGACTTTCCTCGGGTAATGTATGTAAGCCTCTTAGGAGTTTATGGAAAGGGAGGATACAGGGAGTTCCAAGCCATCTGGGTGGTACTCAAAGTCTTCTCAACCATACTAGGTGGGACCCCCTCCAACCTAGTGTGTCCCTGCACTTTGATGTCTGTCCCAGCAGACCAATAGTTACTACACAGGATGTGGTAACCTGAGTTGGGAACGGACTTACTGAACCAACAATAAGTATGTTCATCGTGGTTGGCAGGAAACTCCTTTCACAACAGGTGATCAAAATGCTTTTGATACGGGTAATGACATTCACTTCTGGTACTGTGGTGGCAGCTGGAAATGTGCCAATATTTATTGATCTGCAGAACTAAAACACTGGAACTGGTATATAAGACAGGTCTGGGTAAGCCCTCCTTACAGTGGAAGACCCAGTCCACTCAGACTGCAAGAAGGGCACCTGTAATCCTGTTTGGTATCATGTATATAACCCCAATGATACTGTCCGGGGCAGCAGGACCCTTGTTAGTCATCTGAGTGGATAGCACAGATAAAGATCCTGCAACGATGGTTCACATCCAAAAGGTCTTTATTCCTACCATTCAAGTCCCCACCTCCAAGGTTTTCACAAACTTCAAACCTGAGCACACCATAGAGGTCTCTCCTTGCTAGCTTCAGACCTGTTACAGTTGTCTACTGGGACTCATGCTGTTGTCCAGCAGGTCGATCCCACTTTGGGAGAAGACTGCTGGCTCTCTATGCTGCTCGCCACCCTCACATACCAGGCTTTAGGGCTAACTCCAAATGCTTCCTGTTTCCATGTTACTCAGTCCCCAGCACTCCTGCTTCAAGCTTCCTCAACTCAGATAATGGGAAGCTCCACTTGCTCCCTGGGAAACAAGGGTTTTCCAAATGCGTCAGCTGACTGTGCCTCCATAACCTGACCCAGCTTCTCACTTCAGACAAATAACGGAACTTTCCTGTGTACTCTAATGAGGTCTACCACGTGTTTTCCCAACACATGAGCTTTTGTGGTGTTGCCTTCCTTGTCCTGGATCTAAACATTTACCCTGTGACTGGAGCCCTCTGGCTCACCCTGAAGCCCTCCAGAAATGGGATCACAAGTACTGACCATCCTGGCTGGCATAGCAATAGCAGGTGGCCTAGCCATGGGCAGAATAGCCCTTGGGTTAGGGCAGAGCCAATATACACAACTAACCAAATAATAGAAAATTTTGAAAGCATTCAGAACTCTGTTGACACCCTCTAAGAACAAATTAATTCTTTGGCCATGGTTGTCTTACAAAACCAGAGGGCTTTGTACCTCCTGACAGCCCAGTAAGGGGAATCCTGTCTTTTCCTAGAGAAGGAATGTTGTTATTATGCTAACAAGTCATGAATAATAATAATAAAAAAACTCCTGCAGTTGTGAAAGCACCTCAAACAGAGGGCCAAAGATAGATTGGGTGTCTCTTCTTGATGGAGTCCCATGGATTTATTCTCCTCATGGACAGGAGCCTTACATGGGCCTTTAATGGCCCTTCTGATGGTCCTCCTCCTGGATCCCTGTGTGAGTCACATCCTAATCTGATTTCTGTCTGAGTGTTTTGAGGCCATACACTGCCAACTCTTTCTAAGGCCCACACTCTTCTCTCAACTTGTTATAACTGAGGAAGAAGAATCTTCTTTATAAAAAAACAGGGAGGAAGTAATAGAAAAATTTTAAACCTATAGCTTCATAATTGGCCTGTCAGACTCAGCCAGCCTTGACTACCCAGCTGCAGCTCAGAGATAACTTGACTGAGCTCTATCTGACCAGCTGCACAATGGCCTGCACACATATCCTGTTTTACTAGCTTGTTTCAAGGACTATCTACCTGGGACAGACTAGCCCTGTCAAGGATACACTAAATCTCACCCACTTACCTGACCCTGAATTACCCCAGGCTTTCCTGCTTCATGGTGATTGGCCCCCTCTAATTAAACCTGTCCCAGACACATCTGCCTGACAAGGTGTGACCAAATATATGTAACCAATTTAGACTAACCCATATGGACTTTATACTTCCTGCTTACAAAATGTATATAAGTTGCTACTTTAATCTAAAAGCTGAGACTGGTGATTTGGACCTGGTTCCCACCAGCCTACCAGTGTAAATAAAAGTTGCCTTCCAACTCCTCAGTGCAGAGTGTTTCCATCTGGTTGTGTATAGATTTCTGCAACAAGAAGAGCTAGTAAGTAATCTTTGAGAACACACACACATCAGAGATTGTACGACCAACAAAACATCAATTCCTTACTCTCGGGCACTTTATAGGACAAGTGTGCTGGTCCTGGGCTACCTGGTCACTGGATCTCTCTATTAGGGCAGCCTGATCTTCCCTTAACTAATCCAAGACACAACGCATGTTGTGTACCACGGCAGTCTGCGCCACCAGAGGGATAACGCATATGTGCACTCCAAGGAGGAAGCCCTTATCCCAGGAAACAGCCACAGAGGATGGCCTACCTCAGGCAACTGTCAACTTCTAGGTTGGTGGTCCAGGGAGCCTGTGGGAAAGGCTTCAGTAGGAAGAAGTGAGCCACACACAGGAATGCATTTTATTCCTTGTCTAGACCTTGCTGTCTTTGGCAGAAGCAAGAGCAGCTTCCAGTCCCAGTCATGGAAAGAAATGTTTGTAGAAACTGAGTTAACTCAGAGATCCCCAATCCCATGGCCTGCCAGGAACCAGGCCATACAGCAGCAAGTGAGCCATGAGTCGTGGTTGAGCACATGCTGCTGCTCCAGTTAGTGGGTGGCGGTACTGTTTCTGATTTTCAGTGGAGAGCAGCACCCTCTGTGAACTGTGCATGCCTCAGAGCTAGGTTGCTCCTGTGAACTGTGCATGCCCAGGAGCTGGGGGTTTCACACACACACACACACACACACACACACACACACACTTGTGAACTGCCCGTGCCAGAGAGCTAGGTTGCTCTTCTCTGTGAAAACCTAATCCTGATCTGAGATGGGGCTGAGGCAGGGATGCTGGCATTGGGGAGCCACTGCAAACATAGATGAATATCAGCAGAGAGATTTGACTGCACAGAGCCCATAATAAATCAGTTGCTTAGGAACCTGTCTTAATTACATTTCTCTCAATGTTGGGACAAAATACCTGACACCCAAAATTAAGGAAGGAAAGGTTTATTTGGCTCACAGTTTGTGGAAGTTTCAGTTCATATTTGGCTGGCTCCAAGGCAGAGTGGCACGTGGCAGGGGGTAACAGTTCATGGCAGCAGAAGAACAACGAAAGTGCAAGAGCAAAATGGGAGGAGCAGCAGAGAGCAAGCCTCTTTCCCTCCCTTATATTGTATGCAGGCTACCCACCTCAGGGAGGTATAGGTGTTTACCACTCACACCCATAATCCCATCATTGGACCATCAGTTAATCATAAACTCTAGAAGCCCGCCCCATGACTGCACAAGGCTTTGAGGGGACATCCAGACACAAACCACAACAGGACCCATATCAGTTAATGGCAAGTTACAATTAAACTACATCTGGTGGCCAAAAAGGAGATCCTGGGTAGACAGGCACAAGCACGCACCTCAGGTGTCACTACCTCCCATCTCCCCCAGGAGGAATTGTCTAGTCGTAGGAAAAGAAGCTCAGAACTCCCACTGATTCTGCTCTATAGTGAGCCATATAATTATTTCACTATTATTACACCATAATAGCAATAGAAATAGAATGCACAGTAAACACAATTTGCACAGTAAACACAAAATGTCCTCCACAGGACCAGTCCCTGGTACAAAAAAGTTAGGGGCCAGTGAATTAAGTGGCTCCACCTCACCTTCACTCATGTTCTCAGCCCATGGAGACTGGCACCCCAAGAAGCAGCAGCCTGACCCCACCATGGCCTGGGCGCCATGTGATGCTTCTCCCAGCTTGGCCTCTGCCTACCCCACCTGGCTGTGGCTATCAGGGGTT
Source organism: Chinchilla lanigera (assembly GCF_000276665.1). Taxonomy (NCBI): domain Eukaryota; kingdom Metazoa; phylum Chordata; class Mammalia; order Rodentia; family Chinchillidae; genus Chinchilla; species Chinchilla lanigera. Next base: position 5,587,350 of record NW_004955406.1, on the reverse strand, counting down.
CTGGGGCAAAGGATCAGAGTCCTGCTGGGCTTGAGATCTCTTACAACACAGAAAGGACCCTTTACACTCTCTGTAGGGATGATCCTGACATCAGTTAGACTACAGCCTTGGATTCCATGGGTCCATAAATTGGAAAGGAAATACCCAGGAGCTGTAGGACTTGAGAGCTAGGGTTGAATGGACTCTCAGAGGCACCTGAGCCCTGGTGCCACCTGCAGGCACCTACCAGGCCTGTTGAGAGCCAGACAGTGAGGTCTCAACCCCGAGCACCCAGGGGTGTGGATCTGATTCGCAGCCTTGACACGCACTCCTGTGCGACACAGGTGAATCGCTTCTCTTCTCCGGGCCTCAGAGTCAACAGCAGCAGGACCTCTCCTGGGCTCATCACAGACATGGCACGAGATCCTCCTGAGCAAAGGCTTTGGTACCTGTGATCACTACAAGTTCTGAAGGCCAAACAAAACAATCCAAGTGCACAGTGCTGGAGGCCTTAATGAGAAGTCAGCCAGCAAGAGTTGACACCTGGCTGCACTGGGATTCCTGCATCCCTCAAGGCAGAGACTGGAGTCCGCCATGTGGAAGAGGAGAGGAAGGGGAGAGGAGGAGGGGAGGGAGGGCTGTCTTGTGGCTCTCTGGTCAGGCAGTAGGAGGTGACTGGTCCAAGGGAAGCAGTTTCAGGCCTCATCTGTATTTGAACCTTGAACTTCTCTTTTAAAGACAGTCTTACTGAGGTAAGACTGACAAAAATATTACAGATTTAAAGTGTACACTTTGCTCTTGTGATATATGTACACATGTGAAATGGCCAGAGAAGAAGCTAAAAAGCATTCTTCACATTGCACAGTTATCGTGTTCTTCATTGTGTACATGTTTGTGTGTGCATGTGCACAAGCACGTGTGTGTAAGAACATTCGAGATCTACCCTGTTAGCAGGGTTACTGTAATCCAGCAGTGTTAATGTCACTCAGCACATTGTTCCTTAGATCTGCAAAACTTACAGAGCTTCCATAACTGAAATTTGGCACCCTTCATGCACCTTCCCTATCCCATCTTCTCTGCCCTGGTAATCACTTCTCTGCTCTCTATTTTCTGTTTGTTTGTTTTTTGAGATGGGATCTCACTATATAGTTAGGCTGGTCTGGAACTCACTGTGTAGCTCAGGCTGGCCTTGAATTCATGGGGATGCTTCTGCCTTAGCCTTCTGAATGCTGGGCATGTACCACCACATCCAACTCTGCTCTGCACTTCTATGAGTCCACCTTTTTTACAGTTCCACATATTAGTGAGATCATGTGTCTTGTACCTGGCTTACATCATTTAGCATCCATGTGGGTCCTCTATGTGGTCAAAATAGCATGATTTCCTTCTTTTTCAAGACCAAATAATATTCCATTGTATCTATATACCACATCTTTTTTAAAAAGCCAGTCATTGGGCCTTGGACATTTGAATGGTTTACTCCCTTAACCAAGAGGAATTTTCTAGCCTGACTCAGCTTCTAGAAAATCCCATTTGAAGCTTCCCTGAAGGGCCTAGCTACATGCTTCTGTCCTTGAGACCAGGCCTGGGCTCCATTCCATCCCTGGCTACCGCTCCCCATACCCAGGTATCCCCACCATAAGAGCATCACACAGACATCTGTTCCCGCAACTCACTAAGTGTGCTAAGCACCGGCCATGTGTGCTGTTTATTCTGCGTTTCACAGGGCTGTCCAGGCCCAGCAAGGTCATGTCTGATAGGTTTCTTAAGTATGAATTACTGAATCATTATTGTGGTGGTCTGTCTTGGTTACTTTTCTCTCGTTGCTGAGACAAAATACCCAATGCCCAAAATTAAGGAAGGAAAGGTTTATTTAGCTTACAGTTTGTGGAGGTTTCAGTCCATACTTGGCTGGCTCCGAGGCAGAAGACAGCAAAGCAACAAGAGCAAAGTGGGGAATGGCAGCAAGCAGCCTCTTTCCCTCCCTTACATTGTAAGCAGGCTACCCCCACCTAAGGGGCGTGTAGCTCTCACATAATCTCCATGCTTTCCTCTTGCACGGGCTCAGAATGCATACAAAGTAAGCACCCTGGCTTCCTGCTGAGTTACTTAGCCAAACCTCTACATTGCCCAAGTGGACACAATGTATCAACCATAACATGGTCTAACATGGCTGAGGCCCAAAAACAACAGCCTATCTTCCAAATGACCACTTCCCCCTTCTTCTCCCCTCAGCCTTAAATACAACTTCCTCTTACCCTTCCTGCATGCATGTGCATGAGGGAAGCCCCAATCAGTTCTGACACATCACTCAGCCTGACCCTCAAGCTCTGCCTGTAACCAGAGTCCTCATAAACCCTCAGCCTCCTTTGTCTACCTCAGAGGAGCCCTGTGCTGCATGCAGTCCTCTCCTCTCCATGTCTGGAGTAAAGGCCTTCTTCCCTCTTTGTTTGCTTCTTCTTCTGTGCTGAAAACATAACATTCTGGTGCTGTGACTTGGATGGCCAGAGCATGTGGCTCCTGGGGGGTCAACCCCTAGTTCTGAGCCCACTCTGCCTACAAGCCATGCTCCTTTCCTCTTGGACCTGCCTATTTACTGTTGCTAGCTTGCATCTAACACTGATCCACCTCATTTCCCACAGGTGAGCTCCTTTTCAGTTTTGGGGTTTCCTATCTCAGGGTTTCAGTCTCTCAGTCTCAGAAACATGTAGGCCCATGTCGGGAAATTCTCTGTGTGTTCCTTGGACAGGAGTAACCACCCTCACACTCCTCACTGCCCTTAAGCCCCGAGGCAGGGTTATTGCCCTCCCATTCTTTGGGATCCCCCACCCCCACACTCTTGGTGATGGCTGACAAGAACAGGTGTTGGGGTTTTCTCCTAGTCACACTCTGAAAACAAGTGACAATCCTGTTTGAGAAGTGTGACCCAGGCTAGTTTGGCTATAGCTCTTGGCTCACCTCTAATTCAGTCACTATGGGAAATATTCCTTCCCACACTCAAAAAGACGCACCACTGGAGTGCCTTGCCTGCAATCTTAGCTCCCTAAGCCTCAGGGAGACCATAAAACCCAAAATACTTAATCTTTTACTGCCTGATGGCTTGGCCACAATACAAACTCAACAAAGGCAGTCAATGGCCTGAAGGGAAAACTTCTGACCCTTTAATCCTCCAAGACCTAGACAATTTTTGTCATTATACCAGCAAATGGTCAGAGATCCCCTATGTTCAGGCCTTCTTCACTTTGAGGACATGTCCCTCTCTTACACAGTCTGTAAGGGGACCCAAGTACTTTTGGCCCTGCACTACTCCACCTGATTCTCTTCCCTCTGCTCCAACAGATTCTTTACACAATGTACCCCTGGTCTTTGTTCCTCCTCCCCCATATCCTCAAACCCAAACTCATCAGTTTCCTCAACTAGAGGCTCCTGAGCTTTCAGCCTACCCACCCACCTTGTCTCACCCACTGTGGCCTCCTGTTCCTCCTTTACTTCCTCACCCCAATCTCAAACTCTCCAATCTCCTCAACCGGAGGCACCAGTTCCATCTGATGGCCCCTCTTCTTTCTCCTCCTCTGCTCCCCTCTTGCCACACCTAATCTCATGTCTCTCAACCACCTGATGAACCATGTGGTATTACACTATCTTGTGATCCCATACCAAGCAATCCTCAGCAGCCACCTTGCTATGGGTCACAAGGGGAGCAGCCACTATCTTGCAGTCCCTTGTCATGTGATCAACAGCAGCCATTTTGTTGTGGGTCACATAGGGAGCACCTGCCATCTTGTGGTCCCTCATCATGTGATTGACAGCAGCCATTTTGTTGCAGGTCACATGAGGAGCAGCTGCCATCTTGTGGTCCCTCATCATGTGCTCAATAGCAGCCATTTTGTTGCACTTCATGTGAGGACCAGTCGCCATCTTGTGATCCCTTACCATGTAACCAACATCAGCCATGTTGTTCTGAGCCACATGAACAAGAGGAATTTTCTAGCCTGACTCAGGAATTTCTAGCCTGACTAGGAATCAAATATTAGGAATTGATGCTCAATACTCAGTTACCATCTTGTGTTTCCCTGTCACATGGTGGAAGACAGCCCTCTTATGGTCAGTCACTTTGTAACAGCCCATAGATATGGTTGGCGGTCAGATGGCCATCTACACCTCCTACTGAACAGTCCTGTCAGCCTCAATCTTTGCTTCTCCTTCAGGAACAGGCTGGTCCTGAGGGACTAGTTTGTATTCATGTTGCTTTTTCCTTGCTGACTTATCCCGAATTAACCATAAGTTAGGTTCCTTCTCTGCTGACCCACAAACTTATATTAAGGAGTTTGAATTTATAACTGTTACTATCTACATTTTAAGGATGTTTATGCAGTTCTAAACACCACTCTTACCTCACAACAGAGAACTCAATTATGGCAAGTGGCTTGAGAGGAAGCCAATTGTAGACATCAATAAAATACTGCTGAAAATGACCCTGGGCCTATTGCGGTGCCAGAAGAAGACCCTACCTGGAATTATCAAGATGGAGATGGGCCTAACAAAGTATGTAAGAAAATTGAATGTATAATTGTGGGCCCTAACAAAATAGTTCACAAGCACACTAATTATAACACATTTTTAGGACAGGTCCAAGAGGCTAATGAAAATCCCACCATGTTTCTCACATGTCTTAGGGATATCTTAACTAAGTTTACTAATGTAGACCCAGACTCTCCTGAAGGAAGGCACAACTGCTATTAATTCCTATTTTATTTCCCAGTGTGCCCCTGACATTTGGGCAAAACTACAAAAGACTGAACTTGGCCCTTAAGCCCCACAGGGAGACCTCCTTAATATGGCCTTTCATGTCTTCAACAATAGAGATCAAAAACAAAAGGAGAAACAAGAGGCACAGAAAAAGAAACTTGCTAAATATAAAACTCATCTTTTAGCAGTGGCACTCGGACCTCCTAAGATAGGTAAACCCAAACAAGGCAGAGCCACTCAAGCCCCTCCTGGAGCTTGCTTCTAGTGTAGCAAAGAAGGACACTGGGCATGAGACTGCCCCAACCCATGACCTCCACCAAGGCCCTGCACCCTCTGCAAACCTCAAGGTCCATTGGAAGTATGACCATTCTAGCTGCCAGAGAGCAGGTAAACCATCCACCAATTCCTTGCCCTCACAGGAGATCTCATGGCCACCAGATCTATTATTGGCCAATCTGCTTGGTCTCATCACTGAAGAGGATTGATGGGGCTTGGGGTCCATGGCCCCTATTAAGGTATCTTTCTTGGGGCCCCAAGTCTCCCTGGACATCTCAGGTAAGACGCTCTCTTTTCTTGTAAACATGGGGGCCACATATAGTGTTCTTCCTGAGTTCTCAGGTCACTGTATTAGATATAACCTTTGTAGTGGGAGTTGATGACCAACCTACACAACCCCTGCAAACAGGACCTATCCCCTGCAGGTTCCAAATTCTTTTTCACCCATAGTTTTCTAGTAATACCAACATGTCCCACATCCCTTTTTGAAAGGCACTGCCTCCAAAAGCTTAACTTCTCCTTTACCTTCTTCCTCCCCATGGCTCTTGTCCTCCAAAACCCATTGCAGAGCACCGCCAACCCATCCCCTCCACTTCCTTCTTCCTTTGTTGATCCCATAGTCTGGGACACCTCTAACCCCACTCAAGCTACTCATGCTACATCTATATTAATATACCTCAAAGACCCTTCAGTCTTCCTTTGCATTTCCAATACCCCATTGCTCCCAAACATCAACTGGGACCCAAACCCATAATCAGGTGTCTCTTAGACAATGGATTTCTCAAAGCTACCCACTCACCATACAACACTCCCATTCTCCCAGTACTCAAGCCAAATGGTACCTATCATCTGGTATAAGACCTTAGGGCTGGGCCGGGGATATAGCTCAGTGGTGCAAGAGCCTGCCTGGAAGACCTTAGGGCTATCAACAATGCTGTTACCCCAATCCACCCAGTGGTGTCAAACCCTTACACTATGCTCTGTCACATCCCTCCCTCCACTAACCACTTCACAGTGTTAGATCTCAAATATGCCTTTTTCACTATTCCTCTACACCCTGAAAGCCAAAGTATTTTTGCTTTCACATGAACTGATCCAGATAGTCTCAGGTCCCTACAACTTACCTGGACAATCCTGCCCCAAGGGTTCAGAGATAGTCCTCACTTCTTTAGCCAAGCTCTCACTACTGACTTTGAGGCCCATAACCTCAAGCCTAGCACACTGCTCCAGTACATGGATGATCTCCTCCTCTACTCTCCCTCTCATGCTCTGGCCATGTAACACACAGCTGTTCTCCTCAATTTTCTGTCAGGATGAGGATATAGGGTCTCTTCAGCCAAGGCTCAGATAGTTTCACCAAAGTTCAAATATTTGGGACTCACCCTCACTCCCACCACTGGTTTGATTACTGCTGACTGTAAAGCTCTCCTCAGTGACCTCCAAGTGCCAACTACAAAACAGCAGATTCTCTCCTTCCTTAATTGAGCAAACTTCTTTTGTCTCTGGATCACTTATTTCACCTCCCTAGCTCAGCCCCTCTATAAAGCACCCAAGGCTCTCTGTTAGAAACTGTAGACCCCAATACTCCTGTACGATACTCTTTTTGCAAGCTACAGGAGGCTCTTTTAAGAGATCCAGCTCTCACTCTCCCCAATCCCACTCAACCTTTTATCCTACACACTTCTCAGGTCCACAACACAGTGGGAGTCTTAGGACACAAAAAGGGACATTCCTTTCAGGCAGCTGCATACCTCTCATAACAGTTAGACAACATAGAAAGTGGACAGGTTCCTGATCTTCAAGCCCTTGCTGCAGCAGCCATGCTAACACAAGAGGCAAAAAAGTTCACTTTAGGGTGATCAATCATAGTACACTCACCTCGCCACCTCAATGAGCTCATCTCTCACAAGACACTCCCTACCCTAATGACCCCCTTTTGTGTACAACACGTTCATCTAATACTCATACAAGACCCTTCCATTACTATCTCCACCAGTGGTCCTCTGACCCCAGCCACCTTGCTTCCCACCTCTGATGAGGCCCCTCAACACACTTGTATTGAGGTCCTATAGATGACCCAGACTCCCTTCTCTCACATTGATACAGCTCCTCTTCCTACAGCTTCTGACACATAGTTCATAGATGGTAGCTCAACAAACACAGACACTCAAAAAAGGGCAGAATATGCCATAGTCAATGGGTCAACCGTAATAGCAGCAGGCCCACTGCCACCTGGGACATCTTTATAAAAGGCAGAGCTTATAGCCTTCACAAGTGCCCTCACACTAATCAAAGACAAAACCATAAACATCTACACAGACTCCAAGTACACATTCAGTATTCTCCACTCTCATGCCACCATCTGGCAAGAAAGGGGATTCATCAATACTCAGAATATTCCCATCACCAATGCACTTCTCCTCCTCAAACTTCTATAGGCAGCACAGCTCCCAAAACAGGTGGCAGTCATTCATTGCAGAAGACACTGTACTCCATCAGATCCCATTGCTCAGGGTAATGCTTTTACTGACACACAGACCAAATTAGCTGCTCAACAGCCATATCATTCTTGCCTTCTTCTCTCATGCCAAAAGATATGCCCTCACCTCAGTATTCACCAAAGCAATTACAGTTACTCCACAAACCTAACTATCACCAAAATCACAGGAATGGATCTTCTAAGAGCCAAAACTCCTTCTTCCAGAACAACAAGCACAAACCATTGTCACTGACTTACACAAGTGCTTCCATGTCGGTAGTCAGGCTCTATACAAACTCTTAGCTCCCACTGCGACACATTCCTCCCTAAAAACCATCACTGGCCAAAATTGCCAGCTCTGTGCCAAGACCTCTCCTCAGGGACATTTACCACCTCCTTCTTTCCCAACCCACTTGCTTTGTGGACATACCCCATGTCATGGTTTGGAGGATATTTTGCAAGGGGGAACAATATAATACAGGACACATATTTCATAAGATTATTTATAATAGTCACCCAAAGAATCATGTACAAAAGAGTGCAGGAAATCTGTCCACATATTATAGACCAAGAATCTAGTTGAAGGTCTGGATCCCACAATAATGTCCTACATGAGTCTAGCTGAAGACCTAGAGCCCATAACAATGCCTCCCACAAGTCCAGCTAGAGGCCTAGAGCCCATGACAATGTCTCATGCAGGCCTCTTTCACAGATCTGTGCTGGAAAGTCCCAAAGTTCAGTGGTGGAGTCTAGAAAGTCTGTGCCAGCAGGATGAAGGATCTGTGCTAGCAGGCTAAGGGATCTGCACTGGAGTCAGGAAGCAATGTTCAGAAGAATCAGAGCTCCTCTGAAAGGTACCAAAGCCATCCTCAGCAACACTGAGGTCCTGAGTTCCTCCAACAGTCAAGATGGCCTAGTTCCCATCAGGAAAATCAATGTAGCAAGCTTCTCCAGGAGACTGGCTGTGCACCATCTTTCCCTCCAGAGCCAGGAATTGATGCTCAAGGTGAGGACCAGAGCTCCCCCAAGGCTGAACCAAAGCTATTCTCAGTGCCAACAAGGTCCCAAGCTCCTCAAAGGATGAAAACAGCCAAGTTCATCAGGAAAGCCAGCATGATGAGCTCCTCCAACAGAACCAACAGCTCCTTACAGCTTCTACCAGCTCCCAAAAGCCTCTCTCTGTTCCCAACAGCCTCTTTTCTTCTTTTCCAGGTCTGCCTCTTATGCTGCTGGCAACAGTCCCCAGGTGGGCCTCCCACACCCAGCACCATGCTTACTCAGTTCAGCTGGGGGTTATAAGTTGACCACCAGTTATAACCAATCCACTACACCCCAGGCAAAGACTGGCAGATAGACTTCACACATATGCCTTACTACAAGACACACAGATATCTTCTCACTTTGGTCTATACTTTCTCAAGGTGGATAGAGGCCTCCCCCACTGGATAGAGTCCTCCCCCACCGCTCGGGAAACTATAGGTGCAGTCACTAAGGTTCTCACACAGGATATTGTTCCCAAATTTGGACTGCTCCGAACTATTCAGTCAGATAATAGTCTAGCATTTATATCCCAAATCACTCAACAAGTTGCTTTGAGTCTTGACATTACTTGGTGCCTACACATTCCTTATCACCTGCAGTCTTCTAGGAAAGTACAAAAGGCAAATGAACTTCTAAAACCTCGCCTTATTAAACTCATCTTAGAGCTACACCTGCCTTGGCCTCAGCTCCTTCCCTTTGCTTTAACTAGACTCAGGGCACTTTCCACAGCCCCACTTTCCTAAGTCCATTTGGGCTCATGTATGGTACCATTTCTGCTTCAGAACTTCCCTGCTCCTGATAACTTCCCCATCGCTGACTTTATTTCAGTTCTATCCTTCCTCTGATACCTGCTATGACAACTTGCTGACCTCTGTCTTCAACATCCAGTGGATGCCACACAGCCAAACCTTCTATAGCTTCTGGAGACTTAATATATCTCAAATCTTCTAAGCCCACAGGATTACAGCCAAGATGGTCTGGACCCCACTTGGTCATCCTTACAATGCCTACAGTGGCCAAAGTCGCTAGCCATTCATCCCGGTTCCACATTACCCAAGCCAAACGGTGCTCTGGCAATCTCACCATCTCCAACTCTGAACCTTCACCATCAGAGTGGTCATCATGCCTCCCATCTCCCACCCTTCTGAAGCTTACCAAAGTCTCTAGTGTGCCACCAAGATAACCAATGTATTGCTATCCCATTTGGTTTTTGATATTCATTGTCATGCTGATCTTCACATTCACCATTAGGCTCTGGACCATCTGTCCAAAAGATTTCCAAGACCCACGTAAGGTAACTTTTATACTTTTTTTATTTTATCAGCATCTTTGGGCTCTGTATTCTCAACTGCCTACCCTACTGACATCCTCAGTAACCACATTCCGCCACTCTTTTCCTACAACAACTCTCAAATACGATCCAACTCCTAAGCCTCATGCTCTTCCTACTCCCAACTCTTTCCAGTCCACCTCCAGTTACACAATCACAACCCATCTACACCATGACGTTTAGCCTACTGGACAAGGGATAACAGGTTCTCGCAATTTTACTCCCTCAAATCCTGAAGTTACCTTTCATGTTTCCTACTGTTACCTTGTACCACACCATCTAAGCTGGGATATAGGCACACAAAATGGAAAAAAAAAAAAAAAAGCCGGATTTGTGCACTTGATCAGACACACTGTACACCCATAGCAATACATTGTCACCTGGAAAGTCTGTACATCATTCCCCAACCTCTTCCACTCTGTCAACTAAAATATGTCAATGCAACAAAAATGTGTTGATGTCGATTTCTTCTATCTTGACACATGGGTTGCAAGACCATAGGTGTAGACCAGCTTGGACAAACCTTAAAAGACCCACTCATCTCAGCCTGGTATGTAGATTAGGGTGATAATGTCAGACAGGTAACATTTTCAGTTCCTAATGTGTCACACCCCCAATTCCTTTTGGGTAAACCTTGGGGACTCAGATTCTGTAATCTAAAAAATACAGCAAAACTACCACCCTATGGCAATTTTATGACCTTCAAAACTCAGCTTGTAACCCCACTTCTTGTTATCAATGTCCCAGCCCACCCTCCAACAATTCTACACCAAAAGATCACTCCCCAGCTATTCCCCAGCTCCTCTCACAGACCTACGACACTCTCTCACATTCCTCAGACCTCACAGAATGCTCTCTCCGTGTTCCCTACTGACAAGATCTCTACATGGTAGACCCTGCAGACTGGAATACCTCTCACCTCTCTTTTCCACATAACCTAGGCATAATGAGCCCTCTATTGATTCACAAATCTCAACAATGGTCAACTAATCTTACTTGTCTAATCTCCCAGTTCAAAAACTTGCCTCTTCAACTGCAAGACCTTCCCTACTGAGCTCATTACATCACACATACACAGAACAAGTCCATCTGCCTACCCAGGGGATGGTTCGGAGGGTGCAAAACAGGAGCTTATACTTGTCTCCCTCTTCAGTGGACAGGATCATGCATGCTAGTCCTCCTGGTCCTGGCCTTGATGATAAATTCTCAAGATACCGTAGAAATGTCTCTCCTACCCCAGCCTCAAGACGCCCATCTCACTCAAAAAACAAGAGCCATTCACATTCTGGTTCTTATTGGGGTGAGCATTCTCTCTGTCCTTGGAACTGGTCTCAGGGCAGGGGAAATAGGCATGAGTATTCGTGCCAAAGAGCTTTATCACCAAGTTTCCTTTGAACACCACCAAAGAATAGATGAGATAACACCCGCTGTTCTCTCACTCCGAAACCAAATCAATAGCCTTGCAGCAGTTACCCTCCAAAATCGCCATGCTCTCGATGTCCTGACAGCCGAAAAGGGGGCACCTGTGCTATGCTGAGAGAGGAATGCTGTTACTTTGTAAATGAATCAGGGATCGTCAAGGACAAGGTAAAGAGCTTTCTCAATTGGCTAGAGCACACACGCCAAGAGCTAAAAAGTTAATCTCTTCCCCCTAGCCATGGTCATGGTGGATGACACATTCGGATCATGGACCACCTTCCTGCCTCCTCTTCTGGGTCCTTTAATCATGATAATGACCTGTTTACTCATAGCACCCTGCCTTTTGAGACTTTTTTCAAGGTTTGTTCAATCTCGGATGGGAGCCTCCACTAACGATAAACTTCTCAGCCTGGCTGAGACACCTGGCACCAGCTTCTAAATGGGAGTGAACTCTCATCCTGTCAATTCTCCCTGCCCCCAAAATGACACCCCCATTCAGCATGAAGCAGTCTTCTTAAGCCCCTTCTTGGGGCTGGGGATTTAGCTCAACGGCAAAGCGCCTGCCTGGCAAGTGCAAGATCGTGAGTTCGGTTCCCGGTACCGGAGAAAAGCCAAAAAACAAAAACAAAAACAAAAAAAACTAACTTAAGCCCCTTCTTAACAACTAAAAGACAGGAATGATAGGTTCCTGCCCGAGTATGAATTACTGAATCATTATGATGGTGGCCTAACATGGCTGAAGCCCAAAAACAACAGCCTATCTTCCAAATGACCACTTCCCCTTCTGCTCCCCTCAGCCCTGAGTACAACATCCTCCTACCCTTCCTGGTGCAAGAGGGAAGCACCAGTCAGCTCCTGACATGTCAAGGAGCCCTGCCCTCAAGCTCTGCCTCTAGCCAGAGTCCTCATAAACCCCAGCCTCCTTTGTCTACCTCAGAGGAGCCCTGTGCTGTATGCAGTCCTCTCCTCTCCATGTCCAGAGTAAAGGCCTCCTTTTCTGTTTGTTTCTTCTTCTGTGCTGAAAATCTAACAGCGCCCCCCAGGTACCAGGCACCAGGCACCCTGTCCCCTGTTGGGGGCCCACAACACACCTACTCTGCAGAGCTTCCCTAACCAGTGAATATCACACTGCGTCTCGCTGGTGAAGGAGAGACCCTGGGCCAGGAATCTGAAATCCCACAGCCAGCACTGCTCAGCACTTCCCACCTGCTTTGACAGCTCGAGCGCAGCCCCGGCTCAGGTCGGCCTCCCAGGGCCCAGCAAGGCTGCCCAGCCAGGCACCATGGCGAACCCCACACTGCCCCCGACGGGTGCTGGAGAGAGCTTGTTCAGGTCTTTGGTTCAATTGCTTCTCAGCCTTTTGGCTAAGATCAAATTCAGATCTTTGGCTGAGTTTAGGAAAAAATCAATAACAACAGAGACCTGGAGTAGACACCAACGTCCTGCGTTTCCACCCTCTCCTCCTGCAGGTAGCTCCTGGTTCACTTGCCCTTCGGGGTCAAGTGGGGTCAGGGCATCGCTCGTGCGCAGAGAAGGAAACTGAACTGGCAGATGGAGAGTGATCCAGTCTGAGAAAGGCCGGTGCCTGCCCTAACCTGTGCAGGGGGCCAGGGGCCCCCAGGAAGTCTCCCCAGACAACAGCTCCCTGACTTTGGGGCCCTACAAGCTGGGCCTGTAGGTTTCACTGAGCTCCCTTCGGACAGGCCAACGTGGCTTCAGCACCTTGCTGTGACAGTCAGGAAAGGAACTGGGAAATACAGACGTTGAGCTCCACTTTCCGCAGGTCGCAGTGAGCTTGGAGGGAAAGTGGCCCGAGCTTGTCCTCCTTGTTGAGGGTGGCTGGGGCAGGATGGCCAGGAACCGCAGACCACAAACAGCCCAGCTGGGGAAGGCGGCCCCTGCCTTCCCTTCGTCTGGCCACTAGAAGAAAACGCAGGATCAGGGTGGGAAGGATGGGTCAGGGTTTCAAGCTTATCTCTAACCAGGCGTGGTGATTCATAACTGTAAACCCAGCATTCAGGAGGCAGAGCCCAGCCTGGGCTCCGTAGTGAGTTCAAGTCCAACCTGAATTACACTACGAGACCCTGTCTAAAAAAAAAAAAATCTCTTGGAGGTAAAAGTAGATTTCAGAATCCACCTGGGTTTTCAGTTAACCTTTCCAGAGGGAGTCAAGGGCCCCCAGCAGGGAGAGGAATGAGAGCTCAGTTCTGTGAGCTCTTCTTCTGCCTCCCCAACTGGACTTCCTCTGGGAAAGCAGCAAGTATGAGGCACCAAAGGTTGTAGAGCAGAACTGAGCCCCTCTCACGTCCTTCCCTGTCATTCAGTGGATTTGCTAACACTGTGTTTCCGGTCAGCTCTCTCCCCTGGGGTCGCTATTGTGAATGGGACCTTTCTGAGTTCCTTTTTCTAACTAGTTTCGCACCGGTATGGAAGAAATCTATGAAACAGGTGTTACTACTTCTCATTGACAGATGGAGAAGTGGAAATTAAGGACACGGCTTCCTACGAGACTCTAGCAGAGCTTGGAGATGCCCAGGGGACCCGTGGTGCTGGACCCTGCCTCATGGCACGGCTGTCCCTGTCCCCCGAGGCAAGGCTTTTTCAGACTTGGGTCTCCCAGCTCGGGGTTGTGGCCTGAAAGTTCCAGCTGCCAGGGCAGCCACACTCTCGGGGCAGCACAGTCCCCACCCGGCCACACTGCCAACCGTGGTGCTGCCCGGCAAGCCAGGAGCCCAGCCCAGCGGCATCCACAGGTGGGTACAGCCACGGGAAATGGCACAGGAGACATTGGCCAGGGCTATGAGAGCAGCTGCTCCTCCTGTTTGGGGCAAGAGAGACGGAGGAGCTCTCTGACTCCGTACCCATCTAGGCCAGTGGCAGCACTGATTGGAGATCAACTGAGATCATGTGTGAAACCGTGATAAGCAACACAGAAGCAAGTGATGACTCATACTGGGAGATGGACCCTGCCCAGGCCGTGCTCTCGCGTGCATGGGTTCCTAGAGAGTGTTATCATCTCGGGCCGCCTCCTGCCTCGCTTACCAGGCCTTCACCCTGGGGAACAGCCGATAAGGCCCTCTGCTCTGCACGCTGAGGTTACCAGCCTCCTCTGCTGACCCAGCAGAAACTGTGATTAAGCAGCCGTATATCAGAAGAGAAACGTAGGGCCTTGGGGTTCACAGATGCCAGTCTCCAGGGTACCCTGAAAATTAAAAATTAACCCTTTTCTGCATGCTGGATGCAAACAGCCTGGAGCCATTGAGGGACTGGGAGCAGGGACAGGAGCAGCAACAGCTGTCAGGGGCTGGAGTCCTGGCTCCGCACGATCACAAGCCACCGCCTGTCTTCGTTACTTTCTCATTGCTGGGACACAACATCTGATGCCCACAGATTAAAGAAGGAGAGGTTTACTTTAGCTCAGAGTTTGCAAAAGTTTCAGTCTACAGTCAGCTGGCTCCGAGGCAGGGCAGCATGGCAGGGAAGCAGCAGGCAGCAGAGGGATCAAGGGAGGAGAAGGGAGACAGACCCTTGCAGGCCACGCCCCCAGCAAGCTCCTCCCCACCAGGCTCTGCCTCCCAGCACCACACTCAGCTGTAAATTCATCAGTGGACTCGTCCGCAGGTGAGTGTCCCATCCCCACAGTCCGACCACCTCCCAAAGCCACATCTACGGAGTGCACAACGAGGCTTCATCATCAGATATAAACCATAACACCACCCTCCTCTGCCCTGGGACCCCACTGTAAAATGATGGCCTACACTTGATGAAGGGGAATTTGCAAATGAAAAATTCTGCAAATCATGATAATAAAGTCAGGCCATTTAAAAAGGACTTCCAAGGCCTTCCAAGTTGTCCTCCTGCTCCCAGCATCTGATTCACCCTGTCCTTCCCCCAAAGCATGAATGAAGGGTGGTAGAGATAAACATATATGTGTGTGTGTGTGTGTGTGTGTGTGTGTGTGTGAGCGTGCACATACCCCAGGCACTTGTGTACTCTATGTTGGGGGTGGGCTGAGAGAAGAGGGCAAAGAGCACACTGCTGGGAACCTCATTTTATTTTACTGTATCTTATTTTATTTTACTTTATTTCATTTCATTTCATTTTATCTTGACACAGGGTTTCACAATGCGTTCCAGGCTGGCCCTGGATCCGAAGTGATCCTACCGCCTCCACCTCCCAAGTGCTGGCATGATAGGTGTGCACCACCACACCCGGTGGAATTTTGTTTTTTACAGTGTTAGGGATGGAAACAGGGCCTCACACATGCTAGGCAAGCTCTCTGCTGCCAGGCTGCACCCGCAGCCCCGCTCCACCACCTCATATCCACTTGGCCCCCACTCTGCCACTGTGAACGTCTCCTCTCCTGGTCCCGGCCCTGTCTCCGTGACTTTGGGATGTCACCAGGAAGCAACCTGGGTGCGAGCCCTGATCAGCGGCAGCAGGATGGTCCATTGAGCAGATTAGAGAGTCCTGTGCCATGGCTGCTTTAAGAGTGCACATTGCCCCCTGAGCACAGACAGAGTCATCTCAGGGCTGAGGCGCCGTGATTAGCACCCGTGCAGTGGGAGAGGCCATCAGTAGGTGAGCTAGCTGGCCTCCTGAGGTGATAGTTCAGTTGGCCAAAGTCCAACACTAATGAGGCACCCCGCCTACCCTGGATCCCAGGTAAAGTCAGCTGTCCCCGTGACACTGCTGGGCATGGCAGGGTAGGTCCCCAGCTGGTGTCTGCACAGCTCTCCCTGCAGGTGACTGTCTGCTCCCCAAGCCGAGCTGGCTCCTGGCCATCCAGGCATGAGCTCCGGCTTGTACTCTGGACAAGGACAACTCATCAGCCGCCTCCTCTGCTCCCAAACACTCTTGCCCTTCCTAAAGTGCAGCTGTGACCCCCAGTTGTCCCCAGTGGGCTCGCACTAGAAAGCCCCAGGGCACATACAGAGAGCTGGACTCCCCCTTTTCTGTCCAGGTCCACAGGGCTACCCCCGGGGAACAGATTATCCAACCCATCCTGGACCTGTGCTCTTGGGGTCTACATTCTAACCAGGTGCTCAGGTGACCCCTGAGGACACTAATTTCCTTCCAAGGTGCAGCACAGGCTCGTGTCACACCCTGGGGCTTTGTCCCTTCTGTCCCTCAGTGCTGTGACCTGCTCCTAAAGATCTGGTCCTTGGTGAAGGATTCTAGCCTGTATGTTGGGCTTATTCCTGCTGCTGCCTTAGGTTCTCATCTTCTTCCTTTCACTTTCTTGTTTTTTTAAGACAGGGTCTTGCTATGTAGCCCAGGCTGGAATGCACTCACTGCGATCCTCCTGGCTCAGCCTCCCACATGGAGTGCTGAAATGACAGGCTAATGCCACCACACCTGGCCTTATTTTTAGCATGTGCATTTGGCTATGAACTGTGTGCTTTTGTAAGCTACTTTAAATCCCTCCAGAGGCCGGGAAGAGAAAGTTCACAGGCAGGGAGTGTCCAAGGTCCTGGGATACAATTGATCCCAGTCACTCTTTTCCAGTGTCCCTGTTCCAGCTTCACAGACCAGAAACCCAAAGCTCAGGGGCCACCCCAGGCACCTGCAGCACCTCAAGTCAGGGGTCTCAGCACCTGTGACCTGCGTCTGGAGCCAGCAGGACAGCTGGACAATGTCCTCGCGGCCAGCAGCAACCAGTGTGCTGAGGCAGCTGGGAGATGAGACTCCACCCACACCAAGGGGATTTGCACAGCGCACCCTGGGCAGCCGAGGCAGGCTGTGCTCTTCTTTCTTTTTGGTTTTGGTTTCTTTGTTTGATTGATTGATTGTTTGTTTGAGACAGGGTCTCGGTATGTAAACAAACAAATAAACTGAGGCGCACACACAGATGCACACACATAAGCGTTGTTCACAGAGACACGTCTGCCCGTCTGCACTATGGAGCTGCAAGTCTACAAAATGGAGATCAAATACAGCTTCCAAGCCATATATTAAACTTATTCTGGCCCAATGGTCACAAAAACATGCATATCTTTATTTAGTGTGTATATTTCCCATTGTTATAATTAAAACAGAAGGACATTGGATTTCTTATTGACAAAACAAGGAGACTGAACACTCTTAAACTCCACCTATTATATCTGGGGAAACACCTTAGAATAAATAGAAGTAAATATTAAAGGTGGAAGAGTTAATCCCAGCACTCAGGAGGCTGAGCTAGGAGGATCACTGCAAATTCAAGGCCAGCCTGGACTTTGCGCGTGTGCACAAACACACACACACACACACACACACACACACACACACACACGAAGATGAAACGTATGGCAAATGCTGCCTAATTTTGTCTGACCTCAACAACTTTTTGAGTTACAAATATCACTTGATTTGCAGCCTCTGCTTGTATAACATGGTTAGAAAACAAAGCTTAGGTGTCAAAGACTTGCTAATGTTCCTGTCTTCTTTTCCCGACTGTCAAAAGATGATGTCCTCAAACAACAAAACCAGCCTCCCTTTGTATTCTCTGGGTCAGAGGAGTGAGACCTGGGATTCCTGACAAGGCAGGGTCAATCCCCTTTTCTTCCTTCTCCTCCTCCTCCTCTTCCTCCCCGCCCCCACCTGAAGCAGTTATAAGAAGAGGAACCCTTGGCCCTTCTACACCCCTTAAGAATAAGGGCACAAAGTCTGGGGGTGGGGCAAGGTAGGATAGAAGAAATAAAAATAAGTAGAAAGGAGATGAGGAAAATCATAACTAAAAAAAATTGTCCTTTTCCTTTGAAGATAAGTTAGGAGCATGTTCTCTGGGAGCAAGGAGAAGTGAAACAGCTCTTGAACATGTACTAATAAAGAAAATGATCAGGAAAAAAAGAAAGAAGAAAATAACTCCTGGATTTCCATGAGGGGTCCTGAATGGGTCATCACACTTGCCCTTGATCCAAAGCTGCTGCTGCTACTGCTGCTGCTGCTTCTCCTCCTCCTCCTTCTCCTTCTCCTCCTCCTTCTTCTTCTCCTTCTCCTCCTCTTTCTCCTTCTCCTCCTCTTCTCCTTCTTTCTCCTTTTCCTTCTTTTTCTTTTTAGCAGTGGCAAAGTTTATTTGAAAAAGCAAAAGTGAAGAATGAGGGAGAAACTGGCTCTGCAAAGTGAGCTTGGGCCAGTAAAAGGAGAGAAAGGACGCCCTGGAGAAAGCAGGGCGGGTGAGGAGAAGCCAGGACATCTGCTCCAGCGCTTCCTTCAGCTGAGTGGAGAACAGGAATCGCTCCACTGCTCACCTGCCGCCTGCCACAGGTGGCTCTATGGGGTTAAAATGACTGTTGAATTCAGGCTTCTAACCCAGTTACTCAGCACACAGGCTTCAGAGGAAACTGGGATTTTAAAGAGAAACTGGAGCCCTCAGGAGGCTGAGGCAAGAGGACTGCCATGAGTTTGAGGTCAGCATGGGCTACACAGTGAGTGAGTTCAAGACCAGCCTGGACTGCGTAGTGAAGCCTGTCTCAAAAAGAAGAAGGGGGCTGGGGATTTAGCTCAGCGGCAAAAG
>NW_004955406.1:5551984-5568239 GCF_000276665.1 Chinchilla lanigera | reverse complement strand
CACCACCACATCTAGCTAAAAAAGACAAATTTATTTATTTTTAATTTTTAAATCAGATTTTATTGGCACATTTTAGATACACATAACAATCCCACTCATCATAGAGAATTTGCACCTGTACGTGATAGAACTTGTTTCTTTTTCCCCACTCCCCTACCCTCCCTTTCAGTCTTCCCCATTTACAAAGCTGTTTCCATGTTTTCCTTCTTTTCTTTTTTTTTTCTTCTCCCTTCTTTCCTCTCTCCCTCTGCTCTCCCCTGTTCCCCTCCCCACTATTACACATTTGAGGCCTTATTTACACTTTCCGTTTCTCACAACAGAGAAACAATGCGGTGTTTACACGTGTGTCCAATTTATTTCACTGAAGGGTATGGACTCGAGGTGCATCCATTTATAAGACAAATTTTAAAGAAATAAATACGTATAGTAAGTAAAACCAGGTGCTGTGCGGGTTTCTTTCCCGAGAGGGTGCGCCGCGGGTCCAGGACACCGTGGCGTGCAGGTGGCCGGGAGGTGGGAGCCGGGACCCGCTTCCCGGAGGTGGTCACTGGGAGTCACCGCTTCCTGTGAGTCGCGTAGCCTGTGCCTCAGGGCCCAGGGCCACCCGCTCTCCTCCTGCCCCTCTGGCAGGCGCGGTTGCATGTCCTCCTTGCTGAGAACCCATCCAACCCGCGGAGGTCTCTGTCTTCCCAACCAGAAGAATCCCTCTTCGTTGGTGCGTGTAAATTCTCTCCATTCCTTCATTTTGTTTATTTATTTTTAATTAGTTTTTAATGGCCTGGGCCCCTACCCCATGGAGGCGGTGCGGAGCTCTGGGCAGGAACCTAAATTGTCAGTTCACACCCAGCGGCGCCCGGGCCTCCGTGTAAAAGGTCGACACGAATGCTACTGAGTCACACGCGTGCGGTGACGCTGAAGCAACAGGCAGGAGGCAGCAACCAGCCCCGCCCGCGTCTGCAGGACACCCTTGCGCCGCAGGACGGCGGGACGCCAGGGCCCGGGACCACAGCGCCACCTGGCGGCTCGTGTCTGTCAACAGCTGGCGAAGCCCTGGACTTTCTCCACGCGCTGGTTGGTGGTGTGCGGTTAATAACTCAGTCCAGGGGCTGGGGTTTTAGCTCAGCGGCACAGCGTTTGCCTGGCAAGCGGAAGGTCGTGAGTTCGATTCCTGGTACCGGGGAAAAAAAAAAAAAAACTAACTCAGTTCACACGCGCGCACCCTGTTCTCCCGTCCCTGCCCCACCTGTCCTCTCTCCACCACCCCAACCTCTTCCTGTTAGCTCCTCCCCCTTCGTCTGCACCCATAAGCGCCACCTCTTCTAAAGTTGCAACGCCCTATTCCCTGTCCCCACTCCTGCTTTATTCGGTTCCTGAGCTCACGGCGAATGTACCCTGCTCGTTTGCTCAGCTGTCCTAGTCTCGCCCCATCTGGACCAGCAAGAACAGAGGCAGGGCCTGCCTGTCTCCTCATTCTGTCTCTCCCTTAAACAGCGTTGGCTTGGAGTCAGTGCTCCTTAATTGTTTGTTGATTGAATGAAGATGGAGGCTGAGGTGGAGAAGGCTAGGGAGGCTATCCAGCACGCCACCGATTTCCAAAAGAAACAAAAGCCAGGGTGGTGGTGCACACCTGTGATATCAGCACTGAGGGGGCCAAGGCAAGAGGGTCACTGTGAGCAATATATATATAGACGAGTTTTACTTGTCAGTTTTTAAGGTAGGAAAGGCATTTCCTGAAGACAAGACCGGTGAGAGGGGTGAGGGACCAGCGCAGCTGCACAGCCCCAAAGGATCTGGCACTCAGAAGAGCCAGCCCTGGGGCAGGTATCTGTGGCTGCTCCTCCTTAATGGCTGGGTCCTGGAATTTGCGCTCTGCAGGAAAACCTGGTGGTCATCCGGGCCTCTGTGCACGTAGACCCTTAGCTCAGACACGGCCCGGCTTCCTGACACCTCTGCCAGGGAGTTCGCCCGCCTCCTCCAGCCCCTGGACACCTGTTTTGCTTCTCAGCAAGCTCCGGGCTGGGCCCCTGCGCTGCAGAGCACATTGGGGCAGCATTGTGAGGTGAGCACAGAAGGCTACGCCCCAGCGGGGGTTCCCCAGGACCCTGACCCAGGACAGAGTCCTGCCAGGAGGCCTAAGGGTCAGGGCCCCCAGGGGGAGAAGATGCCTGGCTGGACCTCTCCAGGCCTGGTATTGCACAGCACCAGCAAAGGAGGGGAAGTGACTGAGCCCTCATAGGTCCCCAGGTGCCTGAGGCTGGGTGTGTTTGTCCCTTCTAGCTGGCTCAAGGCACCCCCTCCCAGGGACAAGCCACAAAATATGAACTGCGCAATTCCACACATGAGCTCAGTGCTCTGGAATTTGCACTTAAACTGACATTGCTCAAGATAAAGACGAATGGTAAAATTCATGCCAATAATTTAAGTTTTCTTCTTTTCTTGTTTAGTGTTTCAAAACAGTGTTGCTACGTAGCTCAGGCTGGCCTCAAACTCTTGCCACAACCTCCAAATGCTGGGAACATAGGCAGGTGCCACCATGTCTAGTAATTTTTCTTTACTTAAAACAATTAAGTAGCAAATACCACATTAAGCAGAGAGAACTTAGAGAAAATTAAAATGCCTTAGATGTACCTTTAAATGGTACTCATGAGGCCCCCGTTTTCATTTTGGACGGGGCCTTGCCATTTATACAGCTGGCCAGGAGTTATACTCAGTGTTTATATCATAATGGTCCTGCTATGATTCATCTCTGGACACACCATCACTCAGGTACTTTCTCCTCACTGAGACACAAGACCCGACATTCACAAGTCAAAGGAGGAGAGGCTTCCTTGGGCTCACGGTTTATAGGTTTCAGTCTGTAGTCAGCTGGCTCCAAGGCAGGGTGGGTAGGCAGAGGGGGAACAGCTCATGGCATGGCAGCAGGAAGCAGAGAGATCAAGAGGAGGGAGACAGACCTTCCAGCCCACGGCCCCCATGGCCTCTTCCAACCATTCTACCTCCCAGCGTCACATTTAGCTCTGCACTCATCAGCGGGCACAGAGAACCTCACCCCCGTGATCCAGTCACCTCCCAAAGCCCCACCTATGCTCACGAGGCTTTGGGGAACATCAGATATAAACTGCAACATTCCCTAATGGCCTCGTCATCAGTTTCTGATTGTGTTTGGCTAGCATCATTCTTTGTCTTTGGTGGGAACTACATGACCAGCTCTGACCAGTCTGTGTAGGTGCAGGACAAAAGTTCCTCTCCTTTGTTATACACCAGTAATAAATCGGTCATATTTCATTAAACTGAAAGTGTTAGCACTGAATTGGGTGCGGTGACACAGGCCTGTAATCCCAGCATTCAAGAACTCTGGAGGCTGAAGCAGGAGGATCACTGCAGGTTCAAAGCCAACCTGAACTACATGAGACCCTATCTCAAAAAAATGAAAAATCCTAGCACTCAGGAGACTGAGGCAGGAGGACTGCCCAAGTTCAAGGCCAGCGTGGGCCACATAGTGAGTTCAAATCCAACCTGGACTACAGAGCAAGACCCTGTCTCAAAAGACCGAAAAAAAAAGCTATGCACACCTGTAACCCCAGTTCTCAGGGGGCTGAGGCAGGAGGATCAGACAGGAGGATCACAGGCCTATCTGAGCTATACAGCAAGACCCTATTTAAAACAAACAAAAAAAAACTGTGACTATCAAAAATGTCTCCAGACATTGCCAAATGTCCCCTGGGAAGCGAAGCCACCTAGTTCAGGGCCACTGGCTTCCACGGGTTAGTGAGGGGGTTAAGGTGCTAGTACAGAGGAGCAGAAGGACAGAACCCCCACCTTCCTCTCCAGTCCTAACACTCGGCCCTCCAATTAAGACACCACAAATCAAGAGACAGAAAAACTTTTATTTAGTGGGAGAGAGGTGGGGAAATGACAGCCAGCTTAGACACCATTAAACAGAGTAACAAAGAATAAAAGAATACAGACAACACAGTGATGAATTCCCACCCCGGTCACAGATTTGCACTGCATTGGAGTATTTACAAACTAGACTTCGTGGAGTTAGTGACCAGTTTATACCCAATCTGGTTTCCTAAAGAAGTTCAAGAACATTTAAAACCCGAGACTCCGACTTTAAAGCTAGACACGACGGTTGCAAACACACCACTCAGTCATTTAAAACTTCCCAAGAAGAGCTGCTCCTGTGTGAATATTCTTCTCTAACATTATTTTTTCACCAACATTTAGAATGTTGAATCTCATACTCCTGCTAGTAACCACACTAGGGAGTAACAGCCCAACCATCTAGAAAGCATTATCCCTTCCATAAAATGTTCTTAAAAGAAGAAAAATTTTAAAGGTTGTAAAGGTAGACATCTGGTACAACAGTTGCTGAAAACAGCAAAAGTAATCCCAAAACATCAAGTTCACTATAAAGGCGAGACGCAGCAATCAGCGATGGAAAGCTACAGCAGTTAATACCCAACTCTAAAGGGTGGTAACAATGGATGCTGCACACCCGACGGTTCCCAGGCTCCCCCGCGGATCCCAGGCACCCCCGCGGCTCCCAGGCTCCCCCGCGGCTCCCAAGCACCCCCGCGGCTCCCAGGCGCCCCCG
The DNA here is from genome assembly GCF_000276665.1 of Chinchilla lanigera. Lineage (NCBI taxonomy): Eukaryota > Metazoa > Chordata > Mammalia > Rodentia > Chinchillidae > Chinchilla > Chinchilla lanigera. The sequence goes on along the minus strand of NW_004955406.1, from coordinate 5,563,639 downwards.
CGGCTCCCAGGCGCCCCCGCGGCTCCCAGGCTCCCCCGCGGCTCCCAGGCTCCCCCGCGGCTCCCAGGCTAGCGCATGCCCAGGATCTGCCTGCTCTTGAGCTGGTAGTTCTTCTCTAGGTCCGACAGCGCCTGTGCCCGCAGCTGCGCAGCATGAAGCCTCTTCTTCAGGTCCTTGCACTTGGACTTAGCAGTGAGCTGGCTCTCCGAGTTCTCGTTCCTCACTGTGTTCTCTTTGCTCTCCCGGCTGAAGTGAACCTTCTTCTTAATTGTTGAGGATGGTAGATCAAGAAGTTCTTTACGGAGAAAAAGAAAATGAGTTTTGAGTTGCATGGATAGTTCACCTCCTGTATCCTTTTTTTTTAATTTTAGTTTTTCTTCTTTTTATTGGCACATTTTAGGTACACATAATGATGTCATTCATCAGAGGGAGTTTGTACCTGGACGTGATATAACTATTTTTTCCCCATTCCCCTCATCTCCCTTCAGCCACTCTTCCACTCCTTATTTATGAAAGCTTTGTTTCCACTTTTTTTCCTTCCATTCTTTTTTCTTCCGTGTCCCTCCTTATCACACTTAGTAATCATACTTTTGGTTCCGATGTGGAATCTAGATGCCTGGGGTGGGGTGGGGTGGGGTGTGGAGCTGGCAGAAATCAGCCAGCCTTTCAGTCGGTACCACTGGAAACGTAACTGTAGAGTGGGCCAAGCACCGGGAAACATGCTTTATTCTTACAGTCAACTTTGCTCTTAAGGTTAAATGTACTGGGGACATCACCACAAGGTAAGGCTTCTGGAAATCAGTGCTATTTATCTCTATTTCTTTTTCTGTACGACTAGGGGTTGAACCTGGGGCCTTTGAACTGTGCTATATCCACAGCGCATTTTCTATCTTTTATTTTGAGACAGGGCCTTGCTAAGTCCACAGGTTGTCTAGGCTAGACTCAAATTTGGTGATTGTCCTGCCTCAGCTTCCCAGAATGCTGGGATTACAGGCACGCACCACTGCATCCCACTTTAGCTCTATTCTTGAAAATCAGTAGTATAAGGCACTTTACTTCCAGAAGGGCACAGAGCAGAGGCTCTTTTCCTGTGAGCACCTACTTAGTCCCTTGCTCGTAACACCGGAAACCTACTTTAAGCAGAGCCTATGCAATGCTGTGTGGGAGGGCGAGTCAGGTGAGAAGTGTGAACTGCCCCTGTCCCGTGGAAGGAGCCTGGCAGGTCCCAGTGCCGGAGCCTTTTCCTTTCTCCTCTGTGCTTGTTTAAAGGAGATGGCGAGCCCCGAGCCCGTGGAGGCAGGTGAGGAGCAGCAGGGTGGTCTGCATGGAGAATCCCAGGCCCTGCCTCAGGCTGCCGGCTTCTCCTTATGGCCTGCTTCACTTCGCTCCCCTCCCCTCAGAGCAGCCCAATGCAGTCTTCTCCAGCACAGGCACCTCTGTGCTGGTGAATCCCTGGGCACTTGTGAACCAGCACTGCCTACTGCCGGGCACTGTGACAGCGTTTGCAGCATCCCGTCCCGGGCGGGGTAAGGTTTCACCAAGCAGGCACAGGATGCCCTTGAAAAGGCCCCCGGAGACGCAGGGCTTGGCGCCCCAGGCGGGGAGGGGACATCGACCCTGAGATCGTCGCGCTGCCCGTTCCTCTCCTGTCCTGTGGCTCTGAAGTGCCCAGCCCCCCAGAACTCAGCCCTCTCACATGGACTGGATTCCTGTGGCTCGCTTTCATCGCTGGCCACAGTTCCAGCGGGATTCCTGGGCCGCCCGTGCTGCTCACGGAACAGCTGCGGCTGACCCAGCGGTCCTCTGCTCAGCCTCAGGGCGGGGGATGGGCTCCGGTGGGAAAAGTACCGCCACAGGGCCTTGCGGGAGTCTCTGGGGCTACACGCACACAACTCACACGGAAATGCGCTCTTCCCTGCCTGACTCATTGTCCTGATCGTAAGTCTGTTCTTCTTTATGCATGGTGGGTGGGACCTAACAAGGGTGAGGTGAATTTTCTAAGAACACAGAAGCTGGGCGCGGTGGCACACACCTGTCATCCCACACTCAGGAGGCTGGGGTGGGAGGCCTGCTGGGCGTTCAAGGCCAGCCTAGACTCTGCTGAGTAGAACAAGACCCTGTGTCAAAAACAGTGCCACACGGACGTCACTTTCTCACAGACCCTTAGCGCAGCCCCGCGACGCGCGCTGACCCCGTACCTGGAGTGCTGGCCAGGGACAGCAGCCTCTGCTCCCGCAGCAGCCCGCAGCTCTTCAGCAGCCCCTCGGCGCGGGCCAGCTTGTCCTCCGCCAGCCTCTCCCGCACACACAGCTCGCGCTCCTTCTCTGCAGAGAACAATGAACGGGCAGTGGGTGCTCTGTCACGGTGACCCTGTCCCTTCGCTCTCAGTCGGCCGTCATGCTGACTGCGGGTCAGGGCTCCTAGCGGTCACCTGCTCAACCTGACTGTGCGGGGGTTTCTTTGTTCATTCATTCATTCATTTATTTATTTATCTTTGTGTTTTTTGAGACCGGGTCTCACTCTAGCACAGGCTGGCCTTGAACTTCTGTGGACCTCCCTGCCTCAGCCTCCTGGGTGCTGGGATTACAGGCCTGCAGCACCACACCCTGCCACAGTGTTTCATTCGACCAACACACCGGGTGCTTTACAAACTCATTCAAACAGACAAACTTTACCTACTGTGGTTTTTGCTTTCTAGAAAAACAGTGAACGTCCACACCGGGCATAAGGCCACAGAAGCGAAGTCAGAGGAGTCGTAAGGGTGGTGGGACTGCCACTCTGCGCCCGCGCCGCTCAGCCCCCCGGTCTCTGAACACTGCGATGATGAAGAGCCAACACCATGCCAACGTGCAGCTCCGCGCTGGCGTTACGCACAAGCCTGGAAGAGCGTCGCCTGCTCCCCACGGCCCCGCCTGCGCACACCCCGCAGGACACCGACTCAGACCTGGCACCAGGCTGCAGCCTTTCAGGAGCGAAGCCCTGGCTTTTATGCTGGGAGGGAGGAAGCACATGTTTAACACCTTCCTGTGAACTGGCAACAAGTTACAGTCCCGCTGGGAAAGGAACGAGACGCTGTGCAATAGTCACGGCTGCTGTGTCGGGGCCACCACACTTCATGCCCAAGAAGGAATTCTAATGTGAAGTTGCCAGCAAGCCTGTCTACCATGTTTTGGTTTGGCGAGTGTTTACCAGAAGATTCTAGGCCAGGCACCGTGGTGCACACCTGTAATCCCAGCACTCAGGAGGCTGAGGCAGGAGGATCGCTGCAAGTTTAAGGCCAGCCTGAACTGCACTGAGAGACACTGTCTCAAAAAACCAAAACTGAAGAAGCTCGAAGGAGGACCTGCACACACAAGTGACCCAGGACTCACGCTCCAGCGTCTCCTCCCGCGCCTTGAGGGCCCGCTCTCGCTCCTGCAGCTGCAGCTCCTTCAGCCGCAGCTCGCTCAGCACGGGGCTGGGGTCCCCCGGCTTCTCGGGCTCTTCCACGCCTGCCACTCTGCGCCCACGCCGCTCAAGCTGTCCTCTCTGCTCCTCTGCAACCAAGTCTGCTATCAGAGGGTTCTCAAGGATTTCCTCGACGGAAGGCCGATGGTAGTCCTGGGAAACGGCACAAAACAGAAAATGTCCATCCTAAGGGACAGTCACTCTAAAGGGCAAGGATTTCCAGGGCAGAGGAAGGACTCCTCCACAGAGGCCATGGATATCTGCAAAAATAAGCTCACTGGTCCTCACCCCAGCCCTTTCTTGATTTTATTTTGAGACAGGGTCTCTTTTAATGTGAAGAGACCTAGTTGCCCAGGCTGCGTTCAAATTTGTGATCCTCCTGCCTCAGCTTCCCAGAATGCTGGGGTTACAAATATGTGCCACTGATTTTCCCTCTTTCTGCTCCTCCCTCTGGTCTCCAGTTGGAGCTAAAGGCAGGGTAATTAGGTCTTCTTTTCAGCCCCTCCCTCGCCACCTGCCACCCGAGGCACAAAGGGAAGGGAGGCTTGGGTGCCTGACCACAGCCATCTGTGAGGACGGCAGGGAGTGGAGGGGACATAAACAAGGGACAGAAGGTGGGGCGGCAGGACGTGCCACTTTCTCCATGTTAACAGAGTACTTTAGCTAAGGAAACAGAGCTCATGACTGTTCAGTCTCTACTGCTCTAGGAGACAGAATACTGCACATACTCCAAGACAGAACTGAGAGGAACAGACGGCAGAGGATCTCATGCCCTGTACCTTTAAATTTAACATCCTCGTAATAAGGTCATTCAGCTCGTCAGAGAAGCGGTAAGGGATCCGCCGGAATTTGCCTTCCCTGATCTTCCCAGCAAGTTCTTTTTGGTTGAAAGCTGTAAAGGGAGGCCTGGGGGGAAAGAAACAAAGAATTTTTAACATGTAAAAACGAACATATACAGGAGGACCTGAGCCTGAAGCCCCAGTTTCAGTTTATGCTTCCCCTTCTGGAATGTTCCTCCGTAGCTACGTTTCACAGTTTCCTGGCCCTGCTGCCTCTTGGCCAAGTCCGGCTCGAGGCTGAGCTCCCGGGGCACTGAGGGGCCAGCGGCTTCTCCTGTGACAACGATCAGGGTCTCCGGACACTGCTTCCTCCCAGTCCCGGGGAAGCCACCTTGCTACAGAACAGGAAGGGGCGCGGTGGAAGACAAAAGGGGAAGAACCAGGGCTCGTTCCTGCTCGGGCCCCTGTCCTTCCGCTGGCGTCACCGTCCCCATGTGCCCTCCGAACTCTCCCCTTGACCTCGGCATCACTGTAACAGGGCGAATCAGAGACCCTTCGACATGTCAGGCCCGGCCTCATGGGCTATGAGTTTAGCTCGTAAATAATTTGTTTTTTCAGCCTGTCCGACTACCTCAATTGAAAAGTTTTAGAATTCTTTCAGACTTTGAAGACACAGAATATGAGACGCTGCTCCCCAGAGTCGAAGTCCAAGCCTGAGAAAGAAGCCTAGGGTTGTGTTGGTCCCTGTATTCCCCACCCCTTTGTCTCTTACTATAAAAGACCTTGCACATCTGGACAGGAGAGATGTGATTTGAGGCAAATAAGGCCCTTCCATCTCCTCAGAGCTAGTTTTGAACAAAATCTTTTTGCTTTTTATTGGTTTTTTCTTTTTGAAGACTGGGTTTGACTATGTATTTTAGGCTGGCCTCAAACTTGTGGCAATCCTCCTGCCTCAGCCTCCCGAGTGCTGGGATTACAGCTGTATGCCACCATGCCCAGCTCCATTTTCCTTTTCACCAAAAATAAACGGCCTCCTTTGGTTTGGTCAGCGGCGAGCAGAAGGACCCAAGTGGCCAGTCACAGTCTTACTTACATCAGCGCACACAGTTCATACAGCAAACAACCCAGGGACCAGATGTCGGATTTCTCATTGTAGGACAGGCGATTCATTTGTTCCTAGATGGGGGAAAGGTGAGAAAGTAGGAGTTAAGTTTATTTTAAACTTATAAAGCATTAGAAAAAATTATACCTAAGATAAAAATGGAATCTCAAAGTTTAGTAATGTTTACTCAAGAAAAAGAGGGAAAAAATTTGTAACAAATCTAAATATTTTATATCCATAACAAAAATTTCAAACACAAAAGGCTAATTCTGTTTATACCACAATAACAAGAGATGGTAGTTTACTTTTATCTTCAAATTTTTATGGACAGGTAAGGATGTGACTCAGTGGTACAGCGCTTGCCCAGCATGTGTGAGGGGCCTGGGGTCAATGCCTAGTGCTGAAGAAAAAATACACACATACATGTAAATACAATTGGAAAAAGGCCATGGTTTCATTTCAATATACTTATCATACATAAACTCATCCCCTTATTTTTCATTCACAAATGAAAATGTTGAATGCAGGCTAGATACTGACAATTCAGATGTAAATATGAGAGAGCTCTACCCTCAGGACATTCATAATCTAGAAACTCCATTTCGTTTTATTAGATATTTTATTCCGCTAGGTTGCCCAAACTGACCTCAAACTCCTGGGCCCAAGTAATCTTCTTGCCTCAGCCTCCTGAGTAGCTAGGACTACAAGAGCATGCCACCAAATTCAACTAAAAACTTTTGTTTTTGAGACAGTCTCACTATGTAGTTCAAGCCAGCCTTGAACTGGCATCAATCCTCCTGCCTCTGCCTCCCAAGTGTTGGGGTTACAGGCATGTGTTATCACATCCAGTTCATAAAAACTATTTTAAAGGGACAAGAGAAAACGCCAGAATAACCAAAATATGTATCCAGCCCACATATAAATGGATACAAACAGAAACGCCTAGTTGAATTATGCGTGTCTACTTTTCAGTCTACTGTATAAACCTTGGCAGTAGCTGGTATGCTCACTACCTGTGTGAACTGTTTGCCTTTTCCCACACCTGCAGTAACTCGGTACCAGAGCACTTATTCTTCACGGAGGGCCGGCAAGTACCAAACCCCCGGGGAGTGAGCTTAGCAGTTCCGAGCCCAGCAGGTGCGTGTGACGTCGCTCCTTGACAATCAGTACGCAGGAGAACTGAACTTACTAATTACAAGAGCAGGAGGGAAAAGGAACAAAGCCTTGCACAGATTTCTAATTTTCCCAGAACCACATACACATAATTTCCCTTCATGTTAAAGGCTGTCTAACTGGAATTTGATACCGTAGAAAATGACATTGCTCTGGACATATCTAATCTTAGTCAAAAATAAATTGTAAATTTATAAAGTTTTATACTGTAGTCCAATCTGTTATCATACTTTATAAAGATGTGAGAAGCCCTAGAAATGTTTGTGAACTACTAAAGAAATTAATAAACCGGGTGGGTGGCACAAGCCTGTAATCCCAGCACTCAAGGAACGGGGGCTGAGGCAGGAGGATTCCCAGTCTGAGCCCATCCTGAGCAACTTAGCAAGACCATCACAAAATAAAAGTGTTTTTAAAAGGGCTACCGCACAAACAAAAACCAAAATAATCTATATCTTGCCAGAAGTCACGGAATAACACATCGGTGCTGTCTGTCCCTTATAGATTCTTCCTTCTAAAGCCACCAGACGATACCTAATAACAGCCAGACCATCAGACCTTTCACCTCAGTAATTTCATTCTGTGATCAATACTCCAAGGAAATAACCCAAGAGGAAGAAAGACTATCCAGATATACACCACAGGTCACAGAGAAATTTCAGAAACAAATATCCAGCCATAGAGGCAGTGGATAAGTAGAGTGGGTGCATTTCAGGAAAAGGCAACAGAAAGCAAAGAACATGTACTAGAGTTAACACTGTAAAAACGTGTCATCCGGGGAGGGAGCCTCCTGAGTTCAATCTCCAAGCACATGAGTCTAGAGGAAAAAATATTAAATGTAGGATCCAAAAAAAGAAAAAATGAGGGCAGGGATAAAGTGGAGTCTAAAATTCACTGGATTTGATGGGTGTGATGGTGCACACCTGTAACCTAAGAACCTGGGAGACAGAGGCAGGAGGATCTCTCAAGTTCAAGGCCAGCCTAAACTACATAGCAAGATCCTGTCTCAAAAGATCAATAAATAAATACACTAAGTTGCCAAATAGCCCAGGCTGAGTTTAAATTTGCACTCCTCCTGCCTCAGCCTACAAAGAGTGCTGGATTCTAGGGGTGCACACCACCCCCACAAGACTGCATTTTAACCGCTTACCAGTCCAATTATTTAAATACAGGATGACCAAAAATTTCATATTTTTTCATTAATTTTTATAATATAACAGGAAATATAAACAATGTTATCAAATTTATTTAATATAAGAATCTACTGATTGAAATGACACCAGCCCAAGCAACACTCAAGGTAAACTGTTAAGTGGTTAAACAGACACTCCAAGTGAGTGTGATACTGGTGTGTCTAAGGCAGACTTGGGAAACTGCTGCAACTGAAGCACAGGCAAAAGCCATTTTATCTCTGTAATTCCAGAGTTTACTACATGGTAGTCAGTCAACAAAAGCTTGAGCTGAGTTAGTGACACCGAGGAATTTAATGATCAGTGGCCCACTTGGAAAGTACAAACTTAAAATGAAACAGTACTCTTACTTCTTGACTACTGCATTTACTAACCAACAAGCCAAAAAAATTCAATTTCCTTGCATTGGAATGCTTCGCATTAAAAGGCTGTGAAGTACCTAAATTCTGAGACACTTACTGGAGACATGTAGTACGGTGTGCCCACAAATGTTTTTGCAAAGCTCGTGTCCTGGTTTAATATTCTCGCTAGCCCGAAGTCTCCGAGCTTGACATTATGCTTGCCGTCCAAGAAAACGTTGGCTGGTTTCAGATCTCGATGAAGCACCGTGTGACCGCCATCACTTCGCCTGTGACATTCTTTCAGGGCCAGGGTCAGCTGCGTCATCACTCGAAGAACGAACTCTTCCTCTAAGTATTGTCTGAAACCAGAGCAGTTGCACGGCATAAAACTTCCAAGTAAAATCACTGGGAATGTGGGAGAGGTGAATTACGTAGCTTTCAGAAGTGCTCAAATAGAGAAATAAATTATATTGATACGAAATCTGGGTACTGACTTACCAGTGATTTTTCTAAATGCTACTGACCCACTGAACAAATGCAAGCACACACTTCCAGTCACTGAGAATTCATCCCTGATCGTGACACAAGACGCTTATCAGGACCAACAGGACAGCCATTTTCAGCTTACATTTAAAAGACTGCCTGCCTACCTGTAATCCCAACACTCAGAAGGCTGAGGCAGGAGGATCGCTTCGAGTTTGATGCCCGCCCGGGCTACATAATGAGTTTAAGTCCAGCCTAAACTACACAGGGAGACCTTGTCTCAATAAATAAATAAATATTAAGTAATTAATTAAATTAAATAAAAGATTGCCTTTACCTTTCCCTGGTTCCCTTTGTGATCACACTAGCCAGGTCCCCTCCTTCACAGTATTCCATCACGATGTACAGGGTTGTGTTTGTTCGGTCAATAATTCGATCGTAGTAACGGACGATGTTCGGATGTTTCAATTCACGGAGCAGATTCACTTCAGAAACAAGCATCTGTTTTTCGGCCTCTGTCATGGATCCATAGTCAAGTTCTTTCCAAACCAGTATCTGAAATAGGAGCACTTCGAGGTATGAATGAACTGGGGACGCTCAAAAAGGAAGAAGGAAAGTTTACAAAGTCACCTCCCTTTTAAATACACCCTACTAAGCGAGGTCACGACCTGGTGACTTAGTTCAATAAGCGCAAAGAGCCCGAGTTGACCGCCTCACCCCTCCTCCAAGTTTCAAGCGGGGGAAGAGGGGTGCGGCACAGCGGACCTCCCTAGCTCCTACTCTGCCGCTTTACGGGAAAGCGGCGAAAGGGCAGTTTAGCCAAAGCCCAGGGAGAGCCGCTCAAAGTCCCGCGCGGCGCCCGGGGGCGGGAGCTCAGGCAAGACCTCGCCAGCAGCCTGCAGCTCCCTCTCCACGGCTCCTTCCGCACCCGGGGGTCAGGCGTCGCCGGCCCCTGCTCTCGGGGCTGCTCGGCGTTCTCTAACGACAGCTCCGGGGCCTGCGATCTGTCACCAGCTGTCACCTGAGCAATACACGCGGGGGCGATGGAGCAAACGGGAGAGAAACAAATACATGCCGGACGCCGACCAAGCGGGGACGCCTGCGACTTCGGGCGCCCACGCCACCGGCCTGGGGTGCCCTCGCAGGCCCAGGGCGCTGGATCCGGCTGAGGCCGCCTCGGCGCGGGCGGGGACCGGGGCGGGGCCGCGCTCACCTTGCCGTCGCTCCTCCTCCGGATCTTCTGGCAGCGGCCGTACGAGCCCGTGCCGATGGTGTACAGCACTTCGTAGTCCTCCACTCGGGAAGGCATGGCGGGGCCGCGCCGCACGCACGGAGCCGCAGCCGCCCTCGCTCGGCCGCCGCACAGCGCCGCACTGCCCCGGCCTCAGCCACGTTTAACCGCCGCGGGCTCTATCCTGGCGATCCATTGGCCGCCTGCGAAGCCGCCCTGCGTCTCTGATTGGCTAAGAAAAACACAACACCCTGGGCATCCTGGGAAAAGCGTGTCGCTAGGCAACCTCGTAGGCGTCAGGCAGCGCAGAAGCTCAACCTCTAGGGAGCAAAGGGCGAAGCTAAACTAACAGTTGCGCGGGGAAGAAAGCCCTAGGGGACGGGTTTTAGCAATTATATCCCTACGTTGAGGTCGCCAAAGTGTCTGAGGTCCAGGGATCTGCCTTAAGACTCCTTAGTTACCCGAACCTGGGCTGGGCCTCGTGGAAGACTGGCGGAGCCCAGGAAGAGGACACCGTGAGTCTCCCGGAAGTACGCATGCGTGCCTACTGTGCGCTCTTAAGCGCTTTGGAGTACGTTATCTTACCTGTTCACCAACACGGACCTATACAGCAGGACCTATACAGCAGGAAGTAATGTTATTGTTATTTCCCACGAGGAAATGGAAGCACAGAAAATTTGTTTAGGTCCCACAGCCAAGAACAGGCTTGATGCAAAGGTAGTGGATCCTCATATCAGTGACTTAAGTTTAGACATGACGTTAGGGCACAGTCATCAGAAACTGTGTTTCTGAACACCAAACTTAGAGGCCTGTTCAAAATACAAAGGAAGTGTGCAACAACCCGGGATGGAATATGGAAGGCCCTGACTTTGAGAACATTCAGGAGAAACGGTGGCCGTAAGACAGGAGCAGTTCTTTTACCTTTAGGACTTCTACCTAAACCAAAAGAAACCAGGCATGGTGGCGCACACCTGTAATCTCTGCATTCAGGAGGCTGAGGCAGGAGGATCGCCAGGGCTTTTTTTTGGTTGGGGGGATTGGTTTGAGGAGGGGTTGAGACAAGGTCTGGCTATATATAGCTCAGGCTGGCCTGGAACTCAAGGCCTCAGCCTCCCAAGTGCTGGGACTATAGGCATGGTCCACCACATCTGGATCACCATGATTTTGAAGTCAGCCAGAGTGTGTGATGCTGAGATTCAGGGTGTGTGATTAGTAAATCAGTCCACTGATTGGTTTGGCATAGTTCTGGCTGGGATTAAGGGTGAGAGTGCTACACCCAGCCTAGGGTCGGTAGCTTGCATACAATATAAAGAACGGAAAGAGGCTTGTCTTCTCTCTCTCTGTCTCTCTCTGTCTCTCTCTCCCCCTCCCGCTCCCTCTGTTTCTGCTTTTGCTGTCTTCCACAGCCATGAACTGTTGCCCCTCTGCCATGTGCCACTCTGCCTTGGAGCCAGCAGATTATGGACTGAAACCTCTACAAACTATAAGCTAAATAAACCTTTCCCTCTAACTTTGGGTGTCAGATATTTTGTCTCAGCAATGAGAAAAGTAACTAAGACACAAGATATATCATGCACAGGTCCAAATTTCCTATGATGAATGTTATCAACATATATATCTAAAATGTACCAATAAAGAAAAGTTTTAAAAGAACCTGGTTTTCTATTGATAAGAATTATAAACCTCTTCATGTGAAAAATAAAGAATTTGTTACATGCACGGAATAAAGCATAAGGTAATTGGAACTGCCAGCCTGCAGGATTTTTAAATTAACATTCAAGGGCACAGTTTTGTCTCAAAGGAATAGGAGCAATGCAGGTTTCAGAAGTTACGACGGAGCTGCAAGTGACTGAAGTCAACAGCTCTCTCTCTCTCTCTCTCTCTCTCTCTCTCTATATATATATATATATAT
>NW_004955406.1:5548500-5549452 GCF_000276665.1 Chinchilla lanigera | reverse complement strand
ACTAAGATTTGGTGAAATCTCAAGTGAGATGTTATTTGTACTTTGTGTTTTCTTCCCACAAGGAAGACTAATGGGCATTTCAAACTTGACGGGTCCAAAATCGACCTTGTGATTTTTTTTTTTGAGGCAGGGTCTCGCTACAAAGTTCACCCTGCCCTTGAACTCACTTCGATCTTCCTGCCTCAGCTTCCTGAGTGCTGAGATTAAAAATGTGTGCCTCCACGCCTGGCTGAAGCTTGTGATGTTTGCCCCAGATCTGTTCTTCTGTCTGGCTTCTCTATTTTAAGTCACTAATGTGTGTGATTTTGTTTGTGTTTGCTCTGTTCACATCAGTATCCCCAGCTCCTAACAAGTGGCAGACACTCACGGGCATTTACACACTCAGTGAATGAATGAATGAATGAATGAGGAGCCCCTTGCTTGCAGCATCCTTTTTTATGTTACACTAGAGATCCACCAGAGGGCTGCAGATCCCGGGGAATCACCCAGGAGCTGGTGCCTCAGGGCCGTCCTTCCAGGATCCCCCAAGTTTCACAGATTCGAAGATTTAAAATAACACATTTTGTGTCCAGTTCTACCTCCACAATTATTTGCAGCAGGTTGAAGTCAGAAAATACTCAAATTGTTTAAAATGCTTCTTAAACATTTCTACAAAGCAAAATAAGAGAGATCCCTTGTAATAATCAGAAGCTACAAGATGTTTAAAAGCAAAAGGTGGTGTGCTAGTGTCAACTTCCGAGCAAGCAGAGGTCTTAAGGAACACAGGCATTCATTCCAAAATGCACAGGAGGACTTCCGGGAAGATGGCGGAGTGGTGAGCAGCGGAGGAACAGCCTCTTCGAGATTTGGGATCCAGGCCCTCAAATATAGAAATGTGAGGAAGAGAAGAAGGAGGGAAGTGGTCCCCAGGACCCAGAAAGGATCTGAAGTGAGAATTGAAGCCCACAGGAGT
>NW_004955406.1:5545692-5548215 GCF_000276665.1 Chinchilla lanigera | reverse complement strand
GCTAATAAAGGCTCACTTTTAAATCTCAATTGGCGATCCGTGTGCTCCGGTGTTTGTCGGTCGGTACCTTGGTTCGGTTCTGAGTCCAGAACAAGGAGGAGTGAAGAGAGACCTCAATGCAGAAAAACGGGGTGGCACACAGTGATTCTTCCCTGAGCCTCCACTCACTGTGTGGGAGGGGCAGCTGGAACCTGCACATGCCCGGTGACTACTGGCAACCCCAGGGGCCCCCACAGAGACACACCGGTGGAACTGAGCAATGGACACAGTGGACTGCAACCACTGGGAGTTATTTGGGTTCAGATGCCCCCAGGAGAGGGTGACTGGCCAGTAGCTATCTTAGAGCAGGGCCAGTTGAGCTGAGAACTCAGAGCAGCTGCAGGGTAGCTTGATCTAGCGGCTCCCAGTGTCAGGATGAGGATGAGGGGGAACCGAGTTCAAATCTGCAGGAGGTCAAGGAGCTGAGTTCAAGCCAGCAGGAAGTTGAGTTCAAATCAGCAGGAAGCACATGGAGTATTGCAGGCTAAACAAATCAGGTTCCAGCCTCACAGCCAGAAACCAGTCTGAACTTCAGTGGAACTAAAGGTGCAGGCTTGGTGGGATTACCCACGACCCTCCCATAAATCTACAACTGGTTTGCTGGGATTAATCAACATGGATCTGGACTCTGCCCACTTTGTCTACCAGTGACAATAGAAACACTCCTTGAAGTGGACATACTTTTTTTCTTTTTTGTGTGTGTTTTTGTTTTCTTTTTTCTTGATTATTTGTTCCTGTTTTTATATGAGTGTGAACATTGTTTCTAGTTTTCTTGTTCTTGTTCTGTTCTTGTTTTTATTCCTTCCTTCTCTCTTTCCTCCCATCTTCTTCACCAATTTCCCAAAGTTCATATACTCTTCCTTTATCCTCCAGCTTTATTTCAAATCTCTTCCTCTTCTATTTTTTCCCCTAACCTCTTTTAAATTTTCTCCCCTTGGGGTAAAATACTCATATTGAGGGCATAGTAACTGTATACAATTTTCTAGTTTGTTTTAGATTTTGTTATATAACCACAAATCCAGTTCATAAAGTTGGCAAATTAATAGTTACCACAGTTTGTCATTTTCTAGGCTGGGTTTGATGCTATTGTACCTGCTGATTGTACCACTTTAGCCAAGATGACATAATTGTTCTAATCTGTTGTTCTTCCTGGTATGCCAAGACTGATGTTGCCTATAGTGTATAAAAAGTACTATAGGCCAGCCAAAGAACCAGGCTAAATACATAGCAATTTCTCATCCCCAATAAATTGAAGAGGTAGACTCTTACAACAGACTCAAAACCCAAAGCCAGGCTACACCTCTGAGTAGCCTTCTCATCTCTGAGAAGCAGTCCCTAAGGATTCTAAATTCTAGCAATAAAGTACTTGCCATAAGCAATTTACCCTGGAATTAAACTTTAAAAAACAGAAAATGAGAAGACATTTAAGCAAGTGCCCCTGCCATGCGCCACCCCTACTCTAAAGCCAGCTGATTATGGCTGAAACCTCTACAAAATGTGAACTGAATAGACCTTTCCTTCCTTAACTTTTGGGCCAGATATTTTGTCCTAGCAACAAGACAAGTAAGATACCATGGATGCCCAACATAGGAAAGAAATGGACTCCATGAAATAGATTCAAACAGATAGTCAGGAGATTAAAAACTCCATTGAAAGTATATGCAGCAGAATGAGCTAATATGAAGACAGAATGTCAGATATAGAAGACAGGATTGAGCTGGGCATAGTGGTGCACACCTGTAATCCCAGCAACTTGGGAGGCTGAGGCAGGAGGATCACCACAAGTTTGAGGCCAGTCTGGGCTACACAGTGAGCCAGCTTGGACTACAGAATGAGACTCTGTCAAATCCCCACCTCCCCCAAAAAAGAATAGGAAGAAGACAGGATTGTGGTTAGTGAACAGGAAAAGGAAGATTTCTTAAAAATAACAAGGGACCACAAAAAAATCAATCCAACAGCTGCTGGATGATGCAAAGAAGAATAACATAAGATTGAGCAGAGTCAATGAGAAAGCAGGAGATAGCACAAATGACATAAAAAACCTGTCCACAGAAATAATGGCAGAAAACTTTCCCAGCATGGAAAAAGAATCTGACATACAATTAGTGAGGATTATAGAACTCCAATTAGTCACGATGAAAAATAAAACTACACCAAGGCATATCATGATCAAAATTCCAGAAACTCAACACAAGAACTGAATATTAAAAGATGTTAGGGCTAGAGATATAGTTCGGTGGTAAAGCACTTGCCTAGCAAGTGCAAGGTCCTGAGTTCGATTCCCAGTATCAAAAATAAAATAATAAATAAATAAATGCTGTTAGAAAAAAGAAATTATCTATAATGGAAAACCATCAGAATCACAGCAGACTTCTCAACACAACTCCTCAAGTCAAGGAGAGCTTGGGGTGAAGTATTTCAAGCCCTAAAAGAAAACAACCTTCAACCCAGATTGATGTACCCCACAAAACTATCTTTCAAGTT
>NW_004955406.1:5543678-5544787 GCF_000276665.1 Chinchilla lanigera | reverse complement strand
AAAAAAAAAAAAAATGAACCAAACTTTTGAACAAATGGACTTAGTAAATTTCTACAGAGTGTTCCACCCCACAGCATCAGAATATGCATTCTTCTCAGCTGCACACAAGATGTTCTCCAAAATAGACCACATACTAGCTCATAAAACATGCTTAAGAAATGCAAAGTAATGGAAATTATCCCATACATATTATCAGACCATAGTGGAATAAAATTGGAAATCAATGGCAAAAGAAGCCACAAGAACTTCATAAACACATGGAATTAAATAACACCTCCTGAACAACCAATGGGGCACAGATGAAATTAAAGAAGAAACTATACCATTTCTGCAGTTAAACAATAACACCAATACAACATACCAGAACCTACAGGACACAGTGAAAGCAGTCCTATGAGGGAAAACTATAGCAGTGAATTCTCATATCAAAAAAAAAAACAGAGCAATCTCAAATAAACATCCTAATGTTGAACCTCAAACTTCTCAAAAAGGAAAAGCAAGTAAAGCCCCAAACTCTTTGAGGGAGAAAATTATAAAGATTGAAGCAGAAATGCAATGGAGACCAAGAAAACAATACAAAGAATCAATGAATTGAAGAGTTAGTTCTTTGAAACATTAAATAAAATTGACAAACCCTCAGCTAACCTTATCCAAAACAAAGAAAAGACTCATGCAATTAGGAATAAGTTAAGTAAAATTACAAAAGATCCTATAGAAATCCAGAAGATCATCAATACCTATTTTGAGAAACTGCATTCTAATAGGACAGAAAATACAGAAGAAATTGACAGATTCCTAGATGCATATGAGTTACCAAGGCTGAATCAAGAAGTCATAAAAATTATAAATAAAACAATTCAGTCAATCAAATTGAAAATGTAATTAAAGAACTGCCAACACAGAAAAGCACAGGCCTTGACAGATTCACTGCTAAATTCCACAAGAAATTTAGAGAAGACCTCATGCCACTACCTCTCAAACTTTTTAATGAAATTGTAAGGGAAGAAATAGGAACAAATTCATTCCTGGAAGTAAGCATTACACTGATATCAAAATCAGAGAAGGGGGGCTGGGGATTTAGCTCAGCGGCACAGCACCTGCCTGGCAAG
>NW_004955406.1:5542199-5543391 GCF_000276665.1 Chinchilla lanigera | reverse complement strand
GTGGAGCCAGCTGACCATGGACTGAAACCTCAGGAACCGTGAGCCCAGCTACCCTCTCCTCCTTTAACTTGTGGGTGTCGGGGGTCAGAAAGCTGGCCAGTAGAGCTTTTAAGCCCTCAGCCCTCAAATGCTTCCAGCTCTAGAGCAGAGACTAAATATCTGGGCAGGAGCCATCCCAGGAGTGTGGCAAGCAGTTCCTCGGCTATGTGTTCATCCCGCAAATATGTACTGAGTGCTTACGGGAGCCAGGTACAATGACAGGCATTGATGCGCTGGGTGTTCGTTAAGGGACAGCAGGGCTGTGATGGCCTTGATAATCACAAGAGTGGTAAAGGGTGGCAAAACAAGCCCCTAAGTACTGGCCAGATGAGCCTGCGTAGTTGGGGCAGGGGTGGGGAGGGCAGCCCAAATGACAGCACCAGACACTGGAGCAGACACGGTGGTCTCAGAGCACTGGGGGTCCATCGGGGACAGGTTCCTGGAAACTGCCCTCCCTGCATTCTTCCCCACTTCCTTCAGACTTCATCCAATGTTTCACACTCAGTCCAGGCCCAGTTCCTTTTATTAAAATGTCCCTGAGTAAGCTGGGAGTAGTGGTGCACACCTGTAACCCCAGCACTTGGGGAGGCTGAGGCAGGATGATCATAAGTTTGAGCTCAGCATGGGCAACTTAGTGACTTACCAAGATATTGTCTCAAAATGAATAAAAAAGGGCCGTGGATGTAGCTCAGCATGAAGGCCCTGGGTTCAATCCCCAGAACTGCCAGAAACAATTCTTTCCCTTGATTGGTTTCAACCTGCTGTGATTCCCTAATCACTCCCAAGAGTGCCTGACTGCTCTGTACTTGTGTAGAATTTTCCAGAGACTGGGCTGTCACCCCACTCTCCCAGGTGTTCATCCTTTCTGCCTCACTAAGTCACATCTCAGTCTTCAACAAATACACACAGCCTGTGCTGGGCACGGGGTGCCGAGGCCCTTACAGTGGGCGAGACACATGCGTCGCAGCTGGGGGAGGTGTGAGGGAGCCGCAGAGCAGGAACTCAGCCATCAGGGACTGTGGGGTGGACTGAGAAGCGAACAGAGTGGAGAGGGTCGTGCGCAGCAGGTGGGGCCGGCCCTGGGGCTCCTCCATGGCTCCCACACACCCACAGCAGGGGCGCTGTTCCCAAACTGCACACCCAGTGTGCATAG
>NW_004955406.1:5524959-5532924 GCF_000276665.1 Chinchilla lanigera | reverse complement strand
GACCCCAAAAACTCCATGAAAAAACTTCTAGATTTAATAACCAAATTCAGTAGCATATCTAGATACAAAGTCAACACTCAGAAATCAATAGCATAGGCCAGGCATTGTGGCACACACCCATAATCTCAGCACTAGGGAGGCAGAGGCAGGAGGACTGCTGTGAGTTCAAGGCTAGCTTAGGTAACGTTTAGCTCAAGGACAGCCTGAACTACATAGTGAGACCCTGTCTCAAAAAAAAAATCAGTAGCATTCCTGTATACAAATAACAAACTCACTGAGAGAGAAACAACATCTCACTAGAGAAACAACATCTTTCACAACAGCATCCCCCAAAAATGAAGTACTTAGGAATCAATCTAATGAAGTAAAAGCTCTACATATTGAAAACTACAATACTCTGAAAAAGGAGATCAGAGAGGATATAAAAAATGGAAAGACATACCTTGTTCTTTGGTAGGAAGAATGAATATACTGAAAATGGTCATACTTCCAAATTATTATACAGATTTAATCCAATCCTGATCAAAATACCAATAGCATATCTCACAGAATTAGAAAATTCCTAAAACTCATTTGGAACCAGAAGAGACCTAGAATAGCAAAAGCAATCCTGGGCAATAAAGGCAAGGCAGGAGGCACCACAATAAGTGACTTGAAATTATACTATAAAGTTACTGTAGTAAAAACAGCACAGTACTGGCAAAGAAACAGACCTAAGGATCAATGGAATGGATTAGAAGATGCAGAAACAACTCTGAAAATACTCAGCCACCTTATCTTTGACAAAGGAGCCAAACACCTTCACTGGAAGAAAGGTAGCCTCTTTAATAAATGGTGCTAGAATAACTGGCTTTCCACATGTCAAGGATTAAAACTAGACCGATATCTTTCATCATAGACTAAACTAAAATAAAAATGGATAAAAGATTTAAATATTAAAACAGAAACACTAAATCTGCTAGAAGAGAGAACTCTTGAAGACTTAACCACAATTATACAGGAATTATCACAAAGAATCAATATCTGGGATTTCATCTTATTAAAAAAGCTCTTGCACAGCAAGAGAAACCACCAAGAGACAACCACAGCATGGAAATAAGTTTTTGCCAACTGTTCCTCAAAGGACTACTATCTAAAATAAAGAACTCAAAAAAAATCAGATCCCAAAACTTAAAGACCAAATTAAAAAAATAGGCATCTGAAATGAATAGACACTTCTCAGATGAAGAAATAGGTTTTGTTTTTGTTTTGTTTTGTTTTGTTTTTGCACCAGGACCTTGTACTTGCCGGACAGGCGGTTGTGCCACTGAGCTATATCCCCAGCCCCAGATGAAGAAATAGAAATGGCAACTAAATATATGAAAAGATGTTCAACATCACTGGTCATTCGAGAGAAGCAAAACAACACTGAGATTCTATCTCACTCCAGGAAGAATGGCTATTACCAAGAAATCAACCAATAACAAGTGCTGGCAGGGCTGTGGGGAGAAAGGAACCCTTCTCCACTGTTGGTGGGAGTGTAGATTGGTGCAACCACTGTGAAAATCAGTGTGGAGATTCCTCAAAAAACTAAAACTAGGTTCCATTCAACCCGTCTATTCCCTTTCTTGGAATCCTCCCGAAAGAATTAAAAGCATCATACCATAGCAATATATGCATACCCATGTTTATGGCAGCACAGGTTTAATAGCTAAATCTTGGAAACAACCCAAATGCCCATCAACTGATGAATGGACAAAGATGTGTGTGTGTGTGTGTGTGTTTATACAAGGGAGTACGACTCTGCCATAAAAGAGGATAAGCTTGAGACATTTCAAACTAAATGTATGCACCTTGAAACCATATTCTTAAGTGAAATAAATTGGACACACATGTTTTGTTTTGTTTAGGAAATTAACAAATGTTGTTGTATTATGTATTGTTATCTTCAAGGTAGTTGCTCAGATTACCAGATAGAGGCATGCAAGATTGACCAATTAAACATTAACTGTTCCTTTCAATAAACCAATAGAAATTAGTAGTAGTACAGAAATTAGAAATAGTAGTACAGTTATCCTAGCTATCTTGTGCATATATGTATATATATATGTATATATATATATTCCTTTCTTTATTCTTTCTTTTCTCCTTTCCCTCATCCCAGTTTTTCTTTCCTTTTAAGCAGTTTTTTTCCCTTTCACAATATCTATTGTTCCTTTTGGATTTTATTTACTCTTTCAGTTTCTTACACTAAAGAGACAATACGATGTTTACACATGCGAGTCTGATTTATTTCACTTATGAGTATGGTCTCTAGTTGCATCCATTTACCTATAAAAGCCGCACATGTGTAAATACTACATTGTTTCTCTGGTGTGAGAAACTGAAAGTGTAAACAAGGACCAAAATGTATAACAGATATCGGGAAACGGGAAGAAAATGCTCAAATAAGGGGAACGAGGGGGGGCAGTGGGGGAAAGGAAGGAAGGGACAAGGAAAAGAAGGAAATAGAAGGAAAAATGGGGGGGGCTTTTGTAAATAAGGAGAGGACGAAGGCTTGAAGGGAGGGGAGGGGATTGGGGAAGAAAGAGAATGCGAGATACATCCTGAACCGGCACAAATTCCCTATGATGAATGTGATCATTATGTATATCTAAAATGTACCAATAAATTTTTTTAGATGCAAAAAAAAGCAAAAAGTGCATGACATAATAAGCAGCCCATAAATCGGATCGTGTTCTAGAAGAAGGAGCGGGGCACCATGCGGACAGATCTGGAGTGTGCTCTGCCTGAGAGAGAACCAGATGCAGACTGGGAGAGGCTCCGGATTTAATGATAGGCAGCTGGCGGAAGAATACCACGGGAAGTGATTTATCAGAGCCGCACTGTGAGAGGGGCAGCTTCAAAACTGCAGCCAAAGGTGCAGATTAGCGAAAACCAGAGTTCTGTTCAGTACAACGATAACCCTTCAGGCAAAGAGAGCCATTCACAAGCTGTTCGTTCACGTTATTTGTAGATCTGGGTTGTTGTCTCTCAGAACATGAGTCAGGTACATTGAGCAAGCGTGTAGTAGGGCAAACACTTCCCCAGCAGGCCTGGCTCCTCCCGAGGCTCTGAATCCTGCTCCGGGGGACTCCTCACATCTGCCTCTCAGGGCCTTCGGGGGGTCCTTCTCTCACCTGCTCACCAACACAAGGGGAGGGAGGCAGAGGCAGGAGTGTTCCCTGGTGATTTGAAATCTATTTCTCCACAGAAGAAATGGTACTAACTGCTCCCAAGGGCGGGCATTCAGGGAGGCTGAGGCGGGAGTGTCCGGCTTCTTCCTCTCTTTCGGGGGACATCCGGAGCTCATGGCGTCTCCTTCGCCCCTGCTCTCCACAGCGCACAGCTTACAGGTGGGCGCACAGGCGAGGAGGCCCCGGGCTCCGCAGGGTGTGCCCCTGGCCTTGTGCGCGGCCCGCGTGTGCAAACGCACGTCTATTGCGCAGGCGGGATGCCCATGGGCACCGCGCCATTTTTAAAAACAGCAAAGACCTGAAGCGAGGCTTGGACGCTCACCGCCCACGCAGGGCCTGGCGGCTGCCAGCACTGCCCCTGTGCCTCTAGCTTCTCTGCAGCGGAAATCCATGGGGATGAACCCTACGCAACCGGGGTGGAGTGAGCGATAAAGCATATTTGGTGCATGGATGAGGCCCTGGGCTTAATCCCCAGCACCCAAATTAACAAATCATCTATTAAAAGCCAAAAAAAAAAAAAAAAATTGATCTCTAAGCTCTGTAAACTGAGATGTGTTTGTAGCCAAGTGTGACAGCCACACCTTCTGAAGTAGCAGCTCAGCACATCTTGGAGCTTGCAACTGCTAGTAACGTGCTCCTGAGATGGTGTTTGCTTTGCCGTACTGGAGACGGAACCCAAGGGCTTTCCACCAAGCTACACCCTGAGGTCTTTTTAGTTTTTATTGTGCGACAAGGTCTTGCTAAGTAGCTATATTGTCCAGATGAGGCTCAGACTTGGAATCCTCCTAACTCAGCCTCCCAGATCACTGGGATCTCAGGCACACACCACTGTTCCCAGCTTCAATGGCTCTTTAATAGGCCCAGCCTGCTGGGCCTGGGGACCTTCCTCCTGAAGTTGCCAGATGTGACCGTAATGCTAATGTGGCCCCTGTACTGGGCATGGCTGGATGTCCAGCAGGGCACAGTGACCCCCAAAAAGGAGGGGCACACATGTGGACATGTATGGCCAGGTGTGGCCAGGCGTGTACTGTCCCCTTCCTGTCCACATCACACACAAGGCACTGTGGCCACGGGGCCCAATCTGGGCGAGAACTGCAGTCACCAGGTGAGGCCATTAGACCCAGCAGCGTGTGACGCCCTCTAGAGGGCACACAGGCAGGGAGGCCAGGGTCATCTATGCCTAGGCCCAGAGAAGGACGGAGAGTGACCCAGAAGGGCTGGGCGGTGCATCCCGGTGGTACAGCGTCCTCTAGGCTGGGCGGCACTCTGGGTTCCATCCTCAGCCCTGAAATAAAAAGCATCCTAAAGCGAATAGACAAGAATTCAGTACAGCCTGCTGTGGTGCCGCACGTCTGTCATCCCAGCTCCCGCGAGGCGGAGGCAGGAGGAGCGCTGGGAGCGCGAGCCCCGCCTGGCCTACAATCTCAGCCCCACCCCTCGGTGCGGTATAAACACAGCAGCCCACACGCGGATCTGATTCGAATGGCCTGCTGCGTTCTGAAGTCTGAGCTGAAACGGCTTCCCCGGAAATCTGCGCGAACCAGAGGCAGCTTGTGCAGCAACATGAGCCGGGTCGTTCCCTGGTCCCGTTCCCTCCAGTCCACTCAGGCTCGAGAATGGAGACCCGGCTTCATGATGACCGCGAGGCCCCGGGACTCTATCACGCCCCGTCTAACCGCGTCCTCCGGGGCCGCAGACGTGTCTGGAAGCAGACCCGAGTTTACTCTGCTGCCCCGTTTTGGAGAGGACTCTTCTACACTAGGAAAGCGAGAGACTCGCTGTTTATTCCTGGGTGACTGCCCTGGCGCCTTTCCCTGATTTTCTCAAGACTCTGCCTCGGCTCCTCGTCCTGCGCCGTGGCTGTGCTCGGGACGCTGGTCCGACCTGGGACCTTCTGACCAATATCGCCACGCTGGAACTTTGCAAACGGGGAACCCCCAGGCCCCAGGCCAAGCAGGACGGGTGGTCACCTTAGCTGTGGTGCCTCCTTTTTGGAAGCAGCCAGTCTGGTCACAGCGAGAGCAGCGTGGTAGAGAGGGTCAGGCCTGGCGTGTGGGGAGGCTCTCAATCAATTCCGCCCCTCTTTGTCCCTGCCGGAGAGCCGGGCGAGGACACCGTCCCTGACCCCATGTCCAGAGCAGGCAGCGAAGGAGCAGGATGTGCAGCCCGGCGCTGGGCACCAACAGGTAGTGGAGAAGAGGCCCCAGGTCGGCCTTCCAAGGCCAGCAGAGCTGGGGAGAGCGCTCGGACAGCTCATGGAAGCCACCCTTGAGGCCGCCCGGCCGCCTTCTGGAATGACATCTATGGCGACTGTGGCTCGTGAGAACCCACGCGGCTCTCGGCCCACTTGGGTACCGGCTCTGTCTAGAAGGCGCTGGCGTCCGCGAGGAGATGCGGGTGTCTGTGTCGCCTTCGGTCACTGGGACTAGACAAACCCTGAGGTCGGGACTCTTGCTTGCAAAGGATGTGGGAAACAAGCGATTTAATGAAATCCTGGAGGGAAACTTAACCAGCCCGGCCTCCACGCCCACATATTGACAGAGTCGAGGTTTCCATTCATCCGTGCTGAGCAGGGGAGAAGGTCCTGGTCTGCACTGTCCACATGAGGAAGCTGGAGAAGCAGCTCGTAGGTGGAAGAAAAAACCCTAATTTTTAAAGATTCCTTTTACTCAGTTATAAGAGGAAGGGCCCAATGTACCCTCCTGGCAAGAGCCCACTCTCCTGACAGCAGCCTTTTAAGTCAGGCCAGCAGAACCTTTGTCAGTGCTCCCTGGACCTGCTCCTTAATTTCCCACAGCGGCCATGGCATCTCCACTGGAGTTTTGCAGGGAAGGTTCAAACCATAGCACGGCCAGCCAGAAGTCTGTGCTGGGAAGGGAACCACGCAATGGAGGGAGGGGGAAAGGGGATGAAAAGGAATTCAGATGTGTTATGTACGGGTACCAACTGCCCAAGGAGAATGCAGTCATTGTGTACTAAACACACGTACTAGTAAAATATCAAAATCATGGGGAAAATAGCTCCAGGAAGAGCTGCATACATGCTTCAGAGTGAAGATCAGTGCTGTTGATTTCCAGAGAGATTAAAGATTCTTTATTCTCATGTGGAAGACCATCTGGAAGATGTCCTGGAGGGCTGTCTCTAAAGAGATCAGTTTCTTCCCAGAGATTTTGGAGATTAATTTCATTTTGAACTAACAGAATAGAATTGTCTTGTGTTCCATTCTGTGAATTTTAATGCACATATAGATTTGTGTGGCCACCACCACCATCTGCACATAGACTAGTTTTATTGTGCAGAAAGGCCTCTTCGTGCAATCCCTTTCCAGGTGTACGCTCTTGCCATTTGCCGCCCCTGGCAACCAGTGATCTGCTATCATTACGTCCCTGTTTTTTCAGTATTGTTATATAAATGGAATTATACAGTTAAAAAAAAAAAGAAACACAGTCTGATCTTCCTTTGCTGCTGATCAACCAGGTGCAGTGGAAGTTCCCACTGCTCTGCTTGGGCTTGATGATTTGCTGGGGCGCTCACCAATCTCCAGGAGGCGCTACTCACATCTGTGGATTCTTACACATCTGTGGATTCTTACACAAGCTGCAGCTCAGGAAGGCTCAGAGGGAAGAGATGCACAGGGCGAGGCCTGGCCGGGGCGGGCTGGTCGGGGCAGAGAGCTCCCAGCCCTGGCTGGAAGCATCCCTCCCCCAGCACCGGCCCCCGGGCCATCTGGTCACCGACCCTGACGCCAGCCAAAGTGAGGTGAACACAGGGTCACAGACAGACAGACATCAGCCCAAAGCTCATCAAATCCCATTGCCCAATCCCGTTTTATGGACTGTAATCTCCTCCCAGGGTCTGTGGGCCTGTGAGGAGGCCCCAACCCTGTAATCACTGGTCTTTCTGGTGTCCAGGCCTGACCTGAGGCCGCCCAGCCCCCACCTCAGGCCCTTGCTCATTAACATAAACTCCAGTGTGACCCAAACGGGCCCTTAGGGTAGCAAAGCCACTCCTACTGCTCGGGGACTGCCCCGGGTTTAGGAGTCTCACGCCAGGGCCGCGGTAGAGACCCCATACGCTTCTTACAGGACACTGGGAACAGTGGCACAGCACAGAGAGCGGGGGAGCCCAGCGTGCGGGAAGCAGCCACTACAGCAAGAGGCTGACCCCGGAGAGCCCTTGAGTCATCACCAAGCACTGCGCTCGGACTCGGGATGACGGCCCTGGGACGAGGTCTCAGCAAGGGGCCCAGGGACGGGACACGGAGACCACAGTGTGGTCTCAGGGGACAGGTGGGTAGCAGTACAATGAAACACTGTTCTTCAGGGACAGCAGGACACTGAGAGCCTCTCCCACGGTAGCACAGAGGCGAGGGGGCCGTGAGGCCCAGGCAGAAGGCAGAGTGGCTGGGACACAGTGGCGGAGGTGGGCAAATGTGAGGAAGGCGTCCTGGCGGAGGCCCAGGTGCCCGGAGAGGTGTCCCCTGGTGTGACAGGCCTCGGAGGAAGGCGTAGGCTCCTGGCCTCCGACTGGAGAGCTCTGGAGGCCTCGGATAGCTGATCTGCCAGGAGAACCCCAGAGACTTGGGGTCCCAGCAGGGAGATGGCAGTGGAAGCCACAGGAGGGGGTGGAAGGGGACATGCAGGGCACAGCGAGGTGAGCACAGGGTGACGGGTGACGGGGACAGCTGGCCCAGCACGGTGTGGGACAGCAGCCTCTGCCTTGTGCCTGCCTCTGCTGGGCTCCTGAGAGC
>NW_004955406.1:5441296-5524829 GCF_000276665.1 Chinchilla lanigera | reverse complement strand
CCCCCCCCCGCCGTTGCAGCAGGGGAGAGAGGGAGACTGAGTTGCCCTTCAGCAAGCACTGCGCATCTGTGGTTCTTTTCATCGGGTGGTGTTTGTGCAGCTTTAAAGGGGCAGTGCAGTGACTTAGGGAGACCTTGTCTCCAAATAAAAAGCAGAAAAGGGCTGGGATGCAGCTCAGGCCCCGAGTTCAATCCCCAGTGCCGCAAAACAAACAAACAAACAAAAAACCAGAAAACGAAACCAAAAAAATCAGGGAAACTGGAGACGGCTGGACACAGGGAGAGCCACGTGAAGGCAGAGGGTGCAGCTACGAGCCCAGGACGGCCAGGGTCACCAGCAAACCCCTAGAAGCTCGGGGAGCAGCTGGGACAGGTCCTCCCAGCTGTCACAACCCCGGCTGCCACCCGGATCCCCAGACTGAGGCAGCGGTTTCTGCTTCGTAAGTCACTGTGGTCCTTTCTGAGAGCAGCAACGGAGACGCCTCTGTCAGATGCTCCTTCCCGCCTGTGCAGAGGTGGCCCCGTCACAAAGGGAGGCGGGTGGCCGCGCTGGCCGTGGGAGGAGGGGGCCCCGTCCAGCCGTGCTGCCCTCAGGTAAAGGAAGATGGCGGTCAGGGCTGCCGTGCAGACGCAGGTGCCGAGGGCTGCTGGCGGGTGTCACATCACCCCTTGAGCCCTGACACTGACCCCAGCCTTCTTTTGTGGCTGGGGACAGAACCAAGGGCCGGCACAGGCTGGGCGAGCGCCCCATCCCTGAGCTGTACCCCTGTCCTAAGCCGTGCATCCCAGACACAGCTGTGAGGTCGGCGCCTCGGCAGCCCTGCTTTGGCAGGGCACCGAGGGGCGATCTGATGCGGGCGGCAGGGACGTACGACCCCCCTCAGTAGCTGGATGAGTTGGATAAAGACCGAGAGGCCACGGCTGCGGCGGGCTGTGAGTAACCAGGCGACCTCAGCAAGTCTGGGGCCATGGACACCGTGCAGGGCTGGGCCTCCTGGAGGGGAGCTGAGGAATGCAGGCTCCCGGCCAGCCCCGGCGAGAGGCCTCAATGCACCCGCCAGGGGGCGCTGGTGCCCCTGGGAGCCGAGGAAGCTGTCAAGGGTTCGAGCACGGTTTTGGGGACAAACACTGGTTTGACACCCAGCCTCTGGCTTAAGGAGGCGTAGTTCTCCTATCTCTAATAAGGGGGTAAAAACAGCACTTACTTCTAGTACCAACTTCTAACGTTCGAGGATTAGTCCAGCGCCAGGGACCCAGCGCAAGGGCCATGAACGTTAGCTCACAGTTCCTGTGTCATAAGGAGCCCCCTCTTGCAGCCCTGCTCCCTGCCCCAGCCCTGCAGCGCTCGCTGGACAGTCATCATGAGCCCCAGTGCAGCGGGAGTCCTCTCAGGGTGGCTGGCAGGCTGGCTCTGCGCTCTCTGCCCGCTGGAGCTGGCGACACCGCCTGGCGCGGCGCCTCCTGGACCTGACGGCTTGTGGGACAAAGGTTGTCAGGCATCTGCATCTTAACTTGCTCCAGGAACTGCAGCTGCGGATCACGTTCCATGTGCTGTCGCCCGGAGGAAGGATGTGGCACCGGGATTGTAGGTGATAAATAGGTGTGGATGGAAGGGAAGGCTGCAGGATTTCCCAAAAAGGTGCCCAGCACCCAGGGCTGCCCGTGACGGGAAGCCCGCTGACCTGTGCCAGGGACAGGCGAGGGCAGGCTTGCTGTTTGTGTTGGCTCTTTCACTAGTTCATCCCTTCCTGTCTACCATCCCCAGCTGTCTACCCTGACCAGAGGCGTTCTGAGCTGTAATAAACCTCTGCGTTGGAATCAGCTCTGGTAATGCCCAGGGCGCCACCTCCCCTTGGGTCAGAAAGGACAAGAGAAAGCCGGGCATGGTGGCGTGCACCTGTAACCCCAGCACTCGGGAGGCCAAGGGAGGAGAATGGCAGGGAGTTTGAAGCCAGACTTGGCTACATAGTGAGCTCGAGGCCAGCCTGAACTACACAGTGAGACCCTGTCAACAAGACAAGACAAAACAAAGCAAAACACAGCAAAGCAAGAGAGAAAGAAACAAAGGCCAAGGGTGACTCACGAACACACTGGCTGATTTCCCAACTCGCGTAGCCTGCCTTCTCCTCCCCCGTGCTATTTCCGTGGGTGACACTGGGGGCCTCCCTTGTCATCAAGATGCCCCAGAGCTGGCTGCAAAGCAACAGGCCAGAGACAGGGCTCCTCCTCCCACACAGGGCCTGGGCCCAGCTCCTCAGAGGAGGAAGAGGTGGGTTTTCCTCACCTTATTCCAAGAATTCCCCGAGGGTTGGTTGAGTAACAGGGTGTTGGTCAACTTTCTGTCACTGTGACAAGGTACCTGAGGGAAACAAAAGAGGAAAGGTTTATTCTGCCTTACGGCCTCAAAGGTCTGTCTGTCATCCCCTGGGCCCATTCTTTCTGGGCCTGTGGTGAGGCTGAAATATTATGGTGGAAGCCATGGAGGAGAAGGCCACTCACCTCATGGCAGCCAGGAAGGAGAGTGGTGGGGACAGGAAGTGTGGGGGGAGAGACAGAGAGAAACTAGAGCCATGAGGTGGGTTTCCTACTGCTTTTCTTCCAGCTGGGCACCAGCAGGGTCCCCCTGGTTTGCTGTCCCACACATCAGTTACCTCAGGAAACCCCTCACAGATGCCCCGGACATGTGCCTCACTAATCTCCTGGGTGTTTCTCAATCCAGTCAAGCTGACAGCCAAGATTAACTGTCCCACTTCTAAGCCTACAAGGGGCACCATTTCCCAGTGGAAGTCACGGTCCTTCCCTACCGGGATCAGAAACGCCCCTTTGCTTGCTCCACTCCCTTCTGTCCCTGCACACAAAACGAGGGTCATGTGCCGCTTGGGGACAGCTCTCTCCCTCGGCCCCTGTGCTCCCCAGGGAGCCCCCACAGAACCCGGTTCTTGGCACAGACCTTCACACGAGCCCTGAAATCTTCCTTTCTCGGGGGCATCATGGTCTCAGGCCCCTTGGTGGCCTCAGCCTGTAGGGCTCCTCACCCAAAACACTGCGGCTTCCTCTGCTACTTTCCTCTTCTGTGTGACCCATGCACTCCAGGATCCTGCTGGATCTAATGTTCTCTTCTACCAGAAGCCCAGTGTGGGCTGCCAATTCCTCTTGGCCATAAACCCCCAAACCTGCATCTGCCATCACTCAGACGCCTGTGGGGGTGTCATGGGTGGACTCAAGGCTTCCAGCTCAACATCTGTGTGGAAAGACAGTGTATTCACCCATCATCACCCTTAGGGAACTGACTCCAGGACACCCTCCCCATATACAATCTGAGGACACCCCAGTCTCTATATAAGATGGCGTCATACTTGCACACCACTCACACACATGCTCTGGTATACTTGAAATCATCTCCAGATGACTTCTAACACCTTCCACAATGTAACTGCTATGTAAATAGTTGCTTTGCACCACTGTTTACGGACTAAGTACAAGAAAGCTGGACACGTTCAGTACAAACCTAACCACCACAGGCCTAGCTACGTAGCACACACCAGCAACGGTGTGACATTAAACACATATCTCAGTGGGCAGCAGGTTGGATACATGGATGCGGAGCCCGCAGTACAGAAGGCCGAGCATACACCGCCCAGCAAGGAAAATAGTTGCCACTATTTTGTCAGAGCCACTATGTGGTCCTGAATCTGCCACACACTTGTGTTTTTTGGGGGAAGCCATCTCATTTTTTACTGTTGTTTTAAAATTGTGGTAAAATCATAACACAAAATGAGCCATTTTAAGTACTTCGAGATGGATAGCTTGGCGGGGATAAGCACACTCACAATGTTGTCAAATCACCACTCTTGACAGACACGGACCTTGAGAAATTATGCTACATAAGCCAGTCACAAAAGAACAAATGTTACGGGATAGAAAATCAGCATCTAAAAGGCAATGGCTTTTCCAGATGCCAAGAAAGAACTAGCTGAGAAAGAAATTAGGAACATAACTTCATTCACAAATAGCTTCAAAAAATACTGAGGAATCAATCTAACCAAGGAAGTGAGGGCCTCTACATGGAGAATTAGAGAACACTGAGGAGAGAGGGTGACGAAGATTCTAGAAGATCACCCATGTGCATGGACCAGAGCAGGAATACTGCTAAGTGGACATATGCCCGAAAGCAACCTACAGATTTAATGTACTTTCTGTCAAAATTCCAATATATTTTACAGAATTAGAAAACATCCTAAAATTCATATGAAAACACAAAAGATCCAGAATAGCTAAGAAATCCTAGCCAAAAAAAAAAAAAAAAAAGCAAGGGTAGCAGCATCACAATACCCAACTTCAAATTATACTACAACACCATAGTAAGAAAAACAGCAAGGTACTGGCCCAAGAATAGACATGTATGCTAGAGGAACAGAATAGAGTGCCAGAAACAAACCTAAGCACTATAGCCATCTGGAGCTGGACAAAGGGGCCACTGACACCTGTTGGAGAATGGACAGCCTCCTTAACAAGTGGTGCTGGGAAACAGGTTATCCGCATGTGCAGGGCTGACACTAGAGCCCTAACCTCCCCCTGTACAAAAGTCAATTCAAAATGGATTAGAGACTTACATATAAGACCTGAAATTTTAAAAATGCTAAAAGAAAACACAGGGGCTACACCTGAAGCCACGGACACAGGCAGAATTCCTGACTAGCACTCCAACAGCACAGGAAATAATAGCAAGAACCAACAAAGGAGACCACATCAAACTAAAACTTTTCTGCACAGCAAGGAAAACTGACAGCATGAAGAGGCAGCCTACTGAGCAGGAGAAAATCTTTGCCAGCTGAGCTTTTTTTGTTATTTTTTGTTTTTTTTTGTTCAGGAGAAAATCTTTGCCAGCTGAGCTTTTTTTGTTATTTTTTGTTTTTTTTTTTTTGTTTTTTTTCCGTTACCAGGGATTGAACTCACGACCTTGTGCTTACCGGGCAGGCGCTGTGCCACTGAGCTAAACCCCTAGCCCCTAGCTGTGCTTCTGGTAGAAGATTCTTATCTAAAATTTATAAAGAACTCAAAAAACTTAACACCGAAACAAACCCAATAGCACAATCCATAAATGGGCAAATAAATTGAACGGATACTTTTCCACAGAAGCACAAATGGCCAATAAATACATGAAAAAAGTTTAACATCTTTAGCCATTAGGGAAATGCAAATCAAAGCTACACTAAAATTTCACCTCACCAGTCAGAATTGCTATCATCCAGAATACAAAACAAAACAACAACAACAACAACAATAACACCAGTAAATGCTGGTGAGGATTTAGAGAAAAAGAGACTCTTCCACATTGCTGATGGGAATGTGAATTAGTACAGCCACTATGGAAATCAGCACGAAGATCTTCAAAAAACTAAAAGCTATGATTGCAACCAGCTATACCACTGCTTGCCAGGTACCC
Source organism: Chinchilla lanigera (assembly GCF_000276665.1). NCBI lineage: Eukaryota > Metazoa > Chordata > Mammalia > Rodentia > Chinchillidae > Chinchilla > Chinchilla lanigera. The sequence continues at coordinate 5,519,384 of NW_004955406.1, read as the reverse complement.
CCAAATTAAAGGCAGCACACTGTAGGGATACCTGCATGCCCGTGTTCACTGTGGCACAATTCACAGTGGCCAAGATATGGAGCCAGCCTAGATACCCACCAACAGACAAGTGGATAGGGACATGTGCTATCCGCACACAGCGGAGTATTATTCAGCCGTCAAGAAGAATGGAATTACGTCACTCACAGGAAAACGGACGACTCTGGAGATCATCATGTTGAGCGAAATAAGCTAAACTGAGAAAGACAGCATCACACGTCTCCTTTAACATGTGGATCTAAGAAAGGTGACGTGAGAGTAGCGGGGGAGACTGATGGCGGGGAGTAAGGATAGTGGGGAATGGTACGATAAAAATACATGCATCTACTGTATGAAAATGTCACACTGGAGCCCAGTATGTTCTAGAAATTAACAGGCACTAATAAAGAGATATCTTTAAAAAGACAGATCGCATATGAGTCCACTTTTACGAGGTGCAGAGAGTCAGCAAGTTCACAGAGAAGGAAGTAAGATGCTGTTGGCTAGGTGTCTGATCTGCTTCCCTCACTGCTGGACAAAACACCCAACCGCACTAGCTGAAGAGCGAGGCGGATTCTGGCTCACGGCTGGTGGAAGTTTCAATCATGGACCTCCAGGGAGAGGGCCGGGGAGAGCCGCTCAGGGCGAGGGGCAGCAGACCCCACCTCCCATCAGCAGACCCCACCTCCTGTCAGCAGACCCCACCTCCCCTCAGCAGACCCCCGTGAGCTCCCCAGAGCCCAATCACCTTCTGGAAGCCCCGCCTGGGGCACGTGAGGCTTTGGGGACATCCAGATGTGCACCGTGACCCTAGGCCCTGGATGCGGTGCGGTGGAGACAGGCTGGTTAATGGGTGGAGTTTCCGTTCAGGAAGATGAAAATGGTCTGCAGCTTGCACACACAGCAGGGTGAGTGTAACGAACACGACCGAATGGCTCCCTTAGAGTGACGAAGACTAAGTTGTATGTTATGTGTGTTCACTGTGACAGTGCGTATCTAACACACCCAAGGCCATGGGCCCCATCCAGCATCATATAAAAATAAAAGCCCTGACACACTGCCTCCCTGTCTTTGGAAAAGGAAGAGCCAGAGTATTTCCCCCAGGGGTGAGCGTTCGCCCTGCCCGCCTCCACCCAGCAGCTGCACCCCAGCCACAGTTACCGTGTCTCACGTCAGGCGGGGCAGGCAGGGGGCCAGCTAGGGACCTGGGGCGGCCGCTCATTTCGGTGTGCGCTTGGAGGTGCTGTGTCTGGAAGGATCTGCGCTGGGGTCCTGAGAGCCCATTCATTGGAAGAGCTGCTCCGGTCCCCAGTTATTTAGGCTCCAATAATTTGAATGTGTGGTCATCTGTTGACCACAGCCTGGGTCTCTAGAAGCCAAAGAGGGGGAGCTGGATTCGTATTTTGACACAAATAAGGTAGACTGGGCACAGGGGAACTTTCAAAATTTCTTAAAGGAATAAACGGCCTCTAAGATTTTTCACACGGACTTCCAGGAATGTGATTGCAAATTATTTCATCTCCTCTGCAAGCAGACCCTCATAGTGATATTTTTCTTAATTCATTCCTTAAAAGTTTTTTTTTTTATTTTTAATTTTGGAAAAATATACATAATATAAAATCCGCTATCTTAATCATTTTAAGTGTGTGGTTTAGTACGTACTGTCCAGTACATTCATTCACATTGTGTAATTTTTAAAAATGTACTTATACAAGTCTCAGCCGGGCATGGTGGTACACGTCTGTCATCCCAGCACTCGGGAGGCTGAGGCAGGAGGATTGCTGTGAGTTTGAGGCCAGTATGGGCTACATAGTGAGGCCAGTATGGGCTACATAGTGAGCCCAAGGCCCGTCTGAAGTGCGTAGTGAGACCCTGTCTCAAAAAAAGACAATAAACAAATAAATAAATGTCTCACAAAAATATGAAATATAATCACATTTAATTGAAATATTTATAGAAAGGCAGAAAACTCTCTTGAAAATCTGGGCTGTGTCAACGCTGATGTGACTGGCGTCTCCCATCCTGAAGCCCAGGCCCGGCTCCCTGCTCCTCCCCAGTACACCTCCGTGGCTCAGGGGGACAGAGATGGAGTGGGCCCCCAGTTCCGTGAAGCACTCCAGCCCTAAACAGGCAGCAGAGTAAGCGAAGCAGAGCAAGGCGAGCACTGCAGGATTCGACAGCTCCTGCTGGCGCCGGGGTTTGCTGGCATTCGTCCTGACTCTTTGCACTGAGAGCTCTAGCAGCCTCGTTGCCCTTGCAGCTGCCCCACGGCGACTGCGGGGCACAGTCTGACAAACCCAGTGGCAGCGGGTGAGGCCAGGCCAGGCTGCTGGTGCTGGGCCATCAGCCCCAGGGGACCCTGTGGCTGGGTCCCCACCTGGGATGCGAGCCGGAAGCCCCCTGGGCCGCTCCTGCTCCCTGGCTGATGGGCAGCACCTATGCCGGAAACTCCAGACCCCGGCGTTTCTTTCCTTGTTTCATTTTATAGCTTTACTGAGGTAGATCTGACATAGAATATATTGCACATGGTTAAAGTACACGCTTCCAGTTTGGAATCTGTATAAATCCGTGGCGCCGAGCCAGGGAAGACGAGCCCAGCGTGCCCTGAGATGGACTGGTTATTTCTCTTCTGCATCCGCTCCAAACGCCTCCAAGCCAGTGCTGCGGCACCAGGACCCTGTGGCCAGGCTGGGACGTCACTCTGGCGGCCACAGGCTCTAGTCCCCAGGTGACCCACCCTGCCTCCTGTCAGATGCGCTCACTCCTCTGCAGTCAGGTCCCCTCCCCACGACCAAACAGAAAGCCTGACACTGAGCCCGTGCTGGGGAGCGGGCTCCTGTTCTCCCCCAGATCCCCAGCGGTCAGTCGGGGAGCTGTTCCCCCCACGCTAGAGCACACGCCCCAGTGAAGCCTCTTTTGGAGGGCATAGTTTTGCCTATTTTTGGTTTCTATCTCAAGCAGAGCATGCTGAGCTGGTAACTCCGAAGGCCACCGGTGCCTAGAGCAGCCACCAGCTGGGGCTGATGTCACTGAAGGCAGCTGGCTGCAGAGAAGGACAGCGAACAATGGAAAATAGCTGGCAGCTGCCATCTCGGGTGCAGAGAGGATCCCCAAGGCCTCCGGGAGCTGCGCAGTGTGGGCGGCGAGGAGGGCCGCTACCACCAGGGGCTGAGAGCCGCGGGCGTCCGAAGCCTGGGGTGCGAACACGGAGAGAGCTGCGCTGCGCAGGTCTGTGATTGCTTCATGAATCGAACAAAAGAATCCTCAGCTGCCAGCTTGGCGCGGGTACAGGGACCCACCCCTTTAAAGGGCCCTGAAAAGAGGTCAGCCTCAACAGAGACGCGGCTGACGATCTAGCCCACGTCTGATTTTCATCTTCCCTGTGGCTGAAGACCCTGCTACCAGTGACAAAACCGTCACCTCCGATGGGGAACACATCTTCCCCAAAGCCTCCTTTGTCACTCTTCCCTCCTCTGCACCCCTCTGACCCCCACTTCCACTCAGGCAACACCTGTCTGCTTTTTGTCTCTATGGGTTCACTCCATTTTATAGAATTTCGCATGCATGGAATGGTGCACTCGTGTGTGTGTGTGTGTGTGTGTGTGTGTGTGTGTGTGTGCGGTGCCCTGGGCATCAAACCCAGGGCCTTGCACATGCCAGGCAAGCTCACTAACGTTGACCTACACCCCCAGCCCAGAAATCATGCACTTTTTTTGGTCCAGATTTTCCTTCGCTCAGGCTTGGTTATTCTGAGACTCAGCCATTACTGCAGTATCAGCAAACCCGCTTTTATAGCCGCGCGGTATTCCAAGGTATTAATTCACCATAACGTGGTCTTTAAACCGCTGAGGGATATCTGGGCTGCGTCCAGTGGGGGCTTCATAGATAAAGCTACCATGAGCGCTTGTGCCAAGTCCCCGGACGCCATGCGCTTTCTTTCCTCCGGGGTCAGTACCCCCTCGTGGGACAGCCGGGCCACAGGATGGGTGTGAAGCAAACGTGCTGAGGAGTGCCGCGCCAAAGGGAGCTGGAATGCAAAACACTTTCTGCTCTTTTCTCTGCTTGCCTAAAGGCAGAACACAGATCCTCCTCTAGGGAGCGGCTGCTTATCAGCCCAGAGCGGGTGCCAGCAGGTGCCAAGATGCCAAAGAAAGCCAGGGCAGACTTTACTTCATTAGTTCCTTCATCAGTTTTCCTGCCTTTCCTAGAAAGCGCAGACATACGCCTGGTGCCGCACATTCGCACTCCCAGCACTCCCGGGAGGCTGAGGCAGGAGGTCACAAGTTTGAGCCCAACCTGGGGCAAGACCCTCAAACTTAGGGTTTTAGGACAATAGGAATTGATTAGGCCACACTCACAGCCCCAGTGGATTCACATTTGGAGGGGGACGAGTCCACTGATTTCGCGCAGTGAGGCAGCGGCGCGGACCCCAGGACCTCCGCCTGGTGCTTTCTCATGCTCACCTCCACCACTCTCTTGCTCCGCTTGGAAGGCCGTTTCACTGCCACCGTCAACAGCCCTGTGCCGCCTTCCTGGCTCAGGCGAACGTGACTCAGGGAAGTCTTGCAGGCCGTGCCGGGCCCCGGCTGCTCTCCCGTCACCCCGTCTGATTAGCGGCGTGCAGCTCTCTCCCCGAGGGTGTGCATTTCACGAAGACAAAGCCACATCTCGCTCCCTCTGAACCACGCTCAGTGCGAGGCCTGGCCGGCAGCAGCTCAGCGGTGACTGCGATCCAGGGGGAACCGCAGGGCGGGCGTTCTTGGGGCCCTCTTGAGAGCAGCACAGGAAAGCCCTTTGGGGGTTCCGGGCCCACTGGCCGGGGGAGGAGGTTTAGACACGGGTCCAAAGCCAGGGAAGTGGTGAGACCCGGCCTCCCGGGAGTGCTGGGAGTGCGAGCATGCGGCACCGCACCAGGCGATGTCCGCGCTTTCTAGGAAAGGCAGGAAAACGGATGAAGAAACTAACGAAGTAAGGTCTGCCCTGGCCTTCTTTGGCATCTTGGCGCCTGCTGGCACCCGCTCTGGGCTGATAAGCAGCCTCTCCCTAGAGAGGGTCCCAGGGAAACGGTGGTCCGCGTCCAAGGCTGTGTTGATGTCTTTACGCTGCCAGGCTTTAAAACCTGGAGGCTGACCCGCCAGTGTGTTCGCTAAGGGGACCCGGCGTGCACACAGCTACACACACACACACACACACATGGGACAACTCGGGCACACACGGGCGTTCTCACACATGGCCACTCGCGCGAGAATGTGCAGGCATGCACTCGGACAGCGGGGACGCAGAGAAAGCTGTTGGGTGCACAGGACACACACGTGTGTGCGCACATGACGGAACACAACAGCAGGTGTGAAAGGGCCCCGGGCAGAGTCTGGGCAAACTCGAGCTGCCTCCGGAGTCACCAGTCACAGCGGAGAGGCTGTGTGGCTGCGCCCCTCCTCCCCATCTCCCCGTTCTCTTTTCCAGATAGTAGTGGAGGTCCGGAGCAGCAAGCAGACGTGGTCCTCGCCCTCCCTGCCTTCCGCGGAGGCCCCCAGCGGGCAGCGAGTGCAGGGTTGGAGGCCTGGTGGGCGGCGACCTCCACGCCAACCTGCGCCCCGGGCCGGCCGGGCTGGGCTGGTCGGTACTGGCCTGCTCCCCCTGCACCCAGCCTGGGCCGCGTTTTCTCAGCTGCCGTCAGCGACGGGAAGTGTGCTCGTGCACGTGCATGTGTGCGCGGCACACGCGTGTCCCCGGCTGGCCAGGAGCTCCCCGAGGACCGGGATCGTGCCTCCCGACCGGGCTGCGCCACTCTTCAGGGGACACCGCGGGTCCCCGGGGCTCTTCCCGCGGGTCCTTGTTCTGTCCGGGGGAAAGGGCGCCTTCTCGCCGCCTCGCTCCGGGAAGCCCACGCCGCTCCGGGGACCGCGGGCTTTGGGTTCCAGGCCTTGGGCCCAGGCCCAATGCCCAGCCGCGGCCCGGGCTGAGCCCCGTAGGTTCTCACTTGCGGGAACTGCGAGGGAATTGTGGAGAAGCTGCGATTTCCTGAATAATTTACGCCCACGCGCTCCCAGGGCTGGATCGCATGGCCCTGAACAAAGACAGCGGGCCCTACCCTGGGGAACCGGATCCCCGAGGTCCGGTGACGCCTGGGAACAGCACCGAGGTCGCCTGAGAGCTGCTCCCGGCTGGCGGGCTGCGGGATGATGCGGAGGAGGAAGCCGCAGGCTCAGGGAGGCGGCAGCAGAGGGACGCCGGCCTCTCCCCAGACTGCTTCCCAATCGGCCCGAGCCGTCCACTCTGCAGCAACTGCCGCTCCCGCTGCTTCTGTCCCCGATCACTTCCAGGGCCTCGCCCGCCCCCGCCCCGCCCCGGCCTCTTGGTTCTCAGGCCTCGCCACGCCACCCTCTCTCCCCACAGGCTCCTTCCCTCAACCTAGAAACACACTCAGGTCTTTGAGTGTTACGATAAATCTTCCTTTTGCCCCCCTGGTCACTGGTCTACTTCTGTTTTGTTTGTCTGGTTTTGTTTTTCTGAGACAGGATCTCCCTCTATAATCCAGGCTGGCCTCAAACTCATGGCAATCCTCCTGCCTCAGCCTCCCAAGTCTTGGGATTACAAGTATGCTCCAGCACACCCAACTCCCCCGCTTGTAGATTTTTCACACCCCCTATATCACATCCCCTTTCTCATTCCCATAACGGAAACCTTCATCCCCCCCACCCGGGGGGGCCTCGATTCCCACCTGTTTTCCCCCCACACAACCTACTTCCGCCCAATTCACCCCTGCAGCTCCGACACACGGAGCCTCCAATCCCCGCCTCGGTCCCACGTCCCCTGAGCACCTCCTCTGGGATGACCACGACTCCGGTCAGCCCCAGCTCGGCAGGCGGCGCCTCGGTTACCCCAGACGGTTCACCCCGAACCCAGGGTGTGGCTTCTTTTCGCCCTCCACTTTCTCCTTTCCGTTCACCAGCAAAGCAAGTTTACCTCAGAACTGTCACGGCCCTGCAGGTCTCTGAGGGAGTGAGGGCTGGCGAGGTTCAGGGTCCCCTGGGGATTCAGCTGTGTCCGCTCCTCGGAGAGAACAGAAACTGCTCTGCGCCCTGCGGTGGGCCCAGGACTCTGCACAGCACTCGGCACACAGTAAGCACCCAGGACGTGGTGGCCAGAAGAAAGGAAGGCGGAAGAAAGGAAAGAAGGAAGAGAGGGAGGGAGGGAGGGATGAGGGAAGAGGGCACAAAAAATAAATCCAGCTTCCTGTCCAGGCCCCAGAGGGACCACGGCCCCGCCCCACGGCCCCGCCCCACGGCCCCTCCTTGGTCTCTGCCCCTCCAGGAGGCAGCGCCCGCAGGACCACAGCCACCGCCCCGCATCGCCGGGCACGGCTCCTGCACCTGCACCCTTTGCTCCCGGCCGTGGCCGCCCCGGCTGGGTGCCAACCTCAGCTCCCCCTTGCAACCCAGGCTCGCTGCACGGTGCAGCAGGGAGCTCTGGCCTTCCGTTTCTGCCCAGGAGACTGGCGTCGTCGCACCTGCTTAGCGCTAGGATGCCTTTCTCCCGGACTGGGACGTGAACGGAGCTGGAGCCCGAAGCCCTGACTATGGCAGAGGATCCACCACCAAGTAGCTCTGTACCCTCAGTTTCCGCATCGGTTCTAAAGGAGAAGGCTAGGTGTGGTGGCGCAAGCCTGTAATCCCAGCACTGGGAGGCTGAGGCAGGAGGATCGCTGTGAGTTTGAGGCCGGTCTGGGCTCCATAGTGAGTTTAAAACCTGCCTAAACCATATAGCAAGACCTGTCTTTTTTTGTGTGTGTGTGTGGTACCAGGAATTGAACTCAGGACCTTGCGTGTACCGGGAAGGCACTTATACCACGGAGCTATACCCCCCGGCCCCATGACCTGTCTCTAAAAACCAAGAGTAAATAAATAAACACAATAGAACATAAAACTGCTTTAGCTGGGCATGGTGGCGCATGCCTGTAATCCCAGCACTTGGGAGGCTGAGGCAGGAGGACCGTTGCAAGTTCGAGGCCAGTCTGGGCTAGAAAGTGAGCTCAAGGCCAGCCTGAACTGCATAGCGAGACCCTGTCTCAGAAAGACAAATAAATAAAAAATAAAAGTGTTTTGCAGACTATAATGTTCTCTTCCCAAGCAATTGTTATTTTATTGTTCATCCTCTTGGGAATAGAGTAGTATGTGTGAATGGCTCACGCCAGGAGCCCTTCCTTTGGCAGCTTGACAAAGGTCTTGGTTCTGCTTTAGCTTTACTTATGTATCGATTTGTCTATTTAGCTATTTATATGCAGTACTGGGGACTGAACCCAGGGCCTTTTTACTGAGCTACATCCCCAGACTTTGAGAGTCTTCCTAAGTTGCCCGGGCTGGGACTGAACTTGTGATCCTCCTGCCTCGGCCTCCCAGGGTGCTGGGATTCCAGGTCTGAGCCGTCTCCTGTCTCACCAGATGGCCGTGGCTGCTCCAGGGCTCAGCTTCACAGCTGCAGCTGTAACAACTGAAAGAGGAAGGTGTGGGTCGCGGGGCGCGGGGTAGCAAGGTGCACCTGGCTTAGCAGTTCAGTAGGGTCAGGGGACAGAAGGCGCGGGGGCACTGGTAATGGGAGCAGCTTTTCCCAGAAGCTGCTGGTTGGCGCCCCCTTGATTCTATTGGCCAGGCTGCACCCCCGATCAGCCAGTCAGTGGCTCAGGAGCGCGAGTCAAGGCCAATCAAGGTTCATCTGTGGTTGAGCAAGTGAGCAAAACGGGCGATCTGCCACCAAGGCTGGTGGGGGTGGCAGCCGAGGCCACTGCCCTCATGCTGCAGTGTCCCCACCCCCACCCTCCTGCAGCGCCCGTCCCTTCCCCCGGTGACAACGCCCCACACGGCCGGAAGACCCCTCCCCATCTCGCTGCCTGCCTGCAAGCGAGGCACAGATGGGGTTGCAGGCGGCAACCCCACGTCGCATGAATCACACAGCGCTCCAGAGTCCAGGCCTCTGCCTGCCCAGGCCGCAGTGCACCCGACCTGGCTGAGAAGGAGGATTTGAGCCGAGCAGCCAGTGCCAGCACACGGCTCCTCCCTGCCTGGCCACGACCGAGCTGGGTGCGCAGGCCCCTCTGGCAGCACGGCTGCACCTGGTCTCACAAGGGCCCTGTGTGCTGGGGACACTGAGGACAGGGAAACGGCGTCCTGGCCTGGGTGACCCGCAGCCCGTGGGAGCTTCTCCTCCTCCCGATGGGTCTCCAGGAGAGTGTGGCAGCCGCTGGGCCAGCAAGGGAGTTTCCAGGAAAGGCAGCCGGGCAGCAGGCTGGAGGGGCTGGGAGGACTCAGGGAGGGGCCAGGGTCGCACCGGGCTTCCAGGGCTTCTTCCCCTCTAGGAAGGCTCGAGGGAGTGACCCTGTCCCAGCCCTTGGCCCACGGCAGCTAATCTCTGGGATGCCATCTTGTTTCCTCCCTGTCCCCTTTGCATCCACTCAGTACCTGCCCTCTCCATACCAAGAGGCTTGGATTCTCGGGTACCCTGACTCGTAAGAGTTGAGCACCCAGCATTCACCATGGGAAGATAAAAATGTCATTTCTCAAGACACAAACTTCAAAGCTGGGTGTAGTGGCACACACACTTGCAACTCAGGAGGCTGAGGCAGGAGGCCTCCTGAGAGTTTGAGGCCGGCCTGGGCTATATAGGGAGTTCAAGATAAGTACAAGCTACATAGCCAGACCTTGCCTAAAAAAAAAACCCAGAAAGATAAAAACTTCGGAGACTTCTACAGCTAGCAAAGGAAAACGTGTTACTTTCACCTTCCTGAGTGCTTTTCAGTGCCAAGTTTTATATTTAGGATCACATGAATTATGCAGAGCCGCAGGCTGGTGGACAGCTTCCAAACACGAGAAACTACATTTCCCTTCCTTTGGATAATGAGTTCAAGGTCTTCACCGCAAGTCACATCACGTCTCAGAAGCAAAAACCAGTTCCTACTGGGACCGTAAGGTCTTCCGGCCAGCAGATCTAATCTCTGTAGGCCGGATCTCCTCCCCTTCCTAACTGCTTCTCCCACTAAAAATCGCTTTTGTGCTGCTGTCTTAGCGCCTCCGACATATCAGACACAATGCTCAGCTACGCTGGCTGCCTCTGCCTACCTTAGAGACGCAAAGGATCTGGGCAGGACTCTCAGAGAAAGGCTGGTGGGTGTGAACGGCCCACAGCATGGATGCGACTGATGAGGGCGAGGATGGAGACCATTTACACTTCCTATAAACCCCTCAGGAGTGGAGCAGAGCACACTGCTCCTGTCCTGTGTGCCTCATGCATTATCTTCTTCAGCACTGGCGAGAACTGCAAGTTTCCCACTAGACACACAGCACAGTGAGGCTGAGAGGTTAAGAGGCTTGCCAAAAGGCAGAGCTGGGAGTCAAGCTCACAGGCTCAACCTCAGGCTCTGCTGTGGGCTCCCAGCTGGACGAAACCCTGACAGCCTCCCTGCTGCCCCTGTGGGGTGCTGGGGATAGAACCCAGGGCCTCATGCACGTTAGACAAGCTCTCCACTGCTGAGATGGACCCGCGGACTGTTTTCTTTGGAACAGTTAAGTTGCCCAGGCCAGACTTCAACTTGTGATCTTCCTTCCTCAACCTCCTGAGTCACTGCCACCATCACGCCAGCTAACCTTGAATTTCATGGAACCATGATGGAAGGATACTTGGGCACTAGATGCAATCATAGCCTAGGATTTTACCCACTGCCTGTTTCCTAACAAAAGGAACTATTACGATTGAAATCTCTATTCACTCCTATCTGAAATGAAGGCATTCTCTTCACGTACAGTAGCACAGTGCAAAAACAAAGTGTATTTCATTTCTGTACCCAAAAAGATGAAAAAAGCATGGTTTTCAGATTTTTTTAATTCATTAACTATCTCAACAACAGCTGAGGGCAACACATACAAGTATCCTTTAGGGTTTGGGGATTATTGTGCTTACTTTAAAGGCAGAAAAGGAAATTATGGCAGACTTCAACCTTGTTGGCAAATGTACTTAATTCTTAATATTTAACTCTTATTTACCAAAAACAAAAACCTAAACAGAGGTCGTCTGCTGATTTGGGGAAACAATGGGAACTAAGAGAACTGGTTTTATTTTTTATTGATTTATTGTCTTTTTGAGACAGGGTCTCGCTATGCAGTTCAGGCTGGCCTTGAGCTCACTTGGTAGCCCAGGCTGGTCTTGAACTCGCAACGATCCTCCTGCCTCAGCTTCCCGGGTGCTGGGATTACAGGCGTGCACCAAGAGAACTGGTTTTAGTCCCCGTAATTCCATCAAGTAGCCATTCCATGCTGCCAGCAACACGCCAAAATTGTACAAGGATGACATCCGCCATCCCCCAAACAAGGCGATACATAAAGTCCTCCCAGTTCTGAAATCCCAACAGTCAATGAGTCAAATCCAATCAGTATAAAAAATAATACAAAAATAGCAGGGTGGGGCAGCACACAGCTGTGATATCTGTACTTGGGAGGCTGAGGCAAGATCACTGGAAGTCTGAGACTGGCCTGGGCTACACAGTGAGTTCAAGGCCAGCCTGAACTGCATGGCAAGACCCTGCCTCTCTCCCCACCCCAAAGGTCTTTTAGGTGTCCATGTGACTTACGTGAGTGACAGTGCAAGATCTAATTTTCTTAAGCATTGGGAAAATCAAACATTTCCAATTAATGGGAACTGTGGGCAAACCTGTCAAAGTGTGAGGGCTCTTCTGGACCTCACTTGTGCTCTTTCCTCGAATAGCTAGGGAATGTCTTGCTGTGACAGCTCCTAAGCAGCCACCCGTCGGGACCACACGCTGCGTCTGGGCTGGCCCTGTGACTCCCTTGAACCAGGAACGTGGCAACGCCTAATGGGCCAATGCCTAAGTCCTGCTGACTGGGCTCCTGTGCTGCTGGGAGTCCCCTCTGTCCCATACAACACGGGTCAAAAGCAACGGATCCAAAGCCACCGTTGGTCTTTACTGGAAAGCGCTAAGTCAGGGAAAGGCAAAGGCCCCACGGTGCTTTACAGATGCTTTGACTAAAAGCAGCACTGGGGACATGTCTCTTTGCTGGGCATCCTGGGGGGTGCCTGGTGGCCGAGAGGTGTCCCTTTCTCCTGTAAAAGGGGCGGCTGCCTGAAGCGGGAGGTCCTCTCGGGGCACTGGAGGTGGCCCTTTCAGGGCAGAGCGCATGCGAGTGGCATCTGGACGAGGGCTGCATGCTGGGGGCATCTCCGCCGGCTGTTTCTGTCTCCCATCCCCCCTCCCACCCCCGCGCTCAAGCCCGCGCCCTTATTGTCCACTGTGTGTCCAGGACCTGGGCCCAGTACCCTGTCTGCAGCGGAGGCTCTTCAGGGGGTTTCTGATCAAAAATGAACTAAAGGGATGAAGATGGCGCAAGCGGGACTGTAGGCCTGGTACCACAGCTCTGTTCCCCCAACGGCGCACGAAGACGGCAGCGATCCCCAGTCTGACCGGGTCTTCTGCATGGGTGACTCAGCAGCGGCGCCCTCACCCTCTGCAGTCCCGGGCTGTCCCAATGCTGCCAGCAGCCACGATCCCGAGGGGAGGTCGTGCCCCCGCCAGGCTCCAGCTACCAGCAGAAAGCAGGTAGGGTCTTCCTCTGTGCCCGCGCTGACCCCTCCCCCGCTAGGAGTCTTTTTCCGATTACAGCAGGGGTCTGACTCCTTTTTGGGGTTACCGAGCTCCCCCCGGATTCCCTGTGTCTGTTCCCATTTGACTTCAACTGTGGAGACTCAGTTTGTCAAGTCACGAAGAGTTAAGAACAAGGTGACCCAAGTCCTGAGAGGTAAAAATTTATTGATTTCTATCGTATCAGCATGTTATGATATGGTCACGCCTGCTCATACAGCTGACTTCTGAGAGCCAAAAGATGGTTTTCTTTTTTCTTTTAAAAATACAGTTTTCAGCAGGAAGAAACATTTTAAAAACATACATTTTCATACTGAGGGGAAATTATAAACAGTGGGTTCCCCCGGTTCATGAGGAGCAGGGCTGGTCAGCAACAGATCTCTGAGCGCTCCCACTGCTTCCAGGCCTCAGCCCCAGCGCATTGTGTCTCCACAGAAGTACCTCCCGCGGGAAAGAGACCCTCACCACACAGCAGCCTAAGTCCAGGTCGAAAAAGAGGTAGACTGAACCGTTAACTATTTAAATTATTTGGCAGACTGTGCAAGATAAAGTAACACATTTAAAATTTTCAGTGGGATCAAACATACTTGACACTCAAGTAACTAAACACCCAATACATGTATAAAACAAAATCTCAGTGATGCTTAGACCACGGTTACTCAGCTTTGAGAGATGGAAACATTAAGCCAACTTCATTGTACTCTCCCCTCGCACTTCCGGAGTTTGTTCTTGTCAAGTGCTTCGAAATCAAAAGCTCAGGTGGTGGGATGGATCTTAATGTTTTTCCCACCGCGTTAAGCCCCACCAAGGCTAATAACTGGGGTTTTCTCAGACTCATGGGTAAATTAACTGTGAGAAGTTTATTCAACACGGATAGTTAAACAGCTTACTATAAGATGAACCAGGGCAGTGGTGTGCTGGAGATAGCTTCTGCTGGCACCCAGGAGCCAGTAGTTCAATTTTAGAATTTTCCAGCAGTTGTTAAACAATTGTTATTAAATTACATAAACCTGAATTAGTGCTGAAGCTGAAAAGTGGTTTTACACAAGGTTAAGAAGAGCTTGGGCCTGGGGATATAGCTCAGTGGCACAGCTAGTTTATGTGAAGCCCTGGGTTCAGTCCCCAGCACCAAAAACAGAGCTTTAAAGATCACATATTAGACTAACAGTGAGTTCACTGGGAGATGAGTTCGTGGATTAGGAGGTGATGTCATTCAAATCATGGTTGAAATACAACCAAAGGTCAGCTGTAAGGTCCAGCAAAAAGCAATTAGGTATCCGAGGAGAATCAACAGGCCATGTGGAATTCACAATAAAATATTTATGTTATTATTTGTTAACTGTGTTACAGATCCTTATTATCACTAAAATGTACAACAACTTTATGTACACCTGTACACACAGCTTTTTCCAGGCCAGCGGGCTGCTAAGCACCGACCAGCACACCACCGGTGGGGAGGGAAGGGGATGAGGGAGCACACCTTTCTGAGCACAAAGGAGTCCAGCGTTTCTGCACTGCCGCTGTGGCTGCACTCAGCAGCCCGCTGCACGGGGCTCAAAGCCCATGCTCCCAGCTGTTAATGCCCAAAGAGCTCTGCACAGCACAGTCATCCTGGCCCCGTTATGGAGAAGTAAAAGCACTGTACTTAAAAAAAAATGAACTTTATTTTCTCTAAGTTAAAAAAAAATAACAGAACCAGCTATCTATTTTTTGCTTTTGGTTTGTATCTCAGTTTCTGAAAAGGTGACCTGTTCCTAAAATCATCCCAAATGCATTCATAAACCAGATCCACATGTGACCAGCCCTTTACAAATACCGGTTACAGTTGCCACAGCCTTTACATTCATTCTTATCACACAGTTCAACATGCAGATACACAGAGAAAAGTCAGCAAGCTGAAGTAAACATTACGGCATCGGGAAAATGAAAACCCATCTGTATAAAATAAATACAACTTCATAGTAACTGTAAAGAAAATGAAAGCACTTAATAAAAATAATGGCAGTTGAATGTACAACTATCTCATTACCCAATCATAAAGTAAGTTCCTGTAAAATGCATAGACTCCTTACACGTAAAGAATTTGTGCACCACAGTCGTTTATCAACGGTTTTACACAATAAAAATAAAGCAATTCAAAATGTGTGCATATTTTGCAACTATAATACACTGAAAATTTTTTTGCTCTTTAAAGCATTTTTTAAAAAATTCAATGTAAAAATCCTCATATGGAAATTTTGCAGAAAACCCCACATTTTATCTTCCGTATGGCTACAGTCCCCCTTCCCCAACAGTTCGGCATTCTCAGCATACTGCCAGGGTCCAGCTCGTAGTTGTTGGGGACTGGTACGAAATGATTCCAATAAAGCACCAACCAATGACTGCTTCTGTGATCGAGAAATTTCCCACCTAGGTGGTTTTGGTCCCAAACATATTAATCTCTACTTCTCATAAAATGAACCATTGTACCTGGTGCCCAGTGCTCCTGCAGACTCTGCCTTGCGTGTTACAGATGGAAGGCCCACAGCACTGCAAGGCAATGTACATATGTAATTTCTACCTATCCCTTGTGGGCCAGAGCTGAATATACACACAAGGATAACTTTGAAATGAAGTCCTGTGCAGTGACTTCAAAAAAAAGAACAAAGAGAACAGTTAACTCTTCCTATTCAGTAGTGCAAATAAAACATTTTCTTTTTAAATATAAAAAGAATACAAGAAAACTACCCATTATTAAAGACTACTTTCTATGATGATAACCAGGACCAAGTAGTTCAGAAGAGTCTTTAGGGAAGTGATTGTCAAGAACATCACAAGACAAACCCACCAGAGGTGAGCAACGTGAGCGAAGACTGAGTGGCCCCCTCGACACCGATCCAGATGGACGACACCAGAGTGACCTGCTGAGGTGACAGTGGGGGATCTAAGGTTTCAATTGCACAAGAGACCGAGAATAATTTTGGTCCCACCAATTCTTGATGATCCAGGGACTCCTTTTTCAGCCCAGGGACTGCTTGGGCTTTGGTGTTTGCATGTCCTTTCACTACTCCACAATGCAATCATAAACACATAGGTAAAAGAAATTAATGAAGAATTCTTATTTTTTAAATTAGTAAGCATCCTTCTAGAAAGAAAAAATGTTTGATGAGAGAAGAAATTCAAACTCCTACACAGAAGTGAATTTTTGGCTTCCCTATGACTTAGTCTCCATTTGTCAAGTAAATAATTACACCATAATCCCTAGTTCCTTCACCACGGAAAATTAAGTACTGGTTGTAATATCCATAACTATTTAATAATATGATAGATATGAACTCACAGCTACCTTTTTAAATTCTCAACTGCCTTGTTTGTCCCCCAAACATCATTTCCCACTCTGGTTTTTCTTCCATTGCTTGTGGGTGTCCCTGTTACACGTGCATCTCAACACCAACAACTCTTTCTAAGCTAAGGGTGAGCTGCTACTTTGGTCACTTTTACAGTCACTGGGCCTGCTTGTGGCTGAGCAAGTGCTCAAACACCATCACTTGCTGACACCAGGACTCCAGCAGCTAGTGCCCAACCCATGCTGCCCAGCTGGGCCAGAGAAGTGCTGAAATCCTAAACCAGCCACCTCTGCAAACTGGGGACAGTTTTCTCTTCATTAACCTTGGCAAGATGTAAAACCTCTTCCGTCTGTCTTTATAAAGAAAGTACAGACAGGAATTTTATTCAGCTCTGCACAGTGGCATCTTGCTGCCCCCTCCCCAACAGCCACAACAGAACACTGATCCTCTCCTTCCACATTCCCCAGTGCAAGAGGATGAACTCCAGTTCCTGATCAGGAAAGCATGACCAATGTTCTCAAGTAACACGTTTTGCAAACTGAAGAGACAGAACATGTTCAGAAAGAATGAAAGAGGGGCAGGCAGATCAAATACACATCTGAAAAAAACTGAAAACAAACAAAACAAATACACATCTGTTTACAACTCACAGATCCATGTTCAAAAACCAACTCACAGGTGTAGGTATTGGTCACTCTGGAGACTACGGAAAGGACACGGCACTGGAGAAGTAAAGCATCTTACAGGAGAGTTTAATGCACACAGTGGACTCCGCAATGTCACATTCTTATGGAGCACAGCAATGGCAAAGTGGCCAGCCACCTGTACGTGCACATGCGTGTGTTTTCTGGGATAGGAGTGCCCACTCTGCCTGTGTCTGGCTTCACGATGAGGCCTGGCCCAGTAGCTAGGACTGTGCATGCTTACTTGGCAGGGAGCAACTTCTCCCCAGATGGCTGACTAATGCCTCCAATGAACATTTCCAACTCATCCTGAAACTGACTGGTGTTCGCCAGCCTCAAACAGAAGTGTGGGACAGCTTCTCTTTGGCTTTCTATCTCTGCTGAGACTGGCTTCACGTACTGTCACTGCAGAACACATGACCAATTACTCAGGTTTCAAAACCATTGCATTCTATAACAACTGCTCCCAAGCCATTCCTATTAACACTGTCGCTGCAGTTTAGCAGCAGTAAATATTCCTTGAGGTATTTCAGTTGACACATCCTGCTGTTCCATGTACACTCCGAGTTACCCTAAAGATGAAGCTGCTGTGGGCTTTTATATTTGGTGTTGCTCCACCTTTCCCACATAACCAGGGAAAATTCACATCTCTTCAGTGTTTTTGGTTTATCTGAAAACAGAAAGCATTAGCCTGTTTTGTTTCACAGCCTACTGCTCAGAATTATTTGTGAGATTAGTGACAACACGGGGGTCTACAGTGCTCTTAAAACTACCACTGACGGGGATCTGGACAGCTTCGATCCTCAGCCAAAAGACATCTTCGATCTCAACACTAACACAGTGCCAGCACTTTCTAGGAGTTTGGTTCTCCTGTGAGGTAAATCAGATGAACATAGTGACAAATAAAGAAAAGGTTTCCTGGAAAGAACCGAAGTCTGACTTTATCCTCTTCACCAGCAGCTGCCTGAGGCCAGAAACCCCTGTGCTGCTCTCTCCCTCTCCTGACTACGCCCGTGTGGAGGGGCAGGCACGGATGCAGTGACGGCACACGGGACTGACCATGGTCTGCGGCTGTGGTGTGAGAACCCGTCACTGCTCCAGGCCAATGTTTGGCTCTAGCTCTTAGTTTCCTAATAAACTAGTCTATTCTCTGTAAGCTGATCATGTAAATGTTTTGCATTATCTTTGTCAACCATCCCCAAGTGCATTTAGTGCTATGTCAAAATGGGGAGAGGGCTCGAGCTACGAATGAGGCATTGTGACAGGAGGGGTGCAGGGCAGGGTTGCACCAGAAGCACCCGCGGATGAGTGGGCAGAGACAGGGAAGCCTCTGGGAGCTGGCTTGCTGCTGAGGCTCGCTTGTGTTTTCAGGGTATGTTACTATCCTTGGCTATATCTGCATCTATAAAAGTGCATTTTGTAAAATACAATGATCAATCTATGATATGCCTTCCACACAAAAGGAGGAAAAGGGCCCTCTGCCCCAAGCACGGGAAAGCACTAGCACATGTAAACACGGTGCTGGGCCGCACTGGTTCTGCGAACACGGCCTGTGCCAGGAGGAGAGCGGTGGAGACAGCCGCACCCCCACAGAAGGCCCACAGCGTTCCTCAGCCCAGGGCTGGGGCCTGAGTTTGAATCCATTCTTCTGCAGGTGCCCCGGCTCTGCTCACTGTGACAGCGATGGCACAGGTGGCTGTGGGCAGGCCCCACAGAGCCCAGCTCTAGAGACTGCTACCTGGGGGGGGGTGGACAAGACCCCTGCGCTGGAACCCAATGACCAAGGGCAGCTGGTGGCCACAGAGTTTCTTTCAGTCTTCGAAGACAGTTTTATGATTTCTGCTTCTCCAGATGTGATATTTGCTTAAATATATGGTAGAGTGTATCGCTTTAAGACATGAAGTTCTTAAAATATATTAGCAGGTCATTATATTACTGATCCTCATTTTAGCAGAGTTTTAAAATATCCCAAAGGGGGATAAATAGTAATTCATCCATTGAATTTCCTTTGCTTTTTTTATATATTCTGATTTGCACATGTAAATAATGCACACTTACGGAAGTCTGCACTCCTATGACAAGTCTGAGTCAATATCTAAAACAGGCAATGGTAAAAATACTGAATGATGCTGTACCACATATAGCCTGACAAAAACGCGAACGACTGTATGAAGAATATCCACGCGTTGCTGAGGGTCATCTCCCGGGAAACAGCTTCCTTATGGCCCTTGGGAGGTGGAAAGGCTCCTAAAAGACAACACAGACATATTTCCCTGTGGGGACAGGTCTCAGAATACAACATGGATTTTAGTTTAACTTGCCCTATGGTTTCTGTGACTTTCCATTGCTCCTGATGAGAGGTCTCATTGGAACTTGATTTCCAGCACCCAGCACCATCCCGCATCCCGCCTTTGCCCATGCTCCGGGGCAGGAAACATGCCCACACCCCACCCTGCCTCTCCTCTACATTTGCTTCCTTCCTGCAACTTCCTCTCTCTGCTGCTCTCCTTGTCCTCCTTTCAGCCACACATGAGCAGAAGCTCTGTTGCCCACTGCTCAAGGAAGCTCCAGTGATTTGGGCCCGCACTCTGACACCGACACCTGACCCCTCTTTAACAGCAGAATTTACACGGATCCCTTCCCTTACAAGCTGCGCTTTTTTTTTTTTTTTTTTGCCATTTCTCCGGTACCAGGAACCGAACTCATGACCTTGCGCTTGCTAGCCAGGTGCTTTTTTTTTTCTTTTTTATTTGCGTTTTTTTTTTTTTTTTTTGCCACAAAAAGTGGTTATGTTATACTGACATTATTTTCAAGAGGCTGAATGGTTATGAAATATATCTTAATAATAAAAAGGAGAAATATAAAGTAAATAGATGTCTCCACATTTTCTCCTAAAGCTAGATTCCAAACAATACTACCTGAGGTCATCTTTACTCGTTCCGCTCGGCAGTCAAGCAGTCCCCACCTGGCAGATAATCCCTGGGGTAAGCTGCTCCAGAGGGGATTTGCCACGCACAAGCATCTGGAGAGCACCCGTTCAGGTTTCAAGGTCTAACATGCAAACAGTTTTCTTAGAAAGAGGCTTCCTCTACTGTTGCTACATTTTAGGCCAAACAGACCGAGGTGAGAGACTGAGATGGAAGAAGAGAGGCCCTGGTTGGCCTCTTACCTGCCCCAGGCCTCTCAGCCGTCCACGCCACCCTGAGACCCAGCCCCAGGACAACACTGTGTTTACCTGTCTCCCTGTTTAGGGGCTAGAAAAACACAGCAATTCATGACAGCACCTTGATCGTGCGAGTCGCTCTACCAATGTTAACTTCCTTCCTTCTTCCCTCTCTCTTTACTTTCCATACTTTTCTTACTCGCCATGTTTTGTTTTGTGGTACAGGGGACTGACCCCAGAGTTCTACCTCCCCAGCCCTTTTTAACAAAATTTTGAGACAAAGTCTCACTATGTAGCCCAGGCTGCCCTCCAATCTGTCATCCTCCTGCCCCACTTCCCAAGGAGCTGGGATTACAGGTGTGCACCACTATGCCTGAGGCATTTTATAGTTTTTAGTTTGCATAAAATGTAGATAATATTAAAAACAGAAGGGAGCCTAGGACACATTTTTTATTCAAAGAAGAAAAGACTAAGTTTGTATCCACGAAAACTTAAAAAAATGAATACTCATGCAAAGTAAAGAATGCACCTATAAAAATGCAGTTTAAAACAACCTGAAAAGACTAATATATTACTTAATCCAGTGAGATGTCAAAACATGAACATTCCTTGCTACTTCATAAAAAGCCCATGGCTGTACTGAAATAGCTGTGCCCGTTCGCAGACTGGGCTCCTGTGGACACTCTCTCGAGCCGCATCCCTCCGCGTGGCCGTCTACTTGTCCTGCGACCCTTGTATGCAGGCTGACGAAGGCCCCAATGCATGTAACGCACATCTGTCTTTGTAAGAATTCTAAGCGGAAATGCTTAAATATGGAAACACTCTGATTTCTTTGGGGTACCAAAAAAATAAATGGTTCTCTTCCCTACAACAAGCCTTTGGAATTGCCAGTAACTTTAGAAGTGCACACAATGGAAGAGACTGCGTACCTGTCTCATAAAAATGGGCTAAGAGGTCCTCTTTTTCAATGAACCGCTGATAGAGCCAATTGGTAAGGCCATCCGTCTCCAGGGGAACATCCTTAATTGGAAAAATCCTATTAAGAGTTAGGAAAAAAGACAAAAACTACTTTAATTTAGAGGTGAAAGTCACTCAGAATCACAACACAGCTTTGGTGATGAGAAGCCAAATAAACTTACCAAATCACGTTTTGCTTTTGCAACGATTGGTTTGGCTTTTAAAGGCCTGTTGGTCTTTTAAAACTCATTATTCAACAGACTTCATTCATGTATTCATTAAAACATTCACTAGCTTATTATGCGTTAAGGCCTGTGCTAGATGCTGAAAATAAACTTTGAAACTGTCCCATATCTGTGAATAATGTCCTGTATCTGAGAAAAATTATGTTTTTCTATGTTCATGGGTTTAAGTGGGAACATACATGGAACAGATGCAGCTTAAAAGGTAGCTAAATCAGAAACCGATCAGTCCCTTAGTTAAATGCTCGGCTGCATAATGCACCTTTGCAATATTCTTTGGCGGGAAAGTCTGGGAGCTAGACCCAGTCTGCCCAAATAGGTGGCTTCTCACTAGTCAGATCAGACACTGGTTTCATGAGCAGGGACAACTGTCACTGACTGGGAGAGGCTGCTGGAACACTACCCTGAAGATGCTGGGCCCACATCTGAGTCAACAGGAAATGAAATTGGGTAACTGGTGATACTCATGGAAGTGAGGGAAGGGTGGCATGAAGACTCTATCTGCCGACCTCGGACAGTGTCTTGTTTTCCAGTGTGCTTCTTTGTCAAAGGTGTAAAAGGTACATAGCTAAAAGCCTGCAAAAGGTCTGTATAAAAATGTCAGTCCTGTCCCTCTGCTTTTGTTTCTCCCTCCCCACAGGAACCGACGTTCACCTCTTTTAGCCATCACTCGGCACTTATCAGTGTATTTCTTCTTCAGTTCCGGCCTTCGCCGCTGTCTCCCTGCGCACCTCTCTTCCCGTTCCCACCCATGCACATCTTCGCACTGTCCCAGCGCGGGTACACAGTAAATTCAAGGTCGGAGGACAATCCTGTCAACTCATGTGGGAAATCATGGCTACTTTTCCCTTCTTGCTCAGTTTTTATTTGCCCACATTAAGCAATTATATTGCTGTTCATTTGCTTAATTATCCACGTACATACACCTAATTCAACCACAAGCTCTCAACTAACTGTCTAGAATCAACTTTCTAGACTGGCTCACATCTGTTCTTAAAAGCCCAGGTAGAAAGTCCTCTAGGCTTGGTAGGTTATCTGGTCTCTGCCACCACCACTCAACTGGGCCTTATCGTACGAAAGCAGCCAGAGACAACACAGACAAAAATGTACAGAGCATGTTCAAACAAAATTTAATTTAAAACTTATACAGACTCTAGATTTGACGGCTATAACTTTCAATCTGTGAAGTCCCCTCACTGTCATCCTGGTGACGGCCTGGACTCCTAAAATGGAGTCCTGTTCTACACACTGCCCATCCTTCCTTCCTGTTTGGATGGAGTGTGTCTCCAGCAGCTTCCTGAGAAAGGACACTGGAAATCTCACACATCAGCTAATGTCTTTTCTCCATCTTGCTACAGCTTGGATCTCAAGTGTCTCCAAAGGCCCACAGACTGGAGGTTTGGTGCCCAGTGGGTGCTGCTAGGGTCTTTAACTCTCTAGGGATGCTTCCGAGGGAACCGTGGGGCCTCGACCTTCTCCTCTGCTTTTCTCTTTGCTTCCTGGCATGAGTGACTGGCTTTGCATTGCTACCTGTTCCTGACATGATGTGGGGCCCAAAGCAATGGGGCCAACCAGTCACAGACCAAAGCCTCAAATCTGTGAGCCAAAAAGCCCGAGGAGATCCCCCTAGGTATTTAGTTACGGTGACAAAAGCCCAACACAGGCTTCACACTTGCCTGACAATTTGATTAGACCTAAAATTTACTTGAACTTAGAAGCCAACTTCTCATCTGTCTGTCCTCCTTTCTGGGAATTTCTTAATCTTTTAGAGTTTACTTTTATTGTATTTTTTTAATCGCTTCTTGGCCTTTTGGTTAAGTTCAAGGGTATTTTATTGTATTTTTAATTTTTAGAGCTTTTATTGGTCTATGCTCCTTTTTTAAAAAAAAAAAAACTGTGTTATTGTTGCAACATCTCATTGTTAGAAGTTCAAAAAATTATAATGAAAAATTTTATTTATAAAAGTAAAGAGCTAAAAAGCCCCATCATCCTCTTAGGGTTTTACGGGTGGTCTTTCCCCGTGCTGTCCCTGTATCCTAAGTCACCTTCTCTGTTCGTCCTGGTCTCTCAGAACACAGGCTGGCTCCTTCACAACTGTCTGTTCGTTTGCTCGCTCGCATTTACAGACGTGGGGCTAACTGAGCCCTCTGTGCACGTAGTCTGACTGACAGCCTTGCTGAGGATTATGTGGCAGGGCCACAGAAAATGGCCATTGCTCTTAAATTTGCCCATTTCTCTGGGGAAAGAGCTCTAATTTCCGGCTTAGGGAGTGAAGCTTTCTGGAAGTCAGGGAGATGAAGGGCTGACAGGCCCAGCACTCGGCAGCCTGACATCCCCTGGCCGTGCTGTCTTCTTCATCATGGAGCCAGTGCCTCGCAGGGTTGCTGCTCCCCAGGATGGGTTCCAGCCCCCTTCCTGGAGCGGACTCCAGGACGTACTGTGGCAGGGAAAGAATGACTGCTCAGCCTTCGGGGGACAAGGCAGGGCCTAGGGGACTGAGTTCTTCCTCAACAGATTGTTTTTCTTCCTAAACAGACTGTGATCAGTCTGCCCCAGCTGAACAACACTTTTAGCCTCGCTCCCACAGGTACGCATGCCAACAGCCCTTGGGAGTCTTAGGGTATTCACAGGTGGGCTCCTGGCCTTCTCACAGCTGGCTTAAGGTTCTGTCACATGTACTGCATTTTCCAACGTCCCAAGGTTTGTTGACTCTCCTAGGGTTCCCCTCTTCTTTATGGGCTTTGTATCTTTTAAGAAACACCCTGGGGCTTGGGGGGAAAATCAAAGTAGAAATTTCCATTCTCCATTTCATAGGAGACATGAAAATAGTTGAGTCTGATGCACCATCTCTTCTGAGAAGTTTTCCTATTATTTCTGAAAGGTCTGATTTTTTTTTTTAAATCTTTGGCTGGATCTATCATTTGTCATTTCTCAGAGGGGCTTTTACCGCCATTTCAGGTTTAGGCAAAATTCCTATCAGCTGGTAAGGATGTGAAAAAGAGCAAACAATTTAAATAGTGTAATCAGTAGAACTCAACGTCCAGACCAGTCAAATAAATCCACAGGCTCCCAATATAACAAGGATGATGACACTCAGATTCCTTAAAGGCTTCTTAAAAACTGCTCACCTACCATGGTCATTTGCTCACGACGTGGGTAAACAAAACAAAAGGAACATTACTTATGTATCACATTACACTCAGATCCCTTTCTTTGTTAAACATTTACATATCAAGTTGGGGATACGCAACACCCGCATTTAAGTGTTAGTGAGAAAAAGGAAAGAAGTAAGGAGTGTATCTTGGTTCCTTAGCTACAGAAAGCCAAACTCTGTATCACCTCCCCGTGAAGGGGATTGGAGGAGAAAGGACTGAACACTAGAAAGGCAGTTTTGAGAAGTGCCTTTTGTTGGGACCTTTCCTTCTCTAAGAAGCCCGTAGACCTAGGAATCTTCGTTCACATGTACGAGGCTCTGTGCAAGTCAGGGAACGGGTGAGTCTGTACCTGCCAGGTAACCACAGAGCGTTACTTTGCACGCAGAGAAGAAGACAAGTCAGTGCAACTGCAGACAAACTTGTTCGTACCTTTCCATGGTTTCCGTTCTGGTTTTCTTGCCCTATGGCCCCCAAGAGGACACGTTAGCACCAAGCTGAAGGGAAGCAGTGATAACCAGCATCCCTGTCTCTCATTCTTAGTCCTTCAGGAGACACAGCAAGCAGCTCACAGGTATGGCATCTACTGCACGCTTTTTGTACATACTGTTAGTCAGATGAAAGAAACCCCTTTCTACTCCCAGTTTGCTAAAAGTGTCTCTTTAAAATCATGAATGAGGGCTTCACTATGTCAAAAAAAAAATTTCCACCCACTAAAATGCTTAATTTTCCCATTTAATTCTGTTATTGAGACAAATTACATTGATTTTAAATTTTAAACCAAAATTTCATTCCTGAAATGTATTCTCTTGCTATGTAACATGTATTTTTTTTAATATACTGCTGGGCTTATTAGTTTTGTACCTATAATCATGAAATAGGTTTGCCTATAAACTTCCTTTCAGAACGGCTTTGGTCAGAAATCATTATTAACATCGTGCTGGCCTCATGAAGCAAGGTAGGAAATATTCATCCTTTTGGAAGAGTTATACTTCATTCCTTTTACTGCCTTTTTAATAACTACAGAAGCCGCAGTGGAATCCTTTTTTAATTCCTTATATTGGCAATACAGGCTTTCTTTATTTGTTAATCAAAATGACAAAGTTAATCTGTTTTATCGTGTTTTCAAAAAATAATTTTTGGTACTGTTATTCTTTCCACTATATTTTTTATCTCATTAAGTTCTCTTTTATTTTTCCTGCTTTCTGTCTTTGAATTTGTTTGCTAACTTTCTGAGATAAACATTTAGATCAGTTTTCAGGGTTTTTTCTTATTTATAAAGTATATATGTTCTAAGCACAGATTAAATTATCTCTCATGAGATTTGACAAATAATTTCATTACCATTAAATAATTTCTACTTTTCACTGTGATCTTACTACATGGTAAACACTAAATTCTGTAATACATGGTAAACAACAATATAGGTAAAATTATTAGTTTTTCATCTTTTGTTATTATAAGCAATGTGGCAATGGAAAATACTACATAAATGCCCACTTATGAGAGTTTCTCAATTGGGCTATGCCATTTTGGGACCATATTCTTGGAGTTCCATCCGTGAGTCCTCTTCATTCTCTTTTAAGAATGTAGCTATGTTAAACTGGGGGTGGTAGTACATGCCTGTACTCCCAGTTATTCTGGAGGTTGAAGCAGGACAATCTGCAAGCTCCAGCCTGGGCAATTTAGCAAGACCCTGTCTCAAAATAAAATTCAAAGGGCCAGGGGTTTTGCTCAGTGCTGGAGCATTTGTCTAAGGCCCTGGGTTCAATCCCCAGTACCACAAGGGGGAAAAAAAAGCATTAAGCCAACTTGTGTTTTCACTCTAATATTAGTCTTAATAAAAAACACTCAGAATCATAAACATCTTGAAATTAAGCAGTTAGATGTGATTCTGGTGCCTGTGTCTGTAATCTTTCTGGCACAATGCAGCGCTGCTTAAAAGGCCACAGACGTCAGACGTGAGCAGCAACATATTTAGGAGCACAGCCGATTTCTTCACTTCAAGTTAGAAACTGCGCTGTAACTCTGTGACTTTGCGTACCATTAGAACACACTAAGAGAAGTCCTGCCTTGTGGAATGGCAGAGCGGGTCACAAGTAACAATTCTAAGGTGTGGGCAGATCTACAGAGTAGATGATGCTGGGGAGTGACTAAAAGCAGGCTGAGACTCGGGGAGAGTCAGGAATGGGAGGTGGGATGGCAGAGGGTAGGAGACCTCAGTTTTTACAGCTTTTCATCTGAGAATCAATCCCAGTTAGTGCCACACACACAAAAATACATGTACATCTTATGGGCTGAAGGGTCAGAAGACAGAGATTAGGGCGGCCCAGCAGCTGGAAAGTGAGGAGTCCCAAACAGCAGGTGAGTGCAGGAACCCTAAAACCCAACTGTACGCCCCCGCAGGCCTCTGGCTGGCCCGGAGCTGTCTGTGCCAGGCAGGATCCAGCGGAAGGCAGTCCCTGGGCTCCTAGCACAGCTCTGCACGCAGTACACTTCATCCTTTGTTTCTTCCCTTTCCTCTGGTTTAACTTTTGCTTTAAGTGTCCTTAAAATGTCAATGAACTTCATTCTGGTACTAGAGGGATGTTTTAGAACTGCAATTAAAACTGAAAAACCAGACTTTATTTTTAAAGGGAATGGCATCAAAAGTTTGAGTTCTTACTTTCAAGTAACTTTAATACTGTATTAAGACAGTTTTGCAGTTACGTTCTTCACCTCTGCCATAGACAGTAGAGGTCAAAAGGTAAAGCAGATACTTTTGCCTTGTTGACACCCAAACCTTAGTGTGAAAGGTTTACACGTGCCACCACTCTTGGGAATCCTCTAACTGGGGCAAATGATCCTTTAGCCTTTCTGTAAAAAATAAGATAAACCTACCCAGACTGTCTGCAAATCTGCTGTCACTAAGCCCACTGTGGTGGCCCTGGCACCTGCCCACCAAGAGCCCACACCAGAGCGGAGCAAGGAGTGGGCCCAGGAGTCAGCGCTGTGGCGGTGGAGTCCAAAGTTCTTCAGCGGCTTAGGGAAGAGTTTAAGAAGGGGCCCTGGAAAATTAAGTCTTTGTTCTTTTAAGGAGGTCCCGAGTTTCTGGCAGCCCAGCCACAGGATGAGCCCAGCACAGGGAAGAGAGCAGCACTGAGAGAAGCGCCCACGTCCCTACAGTGAGCCGATCATGGATGATGCCCTATTCTGAACGCCCAGTTATGTGAGCCACACAATTTCCTGATTGTTAAAGGCTAATTCTGTATTTTTGTTTTTGGGGGATTTTTTCTGGTACTGCAACTCAGACTTAGGACCTTGTGCTTTCCAGGCAGGCGCTGTGCCACTAAGCTGTGTCCCCGGCCCGGCTAATTCTGTTTCAACTGGGCTTTCAGTTATGCAGAGATACATTTAGCTTGACCTTCAAGGTATAACAACATCTTTCCATTTTCCAACATTATTTCTCACAACTGCCCTTATTGCATGCCAACAGTACAAACTCCTTGCTGTTTCTTGACTGGCACTACACTTCCACAGGTCTGTTTGTTCACAAAGCTAATACTGTGCAAAATGCCCGTGCATCTCCTCTTCCCATATCTACCAATCTGTACTCTACCTTTCATGGCTTAAGGCCTACTGCAAACCATCCATGAAGTTTTCTCTGGTCTAAAGTCACAGCCCAAGGGTTAGCAAAGAATAGGTACTCTTTGTAAGAGATAAAACCATGTTGTACCACATCAGATAATACAGCATGTATCTTATTATGCAAGGTTTAGTTTTGGTTAACACAGATTAAGTTTACCAGTTGAACTCTCAAAAGAACATGGTGAGGTTGGTGAAGTACCTACTGTGTTACACAGGGTTAAGCATGAGGTGGGAGGGGATTTGGACTGGAACCTACTCTACCAGCAGCCCTGAATCGCACAGATGCTCTGCTGCCTCATGACACAGCAGGAGGGCAGAACTAATGCTGGGTTTTGAGAGCAGCCCATTTCTATTTCTGAGATTGTTTGGTCACCAAGGGATTAAAATATTCAAATGAGCAATCCCCTAATATGGCAAAGGACCAAACACACTGAAGGCCAGTCCTCTAGGAATCAATTTAGAGGAGTTCTTTTGGGATTTAAAGAAATGAATCTATGCACATCAGAAATAAACCTTTATGACATCTACAGCTATCCAAATGAGAGACTGGCTCCTACTTTTTTAAAAAGCAAAACTTCCTATCATTAGTAATCTAAATCGTCCTTTTGAATACACACTATTCTACCAAGACCCAGCCACAGAATCCAACTTAAGAGCACTTGATCAAACTGTACTTTAAAAATAATGCTTGGCAGACGGTACTCCCTGTATTCAAGTTAGAATATTTGAATTTTTAAGCCACCAAGACTTCAAAACACAAGCCAACAAAGAGTAAGACTAAACCCTCAGTTCAATTATGGCGACTACATGTAAGGAACTACTAAGTATTCATGCAAATTCCAAGACAAAGAATTGCTGTTTTCAAAAAGCTAACAATCTGGCAGGGACATGAGAAAAGCAAAGGACCAGAATAGAGTGAAGTGGTATAAGAAGCTGGAAGCTGGGTGTGGTAGTAGTGCACGCCTGTAATCTCAGCACTCGAGAAGCTGACACAGAAGAGTTGCAAGTTTAAGCCCAGCCTGGGCAATGTAGCAACTCAGTGAGGTCTTGCCTCAAAATAAAAACTAAAAAGGGCTGGGGAAGTGGCTGGGTTCAATTCCCAATACCACCTCCCCCCTCCCTAAGTCACACAAGGAGTCTGCAGAGCGAAGATGTGGGTTTCCAAGAAGGAACGCACCTGCTCACTCACGCACAGGTTCTATGGAAAAGTTATGCTTGAGTTTAGCCTAAGAGACTGAGTAGGCTTCAAGTTTTTTAAAACATGCATACTGTTTTTAAAAGTCAAAGCACACTACAACGTAAATAATAAAAATATTTCCCTCCTAAAATTCCTATTTCCCAGACCCATGCCTTCCCAACTTTTTCTTTCACTATTTGCTTTCGTATAGTCTACAAACATGTGAACATCACTTTCTGCTGAGTACCCCATGTAAAATGTATTCTCTGCTCTCCAACTAGGAGGATGAGAATGTGGCTATCTCACATCCATCTTCCTCTTAGACATTATAATGTCCTTCTTAGCGCCAACTCTGTCCTCTGCAAACATGTCTGCCACCCTCATCGGCACCCACTGATTATCTTTTGAGTCAGTCTCCTCTACCAGGCTGTGCTATGCTCATGTTTGTGCCCACAAACTAAAGGTCAGTGCCTGATCCTTGATGGAAACTCAGGTTTCCCAACCCGAATTAAACTCACAGTGATCTAACAGCATAAACCTCTCGGAGGGGGCACCTGCAGACAGCCACCAACACTGCAGCACTGTCCGGTGACACTGCCAGGTGAGTATGACAAGAACTCCAATTCCAGAAACTACCAGTTAAAACAAGAGATCTACAGATGAGAATAGACACTGTCAAATTCAGTATCTCAGAATTTCCCAGAAGTTTTACTCTTGGCCATTACCCTCAGGTAAGCTGTTCAGGACTAATCCTCAACATACTAATGTTTAATAGCTGTAGCTTCCTCTGGAACCATTCGTAAAGTTTTTTTTAAACCAGTTATCTCAAATAGAATTAAAAACTCAAACATTAACTTTCACCTCCTTTAATACAAGAGATAAACCAAGGCAGACATTCTCAAAGACTCTACAGGTAACAAACTCTAATTACAGGAGATAATCCTATTACTGCAGGGAATCATTGCGAGTGAGCGTTACATCTGCGCTGATGCCAAACAGCACCAAGGATGCTGTTTCCTTGTCAGGGGTAACCCTGACAGAAGAGCCCTTGCGCCTGCTCCTTGAAACGGACACAGCTGTAACAAACCAGCGCCACCTGAGGACATAAATAATGCGAGGCCATTGCTTAGCACTGGATTTGTTTATCACATTTTTGTTTTATATGCCCTGGACCCACTGAGATGCTTAACAAGTGCTCGCTGAGCGAACAGACACGAGCCACCCAGTAAGCACATGTGACACCGGCACGAGTGCCTAAGAGGGTCACTGTTATACTTCCCACATGCCTGAAGGCTTTTTAAAAAAAAATGATTTCTTCTGAAATCATTTCAGGTTAAAAGAAAATTTGCAGAAATAATACAAAAAATTCACACATATACTAAATTGAGATTCCACAAATGTTAGTTTTCTTATATTTAACTTTACCATAGTCTTCTGTTCCACGTATATATATTTCTCTGATTTATATTTTTTCAGTTTTTGACAGTAAGTTAGATAAAAAAGTTGGGCAAAATGGCTTAAGCAGCCCTTTTATTTTTCAAGCTAAAAGATGAACAGTGATCATCAGTGAGAGTTATGCTTAAGCAATATAGTATTCACTTAAAGCTTAATTTTAATTTAATTTTCTCCCATACTATGAATTAGTGGTTCCACAATTATTAACTGAATAGTTCTTTTCTGCACGATATTTGATGCCTATTCAATCATACATGAGTTAGCAAATAAATCTAGATCTCAGTTTTCTAATCTTTACATTGATTTAGGTCTGTCCCTGTGTTAAAATATTCTAATTACCCTAAATTTTGATATCTGGTAGGAAGAATGTCTCTGTTTTGTTCATTTTCAAAACTATTTTAGCCTTCCATTTATCCTTACTCTCTCAAATTTTAGAATGATTTTGTGAAGTTTCCTGAAAAACTGTCCTGGATTCTGACTAGAATTATGTTAAATTTATAGATTTACTTGGAAGAACTATTATCTTAATAATTTTGAGTCTTTCCCTCTGTAAACACAGTACTTCTTTCCAAGTCTTTTTATGCTTTTTTATATTAGAGAATATACCATGAAATTTTCATAAATGAAATGAAAAATGCTTCCAGAGAATCCATTAGGGTCTGGGAAATAATACAGAAAAAAGCAATATTGACCACAAGTAGATAATTGTTGAAAGGGTGTTAAGGGGATATAGGGTTCTATTTACAGGAAAGTTTCTGCGAAAAAAGTTTTGGAGAGATTAACTATTTCTGAAAATTTAGCCACTACATCTTTTACTGCGATCTTAAAATTGTGTTATTTTGTGGAACAAAGGTAAAAGCAAAAGCAAAACCAAAATTACATATTAATCATAAATAAACACACACACATATATATATATTTAGGAATACAATTACTAAATGTTATACTGCTTTTAAGTATTGGTAATTTTTCTCATAATTTTTCCCTCACCCCTCTGACAATCAGTCTCACTACAGATGTAATTTTAGTAATGTTCTTCAAATTAAGTTAGGGAACTGCTAAATCATAATAAAGTCTGTGCTTTTCCTATGTGTATGTCAAAGTCATCATCTAATTTTTACAAATCTGACTGGCTTGAAATGGCATATAATTTCTTTTGTTAACTAAAATTCCCTGAAGCAATTATGTTAATATTTGTATACTCTTGCTAGTGAGCATATTTGTCTTAAATGAGTTAAATATTCCTTTTCTGAATCCACCCCAAACTGAAAATCTTACCCAAAGTACCTAACTGAATGCCTCTCCAAAGTATCCAATGCCCTAGTCAGATTAAACACAAAAGCAACACCTCTGATTTTAATAATCTATGCCACTACATTTGGGTTACATTTTTTAAGATTTTAAAAATGAAAGCATATGCTACTTCTGCACAAGGGGACTGTCATCTCTAACTCACTGTCCTAATCTAGAGTGAAGCAGACAATTACATTATCCCCATAAACACACTTCCCTATAATTAAAGTCTAATCATGCTTATTTTTCCTACTGAATAGTTAACAGTATTGTGTCCACTACTTACTTAGTAGGAATCAGTAGCCTTCTAGTTTGGCAAAAAAATGGAGGGAAGGAGGAGAAATTATTTTATCCTCAACTATTTCCCATAGTTAAAAATTAGTTTTTCTTTTTTAAAAAAGCTTTTTCCTTTTTTTTTTTTGACACTGGAAATCAAACTCAGACCTTGTGCTTGCCAGGCAGGTGATGTGCCGCTGAGCTATTTTCCTGGCCCCAAAAAGCTTCATTCTTTAAAAAGTTAAAAAAAAAAAAAAAAAGGAGATGTAAGCCAACTAATAAAATATAAGTAACACTGGGAAAGAATAAATAAGACATCTTTTCTTTGAAAGTTCTAAGTTGCTGAGATCCAACATATAGTGAATGTTGAATTATAAAGACTAGATTATCAATAATCGCTAGATACTTACATATCGTTATAAGGAGACTTCACATCTGTAAGGCGTTCTGTAGTTTAAAACACCTTTTTGTCCCTAGAATACCAGTTGGTGCTCACAACAATGCCTTTATGGAAGCTGGGGCAACCTCTGGCCACCAAAGTCCAAGACAGGTGCCACAGGGCCCTGGACCTCCAGGTTTCATTAGTCGAATGGCCTGGGTGCTTAATCCCCATTTGCCCCAAGTTTTCTGCAGACTAAGCTCCAAACACCTCCCAAAAGTTGAGAGATTTTAAAAGGTAACACCACCGACTATTTGTAAGAGATCTAGTTTGCAATTCTGCCACAAATGTTTATTTTCTCAACTATGTGATATATTAATACTTATATCTTACATACAACATGTATGTTCAAGGTTCATCTCTCCCAGAAATCCTAAAAGTCAACATTGGGCAAAGAAGCTAGAAGTAAATTCATGCAGTAAATGGCGGCTACTGGAGGAAAACCAGTTACTGCAAAGCCGCTGAAGGAAGTGACTCCATTATTGTGCTTTTTCTTAAGCACCAGTACAGGAATCTAGAACTTGCAAAACCACTCTGTTGCACATGCTGGTAATCTAGATACAGTATTTTTTCTTGCTTAAAAAACCAAACTTTTTAAAAGAACTTGTTAACAAAGACAGTTGCTCTGTAGAGAAAACATCATTTTTGTCTTTGTTATTTGGTGCCAGGAATCAAACTCATGACCTCAGGCTTGCCAGGCAAGCGCTTATGCCACTGAGCTACATCCCCTGCGAAAATGTCATTTTTGCTCAGGGACCTCCATAACTTGTCACATTATGTTTGTTCCAATGAGATATGGAGCAGGCAGTGGAACTTATTTGGTAACTTTGATTATAACTCCTAAGAAGAGAAACGAAAGGTATTATGGAAATTTAAAATGCTCCAGCCACTCATGAATGTGAAATAAATGATGCCAGCTGTGCTGCTTCCTGGGCGAACCCTGATGGTAAGGAACAGAACACCAGCCACCCCAGGTGCATCAGAGGCCTCCAGCACAACCAAGATGTCCTACCAGGACTGAAGTGATTGCCTCCATAAGACTTATCTAAAATATGACCCAAGGCCATCAAACACACAGAAACTTACTACTATAATTCAATCCTTAGGAACTGTTAGACTTCCTAACCTATTTGTACTTTTAATTTGGAGTTTCTCTTTGAATTGTGCTTGACTTAATTACACCCTCCAAAGATGCCTTGATCTGATCTAGAGTGACTGCCTTTTAAACAGCTGGAGTGTTCTAGGGTTTATGTAGTTTAGTTATTGATAACATCCCACTAACTGTATATTTTAATGGGGAAGTTAAAATACATGACATATGCTAAGTGGGATCTTACGCTGAACAGATTGGAATAATTACTTCATGACTCTCATATGTCATATTCTTCAAGGTTAGACTGAGAAAATTAGTAATAGTACTACTTTGTCTATCTACACCATAGTCAGCAGTAATCACTTCAGTTAAATTCTCTATGAATGAGGGCTGTATTATTTTTAACAAGTTAGCTATGATTCTTAAGAATAACACAGTAATTAACTGCAAGAAAAAATTCATTCATAAATAGTTTTGAAAATTTGCCTACAGGTGAAGATAAGTAAAGCAACAGTAAGCAAAACAACTGCCTTCCAAGAACTTTATACTTTCCAGACAATCTTTCCTACCTTTCTGAGCATCCATTCCCCACCTGAAGCAGTCAATGCCATTCAGTTTCTTGCCAACCTCCTCAAATTAAGAGTGAAAGGGATCTAACCCTAGCTATTTACATTATTTGCACACACATATACATACACCTCCTTGTTTAAGTTTTAAAAACACAATCAAACACAAAGTCAGAACTAGAGCAAGCATTCCTTCCCCACCCACCTTGGTGTCCTGATCCCGCAGAGGCGCCTGAGAGGTAGTCTATGGCTGACACAGCCTGTCCCCAAGTGCTGCTAAGCACACGGCCCCTGCTCCCTCCCAATTCCGTACCAGGTCACCTCTGTACTCTTGTTCTCCCTTTTTCCTACCCAAAAGCAGGTCCTTTGTCTTCCCTAACACTGGCCAGACAATGATCTCTACTGTAAATTCATGGAAGAAAAGGAAAGTGTATCTCCTCCCATATCCAAGACTCTTACAGATGGATATATGTGAGTACCTATAAGTAACCAGGCATAACGTTTACTTTAATGAGTATTTTGTTTTCTTTTTATTTTTTGAAACAGGGTCTCGCTATATAGCCCAGGCTGACCTTGAACTCACAGCAATCCTCTTGCCTCAGTCTACGGAGTGCTAGCATTACAGGCGTGTGCCACCACGCTCAGCCTTAATAAGTATTTTGGATTATGATTCTAAATCATAATTTAATCTCCACTCATTTAACCTAATGAACTTTTCTTTGTTATTCTATGTTTGGTAATAAAGTTTCTATAAAGAAATATACTTCTGAAAAGCTTCATTTTAATGAATAGAAGTATTTTTCTAAACCAAACTAACCATTTCTTTAAAAAAAAAAAAAATCGAACTAACCATTTCTCATCTATAATTTCTGATCTCTAAGTCAGGAATTTTTTTTTTTAAAGTCAGGAGTTCTTAATCTTTTTTGTCATGGATATTTTGAGAGTAAAAGCTATGAACTTCTCCGTAAAAAGCATAACATACACAAAATTTTGCAAAATAGATTTGGATAAAAAATCTCTTGAGGCCCACCCATGAAGCCCATAGTTAAGAACCTCTACTTCAAGTGAATTTAAGAGCCTTATTTTGTTCCTGTTAAAGTAATTTGCCAAAAACTCACTAATTCTTCAAATTCTAAGATCTCTTATGGTTACATTCGTTTTTTTTTCTGATTATTTATAAATTACTGGTTAAAAAACAAAAATGAGACATTGGACCAATTCTTCACATTTGTAAGTTAGTTGCCACCTTTCGCTAGCAAACAGAACAGAGCAAAAGGGCCTGCAATATGATCAAATCTACACAAGCCTAATCAGTGCCATGCTTTGAAAGAAGTATGTCCACACATTTACATGAAACCCCTCCCCCAAATTCTACATTTAGAAAATCTCAAGTACCTAGTATAGAACAGATGTTCAATAAATGTGTTTGCTGTTGTTTATGCAAGACAGGAATATTAAAATGCCAAAAATTTCTAAGCTATCAATCTAATCACACAGAAATTCTTTCATGGATTTCTAATTAACAAAGCAAATTCCTTTTCTATTAATATACATTTACTTACCCTGAGTATATATTTATCTTTGCCTTTTAGTTACTTTTATTCAAGGAGTTAGGCAATTGAATAATCATACTGCCTCTAGAATGTCATTTTTTAGAGATCTTTCTCAGTGACAGTAACTACTGCAAATGATATTTTCATACTAAAAATTCTGCACAAGAATGATTTTTATTTGCTATAAATATAAACCATTTTCACTGTCCGATTAAAAATTAAGCATTAAAACATGCACACTGTCCTAAGGTAGGCTGCTGGGCACATATAAGTTTTAAGGTAGAATTCTCACCTGTAATGTACATGTGTGACTGTTGGTTTCCTGTATCCAAGGATCCAGGTTTGAATATCTAACAGCTCACCTTTGGGATAAGCTATGGTTGTATCTATTATCCACTGGAGGCCTTCTGATTTGCTCTCTGAGAACAAAAAACACAATGACTTAAAGTTGATCAATTCTTACTTGTAACAAACAACACAGTACAGATGACTTGAACAGTATAAAGCCCATCAGTGTACCTTCTACTGTGACGAAAACAAGACAAACTGTGCTGCTCGTGCTCCATAATATACTTATGATAAGATCAAGGATTTCTTACTGTGTTATAAAAAGTGTGAATTTCAGATGAAATGACAGCACTATGACCTACTGCATACAAAGCACTCAGAATTCAGTACAACTACGTACTATCAAGGTCTAATTTATTTTTTATCACTCCTATAAAAACTCGCCTACGAAAACATCAAAAGCTAGACATCACATCAAAAATAAAAAACAGACTTCCAAACAAAATCAGATCATTCACTAAATATAATACTAACACAAAGATTTGCAATATTTGTGAAACATTAATAAATACTGGAACATGGCAGTAAAATTAAGCACCTTTAGGCAAACACTTTTTCAGTTGCCCTTGTTTGAAAAGTAAAAAACTTCCAGTTCCAGCAAGTTACACACAAGTGAAGCAATAAGCCCTCCTGCCCTTTGGAAGGCAGCACGGGTAACTACTGTTGTGGACAGGAGAGGGGAGTTTAGTTTCATCCTTTGTGCACTAGTTTTGTTCCCAGCACACAAGAAAGCGTTGGGCAAGAACTGAAAAGAGAATCCTCACAGAGAACAGTGACAGCACACTTGAAAGAATAAAGCACTGTTCTGTGTTTCGAGCATCTAAGAGATCCCTAAAAACACATAATTCATTTTCAAGCCTAATTTACATAAGAAATCAATGGTAAAATACCTTTGCTTATCAAATACTTAAAAACTAGCCTTAATTTCTTTAAGGATCTCAGAATACCACCCTGAAAGGAAGAAAAAAAATCTATAAAATAATTTTTTTAAAAACAACATTCACTCATTCACTCATTCACTGAGACAGGTCTTGGTAGGAATTCCAGGCTGGCCTGGAATGCATGGTGATCCTCCTGCCTCAGCTGCCCAACTACTGAAGTCACAAGCATGTAACTTGTAAAGCCACATCCAGCTTTAAATCCACATCTGGATTTTTTTTAAAAAATCACTTTAATATAGTAGTCCTAAAGCGGCAGAGTTTATGTAAAGAAATACCGTTATATGCTGAAATGTTTAGGGATGAAGCACATTATTTGGAGATGCATTAAAAATCAAAGAGGATGGTCAAGTGGATAGATGGTTTTCCACAGGTAAGAGGTGTGACAGTGTAAGTAAATATAGCATAAAATGTCACAGAATCTAGTTGGTTAGCTCATGGGTATTCTTTCAAC
Organism: Chinchilla lanigera; assembly: GCF_000276665.1. Classification (NCBI taxonomy): domain Eukaryota; kingdom Metazoa; phylum Chordata; class Mammalia; order Rodentia; family Chinchillidae; genus Chinchilla; species Chinchilla lanigera. Next base: position 5,481,981 of record NW_004955406.1, on the reverse strand, counting down.
TTTCACGTAAGTTTGAAAAGATTTATAATGAAATGATGGGGGAAGAAATCACCATGGTTCAGTTTAGTATGTGTTATATTATAAAACATACAAAACATACAAAAGATACAAACAACTTGTAAGTTAATCAAATAGAACTTAATTTTGGTATGTGTATGTATTGCGAAACAATCACAAAGGCATGGCTTGTGTTTACAGGAATAAAATACTAGTAAGTACGAATTCTAAGGGAAATAAAATGCAAAATAATAAACCATAGAGAAGAAAGCAGTAAAGCACAGGACGAGCTAGTCTTCAGGTATAGTGAAGATCTTTCCAACATAGCTACAATTAATGAGGCAGGACAAATACGGACTTCAGCAGATGCTGCTCTCCACAAGGAACTTGCGAGGCCCTCAGGCAGCAGGCATGCAGCACCTTCCTCTGCGGCCTGGAGCACCCTCCCAAGCCTGGGCTCTCTAGGCCTGCTCGGCTGACACTGCTATGGTGTCCTTTTAGCACTGGAGCTATTCTCAACTTTCCTTTTCTATTAAAAGACTGAATTTGTCTTTTTAACAGATGATGAAAGATTACGAGAGCTAACTGCCAAGCAGCTGCTTGAAGAAAACACTGAAAGGAAGACACAGTGCAGCTTGCGGGCATCATCTTCCCATCAGATCTTTACCGCTGTTTAAAATAGACTTTGGAGAGCCACTCCTTTCAATTTTTCTTAATTTAAAAATATTATAATAGCGAAATGCAACTACAGAAACAAGTCAAGTGAAATTCTTTTGTCTTCTCACTAGGCCATGTCCAGGAAATTTGTACCTTTGAGTGTGGTTTACTTTTTCCTGGTTATAAAGGTAATACATACTCATTATTTGAAGAACTGGAAAATTCAGGAAAATGTTAAGAAATGGAGACAATCACTCTTGTTACAACTCAGAGGAATTGTCACTGCTCACACTTTGGTACCTCCCCCTCTCATTTCCTGCTACTTCCTTATACAGATGTGAGCTCATACAGTTTTTACCGAAGTTGTTGGACCCCGTCCTACGACCATTATAGCATAAGCACTTTGCCACGCCAATATAAACCCTCCAGAAATACCACCTGCAATAGTGCTAGAGTCTGTTGTTTGCATATTTGATAATTATTTATCCATTCTCTCTTCTGGCTACTTCTTACTTTTTGCTATTATAAATAATGCTGCAATAAATTCCTTTGCCCATACTACAGATTATTTCCTTATGACAAGTGCGTGTAAAGGAATAACAAGAACATTTATTAACAAGTTAAGAGTCTTGGTAAATACATCCAAACTATATTAAATTTATTTTCTGAGTTAAAAGCAAACAAAAACTTTCTACATTTGATAAATGATAAATTAAAAATTTTAGTTCCATCTTCTCACTGAATGTCAGTTCTGACAAAACTATAAAAAAAAGAACAATATACCTTTCAATTAGAACAAATAAATGCTGAAAACCACCATACCTAGTTCTTTAGCATCTCCTCCTGCTGGACTTCCATTTTCCTGTCGTGCTACAAGTGCACTCAAAATAATTTGTGTTGCCCCAACCCTTGGCAAGGTAACATGTTTAAGAAATGGCAAGTTGTTTTTCTTGGCAAATGCCTGACTTGTTTCTCTCCGCTTCCTGAGGAAGCCCCCTTCCGGAAACAAAACAATCCATTTTCGATCTCTGCTTCTGTAATTATTTTCTAGGTGCTTCTTGAGAAGCACTAGCTGTTGGTCACGATGAGATTTTCCCTAGAAGGCAGATGAATAATCAGGACAGATATACAGGAAATAAAAATACAGCAGTAAGATGACAAGTAATAGCTGGGTGTGGTGGTGCATGCCTGTAATCCCACACTAGGGAGGCCAAGGTAGAAAGATCACTGAGAGCTAGAGGCCAATCTGAACTACCCAGTGAATTCAAGGCCAGCCTGTACTGAAAAGTGAGACCCTGTCTCAAAAAAATCCAACCCACCCAACCCAACCCAACCCAAGTATAGTAAATTTCGAATATGTGTGAAATTTAACTAAATTAAAATCTGATCATAGAAGTAAGTTTCCCCCACTAATTTCATTTTTTGAACTCAATGGTAAAAAAAAAAAAAAAAAAAAACAGATGTGATTAGCACTTGGACAAACTTTTTTTCTGAAGGACACAATTTGCTGTGATTGCCCTGAAGCTACAGACATTTCAATTCAATGACTACACACCAAGTGACTCTAATTAGCAAGCACTATACCAGAGACAGCAGAGTAACAGGAGGTCCTCAGAGAGCTGCTATCCTACTGTGGGAAGTGGTAAATATGGAGGGCAGACCCAACTGATGCTATGTGAAAGGCAGAAAAGAGTACAAGGACAAAAATGGTTAAGGTCAGGGAAGTTGGGTGTCCCAGCACATGCCTGTAATCCCAGCACTCTGGTAGGCTGAGGCAGGAGGACTGCAAGTTCCAGCCCAGTCTGGGTAACCTGGCAAGATCCTGTTTCAAAATGCAAATATGAAAAGAGCCAGGGATGTAGTTCAATGTGAAGGCCCTGGGTGCAATCCCCTAAACTGCTCAGACACGGTGACATCTGTGAGGGAAAAGCCAGATGAAGATGAGGGCCAGGAGATTCCAAGTGACAGGAGCAAAAGGGCAAAGGCTGAGGTGGGAACAAGACTGGCACGTTCAAACAATAGCACAAGGCCAGCATGGCAAGGGTCAGTGATTGGACAGGGCAGAGCAGAGCAGGCGGAGACTACATCAAAAGGACTTTGTGCTTGGGTAAATAGTTTTGGACAAGAAATTACTGGATAGTTTTCAACAAGAAAGTGTCATAATATTCACATTTGAAAAATCCGCTGGCTCCTATGACAGGAAGATTAGAGAAGATAAGGGCAACTGCAATGGCCCACACAAGGGAGCTGGATGAGATTCAGCTACAGGGTCCTCAGGAGATGTGGGTGCAGTCAGGCAAAGATGTGAAAGCTAAAGTAACGCACTGCGGTGGGCTGGATCGGAGCTGTGAGGGAAGAGAGGAATAGGCTGGCGTGAAGACTGAAAATCAGGACCCAGAAAAGTCTGCAGGAAAACCCAAAACCTACAACCAAATACCATCGAAGTTCTTCCTCTCAAAGGCTTGATTTCTTAATAATTGCCAACCAACACAATTATAGAAGCTCCTCAAAATAATTAGTATGCTTTCATTCTTCAGACTAAATGTAACCCAAATGCGAAACAAGGAAGACTTTTTTAGCTAGTTCACTGAATTTAACTGTTTAAGACAGCTTTTACGTTTCCAAGGCTATAGGCAAAATGTTTTTACTATTCTTGGAAGATCTTTTCACAACATGGTCTACAGCAAAGTCCCAGGAGATCTTTTTAAAAGACATTAATACTTATCTATTCCAGCCTCACCTCGCCTCATGTTATAGATTCTTATGGTTATAGATTTTTATCTGAGGGAAAATGTTGCTCTTGAGAAATGAATATGCAAATCGCTCAGGTACCTTGAAAAACAAGTGTTTATGTATGCAAATTTACATCACAATAACAAGGAAAATATATTAGAATACATAGGTTTTCACTGCTACCTCCCACAAAGTACACTGGCTTTGTCTCGATATGTGAGGATTGTCATTAGCATCAACTGTTCTATGCATTAGAAACCAAACCTCATGCTGCAAGCAGGGGCTTGGCTAGTTTTTCCTCTGGACCCCTCTTGGCTGCTAAGCTTTCTGTTGGTTCAGTAGCTTTCTTTGAGGCACTGGGCTCTGGTCTTCATTAAGTTGTTCTGCTCATGCTCCACTTTGTCTTGACCTCATGGCCAATCCCTATCCCCATTTCTTCCTGAGGCCCCAGCCCATACTTCTATTTATCTCTCTGCCTGGGACACATCAGCAAGAATGTTTTCAGAAGAAATCAAAGAATCACAGCATGCAAACAAAAGCATGTACATAAAGCTGTGTGGAGCAAAGTAGATGTGCCTGTGATACCTAATTTCACACAGCTTAGAAGTTTTCTAATCATTTCTAGCTTATTTCTAAATTTGTGCTGCTTAAAAGAAGCTTCATTTGATTTGCCAGCTATTCACGAAGTACTTATGTGCAAAGCACTACATAATCCAGGTTAAAATTGCTCACATACAAACGCCAAGTAAATGTGACATCACCGTACATAAAAATTCTTCTACACTGCATTTTGGGTTTCCATTTAGGGGAAAATGAAGTATGTGATACTGTTAGTATACTAGGCTGACTATAATTCTTCTTCCTACACTAAAGTATGCCTTATGCTTTGGACCCTTCCCAATGCACCTTCATCCATCAAATCCATACCTAAATTTTAGGTCAAAATATTGTCCTCTCTAGTAAGGTTTTTCTCGTTTCACAGAAGTCAGACTTACTCTTTTCCTACTGTGAATTCCCAAAATTCCTAATATTAATTAATTAGTTAATCTCCCTACAGGTAACTGAGGTATTTTCTGTACCATATAACAGAACCAAAAAAGTAAAACTACTAGTGGTAACAGAGCTAGTGATGGTGAAGGTCGCAGCAACTGCTCTGAGTGCTTCGTGTATACTCTCGATCCTTGCAGCTGTCTGAGGGATTACTATCACTTTCATTTGAAAGATGGAGAATTTTGAGCATGCCCATAATTTGTCCAATTCACATAGCTAAGAAGCTGACGAACAAAGGAATGTGGCAGATGCAAGCTCAATGTTTACTAAACTGAACTGCACCTCCAGATGAGAGTAGAGATTAGAATAAGCACCTTTCTGCTGAGGTATACTCAAATTCAGACTGCAATAAATGTTTAGGGAGTGAAGACTAAAGAAGAGGAGCGCCTCCGCACTCTGGAACTGGCTTCGTTTACTACAGCTGGTTTTGTTATGCCCCACTGAAGGGTTGGTTTGACAAGGTTATTACTGTGAAAAAGAATGCTCATCACTTACCTGCCTTATAAAGAAGTCTCCATGAATTAGAGAAACAATTCCAAAGTTTGTATACTTAAAAATATGATCCATCAACCACATCATTTGAGCAACAACCTACAACATTTAAAAGCAAGAGGTAAGTAATCTAACTACATAAACTATGCCATCTAACTACAGTCTAGTCAAGTCTCCTAAGTTTGGAATATAATTAACCAGGTATGTTCTTAACTACCCTAAATATATTAAATCTAATACTGTTTCTACATTTACAGTATGGTTACTAATAGCATACAGGACTTAATTTCAAGTGTTGGAACCCTAAGTCTCATTCATTATATATATTTTATACATATATATATAATATCATATATATGATATATGATGTGTCTATATACACATACGATAAAAATATACACACAAATACATATCATTGTGTAACAAATGAAGCTGAATTAACTTCTTAAATTTGGATTTAATGATTTCAAATCTGTTCTACCTTAAACATGGTCTCTGGCAATTCTTACATAACTTGTAAATTTATTTTGAATCAATGCAATAAAATGGTTAAAGTTAACAAATTAGAACTACACATGTAATTAGTAAGCATTAAAGCTTTACAAAATGTGAGCATACATTATTGTCTAAAGTATAAAAAATTAATGTCCAAAATAACATTTTAAAAATAATTTAATAGAATGATTTATGCATTCCATTGTGTTATGAAAAGCACTCATTTGTTTATGCAAGGTCATATTCTGCCAGTATAAAAATATTTAGAATCCCTCAGTTGTTAATCATAAAAATATTATCCATTGCTGACAAGAGATAATTCCCATACTGAAAGAAGATGATTTCATTTCAAGTAAATTTAAAAATGAAAAGTGTAAATAGCATCTAATTAATGAACTGGTTAATTATTCTTTTCCTGCTAAGGACATAGCATTCCTTGTTATAAGCCTTAAATAAAACAAAAGCTACGACCTCAGTGTAGAATGCAGCAAGCTCTGCTTTGGTGTCCTGTGAGAATTGTAACATAACAACTCCCTCCAAGCAAGTTATGTGAAAAACTCAGCAATGACACTCATGGGCTGCTTTTACCAAAGCATTATAAAAGCCATCTGTACGTAACACTACAGCTTCTGCCTGAAGTTTTCAGTGAAACAACTCCATTAGGAATTAAAATAAATCATTTTTTAAAATAAAAGAAATGAGAAGGAAAGATCTGTGCCCAGTGAAGAACTGAGTCTCCATGTAAATTAATACACAGTAATGACCAGCATACCCTCCTTCCTTTTTGTTTTGCATTGATGACAATTTTGTTTAAATACATCAAGATACAAGCTAAACCGAACTTGTTGAAAAGTGACCAACGAACAAAAACATAGATTCGACCTATAAAAACATTTCAACTTTATATACAGTATGAAGTATAGCTGCAATTTATTGGTCACTGGGTTTAAAATACCCACACCAAAGTAAGTCACTTTTATGTTTAATCTTCTATTATAGCAGATTTATCTCTTCAGTTAGAAGGGTCACCTAAAACAAATTCAGGAAGGAAGCCAAGCTCTATTCTGAGATTTGTATGAATAATTCTGTCCTTATTTTAGGGGAAATGTTATAAATCAATAAATGTTTATTAAACATTTAATAAAATTATCTTGAAAGAAATAGAAATTCTTAGTTTATCATGAGCTCCCATAAAAGGACAAGACTCCTTACTTGGTAGATACTTATTAAAAGGATACCAGCACAGTTTGAAAACAGGAATTTATCTTATGTTTTATATTCCTGAAAAAAATGATCAGTACACACCAAATCAACCAAGTTCAGTGAATCAACTGAATCCATTCAAGGACACTGTATACACCCTCAGAATAATTACTATAAGTGCAATTATCATATCTATGAGAATAAAAATGTTAGCTAATTGAGAACTATTTTTACAATAAATCAAATAAACTGGTTTTTACAAAATTTTAACATCATGAATTTAAAGAACATGCAGTATTATCGTAATGCAATACATTTACACAGCAGTACTCTAACAAGATTCTGAATGTAAGAAAGTATTAAATTTATTTTACATTCTGGAAAGATTACACAATAACCAAATATATTACTTATTTATTTACTTACTCATTTTTGTGGTGCTGGGGATGGAACCCATAGCCTTTCAGATGCTAGGCAAGACCTCCTATCACTGAGCCACCTTCCCAGTCCCCTTCGTTTCCTTTAATCTCACTTCATTTTCTGACACTACTCTGACCTAGTGAGTCGAAATCTCTGGGACCTAATAAATAAAACAGGCTTACTGGCACCTCTGTGATTTTGCCGAGGTAGTTTCACTGAGGAAGAAGGCCCCTGTCTCACCTTCAACCTAGCTAAATTCTAATTATACTTTAAGGCCAAGTTTATGTTCTTCCCCTCTGCCAAGTTTTCTATGTCTGTCAGGTACATCATGAGCTCATGGTACCCTCCAATGAAGTTCACTCCTCCTCCCTCTCCCGTGTGCAGGTAGGGGCTGCTTGTAACACCTCCCCCCTAGTGCTCAGAACCCCTGAAAAGGGCAGCATCCATACTTCCTTCCATCACTGACCCGGATGATTAAACACTTAGTGAACGTCTACTGATTTGTTTACTTACAACTGGGACAAATATTAACTCCATTAATTTTAAACACTTCTCATTTAGTTTTCTAGGAAGAAGCTTTATTAACTTCTAAGGCAGTAAGTTTTTAATGATAAAAACAGATTTTTTTGCACTTTTTACATTTCAAAATGTCTTGCAATTAAATGAATTACTATTCAGAGGTCTCCTGCTTTTCATACAAAAAGACTGTGCGCCATTGATACAGGTGAAAAAGTTCAATGGCTTCTGCTATAGGAGAAATTCACAGCGTTCCCAGGAGCAACACAAAACCTGGCCTTGTCCCCACCACTCTGGCTCTCCAGGGTCAGCTTATCTGTCACCTGAGACAGGTGCTAAAGACCAAATTTATTTTTTAAATCTACCTTATGTGGTGATACATTTGAATTTTTGATGTAAACAATGTAAGATCAACTGTTCAGACATAGTTTTACTACCACTGGATAAAACAAGTCTAGTATCTTTTCTTTCAACTGACTTTGCAAATGAAATCCAAAGTAACACAGACCTTGTTTTCTTCTGGCTAAAGATTTGCAAAACTGCCTAACTTACTGATTAATTTCAGTCTCCTATCTTCAACAATACTTTTGTTCATATGTTTATACGTCTCAAACAGGTAGCCTACCACTTCACCTCGAAATAGCCTTTAATTTGAACTGTATTAACTTTGCTTTCATTCCAGTTGTTATTTTTAAAAAGTTTAATGAGATGGAATTTACAATGCTGGTTACTTACTTTTTAAGTCTCTAAATCCAAAGTATACATTTTTTTGTGTAGTATTTTCTAGATGTTCAGGAGAGGTATGCCTACTGAGTCCAACCCTGACCCTCCCTTCTCAGTGTCCATGAGGGCCCGCGGTGGCCTTACCAATCCCTTGTCCTGCAGGCACATCATCAGCGTGCACACATCTCCCGTGGACTGATGGTTCACCAACATCACGGCTTCATCTTTCGAAACTGATTTAACATCTTCCCCCCATTCCACCACTGTAAGAGAAAAAAGTTCCAAAGTATCATTTTAAAGACTTTTACAGGGCCAGAAAAGTTCTATTAAGAAACAGTGACTATATTAGTGTATGTCACCTAACTAAACTCCTGAAGGTTTCGAACTCAAAGACTACTCCCTATAAAAACCAGAATGTTGACATACTTTATAGAGCCCCAAATTACCATTAAAATGTAAAATGGTCATCCTTTGATCTAGAAGTTCTATTTCCTAGAATTTATCCTACAGAATCCAAACAGGACTGGCCAAACAGGCAAAGACATAGGAATAAAAGATATTTATTACAATTTAAATGTTCACTAACAGGAAAAATGGGACATAAAAATTGTAACAGTAGAGAATAAATCCATAAAAAGAATGACAGTTCTCTCTACACATTAATTCCCATAAAACCACACTATCAACTCTAAGGTACATTTTGGGGTTTTGTCTAAGGCTGTTGGATCATAACTTTCCTCTCCATGGTAGGCTACAGAAACTAGAATTCATCATCCTTCTAATCTTCCCTGCCTTTTTCTGACCTAGTATCTGACAGTAGAGGGTGAGACTCCCATTTCAGAAGGGGTCCTGACTTACACCGAGGAGGAAGAAATGCCAAAGAGAGGGCTTTCCTGGGCCATCATTAGCATTTGATACACAGTGAAGTTCCAGAGAAACAGCATGGGTTCCAGGAGCTGAAGGGAGGGTGAAGGGTGGCCTCTGAGCAGGCATGCATGCCCCATACTCTTGCCTTATATCTTGCCCCACGAGCCTCTTCACTGGAATTCTTTGCGCCAATCTGTATAGTAGTGAAATGCGTTTTCCTGAGTCCTGTGAGATGCTTCAGCAAATTAAAAGAACCCAAGGCATGAGCGTGGGGAGCAGATTTTATAGTCAGTAGGCCAAAAGCACAGATGAAATCACCTGAGTTTGGTGTCTAATCCCTCCACCCATGGGATCTGATGCAATCTCCAGGTCGATGGTGTCAGCAAGCTGGATTAGAGGGCGTCTGGCTGGCATCCGCAGCAGAACTGACTGCTTGCATGGTTTGGGGGAAAATGGCCCTTCATCTAGCGTCAGAAATGATCAGTGCTATGTGAACACAGCAGGAGAAACTGAGCTTGAGTTTTATTTTTCTACTGTATCTTTGGACCAACTAAAGTAAGGCAAATCACAGTGTATTTAATACAGCTAATGTTTTTAAAGAATGAGTAAAATTTATGTGCTACTATTGTGGCTTGAATCTTAAAGGACTCCCAAAGGTCCATATCCTAAAGACATAGTCACCAGCCTGTGGTACTCATGCAAGGTGCTGGGCCCTCTAAGAGACAGGGCCTTGTGGCAGGAGGGCAGGTCATTGGGGTCCCCCCCTTCAGAGGCTATTAGCCCTTCCTCTCTCTGCTTCCCACCTGCCATGAGGAGTAGTTTTGCTCCACCAAGTGCTCCCACCACAGACCCAAAGCTACAGAGCCCAGCGACCATGGACTGAAACCTCTGAAAGTATGAGCCAAAATGAGCCTCTCCTCCTTACAAATTGTTTGTCTCGGGTACTTTGTCACAGCAAAGTTTGGCTCCAGCACTCTGGAAGTGCATGCAGGAGGTTGCAAAGTTTGAGCTCAGCCTGGGTAACTAAGTGACTTAGAGAAACCATTTTTAAAAAAATAAAAAATGGGTTGGCGGTGTAGCTCAATACAAAATCCCTGTGTTCAATCCCCAGTACAGAAAGAAAAAAAATTAATGAAGAGCAGTGTGTGTGTTTTTCTATCTCTATTGAAGGACTGTGTTTTAGTTACTTTCCTCATTGCTGAGACAAATACCCAACACCCAAAGTTAGAGGAGGGAAGGTTTATTTAGCTCACAGTTTGTAGGTTTCAGTCCATAAACAGCTGGCTCCAAGGCTGGGTGGCAGAGCAGAGGGGCATCACAGAGCAGAAACAGTTTATAAAGCTAAATCTTAACCAAAGGACAGGATTGCTCTCACATTAAAGAACAGAAGCTGTGGACGCTTGCCAGTTCTTAAATTCCACTTGATTAGAAGAACAAAAATATTCTAACACACTGTTCTTTGAGATGAATTCTCAGAAAAGAACTGGGTCAGGTTCACTCCTTCTAAAGGAATGAAAGGACACCTGAATCCATACTGAAAGTCTTCCAGCTGTAATGATTTCAAAATTCTTATTAAACAACAAAGATAAAGATTATTCACCTATTACACACACACACACACACACACACACACTCTAACATACGTATCCAAAAGTTATAGATTAAAAATGATCACATCCCAGAAAGAAAACAAAAACAATAACCCATGAAAAACTCCTTAAAACTCTGCTGCTAAAACCATTATGTTGACCTACAACATAGTATGTGAAGAAAATTTGCTTCATATAAACCCACAACTTTCTTTTGTAGGGCTCTACAAAAATTATACCGGCCAGCTATTTTATCATTTTATGCTGTAACTTTCTCATTTATAAAACATTATTAACATCATTAATACCACTCAAACACATTGTAAAAGTGAATAAGATCTTGTGTAAAAGAATTACAGGATGGCAAAGTTCCTTTTGGAACTCTTACTGACTAAAAGAGCGATGTCTTCTGTATCATGTAGGGTCAGCCTTCTGATGTGAACAGTGAAGCCATAAGAGCCAAAATACTCCATGAATTAACCTCACCTTGCTAAAAAAAAACTACAGCTCTCAGCAGCCCAGATCAGAGGCGGACTGGACTGTATTTCCCCAAGGTTAGGGATTTCCAGAGCTAATGGAGGAGAGTGAGGGTGGAAGAGAGGGCCAGGAAGGGCTTAGCAGGCAGCCTGGGGAGGAAAAGCTCAGCAAGAGGTGATTAGGAGGAAAGGGGAGGAGGGAGGCAATTACACAACAGACACCTGAGGTGCCTGACCCTCCCACCACACAGCACTCTCTTCAAACTTCCAGAAGGCAGCCCCGGGGCAAATTTGATGGATACTTCTAACTAAGAACCACTGAATAAAGCACTGTTAAGTTTTATTTTATTCTTTTTAAATGAAGTATACTGAACCACTAAAAAAATCTTGGTATGTATACAATTTTTAGCACTTAAAATTTAAGAGTTGGGGGGCAAGCCTCAAGCTGTTGCTTAACTATAATAATAGTAGTATACATTATTAAGTGGATATTTAAGTAAACAATAATAATCTTAATAGCTGACATTTATGGTATGCTTACTATATGCCAGCATTAGTAATTAGTAATCACTGTTATCTTAATCTTCACAAAACCACAAATATACATATAATATTATCCCCAATTTACAAATGAGGAAAACAAGACATAAAAGGTTAAGCACTGTGTTCCAATTACATGGTTGGGAAGCACGGAACGAGGATTTAAAACCACTGTAGCACACTGTCACTGCTGACAGGCCAAGAGCCCTGAGGACAGGAACTTGAATAAACTGCCCATGCTGTTCCCAACGTTGTATGTGATTATGCCAGGGAGCAGAGGCAGTAGGCCTCGTCCCAAAGCCCTCAACAAATAAGGCTGGTGGGTGGCAGCAACAGGAAGGGTAAAGAGGGATACAGCTAAAGGTACATGTTTTCTGAATGACAGCTGATTAATACTCAGGTCTAAAGAGGCCATGGATATTTAAGAAAATTCAACATTATCTTTGGGCCCAGATACAGATATCTTAAATTTAATATGCTTCCTGTAGGCTTGGCTCTTTTCCCTAATCTTCTCCATCTTGACAAACGATTCATTCACTTAATTATCTCAAGAGAAAACTTCAGACCACCTCTGATTATTCCTTTTCCTTAATCCTTCATATTTAATCCATCTCTAAGTCCTATAAACTCTTCCTGTAAAACACATCTTGCAACCTGTTTCTCTCTGTTAAAACTACCACTCTAGTCCAAGCCACCAGTAACTCTTACCTGGATTTCTTCAGTGACCTTCTAACTACTCTTCTTAAAAGAAATCTTTGGAATTCCAGTTTCAAATACTATTAAAACTAGAATCATCTGAACATGAATTAAGGAAGAACAGTAAAGTAAGAAATAAAAACTGGCAATTAGCTTTAACTGATACTGAAATTTGCCTTAAGTTAGACCTGTACAGTTTCCAAAAAGGGGAGCTATGGACATTTTGGATGAAGCAATTCTTACTCCTACAGTCATCACATTGCAAAATTTTTAGTATCCCTAGCCAACAGTCTGTGTCAACCCAAAAGGCAATTCCAACAACCTGTCTCTACTCCTGTCTATCTGAGAACCACTAAGTTAAAGGGATTAAAATAAAATAAGTCAATATAAGCCTGAAGTAAAATCAGAATGAAGTTAAACAAAAAATGAGAATCATCCTGACAACATGAGGACTAAGTAAACTCGTGCTTAAGATCTGTCTCTCCAATCCCCCCATCTTTTAGCCATTCAGCTCCCAAGAAAGGGCCGCTGGAGTATGGAGGCCTTCTCTAAGAAAACCCGACCAGCTCAAGAAAGACCCGCTGACCATGTGAATTCCCCTAATGGAGCGTTCCACTAATATCATCCTATGATGAGACTCACTATCAACAAGTCTCAGCCACTTGCACAACTACCAATCAACATTTTAGTTCCCTACTCTTAAAACAACAACAGATAGACAGTTGAAGGGGATTATAACATGCTCCTGCAAAATATGTCACTCTGGCACACTGGTTATTTTGAGCTGAAAGCAACTGAGAAACAGCAGTTGTGGCAAGGACTGCCTTCGCCCTTTCTGTCTAGAAGCAAGAAATAAATTCCCCATGAAACAGGTACCCACCCCTGGTGCTAGAAAAGAATGTCCATGTCACCAGAAATAGGGAGCTGATGAGCAGATGAGTTTACACAAACAAACCTTACTAAAATAACCCTCATCTTCCATCAGGTTTCCCCATGTATTTCCTAGAAACTTTTCCACAACTTACTCTCAGTAAGAGCCTAGATTATGTTCTTCACTAAACTGAGGGAATAAGGCAAGAAAAGACAGACATATAACACAAGAAATTGGGGCTATCACCCTGGAAAGAAACAAAAAGAAGTTGCAGGATGACAGGGAAGGAAGATAGTTGGGACATTAGCCATACTCCTGGCTTAGAGGATAACCAGTCCAAACTGGGCAACTTGGCAGCTTCCCACAACACTTTCCCAAAAAGATGAAATTGACCTGAAAGGAGATGTAAAACTGACAAAGAGCGTTAGGTAAATTAATGATCATTTCACAGAACATAAGCAATGGGAGGGGGAAAAAACTAGAAAATTTAGGAGAAATTCTGTGCAAAAAGGCAAAAGTAAGTAGTTTTACAAAAGGCTCATCATATATGAATAGATTTATAGGTCATAGAAAAATCCTAAGTATTTAAATAAACCACGCTGGGCGTGGTGGCGCCCGCCTGTAACCCCAGCACTCGGAAGGCTGAGGCAGGATGATCACTGAGTTCGAGACCAACCTAAGCTACAAAGTAAGCTCAAGGCCGGCCTGAACTGCATAGCGAGACCCTGTCTCAAAAAGACAAAATAAATAAACAAACAAACCAAATCACAATAAAATTCAGCTACAAAAAGGAACATTTACTTTTAAAATATTATTTAAAAATAAGGCAAGAGTTAATCTTTTCTGAAAAAGTATGGTACTCTGAATACTAAAATAATGTATGTTCATTGTAATAAATCAGAATAATACAAAACAATGCAAAGAAAAAAAATTACCCAAAACCTTAATATTCAGGGTTTGAAAACACTACTAAATTTTTGTAGTATATCTTCTAGTGATTTTTCTATGTATACAAAGATAGTTTTTAAACCAAAAATTAGCAATTCTTAACATACTATTTTATGCATTTGAAAAACTTTAATTAGCTGTCATTAAATATTTTTCTATAATATAATTTTTATATCTGTATAATAATTCATTACATGAGAGTCTTAACAGATGAGTTAATTCTCTAATGATGAGTACTGGTTATTGATTATAATAAAGTACAGTATAAATAAGTACAGTGTACAAAGCAAAGAACTATGGCATTTATGTTTTTAAAAGTTCTGAGATGTTCTTAAATATCAAAAATATACCTTCCTATCAATATTAAATCACCAAAAGAAATAAAGTCAAAACCACAAAAGTTTATTTTGGGAGGTAATGGTTAATAGTGGTGATGATTATATGTAATATCAAAATTCATAGAGTATAGACTAAAAGTGAATTTCACTGTTACTACTTATCCTACTATAAACCTGACAGACACACACACAAAAATTTTCAGTAGGCACAAAGATTTTTTTTAGCATGTTTTTAAGCCAGTCAGTAGATAAATTCATATAGAAACTGAAAATGCTTTTGGATATAAATTTTATACTGATAGACTACCAAAGAGTATAAACAATCAACAGTAAGAGCAGAAATCAAAGAAATCCATGATATTGAAAACAGAAAAAAAGGAAAAAAAACTTTAGTAAAAAAACTAAAATTGACACATTATAAAGGTCAATGAAATTTATAAAATTAGTTTCTAATAAAACTAACAAAGAAAAAGATAAACAAATCCACTGTCAGAAATGAAAGAGAAGATATAACTATAGACATCAAGAATATTTAAACACATACAAAAAAAGGGAATATTTAGGAACAACTTTCTAAATTTGACAGCTAAGGTGAAAAAGAACAAAGCCTTGAAGTGCTACTGACTACCAAAACTTATCCAAGATGAAAGAGACAATCTAAATAGTTTATTTCTAGTAAATATACTGATTTTTTAATAAAAAAAAAAAATTTCTAGAAAATAATTTGCCTGGCCCAGGTAGTTTCACTAGAAAAATTTCAAAATAAAACAACATAACACCAATTCTATGTTATTTCTTGGAGAAAACAGGAAAGGAAGGAATATTCTCAAGTTTATTTTATGGGCTCAACATTATCCAGATAACAAAACCAGAAAATGAAAAATAAAAAATAGTATTAATATTCATCACGCATGAAGGCAAAAAAGCCAACTGAGTGTTAACAACGCAATCCAATATACACCACGGCCAAGTTAGGTTCACCCCAGAAATGTAAGCTTGGCTGAGTAATCCACCATATTCACAGTCTAAGAAGAAAACCCTCATGACTATACGATTAATGTAGAAAAACATATTTAACAAATTTCAACATTTATACATAATGAAATCTCCCAGCAAACTTGGAGTAGAGATTTTCCCAGTGTGCTAAAGTATTTCTACATGAAACTTATATTTAACATAATATGTGCTCATGTTTAAGATGCTTTCTCCCTAAGACTTTTAAAGAGGCAAGGATGACCACTCCTACCAAACATTGTACCAGATTTTAAAAGGTGCCCTAATCAGTTTACTAATGTAATAAAAAGAAATAAAGACACATGGGGTAAAAAGAGGTAAAATTCTTTTTCACAAATGACATGACTATCTAGGGAGAATATTCCAATTAATACACAAAAAGCTCCAATTACTAATAAAGTGAGAATATACAAATATCATATTTATACTAGGAATGAAAACAAGAAATTGAAATTTAAAATCCCGCTTATAAAAGTTTGTACCTCAAAGTTTATACCAGCACAATTCATGACAGCTAAATCTTGGAAGCTGCCTATACGTACACCAAGAGATAAACGGATGAAGAAAACGTGGTATGTATACACAACGTCGTACTACTTGGCTATAATGAACACATTTGAATCATTTGTAGGAAAACAGATGCTCCTTGAGACCATAATGCTTAGTGAAATAATTCAGACACAGAAGCTTAAGTATCACATGGTTTTTCTTACATGAAAAATATGACCTTTTGTGACTAGAAAGCGGATCTAAAGATGAAGGAGTCTTGGGGAGGGAAAGGAGAGGTTAAGAAAGATTAAACTGTGGTATGTACATGAAGCCACTCCCCAAGACGAATGTATTCATTATATACTGCCAGCCTATACTAACAGGCCATACTAATAAAAAAGTTCACCTCCCAAAATAAAGTACTTAGCAATAATCTAAACTCCTGAAAAACTAAAACACTCAAAACTACCACTGATGAAGGAAATGTTCAAAACCCAGAGACATAAACATAACCATGTTCATGGAACAAAAGACTCAACAGAGCAAAGACATCTATTCTACCCCAAATTCATTTACAAATATAACACAGCTTCAGTCAAAACCCTGGTAAGAGCCATTCTTTCTGAAGATGGAATCTCAGTGTTATTTTAGTTTACATCTCTTGAATGACCAGTGACGTTGAACATTTTTTCATGTATTTATTTGCCACTTGTATTTCTTCATCTGAGAAGTGTGTATTCATCACAGATGCCCATTTTTGGATTGGGTCATTAAATGGGGAGGTCCTTATTTTTTTCAATTCTTTATATGTTCTAGGTATCAGTACACTTGAAGAACAACTGGCAAAAAAATTTTTCCCACTCTGTGCGTTGTTTTTTCACTGTTAGTGGTTTCTTTTGCTGTTGAAAAGCTTTCTAATAAGATGAGATCCCACATGATTCTTTGTGACTTTTTGGCAATCAGGGTTTTGTCTATGAAGTCTTTGCCTACACCAATGTCTTCAACAGTTCTACCTATTCTCTTTCAGCACATTTAATGCTTCTGTTTTAATATTTAGATCTTTGATCCATTTTTATTTTAGTTTAGTGCATACTGACAGACATGTGTCTAGTTTTAGTCTTTGGCATGTGGAAAGCCAGTTTTTCCAGCACTATTTATTAAAGAGGCTATCTTTCTTCCAGTGAAAATGTTTGGCTCCTCTGTCAAAGATAAGGTGGCTAAGTGTGTTTGGAGTTGCTTCTGCATTTTCTAATCTGTTCCACTGATCCTCAGGTCTTCGTTTTTGTTTTTGTTTTTCCCAGTATCATGCAGTTTTTATTATAGTAGCTTTGTAATATAATTTCAAGTCAGGGATTGTAATGTCCCCTTCCTTGCCTTTGTTGCCCAGAATTGCTTGCACAAGTCTAGGTTTCTTCTGGTTACAAATGAATTTTAAGAATGTTTTCTCTACTTTTGTGAGGTATGCTAATGGTATTTTGACTGGGATTACATTAAATCTGTACAACAATTTTGGGAGTGTGGCCATTCTCACTAAGTTGGTTCTTCTACCCAAGAGCTGGGGATATCTTTCCATTTTCTGATATCCTATTTGATCTCTTTTTTCAGAGTACTGTAGTTTTCATTGTAGAGATCTTTTACTTCCTTTGTTAGATTCCTAAGTATTTCTTTTTATTTTTGATGCTACTGTGAAAGGTGTCGTTTCTCTAATTTCTCTCTCAGTGAACTTGTTATTAGCAATAGGGATGCTATTTATTTTTGAGTGTTGACTTTGTATCCAGAAAGAATGGCTATTCTCAAGAAATCAACCAATAACAAATGTCGGCCAAGCCGTAGGGGAAAAAGGAATCCTTTCCTGCCGTTGGTGGGAGTATAAGTTGCCCATGAAATCACTGTGAAAATTAGTGTGGAGATTCCTCAAAAAACTAGGACTACAGGTCCCTTCTGACCCAGCTATTCTCCTTCTTGGTATCTCCCCAAAAGAATTAAAAACATGATACCACAACAATATATACACACTCACATCTTGGAAACAACCCAAATGCCCATAAACCAATGAATGGATAAAAAGATGGGTGTTTTTTTTTTACACAATGGAGTACTACCCAGCCATAAAGAAGAATTAACTTGAGATATATATTGTTAAATGAATGAAACTTGAGACAATACTCTTAAGTGAAATAAACCAGATACACACATGTAAATACCACATCTTCACTCTGGTATGAGAAACTCAAAGTGTAAATAACAGCCAAAATGTATAACAGATACTGTGAAACAGAAAGAAATTGTTCAAAAGGAAAGGGGAACTAGGGAGAGTGGAGAGGGAAAGTAAGGAAGTGAAAAGGAAAAAATGAGAAAAGGGATAAAAATAGAAACAAAACTTTGTAATAAGGAAGGGAAGAGAGGTTGAAGGGAAAGGGAGGGAAAAAAGAGGAATCAAGACATGTCATATACAGATATAAATGCCCTATAATTAATGTGATCATTATGTGTATCTAATGGTACAAATAAACTTAATAATTTAAAAAATACCATTTGGAAAAAAAAAACCTTGGTAAGGATTTTCACAGACCAGTTGCTTCAAAAATTTACATAGAGAGATCAATAAATTAGAACAGCCAAAATAACTTTGAAAAGGAAAAACAGGAAACAATCACACTACTTGATTTTTAAACTTCCTATAAAAGCTACAATAGTATCATTTGATACTAGTAAAACACACATAAATAAACAGAACAGAAAAGAATCCAGAAATAAACCATACACATATGGTGAAATGCTGGAGGTGAGAGTAGTGAGGATAGAACAAAGGGAAAGTTCAGCTACTTTCCTAGCCCTTTTATTTTCAGAGAGAATCCCACTAAGTTGCCCATGCTGGCCTCAAACTTAAAATCCTCCTGCCTCAGCCTCTAGAGTAGCTAGTGTTACAAATGTATACCATCATGCTCAACTCATGGAAAAATGGTTTTTAACAAAAGTGCAAAATAAGTTGAATGGAAAGGAACTGTTTTTTCAGCAGAGAATGTTGCCAAAATGTGAATCTGAATTCAAACCTCATACCTTATAGAACAATTAATTCAAAATCTATCGCATGTAAAATGGAAAGTATAAAGCTTCTAGAAGAAAACACAGGAGAAAAATTCCCATGACCTGGGTTTTTTGTGAAGGGTTTTTAGATATTATAAAAACAGAACAAAACCCATAAAATCAGTAAGTTGAATTTATTTAAAATTTAAACATTTTGTTCAGGAAATGACACTATTAAAGAGAATAAAATAGAAGAAAATATATGTAACCACAAAGCCTACAAAGCATTTATACCCAGAATATATAAAGAATTCTCAAAACTTAGCCCTAAGACAATAAATCAATCAATTAAAAATCGGTAAAAGACTTAGACACCAACAAGGAAACAGTATTCAGACAGAAAATGACTACATATATGAAAAGATGTTCACCATAATTAGCAACCAGGAAAATGAAAAATAAACCTTGATAAACTGCCTCTGTATCACTTATTAAAGTGATTAAAATGTTTAAATCCTGACAATACTAAGGTCTGACAAGGATGCAAAATTAGAACACTACTGATGCGAGTACAAACTAGTACAACCACTCCAAAAGAAAATGTTCAACTCTTTCCTAAAGTTAAACCACTGCTGAGTATTTACCCCAGAGCAAGGGTCAACAAGTATTTTCCACATAGCCAGATAGTACATACTCTTCTCCTCAAAATCAAAGTAATTAAAGGAATATATTACTAAACAGACTACTCTCTTTCTTAAATGTTTAATCTCTTGTACTCACTATCTAACAACCTTCCCTCAAAGCAGCCTGGCTCAAGTTTACTTTGTTAAATCACTTAGATTGAGGTACCTGTGACGTAACATCTTAAGTTCCTTTCTAGATATATCCCAAGAGTAGCACTTAATCGCTGTGCAAAATTCTCAACTTGCTCAAACATTTTCTTCTCAACTTTTTAAGGAACTCCTTTCACTGATCTATAATTGGCCCATAGAACACTATACTGAGTGTAGAAATCTGAATTTAAATCAAAGGTGCTTTAATTTTAGTCCATTGGGAAAACTTTAAGAATGGAATTAAGTAGTATCTACCTTAGATTCTAGTATCTGCCTTAGATTCCTAATAGAAGTGACTGGAAGTGGGAAATTCTGCCCTCTCTTAAGGGTAACAAAGAAACACCAAATTGCCAGGAAGTAAGTGCACCATGTAGGTGTGTTTCGCTGAGAGGTCTCTGACTAAACAGTAGGGATTTTGATCTAAATGAAATTTAGAGCTAGAAAATAACTTGGGAGATATCTTCATCCAATCTTTTACTTCACAGGTACTTAAACCAACAAGAAGATAGCCCTGTGGCTACTCCTTGCCTGATAGAAGAGCTGCAAAGAGAAACATAGAGGGCGACTCTGCACCTCCTCCTGCTCACTACCCTCCCAAGCACTCACTGACGCATTCATTCACTCAACAGAGTTTATCCTCTCCACAGAGACACAAGGTTCCACCACTGTGACAGATACAGGTATCTGTGATGCTATCATGAAGAAATTAACTTACAAAATTCAAAAAACAAAACAAATACCCCAGCCCCGCAAAAAAGAATTTAATTCTTTCAATATACATTTCCTTCTATATAAAACTTCAGCCAACTTTTTTTTTCTCTTTGGTATTACGGATTGAATCTAAGGCCTTTACACTGAGCTACCTCCCCAGTCCGCTCTTCCCTTCTTCCTTCCTTTCTCTTTCTTTCCGTCTTTTTTTTTTTTTTTAAATAATGAGACAAAGTCTCCCTAAATTGCCCAGGCTGGACTTGAATTTGGGATTCCCCTTGCCTCAGCCTCTCAGTACTGTGATGTGCACCACCACATCCCACTAAGCCAACTTTTTAATAAGGTAATATGATCCCTGTCCTCAAGGAGTTTGCTCACTGATTGGGAATAAGAGCCAAACTGGGGAATGAAATGTCCATGCCTTGGGCATTAGGAAAGAAGAAAATCTTGTGAGCTGAAACATGAAAGGAAGAGATACTTATGGCGTGGGGAACAGGCCAGGGAAGAGGCATTCTGAAGCAGAAATGAGGTGATATCTGTGAGCACAAACTCAGCTTACAGAAGTACCTGCAGGCCAGATGCCTGAGTTTAGGCCAAGAGACATAAAGTTCCTTCTAAGTCACCATGCTGGCATCAGCGGGGGAAGCAGGTTTTCCATCATGGCAGAGGAAGTGGGGAACTGTGTTTTAGAAAGGTGCTACACCAGGAGGGCAGCCACTCCTTGGCTCCTGTCTTGAGCTGGGTATGCCAGGTGCATCACAGACCCAGACCACCACACACTCCAAATCTCAAAGAGCCCAGCTGTGCGCTGCATAACAAAGCTCTGGTCAGCAGTGGCTGTATAACCCACAGTGATTCCATCACCTGGCATCTGGGTTTGTGTAAGTAAAGTACACTCTGTGAAGCTTGCGCAAGGACAAAACCACCCAGAGACAAATTTCTCAGAAACTATCTCCATCATTAAACAACACATGATTAGAATCAGAAATTTGAGAGTATTTATTAAAGTTAAAGAAAGAGGAGATTAACCAGGTTCCTGAATAGGCAGGAAGGAAGGGAATCCATACAAAATGACTGGCTTTTGGTAGGAGGAACATTCTACATTGTAGCAAGAAGAATGAAGGGAAAGAAAGGCAAGGCCAAAGAGCCAGGCTTGGGGAGCAGCAAGCCTCTTAGAGCATCAGAGTCCTCAATGTTATGATAACCAAAACCCAACAGATTAGAAAATTAACAATATGAGGTAAGGAATGAAGACTGCAGTGTGGGTTTTTTTGGGGGGGAGGGGTAAGTAGAGATTAAGCCCAGGGCTTTTTCTACTGAGTTACACCTCCAGCCCTTTTTAAAGTTTCTTTTCTTTTCTTTTCTTTTCTCTCTCTGTTTTTTTTGGACAGTGTCCTACTAAGTTGCCCAGGCTTGGCTTGAACTTGCAAACTTCCTGCCTCGGCCTCCCACAGTATGGAATTATAGGTATGCACCACCACTCCAGCTACATTTTGTTTTAAAGATAAGAATGCCATTAGTGTTTTTATATCTTGGAAAATAAAAGATAGAAGGAAATATAGTTATCAAGATGAAGCAAGAAACATGGGATATTATCCTTGGATAAGAGCCTCCCCATAGCCAAATGAAGGGGTGAATGAATTAGGGGAGAGTGATAAAATAAAATGTAGCACAGTATCAACCTAAGCCAGGACAGAGAGAGGTGCTAAAAATTGACCTAGGAAAGAGAAGCGCTCACCAAGTTTTCATAAGCACAAAGGTCCTAGGGGAAGGTGCCTGAGACGAAGTGGTGAAGCTCATTGAAGCCAAAGAGCAGAAAGCAGAACATAAGCATTCATTCATACCAGCCAAACACCCTGGAGAACTTAAGCAAAGAAATACACAGTTGGGATTAAAGCAGCCTCTGGTTGAGAGTTGGCCCCATTCCCAAAATGTTAAATCTAAGAAAAGAAGAAAGTACTAAGATGATGTGTTGGATTGACAACTGGTGGTCAACTTGTAACACCCAACTGAACAGAACCAGCATGGTGCTGATTGTGTGAGGCCCACCTGGGGACTGTTGCCAGCAGTATAAGAGGTGGAACTGGGGAAGAAGAAGTTGAGGCTGTTGGGAGCTGAGAGAAGATAGTGGGAGCTGGTAGAAGCCGTCGGGAGCCTGTCAGAAGCTGTTGAGAAGCTGTAGGGACCTGTTACTTTTCTTGGAGGACCTTGTCATGCTGGCTTTACTGATGAACTTGGCTGTTTTCATCCTCTAAGGAGCTCAGGACCTTGTTGTCACTGAGAATGGCTTCAGTTCATTTTTTGGGCAGCTCTGGTCCTCACTCTGAGCATCGCTTCCTGGCTCCAGAGGGAAAGATGGTGCACTGCCAGTCTCCTGAGAAGCTTGCTGCACTGGTTTCCTTGATGGGAACTCAGCCATCTTGATCATCGGAGGAACTCGGGACCTCACTGTTGCTGAGGATGGCTGTGGTATCTTTCAGGGAAGCTCTGGTTCTTCTGAGCGTCGCTTCCTGCCTCCAGAGGGGAAGATGGTGCACTGCTCAGTCTCCTGGAGAAGTTTGTCATGTTGGCCTTTCTGATGGGAACTCAGCTTTCCCCATCATTGAAGGAGCTCGGGACCTCACTGTCACTGAGGACGGCTGTGGTACTTTTTGGGGGAGCTACGGTTCTTACTTTGAGTGTCACTTCCTGGCTCCAGTGCAAATCCCTTAGCCTGCTGGCACAGAACCTTCATCCCACTGCCATAGACTTTTGAGCTTCTACCACTGACTTTTGGGCCTTCCCAGTACAGATCCATAGAACAGGCCTGCATGAGCCGTTGTGGGCATTAGGCCTCCAGCTGGATTCATGGGAGGCATGTTATGGACTCTAGGTCTTCAGGTGGACTCATGCAGGACATTGCCATGGGATTCAGGCCCTCAGCTGGATTCTTTGGTCTTTAGTATGTGGACAGATTTCCTGTACTCTCTTTATATATGATCCTTTGGGTGACTATTATAAAATAATCTTATATAATGTGTCCTATATTATACTGTTCCCCTTGCAAAACCTCAAATCACGACAGATGATAACCAAATGAGACAATGATAACTGTATTACATAGCAGAACCACTTTCTCACTGGGAAGGGCTCTCATTCATAGTCTCTCCAGGTGTACAAGATTAATAGAAGACACTCAAACCAGGTATCAGTCTTAAAACTAAGCATCAGATAGATTCTCACATGAGGTAATTTTGTAAGTAAGTATGCAAAGTTGACTAAAATCCAAGTCCCTCAATCCTGGAAACCAAAGTGTAGACTGTCCTCATTGCATGAGATTCCCAACTACCCTTTAAAAGTGCACTACGCATGTTCTCCTGGTGCAACATGCTCAGAAGTAGAACTGCGGTCATAGACAGGCTCTACCCCTTGTTAGTTCATTGCCCACACAGAGTATGGAACTCCACATCCCCTGGGCCTCTGCACTCTCTCTACTGGGGCTGATGGTGCTCCTCTCAGGATTGCTTTCAGCACTAGACAAGAAGCCATGTGACAGCACTGCTAAAAGCCCTGGCACACCAGGTACCCCACCCAGCTTCTCTTCTCACCAGAGGCATGACTAGTTATCTACTGTTCGTGTCATTCAAAGCTACTCCCCTGACCACACGATGGAGTAAACAGGCTTTGTTTTTTAAGGAATAAGTCTTATCAGAGGGTTAAAAGTTCCTAATGGAATCAGAGAAATGAGAAATTAACTCAAAAGGATACTATGTAGGTACTTATATAACATTACATTTTACAAGATTTTTATTGATGAAACAAATAAATAAAAATAATTGTAACTCTTTGCAATACAGATCTACTAATAAGAAAAATGAAACCTTAGAAGAGATAATATCTTGCTTATTAATTGGAATCTGAAATTAGTGTTTTCATATCAGCAGATTGACTGCAACCACTCAGCTGTATAAACTCTTCTTAGCTGCAGGGGACAAAAAAAAACCGGAAGTGAGCTGGATCCAGCCCAAGCACTGTAGTTTGCCAACCTCTCCAGTAAAGTATTACAAGAAGAAAGAACCAGAACTCCTGCCCTTAAGCAACTGACAAGAGACAAGAACGGCAAAGGTAAAATGGTGAAGAACATGAAGCAGAACTCCAAAGGTCATACAATGTAGAGCAGTGACTCCTAACCTTTTCAAGTGTGAACATTCTTTTTAAGGCAAAAAAATGTGGCAGTCCTCTGTACAGTAGTTCTCGCACCAAGTGAAAGCAAGTAAAATCTGCAAAGCTTTTAAAGAATTTCTTATTAACCAAAACAAGCTACACACACTAGGAAAATACTAGCTCCTATGTATAAGACACATCATGTATTCATCCACAGATGGCTCTTAATGTGTGTATAGATTCCTGACCCTGAGGATGACTCCTAGCACTGCAGGAAATCTCAGCCTAATGGTTAAGCAGCGCAAGAGAGAAGATGCCAAACAAATTCACAAATAAAGGAGCTAGTGGGAACTGGAGCAGTGGGAAGAGTGCTGTGGGGTTAGATAGGCAGGAAGAAGTTGTCAAACAATGAGAACAGATTTTAGGAGGAGAATGTAAATGAGAAAATGCAAGAGGTTGTGGGAAAGTGGCTTTACTACTAAACAGATGGGAACAGACCAGATCATGGAGGCTCTGGACCTCTCTGCCTGTCCCTGCCACCAGAGCCAGTGTTTCCATACATTCCATATACACAGCACTGTTAGACTTTCTCTCACTTGATCCTCACCAGAAATAGTTTCCCAAATGAAGCAGCTGAGTAAGGAAGTGATCTCTGTTCCACCAGGTACAACCCTGAGTGTATTAGGATTTAGACTTTTCATCTTTAAAATATTCAAGAGACTTCTCTTGATCCTGTATCCCTCCTGCCACTACTGCCCTGTATTCCTTCACGGCCAGACCTCTGCAGAGTCAGGCATCCTGTTTCCATTCTATCCCTTCCTGACGGAGATCACCATGAAGCAGCCCTGAGCAGGACTTACATTAACCAATTGGTTTTCCATTTACTTGTGAGTCTGTCCAAAACCTAGGCCCCTTTTCTGGACATGGGCAGCGGCCTCATAGTAAGTGAACCTCTATGAGTCACTGATCCCTACTGAGGCCTGTAATGGCAGGTGAAGCTGGAAAGCCTCAAAGGATAAGACAAGGTCACAGCCAAGGACATTTGGCTCCAACCTCAACTAGGTAACTTGCCAACCTCTCCAGTAAAGTATTACAAGAAGAAAGAACCAGAACTCCTGCCCTTAAGCAACTGACAAGAGACAAGAACGGCAAAGGTAAAATGGTGAAGAACATGAAGCAGAACTCCAAAGGTCACACAATATAGAGCAGTGACTCCTAATCTTTTCAAGTGTGAACATTCTTGTAAGGCAGAAAAATGTGGCAGACCTCTGTACAGCAGTTCCCTTATTTGGCTCCAACCTCATCTGTAGGCTCAAGCATCTCACTCCTGGGTGGAATAACTTAATACCTTACTTGGAGAAGTCTTTGAGTGGTTCCTGCCCTTCTTGAATATTCCTCTCCCTTGTTCTGATAACTAAATACAGGCCAAGTAGAGAAGGTTTTGGTCTTAGCCCCAAGAGAATCGAATTCTGAGAGAGGGTTTTGATCCTCCTGGAGCCCTGAAATCATTCCATTTGCCTCTTTTATTGAGCCTTTGCCATACACTCCCCTGGGAGACTGCAGACCAGATCAGTCCATAACTACAGGATATTATTAACCCAATACCTTCCCACTCATCACTCACCTCCAACCCCCTCCAACATCATTTCCAGTTCTTCACCTCAAGGAAGCTGCTCCTGCCAAACATGATGAATGATGATGAGTTCTCATCACTAAGCAGACACTCAGCAGGTTCTGCAGCTCCCCACAACCCTGTATGGCACTGCTGACTTCTGGGGCACTGCCCTCTCAGGGCTGGCACTCCTTCCTCTCTGGCTGCTCCTCCCGAGCCTCCAAATGCTTCCGCTCTCTGGGGTCAACCTTGGGCCTCTCTCACTCAGCACTCACAATCTCCCTAGGTCATCTGCCCACCTCCACAGTTTTAAATATCACTGAAATTTCCGAATTTCTCTCTCTAGTGCAGTTTCTGAGTTCCACTTAAATGTTTCTCTTCTACCAAATGACAGAGTTTGTAAACCTTTTCTCCCACTCATTGCTCCGTCTCTGAACTTCCCCACCCACCCAGAGCTCCCACCAGAAACCTCAGTGGCATTCCTGTTACTTGTCTCATTACTGCATCCTCCATATCTAAACAGCAAATCTGGAAATTTTTCTGCCTATAAAACTCTCCAATTAGTTCATTTATTTCCATCTCCACTGTCATTACTGCTAAACCAGTCAACCAGCACCTTTACCTGAATAAGGTAAGAATCTTCCAGAGGGCCACCCACATGCATACACACACATACACACACTCTTATTTCTCTAATCCATTCCCACAAACCCAGCAGAGTATAAAATTGCAAGAATCTGATTTCATCATTCTCTTGCTTAGAATTCTTCCAGTTTCTTCCTAAGACAAACCCCAAACCCCTTAACACACACACAAGGCCCTGCTCCTCACTCCTCATGGACCCATCCTGCAGCTAACCTTCTTTTCCCTTTGTCCTCTAACATAACAAACCCTCTTCCGCCTCTGTACATGTTTTCTCTCCTCCTGGCTTCACCTGGGAAGTTCCTTATTCCTGAGTTTCAGCTCAGTGTCTAGCAAGCCGCTCCTCCCTAATAACACCTCTAAGCCTGAGCTGCTCTGTTACACCTTCATGCACCTGTGCCATTGTGACGCCAGGCTTATCATCTGCCCCCTGCTGTCTCCTCCCACACTAACACATAAACACCTACAAACAAGAGACTGACACAAGCAGGTATGCAAGTGTCTTCGGAGGAAGAAGAACTAAGTTTACATAGCTTCAAATACAACTATAATCATTTAGACATGCCCTTCCTCAAAAGGTGAGCATAGTTGTTTTCCTGGGCATTAGTATGATAACAATAATAATGAAAGTTATTTATGGAATGCCTAAGACCAAGCTATTCACTTAAGATTAAACATGTTTCACAAGAGACAAATATCACCACTTCCATTTTCACAGGCCACGCAACTGAGGCTCAGAGAAATTAAGCAACCAGCTCAAAGTTATACAACTAGGAAGCGGGTAGCAGGATCCAAACTCACACTAACTCAAAAGACAATGTTTGGTTAGGTGTGGTGGCACATGCCTATAATCCCAGCACTCAGGAGGCTGAGGCAGGAGGATCATCGTGCACTTGAGGCCAATGTGAGCTACAATAGTGAGTCTAGGCCAGCCTGAACTACATAGCAAGACCCTGCGCCCCCCAAAAAGGACAATATTTGATTCCCATACATTGTTATCCCTAATATACAAATATCTGAATATCAAATATATACAAATATTTGAAACTTGAAGTGATTATTTAAGTCTCTAATACAGTCTAGATCTATCCCACCCATATAAAATAGCCTATGACAGTGATTCCAAACAGCATCCTTGGTCCTTATCCATATAATCTATCCCTCATTTCACAAAATAAATTTACTCCCAGTTAACTTTGTTCTCTACAAGGACTTTAATTTACTTGTAAAAATGGAGTGTGCACATCAATCTTTTTTTCAGAAAACCTTTCTTTTTTGTCTTTTTGAGACAGGGTCTCACTATGCAGTTCAGGCTGGCCTTAAGCTCACTTTGTAGGCCAGGCTGGGCTCGAACTCACAACAATCCTCCTGCCTCAGTCTCCCAAGCACTCCTATTACAGGCATGCACCACCATGCCTGACATTCAGAAAACTTTTTACTGGTACATTTTGAACACAGAGTTCATACCAAATTCTACTATTCCCCAAATCATCCATCAGAATAAAAACTATGAAAAAAAAAGAATAAAAAAACTGTGACAAAAATCCTTATGGTAGAAGTTAAATCACACTCTCTAGCCCAATATTTTGCAAATCAGTAACTTTGCTAATTGGCAGCAAGTGGTCAGTAAGAATTGACTGAGCAATTATACAACCAGGTATGTCTACCAATGAGGTCCTGTTTTTCTGTGAGTAATAACAATTCTGGACAACTCCTAGTAAAATACATAACTACCATACATTTTCCCAATACTGAGACAGGAAAAGGTCATTTAACCCAACTATGTCTATTAGCTCAGAAAAGCACTGTTCTAACTCAGTAAACATTTTAAAATCAAAAATGGTTTAAGATTTCTGAGTAGTGAAATAGCCCTGTTATTAAGGTCACAATATATAACACAAAGAATCTTGAATTTTTAAGGAATTAAAATATAGCAAAAATATATTTAATACTCAAGAATTATTACAAAGCTATAGTAATTAAGACAGTGTGGTATGGGCATAAAGAAAGACATACACATCAATGGAAAAGAATTAAGAGTCCAGAAATAAATCCATGCAGCTATAGTCATCTGAGTTTTAACAATGATGGCAAAATCATTCAATATGAAAAACTAGTCTTTTTAACTACTTCATCCATGATCCTAGGACAACTGGATATCCACATGTAAAAGAATGAGGTTTGGACCCTTTCCTCACTCCATGCAGAAAAATTAACTCAATATGGACCACAGAACTAAATATAAAAGCCAAACTGTTAAACACATAGGTATAAAACTCATGACCTTGGATTTGGCAATGGTTTATTATACTAAACTCACAAGTAACCAATGAAAAAACATGGTCTAGCATCCAGAATTTAGAAAGAATTCTTATAATTTATAGTAATCAGTTTTGCATTACTATAACAAATACCTCAGACAAATTAACCTTATAAAGAAAAGAGTTTCCTATAGCTCAGTTTTAAAGGCTAAAGTCCAAACAGCAGGGTGCATGTGTAGGTAAGCCCCTCCCCCTTAGTTGTGTCATCTTATAGTGAGTGAACTGCAAAGGTATAGCAAGCTGATCACATCACCCAACAGGAAGTCAGAGTGGGTGGAGCTGGGTCAGGCTTTCGTAACAACCCTCCAGAGAGAACTACCACAAGAATCATCCTTTCCGGGGCTGCCCCAACTGACTAGGACCTCCCATGAGGCTCTCTCTCTTGAATGTCCATACTATCTCCCAATGTTGCCACCCTGGGACCAAGATCCCAAAATATGAACTTCTAGAGGAACAAGCAACATTCAAAGCTTAGCATAAGTCAACAACAGAATGACATCTAATCCATTTCTCTAAGATGTACAAATGGCTAGTAAATACATAGAGCACTAGCCATTAAGGAAATGCAAATCTAGATCACAATGAGATATCATTTCACATACATTTGGATGACTAGAATTTTTTAAAAAGAAAGTAAAGTATTTATGAGAATGTAGAGAAACTGGAACACTCCTACACTGCTAGTAGGAATGTACAATAGTGCAGCTGTTATGGAAAACAGTTTGGCAGTCCCTCAAAAGTTAAACATAGAATTACCAAATGACCTAGCAATTTGACTCCTAGGTCTAAGAAAATTGAAAACATATGTCCATATAAAATGTGTACATGACTGCTCACAGCAGCATCATTCACCCAAACTGAAAACAACCCAAATGTTTATTAACTGATGAACATATAAAAAATGTGGGGTGTCCACATAGTGGAATATTATTCAGCCATACAAAGGGATGAAATACTGACACACGTTATATATTGGGTGAACTCTGAAAACATTACACTAAGTGGAAAAATCCAGACACAAAAGATCACATATCATCTGATTCCATTTATACAAAGCATCCAGAATAGGAAAATCCAGACATGAAACCTGTATTAGTAGTTGCCAGGGGCTGGGAGGAGGAGGAAATGGGGAATGAGGGCTAAAAGGTTAGGAATTTCTCTGGAGGGTGATGAAATGTTCTGGAATTAGCAGTGATGGATGGATGCACAACCATATAAAGCTACCAAAATACACTGAGTTATATACTTTAAAATGTGACTATTAAGGTATAGGAATTACATTCCAATTTTAAAATATATATATATATATATGCTTAACACTGAAGCTATACTGAACATAGTTTTGTTCTTGGGAGACTTAGAAACATGTTGATGTATTTAAATTACATGTTTTTTCACTTAAAATGTCAAATGCAAACTTCTAATAGCATGTGCAAAATGCATATTATATACATGATTCATATGGCTTCCTAATGCTTAGCGAAGTTTAACAAGTTTAGGAGGGCTGGGGATATAGCTCAGTGGCATAAGTGCCTGCCTGCAAGCACAAGGTCCTGAGTTCGATTCCCATAACCAAAAAAAAAAAAAAAAGTGTTTGGGAAAGTGTTTTGTTAGCAAAATGTAGCAGATATATTAAACCTTAAAAAAAAGTATAAATGCAGAACCAATCATTTTGTAAATTTTTAGTTAACTATACTATAATTTATAATAAATCAAGGAGGCTTGCTTTGTTTGAAATATTTTAATGAAATAACAAGAGAAATAACACATTTTTAATGGTGTACATTTTACATAATTATATTCATCAGAAATGAAACATTCTACTAACTAATGAGAGCAAGAACAGCAGGAAACTCACTTCCCCGGGGTGGTGGCGTGGTACCTGAAAATTAAAAAAGCTCTTGCTAATGCTACTTCATTTTTCAGTTGGCAATGAATGCCTCTGCTTCCTGAAATCAGTAATTGAGATCACTAACAAACTTCTAGTTTTTAATAATAGTTCCTAAGTTTTAGGCACTACTAAGGAATATAACTGCAAAACCATTATCATATGTCCACCAGACACAGACTAGTAATTGTAACTTAGCTTTTTAATCACTCAGGTCTCTGAGGCTCATGTGGGTAATATAATGACCGAAGCAGGCTCAAGGCCAGGGAAGGAAGAGGTGGCAATGTGGGGAGCTGGAGAACACAGGCCCCACCTAACGGTGGCAGCCACTTGACAACTTCAGTAAGTTGCTGCCCGCGGGAGTGGTGCTCAGCATAGCCCAATTTCTTTTTTTTTTTTTTTTTCCTGGTTTTTTTCCAGGACCAGAAATCAAACTCACGACCTTGCACTTGCCAGGCAGGTACTGTGCCGCTGAGCTAAATCCCCAGCCCCTATAGCCCAATTTCTAATCTCTCAAGAATAGTTGGAAATATAGATTTTTTTTCACAATTTCAAATGTTGAAATCTCTACAATTTCAAAATGTTGACAATTCATTTTTCTAAACTTTAAATACTGCTGAGGCAATAAACACGTCAACTACTGAATATAGCCATTAGTCCACAAATTGAACAGAAATCCTCAAAACAAAGGCCAATTACTTAGTAAAGCCTAATTTGAGATTAGGAATGGTAAACACAGGAAAGTAATTTTTAGTGACTTTTATCAAAGTTTAGGGGACACTGGTGAGCCTTAAAGCTCTGAAAGTAGTCCACAGACCAGACCCCAGAAAAAGGTTCTAATGTCACATTTCATTCCTATTCTTCCTTGAAGTATCAGAGGTAATGAATTTCATCCATTCATTCTGATGAAACTTCTTTTCTGAAACCAAATAGAAAAAGAGTGGCTGTCTTAACCATACGCAATGGTAAACAGTCCAAGAAGCAAATAGTTTGGGAACCACTGCGAAGGGAGAAGAAAACTCCACATTTTAGAACTTTCTTCTTGGCTTTGGCGTAGATGTCAAAGAAAGTTCACTGGATGGTAAAACTAGTCTCCATTTTATAACAATCAACTAAAGCACAGTAAAATGATGACAGTGTTATCTGAATTATAACTGCACAGTGGAACAAGAATCTTGTGCTGCACTAACTGGTATGAACATGATAGCATTATAGATAAAAATTTCCCTGAAAAATACACCAAGCAACAAGGAGAGAGAAAGGAAAAAAGAAAAGAAAAATTTCTTTTTAGCAAATCTAGGAGAACAAACAAACCTATGAAAACTCCAAGTAACTGAGAGCAAGACAGAGCAGACAGAATCCACAACGGGATGGCCTGTAGGGCCCTAACACTCGGTATGACATGTGACAAGACCAGCAGTGGCAGACCCCCAAAAGCAACAGAAACAGCCTACCTCCCCAAGGAAAGGGGTTTGTTGGCAAGTTACCACCTGCCTCTGCAATTACAAGAGATGCTCAAAGTGGTGGCCAATAGCTTCCAGATATTTATTAGTACAGCAAACTGCTGAAGTATGTATACATTTTTTGAGGGACTCTGTAACTAGGGTTGCCAAAAAGAGAAAATCAAAATAACGTAATTAAAGAAAGCTATCTTGAAATAAACATACACTTGAGCCCGTGTATTAGAACCTATATGTACCAGGAAAAATTCAGCTAAACACTTAACACAAACATATTTGAGTAAAGTTACTAAATATCAAAGATAAAGAGAAAATTCTTGGCAAGATGGGCACAAAAGATCAAGTAACTAATGCGAAAAACATTCAAGTGGGCTTCACATATCTTCACGGTAACCTTCAATCCCAGGGGACATCTGGATAACGCTGTCAGACACTCTAGGAAAGAAAGTATGAGCCACAGATTTTATAACCTGCTAAGGTATCCTTCAAGCACAAGCAATAAAATTGAAGTTCTGAAAACATCACCATTTTTTCCCATAAGCCCTTCTTGAGAAACTAGAGTTTAAGCATTCCTTACCTGAAATAGTTTGGACTGCAAGTATGTGAATTTCAGATTTTTTTAAGGGGAGGTTTGGGGATACTTGCAAATACATAGTAAGATTTCTTGGAGAGGGGACCCAAGTCCAAATATGAAGTTCACTTAAGTTCATCTACACCTTATATTCCTTAAACGGAAGGTAACTGTATACAGTATTTTTTGTGCTCCTATATCTGACCAAGATCCACGATCAACATGGGGTCAGATGCAGAGGTTTCCTCCTGTGACATCATGTCTACCCTCAAAATTTGGGGGTTTTGGAGTTATGTCAGATTTTGTATTTCTGGATTAAGAAAACTCAATCTGTACTACAGGACGGATTTTAGCCAACTAATGGTTGACTGAGGAAAATTTCACCAAAATACTTGGGTATTACTTTATCTAACTACAGAATTAACATAAAAACAGGTGGCTATAAGGAAGATAAAACAATATAAATACGGATCATACCGAGGTGCAAATATCAAATAACATAAACTGGAGAAGGGAGAAATCAAAGGGAATAGATAAACTTGTTACCTTGATGAAGTGGCTAAGAGCCAGTAAACAGCCTTAAAGCTCACAATTAAGTGGAGCATAAGCACACACAGTCGCATAAACACATGTACTATTATGAATAAATACTACTGACTAAAGCTAGGCAATGGACAAGAAAAAGGGAAAGACAGGAGAATTAAAAAGAATATTACCTTTATAATGGAAGATTTACTATCAATAGAGGTCTTAAAAAAAGTAATTAATAAGGCAAAAACACAAAGCTTCCTAAATATCTGAACAAAAAAAGCAAAGAAAAACAGAATACACAATGGAAGACCTAAAATTTTTACGTCTATACAAATATAAAACAGATGGGTTTTATGAAACTTCCAGGGTACTGCACTACAAACAATTTCATTGAAGCAAAAATTTTTCTTTCTTTTTGACACACGGCCTCACTATGTATTTCAGACTGGCCTTGAACTTGCTATGTAGCCCAGGTTGGCCTCAAATACACAATTTTGCCTCATCCTCCCAAGAGCTGAGATTATAGGCATGTGCCACATGTAGCTTGAAGCAATAATTTTTTAACTAATTGTAAAAATCCATCATTGTGATATTGCTTTCAGATATTACAGCTGCAGCTTAAGAAAGAGATTTCAAGCATCCAAAACAAAAGGGCACATGGGGCAGTAAAAGAAACACTCTAGGAACATTATCTAAAGATCAATATTGGCTCTTTAAATAGAAAAATAAACTTATGAAAACATCGGTTAATGCTTAAGAGGAAGTAACTGTGAAATCTCTTTCAATTTCAACATTAATAACAAAAGGAGAAGAGATAATAATAGTAGGGGACTGATAAAATTGTGAGCATAGGGCCAGGAATACAGCTCAGTGACACAGTGCCTGCCCGGCAAGTGCGAGGTCCTGAGTTTGATTCCC
This sequence comes from Chinchilla lanigera, assembly GCF_000276665.1. Lineage (NCBI taxonomy): Eukaryota > Metazoa > Chordata > Mammalia > Rodentia > Chinchillidae > Chinchilla > Chinchilla lanigera. The sequence goes on along the minus strand of NW_004955406.1, from coordinate 5,447,213 downwards.
AGTTAAAAAAAAAAAAAAAAAAAAAAAAAAGTGTGCATAAATGGCTAGCAAAGTGACAAAGTGAAATCATAGACTCATTAATGTCCAGCACTACTGAACACTGCTTGGCTTATATTTCAGTAACTGATAGCTAATATTGCCACAAAGATACAAATTTCAAATGAACACATTAATCTTTTAACTCTATTACAATTAGTGATGGTAGAGTTAGATAAGACACCACAGAAAAATATTTTCCTAAAGGGATTTAAAATAATACAAAACCCAGGAATTTGAAGTTTCCCCTTCCCTAAGTTCCGTTTTCATTCTCTGCTGCACCTGCTAAGGCCCCTAGATCAGGAGCTCCTCCTCCGCACCCCACAGGGTGGCTCTGTCAAAGAATCACTCAGTGTACCAGGCTGAGTATCTCACCACGGCACTATGAGCTCCTTACAGTCAGCAATGATGCCTGTGCCTCTCAGCACTTCTGTGTCTCCAAACATAACAGAAGTTCAGTAAAAGGCAAGTTGACTAACAAGTACATATTTTATATGATATGGTTCAGGGTTTATACTTTACGGGCTGACCTTTAAGGAAGGTAAGTAGCTTAGAATCAGGAAAGAAAGAATCATTCAAGATAGAGACACTGGGGCAGGGGGCATAGTTCAGTGGTAAAGCACTTACATAAGTGAGGCCCTGGTTTCAATCCAGGCACCACAAACAAACAGAATTTTTGAGCACTCTGCAAGCATCAGGCAACAAGTAAGGTGCAGGGTTAGAAAGAAGACCCAGTGGCATGCAGCAGATAAGCATCTTGCTCCCACTAGGGAATAGATAAATTCGAGTTAAAGCTTGATCCACTCTGCTGGCCCTCAGAGTGCTCCCAGTTGCAAAGCCTGTTCCACTAGAATGATGCCTTTCAAATGTTGACAGCACTCCTAGTAAAAAACACATTCTGTAGCACCACTCAGTACAGATAGACACATTTCTGATCTTATCTATTTAATTCTATTCAATTTCACTTTTTTTAAAGAATGAAGTCTTCTATATTGCCCAGGCTAGCTTTGAACTCCAGATCCTCCTGCCTCAGCCTCCTGAGTAAGCTGGGATTACAGGCACAGGCCACCATGCTCCAGGCAATTTCACTTTTTAGAAATGTCCATCTTGACATACTAAACTGGTTCTATGACTCAAAAGTTAAATATGTTCTAGAATATACATTTTTAAAACTTTCTAAAATTTCAAAGTCAGTGGCTAGGAATTGTAGCTCAGTGGCAGACTGCTGCCTAGCATGCATGCGGCCTTGGGTTCAAGCCCCAGTACCCCACACACAATTCCAAGGTCACATTTAATTCCTGAACATTTTTCTTATATAACAAATCTGTACCCCAACAACAACAAAAAAGCAGACCACTACCAAATAGTAAAATAACTGACAAAAATGAACATAGAGCCAAGGCAGCCGGGGAGTAGGAGGAAGCTAAACCCAGTCTGCCATCAGCTTTCCCTAAAGCCATCCCAAATAAATAATCTAAGGAAAACAGCATTTGCTAAGCAAAACAGCTTTGGCGGTAAGTCCTCAGACACCCAACTGCCCACCAGCCAGACTTGGGAGTCCCCAGACTCTTACTCTATATGGAAATTCTACAGATTCCACTTACAATGAATACTGTAAACTATTACAGGTACAGAGGCTAATTAAATGTGTTTGGATGATACTATTTCATTAGAATAAATGAAAATCAAAATAAACATTTAAAAAAATAAAGGGTTTTTGTCTAAAAATCTTTCTGAAAGTATCCCAGATCTAAAGGAAGCAGGCAGAAATGAATCATTAGTTAACTTGCTATCTCTTCTAGTTTGCCCTTTTCAGACATCAGGACAAAGGCAGTATGAAACTCATCCTAGACATGAGCTGCCCTGACAGTACTTCCCTCTAAAGGTAAGTGCTAACTTAAGCACAAGGAACAAATTAAAGGTGAACAAACCCCACTATCTTCAGCATACTTTCAAGAAACATGTGCCCTTGAAAAGACAAAGTCAGAAACAGGCAGAAAAAGAGTATCACTCTTCCCTCTTCAGCATCCTTGGGTAATTCTCTAGCTCTGAGAACGCACACAAAATACAAGAATGTTCAATGAGCTTCTTTTGCTGTTGGCTCATCATTCTACATCAAAGAACCATGTCTGCTTTTAAAGGGCTCTTTTTTTTCTCCAGTCCTGGAGACTGAGTTCAGGGATGGATCACTGAGCAACATCTCCAGCCCATTTCTTTTTCTTTTTCTTTTTTTGAGAAAAGGTCCTACTAAATTGCCTATGGTGGCCTTGGAACTGGCAATCTCCTACCTCAGCCTCCTGCAGAGCTGGGATTATAGGTGTATACCACCACACAAGGCTAATGGACTGATTTTTGTGATGTCTGACTCAGATTAGAAGACAATTTCACAAACTTTAATAAATATCCTTGTTTCCCCAAAAGAAATCTAGTTAGTTGAGGGCCTAGGAATTAAACCCAGAGAGCTGTTGCATGCTTAGCAAGTACTCTACCACCGAACTACATACCTAGAATGGAAATCTGTTTAAAACTAGAAAAAAATGTTCCTTTTACAAAGATGAAATATAATTTTCCTAAGAAAATGGAAAAAGCCCAAATTACCATTTATTAGCTCTGTCCAGTACAACTTCACGAGGATGAAAGTGTTCTCTAGCTGCTCTGATCCATGGTCACTAAGCCAGCTGGTACTGAGCATTTGAATGTGGCTGGTGTGATTGAGCTCAATTTCCATTTCACATTTAAATCCATTTAAATGTGCACAGCCACATACAGCTAGCCACTTCCACGTGGGGTAGCGTAGGTGAGATAATCACCAATCCTCAGCAGCAAAGCCGCGTGATTGACTTGTCCTACACTGAATGTCACAATTTGAAAAATTACTGTTCTACACCCATATTCAGTTCTCAGCTTTAAGTCTTCCTCAGAAGTGGTTCCCCAACAAAGTTGTGGCAATTTTTATTCTGAAACATGAACATACTAGATCTGTAGAGCAGAACTCTTTTTGGAACGTTCAATTTTCTGTGACACTCTGGAATAGGGAAAGGGGAAAAAAGGTAACAAGAACACAGTCCTCTTGACCCAAAGGGAAGAAATGAAATACATAATCCAAAGGAAGGCTAATGTAGCCCAAGACTTTTTATGGGAATACCTGCTCAGCAGTTCCTGCTGAGATCTGCTGCTTTAAATACAGTTGTATTAAATTCACTCCATTTATTTGACCTTCTGTCTGTATTGTTATGATCAGACTATGACCATACCCTCTGAAATCAAGTGTTCTACCTAAGGGAAAACCATTTAAAATATACACACTACCCCAAGAAAGAGCTACCTCAAGAAAATATGTTTCAACATACACTGCAGCCATGCTACAGCCAGAGGATGACTAACTTCAAGCAGCCACAACGCAGTCCTTATAATTTCAAGGTCAATGGAAAACTAATTTTTTTCACCTTCCTATCATGCTGACACAAATATTTTACACACAGATGAACACAAACATTTCAGTAATTTCATTGTGTTTAAGTGGAACAATCTTCTAAAATCTGTTTGTAAAGACTGTAAGCTCATTTTAAACAAGAAAACTTCACGAAGAATAAAGCCACTAGTACCACGCAGCACATCTGGGAAAGCTCAAGCTGTATAAAGCAAAGCCATTCCAAGACAGCAGAGCAATTCACATAACAAATTCAGCATCCCTGACTACAACTTCACTTCTTTCCTCTACTACTGCCGCTGCTACCATCATGTCCTAAGAAAAGAACTAAAAGCTCACCTAGTGTACCCAAAGAGCACTGAACTCTACAAGACTCAGGACCAGTACACAAGGCACACCCTACCCCAGGAGCCCCTGTGCCTGCAGAGAGTAATCAACGGCATTAGGGAAAAAGCAATTCAAGAGCATTCTGACACAGCCAGGGTCTGCCAGGCTCCAGAAAAGCTGTGTCCTGTCAGTCCTTTCTCCTGGGCATGGATAAAACCTGCAGATGCAGCCTGGGAGGTAGAGACGGAGATGGGATTTAAAATGGAGAACTGCCGCTCTGCTTGACCCTTAGTGTGTGTGCCCCTCACTCTTCCAAGCTATGAACCACAGATCCCACCAAGGAGCCCAGAATCTGCAGCAGGGTCGCTGAGGAACCTGCTGCCCGAAGTCTAAACACCTCCATGATAAAAGCCTCTCCATCTGACAAGTGCTAAGAACCTCAAGGTTTTCTTCATTATCCCAATTCTTAGAGGAAAAACCCCCCAGTGAATGTAATAAAGAATGCTGCATTTTCACATGACAAGCATAAGTTCTCAAAGTACATGACGTTTATAAGCAGAAAATAAACACTTCTCATTTAGTTCCATAAAAGTCCAATTCAGAGCAGTGTTACTCCTCCTCCCCAAATGCTATTTAAAAGTAGAAACAGAAATGCAAAGACGTTCAAGAGATAAAGCAGCTTAACATAGGTAACTTAATTTTTTAAAATTTAATACTTTTGCGAGATAAAATAGAGATTCTAAAAAACAGAAGAGAACAGAGAGCCCTTTTACTGGCTTGGCTTATAATGTTAGCAGTACACTATTACATTAAATGGAAAAACTTACTAAACTCTCTTAGCACAAATACAGCTCAGACACTTGTCTAAATTCCCAGTGTTTGTGAGCTAAACACCTCACATCTTCACTTTATACGCCCTCAAGCTCTATGTAACGTACTCCTAGTTCTCTTTGAGAGCTTTGGCAGCCTGGGTCCAATAAATAAACGTCAATCACATTAAAAATATTATTTAAGGAATCTATTAATTTTTAATTACCAAATAATACCTCTGAAAACACGCTTCCTCGGTGACAGTCTGACCAGAACACGACTGCTTTCTATTTCTTTCTTCAACAGTGAAAGCATAAAAGCATCTTCAACTCAGCGCAGAAGATCTACTCAATCATGGCTCCTGACCTAAGCATAACAATTTTTTTTTTCATATGCATTAAACAAAAGTGCTCTCGCCCTTACCTGTGTATCCAGCATGCCATCCCCAGGAAGCCACCATTCCTAAAAGCCATTTGTACATGATTCCTTCAATACACCAGAACCGCTTACTGTCCAGCACGCGCAGGGGCTGCAGCAGAATTAAATAGCAGATGTAGGATGGAATAGCAACCAGGTTGTTGGCGACCATGAAGGCGAATCTCAGCAGGGCTTTCACCAGGATCCAGCCCAGACGCGGCGCTCCTTCCAAAGTCACAGCCATCCTCACACTGGAGTCGGTCCTGCCTGTCTGGGAGGTGAAAGGAGAACTCATTTACAAAGGAAAATGGATGGAACACATCTAAATCAAACAGTCACCAGCCCAGGAACTGACTGCAGCACACACAGAAGAGAAGCGAGGATGTCCAAGCGGGCCGGGTGCAGGATCTCGGTGATCTGCCGGGCAAATTCCTGAGGGGGACCGAGAGCGAGCAGAAGCACCGCGCAAGGTCAAGGGAGCGTGCACCGAGGCGCGCGGGTCGCCGTCCACCCACGATGAGAGCACGGTGCCCAGCCGCGACCTGGTGGCGGTCCCCGCACCGCGGCTCCCTGCGCTCGTGCGGTGGACTCCGGCGCGGAGAAATGGACCCACTGGCTTTTGACACCCTCGGTGTCCCCACACGGAGGACGCCGGGGACACGAGGGAAACCACGGAGGCAGGGACCTCTGATGCGGTCCCCGGACCCTGAGGACCTGGTGCCCGGCAGCCACCATGCTCGCACGTCACTCACTCCTTTCAAAGGTCTCTCGCCGCGGCGAGGAGAGACGCTCTTTCGGAGCCATGGGGGGTTCTGTTTTAAAAAGGGGGGTCAGCAGACAGGGGAAGCGGGAGAGGAAGAAAGCGGGCGACGCGACGCCCAGGCGGCGGAGGGGGGA
>NW_004955406.1:5409007-5440231 GCF_000276665.1 Chinchilla lanigera | reverse complement strand
ACCCCCGGCACAAAAAAGGAACCTAGCGGGAATCCAGAGAGCCACACAGGCTGAAATTTGGTCAAGGAGGGAAAAACACTTAGCCAGGTGCCTGGCATTGAAGAAGTGCTCAAAATACCGCTGCAGGAGCCCCTTAGCCTGGCTGGCCCTCAACAGGGCATTCTAGGTGAAACAGAGAAATAATCTAATGCCCTGAGCTTTCTCATGTGACCTGTCTAGATTTCAGTCTTAAAACCTCAACTGAGAAAACCTTATGGTCCTTTTTCACATTTGTAAATACGAAGGCAGTTTTTACCTGTCCTGTGGGAACCGAATGGGTGCCATCTATTCTGCCTACTTTGAAACTGCATCACTGGTCTCCCCCCTTCTCTCATTTCTCAACCTCAGTTCCATTGCCCTTGGTGATGACATAAATAGAAGTGCAGAGCCTGTAGGAAGTATTTGTTAGCGTCTTTCCCAGTTATTATTAGCTTATTTCATTTACGTGTTGTCTGTTTCACTGTTGTAGCTTAACTGTACAGGGCATCACAAGGCCCAGGCTGGGCTGGCAGCTCTTTAGAGCACTTTGTATCCTGTGTGGGAGGTCCTGGGTTCCAAAACAACAACAAAAACAACACAATTAATAAGAAAAAGAAGCAGTATAATGGTATCTGGGAACTGGCCATACAAGCTCAACTAATGTACAGCAACTGAAAAGTTAGCTATGCCCATTCTATCCTTATATCGCTTTTGTTAATTTAGGTGCCAAAGTAATAGGCTCTTTGTTTGGTTGGTTGGTTTTGGTTTTTCTCCGGTACCGGGAACCGAACTCACGACCTTGTGCTTGCGAGGCAGGCGCTTTGCCGCTGAGCTAAATCCCCAGCCCGTAATAGGCTCTTTAATGAGAGAAACAGTACATGGACTGAATATGATTGTCCAAAACACATCTTCTTAAGTGAGTTAGGTGAGGGGCGTATTTCTTTCCAGAACCAACAGTAAATTCCTCTAAGGACTTCATTCATTCCATCCCATTCCCCTTCCACTTTTCCCCGAGTGCTGAGCGAACACCGCTGACACCTGGAGAGACAGAAGCTTCTGGCAGATTTACGCTTGGTTCCCGCATGGCAGAACATCTGCCTGAGCACCAGGCACACCAGCCCTTGATGAAGTGAAATTAGTACCTCCCGGTCACACCCAGAAAAGAGCCAGAGGTCAGGCAGGACCTCAAGCTTTGTGTCTCCAGCCTTACAAGGCAAAAGCATCACTCAGGGTGTGTCTACCAAAACAGCCCCAGATTCTTAGGCCTCATTCCAAAACATTTTAACAGTGACTCCTGTGAGCCTGAGGGCTTGGTCTTTAAGAAGTATCCTAGGAGCCAGGCAAGGTGGTGCATGCTTGTAAGCAGCACTCCGGAGGCTGAGGCAGGAGGATACTTGCAAGTTCAAGACCAGCCTGGGCTACAAAGTGAGCTCAAGGGCAGCCTGAACTGTACAGTGAGACCTTGTCTCAAAAAAAAAAAAAAAAAAAAAAGTATCGTAGGTTGGCACACACCTGTAATCCTAGCACTGTTGGTGGCTGAGGCAAGACGATTACAAGTTCCAACCCAACCTGGGCAATGATTTAGGATGACCCTGTCTCAAAATAAAACAATAAAATTTTAAAAAAGGCTGGGGATGTAGCTCAATGTGAAGGCCCTGGATTCAATCCCCAGTACTGCAAAATAAATAGTATCGTAGGTGATTCTGATGTAGGTAGTATACATTTTGCCTTAAGACACCTTTGCTGGTGATACCCAGAGATGACTACATCCTTTTCTAGACCTTTCACCACTTAAATCATTTCATGTCTGCTCTCACCTGCATTGTCCTCCAGGGCCACCGTAACAAGCCATTCCAGGCTGGGCAATTTAAACAGCAGAAACGCAGTTTGGTCTCACAACAGAGATCACAGGGCAGGCAGGCTTGGTTTCTTGTGTCCTGGTAGCAGTTGGCTACGTCTTCATGGGGTGAAGTCCTTTCTCTGTGCACACATCTGTCCAAATCTCTTCTTCTCAGGGGTTCTGTACCACTGAGATACATCCCCAGCCCTTTTTAGAATGAAATTTTAGTTATTTACTTAAGATAGAGTCTTAAAATGCCTAGGTGGGTTTCAAACTTATGATCACGCTGCCTCAGCCTCCCTCACTGCTGGAATGACAGGTGTGTGACACCATACCTGCTCCAAATCTAATGACTACATTGCACACTAATGACTACATTTTAATCACCCCTTAGAGAACCTAATAACCATATTCTGAGAAAGTAAGGGTTAGGGCTTCAAAAGTTGGATTTTGGGAGTGCCATTCAGCCATAACTCATCCTACTTTTTACATTGCAGAATTCTCCCATTTGACTGGCCCCTCCTAGAAGGGCTATGGAGGTCCTGGTCTCCCCAACCATTTCAGGTGTTCAATGACCAGCTGCAGTCTCATTCTTGTGGGGGTCATGTGTGCTGGAGATTGAGCCCAACATTAAACCCACACCTGCCAACCTCATGCCTCACCACTGAGCTACATGCCCAGCCCATGCTTAGACTTTTCTTGATGCTCAGCCAACACATAGTATTCTAGGTGTAGATCTGCCCTCGCGCTGTGCCAAGGCTGCGGGGAGTAAGATTATCTTAACTTCCAGCCACAGCAACTCCTTCAGTTTGAAGATAACTCAGCATCTGAAAAGCATATTTGGGCCGAGTTTAGGGATACAGTAAGACATTGCTTATATTTACTTCTTGTACTTCAAAGTTCATTGGAGTTGTGTATTTTGCATTCTTTCATGCCTACATTTTTTTCTCTTGCCTATGTGTTTTTCCCCTGCCACCCTTAGACAATCTGCTGGGAATTTTTTGGTCCCTTGTTTCACAGCACTGTGGGCAAGCTGGTGTGTGGATGCTCTGATTGACCAACTGAAAGGCTGTGACCCCCAGTTCTTTAGAGCAGACATGTCTGGTCTGTAGAAAACAAGGAACTGCTTCAATGACTAATTCCCTTTCCTATCACCTTCAAGCCAGCTTTATCACAGACCTGAGGTCCAGAATTCCAGAGCCTTGGAGGACACACCCAGTGCAGGGAGGAACAGGACCAGGCTCACCCTGTGCTCCTGCTGCTGGAGAGGATGCTACTCTGAAGAAAAAGACTTCTCACACAGGAGACTCCAGACATTTGAAAACAATCCAACAACACCTTAGAAGGTTTAATTCCGCTGGTCTGGTCCACATACACACAGCAAATTAGGTTATAACCAGGGAGAGGTCCCCTGGAGGGCACAAGAATCCACCCCTGGGCCCTTTCTTTTTCCTGGTGGCAATTATATGAACATTTTACCTACTGGCAACAGGAGCTTCTACCTGAAGCTCCAGTGAACTATTTCCTCTCTCGGGAAAACCCTACCAGCACTTTTGTAGATGTGCAGTGACTTGGCACGGGCCTCACCTGACAAGGAAACACTGGCAAGCTGGAAATAGTTCAAGAGAATCAGCTCTAACCTCAAACCAAAAAGAGAAATCTACATATGGATGTCTTCTTCTGTATTAGTGTCAATGATAATTGTATATAAAATGTATTGGGCTTATTGGGGTATGGTGATGCACACCTATAATCCTAGCACTCTGGGAGGCTGAGTCAGGAAGACTGCCAAGTTCAATCCCTGCCTGGGTAATATAGTGACTTAGTGAGATCCTATCTCAAAATAAAAAATAAAAATAAGGAGTCGGGATGTAGCTCAGTGAGAAGGCCCCTGGTACCGGAAAAAGCAAAAGTACTGAGTTTATAACCTTAAAATCTTTTAGACGAGGGGTCAAATCATCAAAACTTGACTGCAACTTTAAACCATTTCAGCAATTCTTTTTGGATTAGTCCACTGATAAATTTACAATATACCCCAAGAAGTCACAGTTCAAAGTTCTTGGCCTCAGTCACTCATGGCTCAGATATGGTTTTTAAAAATGCCTATAAACACCTATTTTTATAGTTTAAGTCCTTAGAGCCTAACTAATAATTATTCTCAGAAACCCCCACAATCTTGTGGAAACCACAAATGTCCTCCACAATTGTGTTTTTTGGGGGGAGGTTTGGGAGTACCCAGTTTTAGAGCACTATTCAGTTCTTGCTGCTGACTGGCTGCTGCTTTATAAAGCATCTCTGGCAGACTCACCAGCATTCCTGCACCATAACAGGTTGCTGTACTGCTCCTAGCTATCTCCAGTGTTCTCAGTTTTGTTCTTCTTAAAACCCTAAAATCCCTAAGATGCTGCCAAAACACCCTGATCTTCTAAGGCATTATTAATACAGTATTTTATTCAATTAAATTATGTTACTGCAGGAGACACTGCATATTTAGAGTTTAAACTATAAAAATATGTGTTTGTAGGCATTTTGGGGGACCATATCTGAAATTTGCAGTTTTTTGCAATTCAGAGGTGCTCTGAGAATGTAACCCGCATGAATTTTGGAGGTCCATTGTATAACTAAATGTGATGCTGGGAGGTGGAACCTGATTGGAGGAGGTGGGTCACTGGGGGTGTGGCATGGAAGAGATCTCCTTGATCTCTCTCAGATTTCTGCGGCCCTGCCATGAGCTGTTTCTCCTCTGCCATGCTCCTCTGCCATGCTTCACTGCCTTGGAGCCAGCTGACTGGCTCTACAAACAATGAGTCAAAACAAACCTTTCTTCCTTTAAGTTGTGGGTGTCGGGTATTATGTCTTATTGAGGAGAAAGTAACTAAGACACCTACCTTCTCTGTGCCCTCCTGTTCAGCTAGTTTGCCTTTTCCCCTCTTGATGGAAAGCTATCCCTAGTTTCCAAAGGACTCTGAAGACTCCATGTAAGACAGATTGATCTCCCAAATTCCATCCACTTCCTGCCAACAGGCAACACGCTAAGCTAGAACTAACCTGAGTTCCAGCTTGGCAGTGTACCTGGACTCTGCCCTCATAATTTTCCGGAACAGATTTCTTTCTGGAGACATTGCTTTGTCTAGCTCTGAGCTAGTTTATATCCCGTGTCTTCCACCCTTACCTCCACACCCAGGAGACCACTGAATTTCACACATTAAGTTTTGTTTTTGTTTTGTTTTCGTATAACTTCAAGTCCTAGCACAACAAGCTCCTAACTTCTTCTGGAACCTTTTCTCTCACAAATACTGTGTTCCTGAGTATTCCCACAAATTAAAAATAAAAATAAAAAACCATTGCAACATCTTTGTCCTGGTATTGGAGTGGGGGAATTTAGCGTTTGACAAGACATAGGAATTCTATAGACAAGGAATGCAGGATACTTCCATTTATGCATGGGGGACATAAGGTGTGGAGAAGTCACATGATGTGTGCATCACAGAGTAAATCAGAGTAAATCAGAAATTGAGAACCCACTCATCCTGGTTTACTTGGACTTTCATAGTTTTAGCATTTAAAGTATCACATTCCTGGAAATTCCTCAACCCTGGCACATGGTTGGTGACCCTATGTCATTACCTGAATCCTGAGTCCCCATGCTGTCCCTTGGCCGGGTGACAGAGGCACAGCTTCACTCTATACCCTCTCCCCCTTTTGCCCTGCTGTGTCTGCTCCCTGGTCATCTGAGACATCAGAAGCTAACAAGCTACCCAGGGCTGATAGTGGCGCTTAATGTTTCTTTAATTACTTGCTGTTACCTGGGTTAAATTTCTCCCTCTTATCCAAGCCGTCTGCAGTGTAGCGTGGCTCTGTGATTCTTATCAGCTAAAATTATAAGGGGTTTGAGCAGAACTTTTCATTCTGTTCCTACTTCAACTGTGCTTAAGGTTCATTTATCATTAGGGGGTACTGGGACTGTTGGCTGAGGTGTTGCTATAAAGGCAACCATGCGATCTTGCATTTCTCCAGCAAGATCACAGAGCTCTTCTCACACACACAATCTTGTTGGATGTTAACACAAGCTAAAATAGGTACCTAGTGGTTAAATAAGTAAAGAATAAGTAAAAGATAAAGAAAGATAATTTTTTTCTTTTGTCTTTTTGAGACAGTCTTTCACTATGCAGTTCAGGCTGACCTTGAACGCACTTTGTAGCCTAGGCTGGCCTTGAACTCATGGCACTCCTCCTGCCTTGGCTTCCAGAGTGCTGGGATTACAGGCGTGTACACCATACCTGGCTAGGAAAGATAATTTCTTTATGAATAGTTCTCTCTTGAAATGTCTTGCTTCTCTTAAACTTTGTCTGCAAAGCACAAACTGATGTAAAGATCTAAAATGTTTGCAATCACTCCTGGCAACAAAACAGCCTAACAAACCCCAAGCAGAGCTACAGGATCACGGACCAGCCTCCACTTTAAGGGCCATAAGTTAGATAAAAATATGGGCAAAAGAAGGATGCTAAAGCGCTGCATCTTCAAGGGTGAGTTTTTTAAAGTCTAGCTTAATTAGACCTAAATTAATACTTAGTTTAGATCCACCAGAGTTAAATTAATACATAAAATTCTTGCCTCAAGTGTTGGTAGTTTCACTTACTCCGTATTATACTGAATTAAATGATGCTCTTCCAAAAAGCTACCTACTCTATTTTAATGTTTATTAGACATGTCTCGTTGTGGGACGCTGGGGCTGGTTTGAAATTCAGACTTAGTGTTTATGTGAATTTCCAGGAGAGCTTGTTAAGTACTAATTCTGGGAACCTGTTCCAGAGGTTCCAATTCAAGGGGCCAGAGATGGGGACCAGGGGTCTTTGGTATTAGAAAGAATCAACTTGCAGTCTGAGGCTGATGATATGAGGATCTCTATAGCCTTGCTGCTTACATTTACTATCGTGACGCCATCTGGGATGTTTTAGAAATGCAGAATTTCAGGCTTTACCCCAGGTCTCCTGAATCCGGATCTACAACTTGATAAGATCTGAAGGTGACCCGTGTGCACATTACGGTCTGAAGAGCACAGTTCAACAAACAACATCCTGTCAACTCAGAAATCCAAACCAAGCAAGAGCTATGGGTAGTGGGAACCTAGAGCAAGCTTTCTTTCATGGGGGCTTCTGACATGTACTCAATAAATACTTGTTAGATAAATGTATTTTCGTGCAAGCGGGACTACAGTTCAACTGTGTACACTAACTTGCATTAACAGAATCTCCTTAATAAACCAGAGGTCTAGGTAAGTGTTAGAGTAGATAAATAAAGCTCTTTTATACACCAATCAATAAGTATTTATTAGGTGTTTATTGTGTACCCAGACTGTCTCGTTTTCCTGTTCTATTAGGAAAAGCAAGCTAATATAAAGGAGACTTTTAGATGATAATGAAATGCCCCGATGTTATGTGGGCATTTGGTGTTTGCAGCCAGAGTTAAAAGAAGGGGGAGCAGGCTGGAAGAGTCAGGCGTGCTCAGTGGAGAAGGAGGGAGTGAGCTGATCAGGAAAGGGTGGGTTAGATTTAGTCAGACTGACAGGAAGCATTCCCTGGAAGGGGCATGCACAGAATCAAACTGAAAATGGACTGGATTTGTCTGTGAGGTGGAGAGGTGAATGGGCCCACTGTGGGGAGAGTTTACAGCGAGCCAGAGCAGAAAACGAAAAGGTTATGTAGAATGAAACTAAATTGTAAATCATTTTGAAAGTCGGAAGCAGAACTTGCCATGGGTTTCGTAAATGCTAATTACTTCCCCTAATGTCTGTTCTGGTTTTTTTTCCTTGTAAGAAGTTGCTGTTTTTCTTAACTTGGGCCCATCGCTTTCAAAAACATAGGCAACATTTCCCAGGCTCCTTTGCAGGAGGTCTAATCTCATGACTGTGTTTCCTCTGATGAGACATGAACAGAAATGTCAGCTGTGACTTCTCTTTAAAAATGGTGGGGACACAGCCTTCTTTCCATCTCTCCCTTCCTGTTAACTAAATAGTGATGAGGATAACTGGAGTTCAGGCAGTTGTTCTGGACCTGAGGGGAGAGGAAGTCACAAGCTAAAGTGACCAGGCGACATGACCCTGGACTGCTTTCTATGGCCTCTAACATGACAGGGACCATGAGTGAGATGTGACTTTCTTAAACCACTCTTACTGTATTTGGGGCTTTAGTGCCAAGCATAGGCAAACATGGTTGGAATAAAACATGCAATTTAAAGTAAAAAATGCAGAATGCTATGCAATCGGGTACTGCTCTGCCTTGGATAAGTGTCCCGATAAGTGTCCCCCCAAGGCCGTGTTAAAGGCTTGGTTCCCAGCCAGTGCTGCTACTGGGAGATGGTAGACGCTTTCAGAGGTGACCCCTAGTGAGAGGAAGTTAGGTCCCTGGGGTTTGTCCTTGGAGGGGATGCTGGGACCTCAGCCTCTTCCTCTTCCTCTCCATAGCACCCTGGCCATGGGTAAATGGGTCTAGCCCACAATGCTCTCCCACCACACAGTGCTGCCAGAGATCCAAATCAACAGGATTTGTCTAGTCATTGACTAGACCTCCAAAACCATGAGCCAGGATAAACCATTTAAGAGTTGACTTATTTTGAGTATCTGCTCCAGTGACAGAAAGCTGACTAACGCAGATATCACCCTGGTTCCATCTCTTACAAACCCTATGACCCAAAAGCATCAACTATCTAATCTCCCTTTGTCTCCTAACCTGTAAAATAGGGAAGACGTTACTCAAGGGTAGCTGTGAAAAGCAAATGCTGTTAAACATAAGATATCTAGCACAGTGCTGATACACAGTACGTCTTAATAAATACACCCTTTCTAACTATGTATGGGTCAGATCAGCAGACCAATTTGGAACCTAGGAGCAGCTGTGGAAATTGCAAGAGCATTTACATTTAAAAGATTGACATGGCAGCCATGGATATCATGATTTGGGGAAGCAAAGAGATCAGAAGCAGGGAGGGCTGTCAGAAACCGCAAACCTGGTTTATGACATTAGCAGAGAACCAAAGCAGGTGTTTACTGCGCCTTGTATACATGCAAGGTACATTCTGCAAATGAAATCCACAATAAGAAAAAGCACACATGCCTCTACTCAGAGTTTATGGCCTGGTATGGAAGCCAGGCTTTAAACTCCTAATGAGTGACTCTACAACGACAGCCTACACTGAGTGCCCTGAAGGAGAGGAACAGAATGTTCTGTGAGATTGTATCAGAGGGCTCTAACCTAGGGTGCAGGAGTAAGCTAGGATTTGAAGGCCAAACCTGTGATAACTAAGTGAAGAGAAGCAGCAAATACTTTCCCCACAGGGAAAAGAAGAGCAAAGACCTGAGAAAAAATAGCACAGTGAGTTCTTGAAATGAAGACAGAGCCTGTGAATGGTGAGCCCAGGGAGGCCTGACTTGCCAGGGGCAAGAAACGGCCCTGTGAAGCCTGGCAGACCAGCACAGAGGGTTTCATGCCCTGGAAAACCAGAAGCTGCTGCCAGGCCCGGAGCTGGACTTACAGGCAGGACTTTCTGTGCTAAAACTGGGAAGGTTTCGTGCAACTGAGGGAGCAGGTTATCCCAGGGGCTATAGGATCTGATTTTTTTTTTTCTCCTAAAGGTCACAATCTGGCTGCTGTGTAGAAAATTAAGTGTGGGAAGGCAGGAACGAGACTGGTAGCACTGGTTGGGAGGTTATGGGGGTATCCAAGTGTGGGAGAATGGAGAAAATGCTGCCTTGTGTTGGGGTGATGACAGTGGAATTGAGGATGAGGATGGTTTCAGAGAAATTTAGGGGATAAAATTGGCAGGAGCTGATGAAGCACAAAATGCTACTTCTATGACCACATGGATTTACTGAAGTATAAAAGTGAAATATGGATTCAAATCCCAGAGTTCTACTCTGTATTATTCTCAGCACTGAAACAGAAGCCAAAGTGTAAGCTGTCTGATCTAGACCTTAATTTTAAGACTCAAAGACTACAAAGAAATAAAGCATTGTTCTTTAACTACTACCTTTAGGCCAGGACCTTTTAAACCACCTCAGATCAATGTTTTCCAAGATAAAACAATCTCTTCTATGGTGTAACAACTATTCCTAACCCCAAACAGATCTCTCACGGAGAAAATCAAGAGCTCTTTCACTGGGATATGCTCTAAATGTTTTTCACCCCTCTAGAATGTCTCTCATAGTCTCCACAAGTTCTTGTCTAGGTTTTATTGGTTAAGATCTCTGCTCCTGGAGGCACTTTCCACTAACTGATTGCTTCTGCTATACTTAGAAGCTCATGTGCTAAAGATAGTTCAGGAAAATATTGTTTACTTATGATTCTCATTGTGGCTGTGATAATTTTAACACTTTTTGCAAGATGTTCCACCTCTCTCACAGGTATAAACAAAAGAGCCATATAACTTTTGAATTGCAGTCCTCTTTTTCACACCATAAAACTAACTGGTGGCTTTAAAAATAAGAGGTTAGACTTGTGGGCCAGGCCAACAACAATGAAAAAGCTTACAGAATCAAAGTGTATGTGCAATCAGTTTTCTGCTCTGTTTTTCTGTAATTATGTTTAAAATCTCTGATAAGTCTGCCAGTTCTTTTGGTGTATTTGTGCGTTCATAAGTACATACACGTTTCCTTTGGAAAATAATTAGCATATCTTAAAATCATAAAGTTTTATTCTAAAAGAGCCCTATGATACTCTACAGCACTTAGTGATTTGTAATTGAATTAATTGATTTCACTCAGTGCACACTAACTCTAAGGTTGAGGAAATAATTCTGAGGCTCTCCTGATTGTGACAAGGCTAAGTTTAGGTGATTTGGCCATCAAACGCATGTGGGACATGTTTCCCTTTACCTTTTAAAGGTAACAATAAATCCTGCCTCTGTCTCTGAGGTTAATTCCTTCTACCAAAAAAGCTAAAAGGTGGCCCAACATCTACAAGCTCTAAAGGAAGCAGATTTGCAGATTATGCGGCACCCACCCAGGAGCACCCCACTGCCAGGGTCATCTTGGACCTCGTCAGCACCCACAGCTTCTTCAGTGAGGGGATCTCAGATTCCATCATACCAGCCTCTGACCACAGATTCCTGTTCTTCCAGCTCTGGTTCTTTACCTTTGCTGCCTTGGACCCTCCTATCACCTCCTTCCTCCTCTCCCCTCTGTCCTCTGGGCTTCTCTCACTGTCGCTTTTGTCACTCCTCTACTCCCCCTCTCTTTGCCCTCCTTTTGGTCTTCATGTTCTACCTGCCCAGCAAAAGTAGGCTGGGCCCTGAATGCATTTTTTTTTTTTGTCACACCCATTTTGGGGCTGTTGGATTTAAATGAAGAAAAATCACAAAACTCTGTATAGCAAGGTAGCACAATACCTATGCCCTCCAGCCCTCTGAGTCACCAGAAATCCCAGCATAGCTCCCTGAGCAGTCTCCCATTCCCTTTGTTCCATCTCAGATACATTGTCTTCTTTACAGAGACCCATGAATTACAATGGCTTCACTCACACTTTTCTGACAGTATGGTGGCGTGGAAGTGATGTGCTCTGGCGTCAGTAGAAACCACACTTCCAGTTTTGAACTTGGGTCTCTTCCTGGACCAATGACATGCAGTAGGATGCTCTCTTGTGATGCCGGGCAGCACCACAGAGCCTCAGAGTCTGAATAACTGCAAGACCGCAGGGGCAACAGTGCCCCAGGTAGCTCAATCTGTGCTGTTTGGGAGGTTAGAGGAGTTACATGCAGTTTGCATCTAAATGACACTTTCAACTTCGGATGGCTTTATTGGCATCTGTTTTCCAGTGTCATTCTAAGTCCTCTTCCTTTGGTCTCATCAGAAGTCCTGGTCTTCTGCCAAGTGGAAAGCTACCTGCAGTCATCTATATATGCTTTGACTCAACTAGAGAAGTCTTAAGACTTGTAATGCAAAAGCTTATTAGGAATTTCTCAATTTGTGTTGCCATTTAAAAACTATCAAATTTCTAAGGAGTAAACAGTACCTAGTGAGCAACCGAGAGTGAAGGAAGAAAAGACACAGACCTGAATATTCTTTATATATGTGTGTATATATAGTCATGTAAACATATAACTAAACATAGATGGTGATATAAAGAAATGTGTATAAATAGATAGTTGCATATCAACTTTCTTGAGAGATAATTCATGTACCACGTAATTCACCCATTTAAAGTGTACAATGCATTGGGTGGTGTCTCAGTTATTGTTCTCTCATTGCTGGGACAGAAATACCTGACACTCAAAATTAAAGAAGGAAAGGTTTATTTGGCTTACCATTTGTGGAGGTTTCAGTCCAAACTCGGCTGGCTCCAAGGCAGAGTGGCACATGGCAGAGGAAAACAGTTCATAGCTGCAGAAGACAGCAAAAGCAGCAAGAGCAAAAAGAGAGGAACAGGCAGCACAGAGCAAGCCTCTTTCCCTGCCTTATATTGTATGCAGGCTACACGCCCTGCTACACCCAGTGCAGGGTGGGTTAGCACTCACACCCATAATCCCATTGGACCGTGAGTTGATCAAAAACTCTAGGAGCCTGCCCCATGATTGCATGAGGCTTTGGGGGAACATCTAGACACAAACCATAACAGGTGGATTAACAGAGTTGTGCAAATATCATGTATCCATTAACGGCCATTCCCCTCAAATTCCCTAGCCCTAGGAAAATGCTATTTTGTTTTCTGACTATAGATTTGCTCTTTCTAGACATTTCATATAAATGGACACATAATATGTAGATTTTTCTGTTTGGCTTCTTTTAGTACATTTTCATCCAAGTGGTAGAATGTAATGGAACTTCCTATGTTGTCAATAATATTCCATTCTCTGAATTGTTTGTATTTTATTTATCAATTTATCAGCTGATGGATGTTTGAGCCATTTCTACTTTTTAGTCATTATGAAAAATTTTGCTGTGAATATTCATATACAAGTGTTTACATGACATATTTTTAATGCTCCTGAGTGTGTATATAGGTGTGAAATTGCTAGGTCACATGGTAATTCTGTATGTAACCTTCTGAGGAACTGCCAGACCATTTTATACAACTGTTACAGCATTTTAAATTCCCATCAGCAACATAGGAAGGTCTCAACTTCTCCATACTCTTGTCTAAACTTGCTGTTTTCCCTTTCTTTGATCACAGCCATCCTAGTGAATATGAAGTTCATTGTAGTTTTGATTAGCATTTTTCTGATAGTTAATGATGAATATCCTTTGTTTGCCTATTGGCTACTTGAGAAATATCTATTCAGATGCATTGTCTATTCTTAATTAGGTTGCCTTTTGGTTGAGTTGTAATAGTTTATATAAACGCCAGATATCAGATATGTATTGCAAAAATATTTTCCTATCTACCAGTTTCCTTTTCACTTCCTTGATGGTAAAGCAAAAAACTTATCTTAATGATGTTCAACTTAGATATTTTTTCTTTTGTTGCTTGTATTTTGGTGTCATATATAAGAAACTATTGCTTAATTCAAGATCACAAAGATTTACACAAATGTTTTCTTCTAAGAGTTTGAGTTATACATTTTGAGTTAATTTTTGTATGTAGTACAAGGTAGGAGGTCAAATTTATTATTTTGTTTATGGCTCTCCAATTGTGCTGGAACCACTTGCTGTAAAAACATACTACTCTTTCTTCATTCTTAGTATATTTGTCCAAATCAACTGATCATGGTGTGAGGGTTTGTTTCTGGATTCTCAAATCTATCCATTGATCAATATATCTCACCTTATGCCAATATTAGCATATCTTGATTACTGCAGCTTTGTAATAAGTTTTCAAATTGTGATATGTGAGTCATCTAACTGGTTTTTTCCAAGATTGTTTTAGCCATTCTGAGCCCCTTGAATTTCATATGGATTTTATGGTCAACTTGTCCATTTCTGCAAAGATCCCAGATAGAATTATGATAAAGATTGTGTTGTATCTGTAAATGGCCTGGAGAATCCTGCTATCTTAACAACATTAAGTCTTCTCATTTGTTTAGGTTTTCTTTAATTTCAACAGTATTTTCATGGTTTTTCAGAGTAAAGATTTTGTACTTTTTTATTAAATTTATTTCTAAGCATTTTATTTTTCTTGATGCTATTGTCAATAGAATTGATTTCCCAAATTTAAGATGTTTTATAGCAAGTATATAGAGCTATAACTGATCTGTGTATACTATTAATATTGTATTCCACAACAACTTTGCTGAATTCTTTTATGAATTCTAACAGTTTTTCATTAAGTGCATTCCTTAGAGTTGTCAATGTATAAAATCATGGGGAGCTGGGATTACAGCAGGGATAGTGTGCTCACCAAGCATATAGAAGATCCTGGGTTCAATCCCAGCACTGTGGAAAACACAAAAACAAAACAAAAAACCACATCACCTTCAACCCAAGTGTTCTTAAGAAGGGTAACAATGCACTATGGTGGGGCTGATCTGAGGCAGTTCTTTATTCCTTTCAAAATAGTGATTGTTTTTCCTGACCTTTCATTTTTCTCATTAGAAAAGATGAATCTCAGAGCTGAGAAGATAACTCAGTATACATGTTTAGCATGGGTGAGGCCCTGGGTTCGATTCCAGCAACACACACACGCATATGCACATGCACACACTTACAAAAGATGAATCTGTCAACAAAAATCATTATTAATTCTTTACATTTCAATTGAGTTCAGCTGAAACACATTTTGAAATTCTTTTTTCACTTGAAGTGTTATACTTACCCATCTGCATAAATACATGAGGCCAAAATTCCAACAAACTGTCAGCATTGATCTTCCTTCGGAAGGCGATGTGGCTTAATGTCGAGAGTTTGGCCTCTGGAATTGGAAAGCTGGTTTCCAGTCTAGCTGTGAAGTGTCAGCTGTGAGACGGACACCTGCCTAACACCTCACAGGGCTATTGTCGGAGTTCTGTGAGCAGCTGGCTTCTGTGGACTGTCTTCCATTTCCTCGTCAGAGGGTGGCAGGTCTGGCTGAGCTGTTCCCTTGGGCACTGCCCAGCTCTTCCTGGTTAGTCAAGACATTTCTTTGGTGTTATGGTGAATAATCCCGTTCCTAGTTTGGCAGTGTTCTGACATCCCGCCTCTGTGAGGAAACCGTCCTATGTTAAGGGTAGATTTACCTTTAGTGGCAATGCAGCAGGGTGTCACTGTGCTTGGCTCCTGCAGGCTGAAGAGGATCTGGAGATCTGTGATGGAAAAATCCTAGTAAAGCTCAAGAGGAAAACACAGGCTGTCGCCTTACCTTAGTCCCAGGGCCACTGCTTTGTCACCAGGAGGGAGAATAGCATGGGCAATTCCATGCCTTCATGATAATACTCACTGCATTAGCTGTATCACTGCCACCTGTTAAACAGGTAGCTATAGTCTGCTTTTATAAGCAATAAACAGCATGTCAGTTTTATGGTAGCCAAAGCAAGTAATATTAACCTGTGGTTCCTAGCTCAATTCAACAGCATAGTGCAGAGGGTAGCCCTAGCGGCAGATTGTCCTTGGAATCAAATGCTGGCTCTGTCCTTTAATAGCTACATGACCTTGGCAATTCATGTAATCTCTCTTTAATGCTCCCGTTTCCCTTATCTGTCAGGAGTGTAATTATAGTAAGTCATAAAAATTATTGTGAAAACTAAATTTTACATACATATGTACATTGTGAGCTACATGGCAAGCACGTGCTATATTTTATATAGTCTGGTCATAATAGACTCCAAAAAATCTGCTTGCTTAAACTGGGAAAATGCACTAGCCAATAGAATGAGATTAAAGCATTATTTGAAGGCTGCCCTGGTGGTTTTCAAAGTTTAGTATGCATAATATTTATCAGAATAATTTTTAAATGAAAATTCTCAGGCTGTACTCCAAAAATTTTTTTCATTCAGTAGTTAGTGGTAGGTCCCACAAATTTAACATCTTTAGTAAATACTGTATACTTCAGTATTCTGATTCAGGTAATCCATGGGCACTTTTTAATATTAACTTTTAATTTTAATATGATTTCAAATTCACAGAAAAGTTACAAAAATAGTACAGGACCTAAAGTTCAGTCTCTAGCAACATAAACACACAAACATACACAGACACACAAAAATGCACAAAGAAGTTTTATATACACTTTACCAAGATTTATTAGTTTTTTTTTTACTTTAAAGAATAAAAGAAGGACAACATAGCAATAGGGGGATTCAACAAATTGCAGACAAAGTGGTAGGACATTATCAATGGTGACTTATTAGTTTTTAATAGTTTGTTACATTTGCTTTATCAATCTATTTTCCACTTTGTCTTCTTGAGTACATTGCATATCCTGCCTCTACATCTCTTTAAAACTTCAGTGTATATTTCCTTAGAATAAGAATATTCTCTCTAAATAACAACTATCCAGCTGTTAAATTCAGGAAATTTAGTATTGCTGAAATACTCTTATCTAACATAGAATTTATATTCCAGTTTTATCAATTGTCCCAGCAACACATTTTATAGCAACTTTTCTCCACTCTACAAAGCTTCTAATCCAGGATCACATATCACCTTCCATCTGAAACAGTCCCTCTGCCTGTCCCTGTGTTCTGTGACACTGACATTTTGTAACAAATACAAGCCAATTCTTTTAGAGAGTATCCCTTATTGTGGCTTTGGCTGGTCTTGTGCAGTGATTAGATTTAAGTTATGCATTTTTGGCCGGAATCTGGTATAAATGATCTGTCCTTTTCAGAGTATCATCTCTGGAGACACAGAGTGTCTTATTGGAGAGATGAACCACACTTCAAGAAATACTTGAGTACTTGAAGAAATATTTGGCTAGTCCCTTTCTGTTCTAAGAGGCTTCAGAGTCTAGGGTGATCGATACAGGAAACAAGACCTCTACTGTTCTGGCTTATCTGATTGGTTGGTGGTTGGTGAAGGGCCTCACCTTCCCATTACCTAGGTACTTCAGAAGATAATTACTCTTAACCACAGTTTGCACATAATAGGTTCAAGAAGGTAGCAGGCCAGAAATTATTTATGGAAAAATAAGTAACAAGGCATTCAAATCCACAAATCACTTTCCTTTTTTCTTTCTTTCTTTTTTTTTTTTTTCTTTCTTTCTTTCTTTCTTTTTTTGGGAGGCAAGGTCTTGCTGTGTAGTTCAGGCTGGCTTTGAATTCACTGTGTAGCCCAAGACTGGCCTTGAACTCACGGTGATCCTCCTACCTCAGCCTCCTGAGTGCTGGGATTACAGGCACGCACCACCACATATGGCAACTTCATTCTTAATTTATGCAGTTCTCCACCTTCTTAGTAACTCTTGGTCATGACTTATTTTTTATCTAATACAGGCAACCTATTCA
This sequence comes from Chinchilla lanigera, assembly GCF_000276665.1. Classification (NCBI taxonomy): domain Eukaryota; kingdom Metazoa; phylum Chordata; class Mammalia; order Rodentia; family Chinchillidae; genus Chinchilla; species Chinchilla lanigera. The sequence continues at coordinate 5,423,028 of NW_004955406.1, read as the reverse complement.
ATATACCCCATGACATAACTAAACGTATCCATTCATAATTTGAGGCCAGTAGAGACTTAATTTCTTGCATCACATATCTTATACTCATGTGTCCACATCCTCCTCAATGACATGTTCATTTTTTTTATTTTTATTTTTTATTTTTTGGTACTGAGAATCAAACTCAGGACCTTGCACTTGCCAGGCAGGTGCTGTGCTACTGAGCTATATCCCCAGCATCAATGACATGTTTAAATGAATATACCTATTTTTGTTCTAGCCCTCAAATATACTTAGCCATCAACTACACCTGGTGTTTTACTTTGTTACTTATTTTTCTATATACAATTTCTGGCCTGCTATCTTCTTGAACCTACTACATGCAGATTGTACAATTCTCCTAGCACTCATCCATGTATTCATTCATCAAAAAAAAAGCAGTGCAAAGGTTAGGAATATGATTTAAAGCATACAGAATTTGGCATTTATGTAGTGCCAGCTTTTTTTGCAGCTACTATAACATGTATTACCTCACAACGACTGGAGAGGACTGTCTTTGTTCTGATGCCTGCTTAGTCTCTTCAGACTGTTATGCTTTGCCTGTTAATTGCATTGTAATCTTTTTCTTGAAAGGCAAGCATAATGCACCAAGTAGAACAGGCCTTTAATGATCTAGCAGGAAGCTATAGGAGAAGGGAAAATGTCCCATAGTCCAGTAATGAGACTGGACTGAAAACCTCAGGGTTTTGGAGAGCCTGTGACCCTGAGCTGTGACATACCCTGGTGCTGTTAAGTTTTGTTTGGCTCCTGTCACCTTAGGTGGGACAGAGTGACAAGAGGGGGCTAGAGTCGGCTGTTTCCCTCCCCTACACAGAAGGCTGGCGGGGAGTGGGAGTTAGCTATTCCCCTGCTTCCAGGTTGGGTAGGCTCTTGTAGAACACTAGTAAGTTCGGCTATGTAAAGCAGGTTCTCCTGAGGGCAGAACTTACTAAGAAGAGCAGAGTGTTCTGAGTATTTTATAATGGCTCTTTCTTCCTTCTCCCTGCCAGAAACGGGAGGGTTTTCTTGGACACTGGCTGTGAAAACACAGTAGGGCTCCGGGAGGCCAATCTCCTAATGTATGTCCCTGCCACCCCCATCCCACGATGGGGGCATCTTCATCTCTCGGTCTGGTCCACAGTGGGCCTCCAGTGATCAGTCTGTTACAGATCAGCCTTTCCTACCTAGGCACTGCTTCCCATGGTGGTTTCTCCTCCTGATTTCCTGGTCTGGCCTGGCAAGTTGTGATTCTGTCTTTACCTGTTGGTCTCTCCAGTCATGGGGACACCAGTTTACTCTGTGATCTCACTTCTCTGATGGAGTCAGAAGAGTTGTTGATTTTTCAACTTGTTTAACTTTGTACTTGTTGGTAGGAGAGAGTGGTGACTTCTATGCTCTCTATATCCCAGGCTAAAAATCAGAGGTCTCCACATTATCCTTTAAGAAGCTCCAGTGAGCCTCCCTCTCTTTTTTTTTTTTTAGACACAGTCTCGCTATGTAGGTCAGGCTGGCTTGAACTCACTTTGTAACCAAGGCTGGCCTCAAACTTGTAGCAATCCTCCTGCCTCAGCCTTCTGAGTACTGGGATCACAGGTATTCATCACCATACCCAGCAAGTCAGCCCATCTTTACCTAGTGAGAGACAGCATTTTGCAGTGGGCTTCCAAGTCCTTTTGACCTGACTCTAGTGATCTTTGATAGCTTTCTTGCTGTCTGACCTAGTCCAGCATCATTTTGGAAGACTCCTGCGCTAAACGTGGAACTAGCCATTTCCTCCAGAAGCCTGGTTTCTTCAAGTGTAAAGAGACAGTATTTTAAGAGTATATTTTGGACGCTAGTTTATTATTGCTGGGTTGCTTTTTTTTTCCTGGGCTTCTGGATCTCATAAGTTTCTGCTAGACTTGCATTTTCACGGCTTTAGTATCTTAGAAACTCTACTCCATTTTGGGGGGGCATGATTTGCTGCTGCCAAGAAATCCAATGACAATTTATATCCTTTCCCTCATAAGTCACCTGCCCCTTCTTTATTCAAGTTCAGATAGGTCTTGGTGTTGTCCATTATAGGGTGGAGTTCTCAGGTATTTAGTGTGTTCTTTTAATGTGTACTTTCATTTTTAAAAAAATTTTTCAGGAGACTTTTCAGGTTTTTTTTTCCTACTCCTTTGCTTTGTTTTTTTTCCTACTCCTTTGCTTTAGGGAACCCTGTTATCCACATGTTATTCTTTGCCTACTTTAAATTAATGTTACTTTCTATTAAATTCTTTAATATTTTTTCTTCTTCTTCACTTATTTTTACGGTTTTTGTCTATTTTTTTTTTCCTTTTTGAGGCAGAGTCTCGCTATGCAGTTCAGGCTGGCCTTGAGCTCACTTTGTAACCCAGGCTGGTCTCAAACTCATAGCCTCCTGAGTGCTGGGATTACACCACACCCGGCTCGTCTATTCTTTATATCTAACTTTTTCTTGCATTCTGTCATTTAACTTTTGAAGTTTTCTAATTCTGATATATGTTGTTTTGAGCTTTTAAATTTCTTCTTTTTTTATAGCCATAAGTATTTGTTCTCCTTATTTCAGAGATACCATCTTTTCTGAGCAATATATATATATATTTTTTTTTCTTTCTTTCTTTCTTTTCTTCATGCTTCCTGGATTGTTTCCTTCCTTCCAAATTCCTCTTTTATATTTTTTGATATCTGTTTTTCACTATAGAGGCTCCATAATTCTTTCCTTTGTGATCCTGGGCCATCCACACCTGTATAAGAAGAAGGCATTGCAGTGCTAAGTCCAAAGTCCATGCATGTATGCAGGGAATAACTGATGACTGGTTTGTCTGTAGTACTGGGCAAAAATTCAGCTGTCTTTTTTAAGGGGATGGGCAGTGCATTCAAATATCAGGACCTGTAGCTTTGGGGGTCATTCTGATCCGGGGGAATCTCCTTCCTATTGGAACATAAGAAGGGCTGCGAGTGTCGTGGGAGCTGAGCACAGAAGTGCTTGGCCCCCAGCCACATTGAGGGTCCTTCATTGAAGACCTCTGCAGTTCCCACTCTGCAGAAAGCAAAGCTCCATCTAGTCTCTCACCAGGAAGGGGAAGACCTGCTTGTGCCTGGTGTGGATGGAGCCATCTCTGAGTCTCTATACAAACTTTTACTCAGTCCTTTGGCTTGCAGTTCCACTCCAGCTGAGACCTCCCATTTCTTTCTGGGGCTCTGCAAAAGGGCATTGGCTTGCTTCCTACTACGTCCCAGAGGACACACACTACTGCTTTCTCCTCTCTGCTAAGCCAATTATCCTTTCCATCCTCAAAATATCGCTGACAACTCTCCTATGCTGTGCTCTTTTTCCTTGTGGATTTATATCCTTATATCTCTTTCGGTCTCTTTGTCTCTCTGTGTGTATCTGTCTCTCTCACACACACAGACACACACACATTTTAGTGAGATTTTGGAAGAAAACAAACATATTTAACTGCCCAGAAGTCTATTTATTTTTTATGTATTGTCATTTTATTTATATTGGGGAGTTGGTGCTGGGGATGGAAGCCCAGCCTTGACATGGGCTAATCATGCACTGTACCCCTGAGCTACATCCCCAACCCCTGTGTTATGATTTCATGGTTTCACTTCCAGGACATCAAATGAGGTGGAAGTTGTTGGGTCTCTTTCTGCTTTCAGATGAGTCTGATAACTGTGATCTTCACAGACCCTTCATGGAGACAGAATCCCAGATAAGTTAAGGACCTGACATAATATCAGCATTCTCGTAATTTTGTGTACAAACATAAATCTGTGAGTAATCTACTTTACAAACAGATTCACTATAGGAAACAGTTAAGACTCCTGGTCTATTTAAAGTGAAAGTTTAACCCTATTGTCTCCCTGGTGTGAGAAACTGAAAGAGTAAATAAGGTCTAAAATGTACAATAGATATTGTTAAATGGGAAGAAATTGTTCAAAAAGAAAAAGGAACTAGGATGGGGGAAAGGAGAAAGGATGGAAGGGAAAAGGAAAAAAAATGCAAGTCAGTTATACTATTAGTGTCTCAGTTCACTGAAAGGAAGATTTGTGCTAATGCCGATTGGAGAAATTTTTATATCCATGTCTTGTACTCCAATTAACTATTTTAAAGATAAAAATATGCTATTATTTTATTGTGAAATTTGTTTTATCCTTTTTCCATAAAATAAAAAAAATGAAAGTTTATTTGCAAAAATCCAATCTGTAGCTGGGAAGAAGATCATAACTAGTACATATAAGACAATATACTTAAAGTGTTCTGCTAGCCAAGCCACCTAACATATTCTTTATTTTAGAAGCTAGAGCTTAGTATATCACACAGATGTTTAAATCACATTATTACAGCTTCCAGAAAGAGGAAACTATAAAGAAAAAGAGGAGAAGCAGGAAGAAGTCAGGCTTTAAGAACTCTAGGCAACAAATAGAGATAAGATAGGAGGACAGCTTCAGGTGATCCCCCGGACACCCAGGGGAAAGTCCTGCTAAGACAGTGCCAAGTAATGGTGGATTCTCCCAGCAGGGGCCAAGGGACAGACAAGGGACAAGTGAAGGAGACAACTGTGGGCGTGAGTCAAGTATCGTGAGTGTAATCAAGGGCCAAGCCATTATTGCCCACAGAGTTTCCAAGTCACAGAACATGCTGGGTCTGCATAACTGGCTGGGCGCCCTAAACTAAAATAATAATGGCAAAGAGAGAGGGCCTAGAGAATTGAAAGAAAATTCAAAGTAATCGAAATAGACTCAGTGAGGATCAGAAGGGAAGTATCCAAAGGAACTCTTCCAAGTAGATTTCAGAATTTGCAAAGTTTACATATCTTGTATTTCCAAGGGGAAGAAAGATATTTGGAGGGGATACCAGGTGCGATGACTTTAGGAACAAGTCAGAAGCAGAATGCAAGGGCCCCATAATAACAATACAACTGATATTTATTCATCGTTCCCCTGTGACAGGCACAATGCTAAATGCCTTCTTTTAGGACTGTCACCACTGACCTTCACCGCAATCCTGGGAAGTAGGAATTATTTTCCTGCCATTTATAGATAAGAAGACTGAAGATTTGTGACTTTTACCTAAATTGCTCAGCATTAGACCTCCAGGGCTGGGACTTAAATTCACGTCAGTCTGATTGCAGAGCTGGCACAAATTCATAGTATCAATAATAATTACTGCTCCATAAATATCATTGATGTGTCAAGCACTTTATATGTATTATTTTTATTCCTCACTGCAGCCCTGTGAGGTAGCAATTACAGATATTTATAGGTTGTTACCTTATTAATTATTAATAATATATTGATGAAGAGTTACATTCAAAAGTAGAAAAAGCTGGTATTGAATTCCCTCAAAAGCAGAAAGTCTTCAGCACTTCTTTTTCCCCTCCTGCTGCTCCTCCTGTGAGGATGGGAGGCGGGGACGAGTGGACAGCTACGGATGTCAAAGCCTCATAGAAATATGGCTTTGGAAGATCAGGGTCAGATTACAGCACAATTAGGAAAACAGCTACTTCAGAGAGCTTAAGGGTGACACAATGTCAGAGAATTAACAGAATTAAAAATAGAAGATCTGAATGTTGTGCGTTGCTAATAACAGATCTGAAAACCCCAACAATAAGGTAACAACTTATTATAGGAAATAGGGTTCCTAGAATTACAGACTATGACAGGGGAGACTTCAGCTCCTTTAGAGAAAAAAAAATATATATTTTTAATATTATGCAATTTGCCCTGATTGCTTAAGAGATGGTTTGAAGTTGTAGTTTGAAAATTATCCGAACTTGTTGCTTTTTCTCTAACTATTGTCTTCTTTGGGCCATTTTATTTTCAGGATTACCAGTGGGTGGGCAGGATTACCAGAGGATAGACTCATGTCCTTTTAGAAATTTTGATAAAACATTTGATAAAAGAATGGCAAGAGGATGACATCACTGGTTCAAATTAATATTTCTAGGTTTGAGTGACTCAGATACCGATGATTAGGACTCGTGGAGCCAGGATGGGAATGCTGTTGGCTCACTGGCTGAATTTGTTGGGCTTGGGTATTAGCTGTGCACACGCACAACCTGACCATGAACGCTCGTGTAGCCAAACCCGGATCCAGACAGCCAGATCCCAGGGAGAAAGAGGACTTGAGCACAGGCACTCAAGGGAATGGGTAGGAAAACCTTTTCTCTGCCCAGTGCCAGGTTCCAGCACCCATGCTGTAATCAGTTCCTCTACACCTCATCCAAAACTACCCCAGGGGAATTCTGAATGAAAAGGAGTCTGTTCTTATTGGAATGAAAGCACCTGCTGGAACACCAGTCATAATGTTGATAATGTAGACACTCTTTATTAAGTGTGTCAGAGCTGGTGACCAGTGGAAATAACCCACAGGGTCTTCACTGCACCTGGTTAATCTTAAGGAACAAAGTTCATGGCCCAATAGTCCTCTCTCCAGTTCTGATGAGCATCTGACCAACCTGAGCATAGTAGGAGACTCCAGGGTCCAGCTCTTGACTGCGTGGGTCTAGAGAACTTCTCATTTCAGGATCTTAGCAGCTGCCACCTTGCTTCCCTGGGAGCCCCGCCGATGCTAGGAAGAGGATGCAGCATGTCTGCCCAGCTCGGTCTCCACCCACAGCGTCAGCAGAGTCTCTGAGCAGTGGCCATTGCCATGGGCCAACCCCCTCTCATTACGTCTTCCTCTGTAGTTCCCACCTGGGTTCCTGGCTGACCCTGAATCCCAGTCCCTCCCGCCACTCCTCACACCCAGTTCTTGAGTCCAACCTGACCAAGGCGGGGAACCCAGTGTTTTGCAGGTAGGGTCTCTTCCCGCAATGTGGTCTCATGGGTCTAAGTCAGTCTACTACTTTCTAAGCCCTGATGGCTGGCTCCCTAGCTAGGGCTGCTGGTGCTGGGAGGCCCATTCACTGCTCAGTTCCTTTGGTTCCCTGGCTAATGTGGAGCTCAGTGCTCCTGAGAAACCTGTGGAGTGATTTGCAGACCTCCCCTCCACGCTTGGCCTCCACCACGCCGTACCCTAAATGCTGCCCAGGATCTCACTGCTGCGGCTGAACACCGGAGCCCAGCACAACGGCTGGAATGGCTTGTTTCTGGCCCGGGGTCAAGGCTCTCCAGATGGATTTGGCTGCAATCTCGAGTCTCTCTTGCTGTGTTCCCCGCCTGCCTCCAATCTGCCTCCCAGGGCCAAGCTGTCTGAAACTGTGATGAAGGTGGCTGCGCTCCCTGGGCCGTGTGCCCTCCAGCTGGGCCTGCTTCCAGAGCTGGTGCACCACAGCGAGGAGGATGGAGCATGAGGCTGGCTCCAAACACCCGCACTGCAGGGGCCCTCACTCCAGCTCCTGGGAGTGTGAGGCTCGTCATGCCTTCCTTCTGGGTGAAGAGAGAAAACCAGGTTGTGATCAAGAAGAATTTCTGGCTGGGCATGGTGGCACGCCTGTAATCCCAATGCTGAGGAGGCCGAGGCAGGAGGATCACTGTGAGTTCAAGGTCAGCCTGGGCTACATAGTGAACTCAAGGCCAACCAGCCTGAACTACACAGTGAGACCCTGTCCCAAGAAAAAAAAAAAAAAAAGAAGTAAAATTTCTGCCAGTAAATTGCCTACAGTCTTTTCAAAACAAAGTGGTATGCACCTCCAAAGCTTTAGTATTTTGTGATCCTTTCTTTACTCTTTATAAATAAATACTTCTATACTTACACTTTATGTTTGTAATTTGTATTCTTTTTCTTGAAAAAAGGACTTCCAAACTGCAGAAGCTTCAAGCCACACAGAACCTAGATGTGCCTTTGGGAGCCTGTGCCTAAGCCCTCCTCCCTAGAGCTGCTGATTGAATTGATCTGGGGCAATGGATCTCAAACACGACCTTTTTTTTTCGCAAGAGAAACATACTTAGCCATGTCTGGCTGTCTCTATTTACAGAATAGGGGAAATTGACATTTAATAGATATAGGCCATGAATGCTGCTAAACATCTTAGAAAGCACCTCACAATAAAGAATTCTCTGGCTCAAAATGTTAATAGTGCCACGACTGCAAATCTCTATTCTAGGATGGGGTCTGAGCCTTGGCGTTTTTCAGAATATTCCTGATTAACTGAATGTACTACTCAACTTAAGAGCAACAGATCTGTTTCATAATATCTATTATACATTTTGGTCCTTATTTATACTTTTAGTTTCTCATGCCAGAGAGACAATGGGATATTTACACATGTTGTCTAATTTATTTCACTTAAGAATATGGTCTCAAGGTCCATCTGTTTACCTAGAAATGTCTCAAGATTATCCTTCTTTATGGCTAAGTAGTATTCCATTGTATAAAAGCCATATCTTGGGCATTTGGGCTATTTCCAAGATTTGGCTATTACAAACTATGCTGCTATAAACATGAGTGTGCATATATCACTGTAGTATGTTGTTTTTAATTATTTTGGGAAAATACCAATAGAAAGCAGAACAAAGTAGGGGAAGGGGGGAGAAAGGAAAGAAGGAAAAGGAAAAAAATGACAAGGGTAAAATGGAAACAACCCTTTTGTAAATAAGAAGTGGAGGAGGAGTTGAAGGGAGAGGAGTGGAATGGGAAAAAAGAGGAATCAAGGTATAACATGCATAAGTACAAATTCCCTATGATGAATGTGATCATTATGTGTATCTAAATGATGCCAATAAACTTAATAAAAAATACATAAAATAAAGAATCCCAAGGAAACAAAAAAAACAACACTTCTGCAAATAACAATAACAATAGTTCATCTTTACTACTGAGTGTTTACTATGTGCCAGCCATTATTTTAAATGAATTAATTCAATATTCTTATGAAGTAAGTACTATGATTGTTTCCATTTTATGGATGGGTAAACTGAAGTACAAAATATCAACAAATGTGCCTTGGGCTTCCATCCCAAGGATTCAAGTCCCTTTTGCTGTGTTCCCTGCCCATACCTATCTCCCAGGGCCAAGACATTTGAGAGGCAGATATTTGGTGCCAAAGGCTTGGTAGTGCTGTGCACCTGACCCTCCTTGGCCAGATGACTCCATCCAGCTGAAGATCTCTGCGGGCCCAGGGCCCCTGGCTGCTCTTACGGTACTGCTCAGCCTGCACCTAGTACTCAGAAATGAAAAGGAGAAAAGGTTCTAAAGTAGACACTGCAGAGATGGGGGACCATGTATAGAACCATTCCAAACTGTGCACAAAGGACGGGCCCGTAACTGAGACATGCGGATTTGCTACAGCTTCTCAGATACATCTCTGCCTGTTCAAACTGCTAGATTCCTGTATCAGTCAGAGTTTTACTGGAAAAACAGATGTAACACAGGATATACAAATTATAAGAAATGACAAGATTGGCTTACGACGGTCAGCCAGAGAGTTGTATGGGGAAGTGTGCAGAGGGTGTCTGCACACTGAAGACCGAAGGAATCAGTCCAGGGTCTGGAGTTCACTGCAGAGTTCCGTGCAAGTCCGTACCAGGAGGCTGATGAGTCTGCAATGGAAGGCTGAAGGATCCAAGGTGGAAGCTGAAGAGTCTGCACTAGAAGCCAGGAGACTAAGTCCAAGCTGAAGGTGAAGACTGAGCTCCTCCAAAGGGAATGGAAGTACCTCTGTCCTTCTTCATTTCCTTTTTATATTATCTAGGTGATGATCCACCCTGGGGTGGCTCCTCTACACCCTGGGGAGTAGCATTGCTGGGCCAATTGCTGAACCAAGTTTAGTTATGCTTCTAAACTTCTCAAGTTGACATAATCAATCAACCACTACAATTCCATTTCTTTAAAATGAAAGTTTTATCCAGGAATGGTTGACCCATGGTCAGCTAAGAGTTCTAGAAGAAGTACTTCCATCCAACAGACTGTAAATAAGTAATAATAATTGTTGGTTTCATCACCAGCTGCAGCACAGCCAAAGGCTGTGTGGTAATGTACCTTTTACAGATGAATGTCTGTGTAAGCTACCAAGTAACTGTCGGAAATGCTGACTACCAGACTGCAGAAAGTGCTGCCAAAGGGAAGGATGCAGACAAGAACTGCAGAGAACGGTGGAATGCATAACCCAAGATGACTCTGTCTTTATTCACTGTTATAAAATGCTCATGCAGAAAAAGCACCCGTACACTGAGATTTCCTGGTTTCTTTCCACAAAACTGAGGATGATGTGAGGACACAGTTTCTGAAGGACAGGGAATATGGCAGAGATGATAAAGATGCATGCTGTGGAACGAGGCCCAATAAAGGCCTGGGAAAATTCTAAGTTTGGCAGAGATCCTTGTGCCCCAGCTGAGGCCACAGGTGTGGCCAAATCCTTGATTCTAGCCTAGTGAACCCTGCACAGAGAATCTAGCTGTATTACACTTAGGTTTCTAGTCCACAGAAGTTGTGAGATTATAAATGTGTGCTTTTTGGGAACTGCTAAGTTTGTGATAATTTTTATACACAACAATAAACAAAAACAGTGAATTATACTGCTTGATTTTCAAATGCTAAACCAACATTAAGGCTGGGACTGTAGCTCAGTGGTAGGATACTTCCTAGTGTGGGTGAGGTCCTGGGTTCAATTCCCAGCACCACAAGTAAATTTTAAAAATGAACCAACTCTACACTCCTGAAATAACCTCTATTTGGTCAGGCAGTATCATCCTTTTATATATGATTGCATTCGATTTGCCAAAATATGGGTCAGAAGGATTTATATATGGTTTGAAGAAAAAGTGAGAAGAAATTTGAAGGAGAAAGAAATGGAAATAGGGTAGGAAAGAAGACATTACCAGTGACAGACCAATACAAACAGCATTTATGTAAATATCAGAATATGTTGGAAAACACACGTATGGTTTAATTTGGCTAGATAACCACATTCAGCAAACTAAGTGGTAGGAATAAAGCTGTAACACGGGGAGTTGAATGTATCCTTAACATAGGAGACAAGCTGAAGAGCTGCTAAGGTTGTTGAGGGGCATAACAGGATGAGCAAGCCAGCAGCAGGGTGCAGTCGGGAGGGTGCAGGCAGGACGTGCAGGACAGTAGGGAGGCTCTGGCCATCGTCTCGTGAGAGGTCACGAGAGCCTGAACTTGGACATGGGAAGGGCAGGGTGAGGAAGCACAGAATGGAGAAGCAGATCCAGCTCTTGGCCTTCATGTGGCTTGGCTTGGATATTAAATTGACCTCAAAAGAAGGCAGTCAACTGAGGGCAGCTGGTTGGCTGGAAAATGGCAGAGTCTTGAACACAAATAAGGAGGATTGGTGGAAGGGCAGTGTCAAGGAGACAGAACTCATTGGGTACCTCAAGAACACCCCAGGGGCATCCCCAGATCTGAAGCGAAATGTGAAAACTACTGGTCGGCCAATGGCTCGGGCCCCTGTGTTCCTTCTGGACCTGGACCTGGCTGGGAAGGCTCCTGGGAGTGCACATTACTCATGGTGGCCCTGGAGAAGCAGCCTCCAAAACCCAGCCCAGAAGGACTCCAAGAAATGGTTTCGCCTGACATCCACTCTGGGATGGGAGGTGACTGAGCTCAAGAGCAGAAACATGGGAGCAGGGACAACTGTGCTCACTAGGGAAGGGCTTGAAGCCCCTCTCCTGGGTTTGTCAGGATCGGAGGGAGGGAGCAGAGGCTGGTGGGATGAGTTTCTCTTGGGGAGGCATCAGCGGACCAGGCCAGGACTGCTCCCATCGTGGAAGTCAGAGGGGAGCGGAGTGTTCCCAGGGACACAAGCATACGGACATTTACTCCTGATTCTTAGCTGTATGGATACATCCTCAGGGGTGCGCCATATTGTGAGCACACTGCACAGCCACCCACAGTGTCCTCCAACAAGCTGCCCCCTACCTCCCGTCTCCCCCATCAGCAGCCAGGCTCCTCTAGTGAGACGCCAGTTGCCTGAGTGGGAATTAGTGCATCGGCTTATCTGACCATCCCCTTGGGAGCAGAGAGCCCAGTCAGGGATAGAACGTAGGGCTGGGATGCACTGATGAGGAACAGTGAGAACACAGCTAAGAAGCTGAGCCGAAAAAGTGGGGGTGTGGGTGTGGGTGCCCCAAGTCCCATCACATTCAATAATGGCTACAAAAGCACCTCGCCCTTGTCTCCATTTGGGGCATCTCTGAAAGGCCAGCTTCAGTGTGGCCTGGGGCGACCTGCGGAGGTTTCTGTGGCATCACAGGTCCGCCTGTCCACGGCCCAGTCTTGATTTCCTCATCCCACAGAGGTGCTGTTCCCGAGAAAGCTTTCAAAAAGCTTCTTGCTCCCCCAAAGCTTCTTATTCCCAGCTCTCTCTCAGGCCCAGGAGCCCTGTCCTCCAATGCACCCACCAGACTGCAAGCCGACAAAGGCCTGGCCATTGCGTTCCTCGTCATCCGCCTCTGCTTCTGAGCATGCTGTCACCATGGTGCTCAGCACCGTGCTGCCTCCCAGGTGTGACCCTAGAGAAATTCGTCATGAGCGGAAAACATGATGATCTGGACAAAGACTGGGCAAGGAATTTCTTTCTCCTTCTCATCCCTTCCTTTTATGTCTAATGTGAACACTGAGTATCTTTTTGTCTCTCATTTGGAAAATATTTACAGAATATAACAACAATTCAAAATACATGGAGTCTAGGGAGTTACTTAGGTAGAGTGTTTCTGGGAGAAAAATACTTTTCAAAACTCAGACAGTGTTTATTTTTAAAATCAGGAAGTGTGGCCCAGGTGCATTTAAATCTTTTTGCTTCAGGTAGGCAGAGTTAGGAGCTGGGAAAGGCATCATATAAATCTGTGTTGTCTCAGGCTCCCCAGGAACACTTTCACTGGTGATAAAGTATATCAACAAGCCATCCCAGTGACTCTGCAGGCATTCTGAAAAGATCTGTTTAACTACAGTCTTCCCTTGTTTAGCTCAATGATAATTTCAGCTAAGTGATTATTAGGGGCAGTGCATGTAGCCTAATTGGGACTGTATTTCACCTCTAATGAGTCCCAGTCCACATTTCTAGTAAGAGGCTGTGATGCTTTGGTCCCAGATCCTCCCCATGGACTGGCGTTTTCCCTTGCACAAGCCTTCTGTTCTGCCTGATTGGCCTTGCTATCCTGGAGTTGCAGCTGCCCTTCCTAGCCCCTCCCCACCCCTCTGGACGAAGCCAGGGAGCACTTGTTCGAACTGGATTAGAGATTACCTAAATGCAGGAGGTTAAGTTCTTAGTTGGACTGGTTGTTAACACCTATACCCAAGATTTAGCAGTGTCTGGCTCCAAAAATGTTTGAGCCAGAGGCCATGCTTGCTGGTTCATGACTGTAATCCTAGCTACTAAGGAGGCTGAGGCAGGAGGATCATAAATTTGAGGCCAACCTCAGAATTTAGTGAGACCCTATCTCAAACTATAATAATTAATAATAATAATAAAAACAACAACAACAGTAGTAAGAGGGCTGGAGATATAGCTCAATGGTAGAACATTTGCCTAGTACATGCAAGGCCCTAGGCTCAATCCCCAGTACCAAAAAACAAAACAAATCAAAACAACCAGAAATCTTTGTCTCATTCCTCAGAGCACCATGACATTTTCAGATTTGTCTCTCCTGTACTTTAAAAAATGCCAACAACATAATGCTTCCTGGGGTAGAGAATTCTCAGCATGAGTCATCTATTATATTTGAGCTCCACCTCCATACTACTAGCGGGCCACATAGCTCTTCCATTCCCAGATGGGCTGTTTCCATCTGAGACTCTGCCCAGGAAGCTGTGATAGATGCATTCCCAGCCTGGGCAATCTCTACCCAGAGCCTCAGCAGTCCAAGTCCCTGCTGTTCCCTCTTCCTGGCCAACATCTCCCCACTTCCTAGCCCCAGGTGAACTCATTTGCATTCACTTATGTTAACATAAAAACCCACTGAAACTCTTGATTTGCATATCCAGGAGACTTCTGCTTCTCCTCTATATAATGACTTTGCACCTCTCTGCTCTGATTTGCTGATTTTTCCACCTTCACAGGTGCTCTTGCTGGCTTCTCTGTGAC
>NW_004955406.1:5406150-5408837 GCF_000276665.1 Chinchilla lanigera | reverse complement strand
CTGAGCTAAATCCCCGGCCCCATGGGCTTCCTTTTGAGTGTTCAGTATTGGTGGCCATTCCAGGTATAGCGCTCAACCCAGGCAACAAGGCCAAGGCATGGGCTTAGTGAGCTGCTTCTGAGCCACCCTCAGCCTGTGCCCTTCCTCGCTGCTGTGATTTGGGTATAATTTGTCTTCTATGGGCTCACATGTTAGATGCATGGTCCCCAGTGGGATAATATGAGAGCAGGCCTTTAAGAGGTGGAACCTAGTGAGAGGCCTATAGGTCGTTGGGGATGTGCTCTCCAAAGGAACTAATGTTTCCCTTCAGTTACTTTCATGAGAAAGCTTGTATGAGAGACTGAAGCTACCCTTAAATCAGCTCTGGTTTCCTGACTCATTAAGTGACCTCCTCTTCCCACACAGGCCCCTACTGTTGGAATGCATCCAGCCTGAGGTCCTCACTAGAACTGAGCTGATGGCACAGTACCCTTGAACCCCTCACCTCCCATACTGTGAGCTGAGTAAACCTCTTTATAAAGTTACCCAGCCCCAGGCATTTTGTTATAGCAATGAAAAATGGAGGCTATGGATGTGATTCAATAGAACAGTTCTTGCCTAACATGTATGAGGCCTTGGTTTGATCTCCAGTATCACAAGGAAAAGAAAAGCAGACTAAAATATAGGCTAGCTCACAGAGTGCCCACTAATCCGCACAGAGCCACCCATGGACTATAGAATATATTCATATTGTTGAACATCCTTTGGAGAGAATGAAAGAGGAGTCCCAAACCAAGGCTGTTGGTTATGATTCACTCAAGGAACCGACCTAATATAATACATAAGGAATTTTCAAGGTAGACTTACAATGGCCACCTGCAATCAAGGGTGGAAGAATGAAAAAGAGCCATCTGTATGCTGGAGCATCAGAGGACTAGGTCAAGAGTCAAAGGTCTGGAGCTCACTGCTGAGTCCCATGTGAGTCCATATCAGGAAACTGAATGGTTTGACTGGAATCCTGGAGACAGATGTCCAAAGGCAACAGCGAAGGTTGGAGGTCCTCTGGAGAAGCAGAAGTGAGACTTTCTTCTTCCTTCCCCTTTTTATTCCATCAAGGACAAAAGCATATTGGTTGTTGTCTCCCATACCCAGGTTAGGTCTTCTGGGGAAGTTTCCCGGGGGAACAGATATTTGAGCTAGGTCTTAAGGGATCAGCAGCAATAACCTGATGAAAACAAGAGGATGCAAATGTGCACTACTCAGCTGCCAATCAGTGCGTGCTGAGGACCTGCCATGCACCAGGTAGAGTTCTAAGTGTCGAAGAGACAGAAGTGAACAAAACAAAAAGTCCCTGACTTCTTGGAGCTTTATTTCTAGTGGAAAGAAACAAACAATAAACGCAGTAATTCAACCAGTTATACAGCATGTTAGACAGGCAGGGGATCTGTGTGTATGTTAGGAAAGGTGTCATTTTCAGTATGACAGCCAGGGAATGCTACCATATTCTTGTGTAGATACCCAGTTTGACCAGACCACAGCCATCTTGGTTGTAACTGCCACTGTGCCCACCAGGTGACTGTGGAACATCCCAAACCCTACAGGTTAAACAAAGGCATTGACCTCGTGGAGAATTTCATGCTACACACAGACTACTGACACCTGACACGTTAATAGTTTTTGAGAAAGCTGAAGTACATGCCAGTTGGCAATCTTTGCCCAGTTTAACCTACAGATCCCTTCCTTCTGTCTTGAAGTGTGGGGATCTTGTTTTGCTGCTGCCCAAGACAAACTCCTGTCTATAAGTCCCTCATAAATTACACTCTAATCCTGGTTCTGTCTGCCTCTTTCTTCAGTGTCTGGGCATCATCCTTGTTCAGCTGAGTCTTCTGCACTGAATTTTTCCCAAACAAATTATAACCCTTTTCATCTCCCTTGTAACTTTAACTGTTTGTGAAGTGCTTCAGTTCTATTAGCTCATTTAGTTCTTAAAACAATCCTGTGAGGAGGTAGGATTAATGCATTTTCTGGGCCCTGTTGCTCTCCATACTAGTTTTTTAAGGTGGCTGGGACAAACTACTCCAGAGGGGTGACAGAAAGAACCGAAATCTTCCATGTTCTGGAAGGCAGATGCCTGAGATCAAAACATAGGCAGGGTTGTTTCTTCTGAGGACTGAGACCTGACGTGCCCAGGCCCTTCCTTTGTCAGCTGGTGGCTGCCATTTTCTCCCTGTGTCTTCACATGGGCTCCTCTCTGTTTGTGTCCTGAATTTCCTCTCCTACGGACACCAGTCACAGATTAGGCTTACCTGTGTGACTTCATTTTAACTCAATTATCTCTATAAAGACCTTGTCTCCAAATAAGGTCACATCCTGAGGTCCTGGGGGTTGGAAGTTTACATCTGAATCTGGGAAAGTAGAGGACACAGTTATGCCAGTACCCATAATACTTTTTTTTTATTTTAAAGAGTAAAAGGAGGATAACATAGTAATGGGGGGCTCACCAAATTACAGACAAAGTGGTAGGAAATTATCAATGGTTATTGTTTTACATATTGTTATCTACAGGATAGTTTCTCAGGAAAACAAATAGACAAATAATAGTGAGTTACACACAAAAGAGGTAGGAGATTACCAATAGTTGTTGTACTATACTTTGGTATCTTCAAAGTGGCTTCTAAAGAAAATAAATAGAGCTATACATGAGTGAT
>NW_004955406.1:5404166-5405670 GCF_000276665.1 Chinchilla lanigera | reverse complement strand
GACCAATCTCCAGTGGTCACCTTTGCATTCAGAGCATGGCCCAGGGGGCTTCTTAGGGCATTTCCTCTTGAGATGCCTGGCTTTTAACAGTGGTAGCAGATGAATGTAGTTGTCAAGTTCTTCTTGGGGCCCTGAGAATCAGACTTAGGGTCTGTTTCTCTTAGTGCTGCAGCAAAAGCAGCTGCTTTTTCTCTGTCTCTTTGTTTCTCTCCTTGGCCCCCTCCTCATCACAGCTATAGAATACTGAGGAGGCAATTCTTACTAACATTTGAAGTGAGCCATCTGGGGTGAAAGCCATTTTTTGTAGCTTTTTCTCTCCAGCCTTCCATCACATTGGGACCCCACAACCAGTTAGTGTCCTCTCCCCAGCCATCAGCAGAGGCAGCAGGAATCTTGGTGCAGACCTCTCTGGAGCTCCACAAGCTCCTCCACCACAGCCTGTACTGTCAGGGGAAGAATGGCTTCCAGGGGGTCTCCCCAGGTATTGCTCAAGGTCCTCCTGGCTTACAGCTTCCGAATGGCTCTAGTGACACCGGTCCACTAGACCTCTGACTCTTTGGGCTTAGTCTGTGTTCTCATGTTCTCTGAGTCCTTGTTCAGCAGTGGCTCCTCCACGGACTCTGGACCTTTCTGGTTCTCAGTGGCAGGGACAAGAGCAACCTGTCGTGTGGCATGTATTCCCAGGGGTTTCTCAATGTCAGAATGATTCACGGACGTTCGTGGGCGGGCCTCTGCAGCAGGTGTGTGGGCGGGCCAATTTTGTCATTGCTTCTCTGTGCCACAATAGTTCTCAATTACACAGCTGTGGCTGGTTTGAGGGCTGGCGCACGCCAGCGCTCGCCGCCGCACAGCTTCCCAGGCGCCAGGGGCCCTCCTCCCGGGCGCCTGCGAGGCCGGGGCTGGCCCAAAGGCTGGCGCTCCCAGCCCCACGGCTTCCTGGACTTTGGGGGCCCTCCTCCCGCAGTACCCATATTACTTTGGACTTCAGGTTTCACAGCATGGACTGGGTGTGACATGAGATGACCTCTGCCACACATGAGTGGTTGGAGACCTGCAAACCTGCTTACCTTTGAGAAGCTACCCAGGCACAAAGTGCCTTTATGTGGAGAGCCCTACCACACTGCTATGGAAAGCCAAATATTTGGGTGGGTTTTTTTTTTTGTTTTGGGTGGGTTTTTTGTTTGTTGTTTGTTTGTTTTTTGAGACAGGGTCTCTCTCTGTAGCCCAAGTTGGCCTCAAACTTGCAATAATCCTCTTACCTCACCCTGCTAGATGCTGAATGTAGGTGTGTGCCACCCTGCCCAGCCATTTTGATTTTTGATTTTTTAAAGGACTCAACAAATTTAGGTTGAATTAGACTTTGACTCCAGGATCAACCACCTCTTGAAGGCTGAGTAACTCTGGAAAATCCTGTGGGCTTGTTCAAGGATGAGCAAAATGTGAGCAAGCTAGTAAAGCAAGGGCTGAGAAACAAAAAAAAAAAAAAAAAAAAAAAAAAAAAAAA